>NC_071107.1:31975000-32605000 GCF_024256425.1 Clarias gariepinus
GTGCCAATTCATGTATCACCACAGTGACCTCAAAATGTATTTCTTAAAATATATATATATATATTTTAAATTATGCATGTAAATGTTTGAATGTTTGCATTTGAAGTCATGGTAAAATATTTTAGTTCCTACAGGTGGTACGCTCTATACTCAACATGCATGCACACAGACCCTGAAATGGGAATCAAACCCAAACCCTGGAGGTGCAAGGCGACCTATATATAATTTGACCTGAAAGTTGAAGAACTGAACTTGTTTTTAAGTTTTTTTTTTCCCCCTCTCAGCTTTGTTTATTCCCCCTCCACGCACCGGATTATCAGTTTCTGGGAAAAACAAATCTGAGCGCACGCTAGCTAGTTGGAAAAACCCTAAAGCTAAGAAATTGAACCTTGCTAATCTGTCCTTTATCAGAGAAACAGCTTTTTTTTTTTTTTTTGGAAGCTTTGTTGACCATACTGACTCTGCTTTGGATGAATACCTGATACAATGTGTACAAACACAGGTTTTGCCCTGAAACTAACTTTTAAGAGGCTTACAGAGATCTCGATATGACAGCACCACAGGTAGGAGTAGTAGAATTTGGAATTGAAAAGTGTACATTATTAAGATGTTGTATAAGTTAATCACCAAACTTAGAGATCTGGATCTTAACACCTCACTTTGTAATTGGATTAGGACTTTTTGACCAACAGACCCCAGCATGGTTGGTCAGGCCACATATGCTCCACTATCGTCACACTGAACACTGGTGTACCACAGGGCTGTGTGCTGAGCCCTGCACCACCAACACCTCTAGCCTGGTCAAGAAGGCTTACCAGCGCCTATTCTTCTTGAGAACACTTAAGAAGAACCAGCTGTCCTCAACTACTCTGGTAAACTTCTATCACTGCGCAATAGATAGCATCCTAACCAAAACTGTGTGGGTGGTGAAAACTGCCCAGCGTATTATAGGGACTCCACTTCCAGCCATTGAGGACATTCAAAAGAAACACTGTGTGCGTTGTGCACGCAGTATTCTTAAGGATTACTCGCACCCCGCCCACAAACTTTTTTTGTGGGCGGTGTCCCAGGTCAAGAACCAGCAGACTGAGGAACAGCTTCTTTCCCAGAGCTGTCTCCTTATAAAACTCTGCCCACTGACACCTGCCCACACCTCACACACCCCTATACTCTTCCCATTACCATTACACTATTTAATATGGACTGCACTAAAATGTACATAGCTGTTTGAAAATACAAATATCCACGCACAATACATTTGTAAACTTCTGATTGAGTATATATTCGCACATGTCTACTTGTAAAGTTGTACATTTGTAAACTTCTGATTGACTATATATTCGCACTATATTCGACTATATAGTTACCCATACTGTAACTTTTCCCTGCACATATCCCTTTTAGGTGTACTTAGAACTTATACCTTTATCCTGCACTTTCTGCTAATTGCACTTCTGGTTAGACCTAAACTGCATTTCGTTGCCTTGTACTTGTACATGTGTAATGAAAATAAAGTTGAATCTAATCTAATTTAATCTAAAAACGAATAAGAGTTAGAAATGGTTACTGCGGTTAGGGAGTTCACTAGCAACCTGCAGTAGGTGCCGTTACATAAGAATATTAACTATAATATTCTCTAATATATATATATACTCCAAATATTGACTGTTTATTTTATTACTCTTTATTGCTCTTTATAGAAGTTTATTTTATGCAGAAATGTTTTCAAAAACATCTTTTGCTTATGCCATATTTTTGTATGTATGCCAAGACTTTTGCACAGTACTATGAGTAAAATAGTTAGGTTTTACTGAGCTTGCTGGAGAATATGAGTTCTTCTGGAACTTCTGTCACACTCGCTCCTTTATATTTTTATGCAAATCCCAGGATAAACATATATAACAAAATTGGTACAGCATATAATGTAGTGCCTAAGACTTTTGCACAGTACTGTATTATATATATTTTTTAATTTTATATATTTTGCCTTTTTCGGAATACACAATTTGCATCTGATATATTCTTCTATACTATATTTTTCTCTATCCTGTGCAAACTTTGTTCAATCACATGTTTTAAATACAGTATTACGTAATGCATGTATCAGCATTTAAGCTTGAGTTTATTAAAGGGTCTCTATTAAAGGAAAAAAAAAAAACACACACAAGCAAGAAAAAACGTGACCAACTGTTAGAAAACCGAAAGCAAAACGTTGTATTATCTGGTGTATTATCTGGTGTATTATCTTGCCTATTGTTATTGGCAGTTTGAATTGCTATGGACAGAATTTGCGCTTTTGTCAGATGGTCTCCCAGGTTTTTTTTGAGGGAGGGGTTGTGTTTCTCAAGCCTGGTGCATCTGTTGTTAACGGTTAGGGATGGCGAATTATGCCAGAATGATGCCCTGATTTTGGAGTCGCAATTTTATTTGTGCTATTTTAGCAACTTTAAAATCTCTCATATTATAAAGTTTATTCATTAATTCCTAATGCTTTCTTCTCTGTCTCTCTCTCTCTCTCTCTCTCTCTCTTTTTCCCTCCTCATATGCTGGCGCTGTCTGGCTGATCCGTGGTGCTTCATTTCCCATCACACAGGTAAGTTCTGTCTATGACAGCCGTCACCTATTGTTCTGTCACTCTGGGCCTGATGTATTGAGCCTGTTTTTAGGCATAATTAGGCCAGATAGTGTACTGAAAACCTTGTGTGCATTACGCAGGAAACTTAAAGTCTTCTCTGGTTGTCGCTCCAGAGGAAAAGGGAAAGGTTTTATGTAGTACCCAACAATGACACACACAGTGTTTTCAAAGCAGAGGACTTTTATAAGGCTATGAAACCTTAATTATCCCATGAACACAAAAGTGTACAAGCGTAAAAGTCCGGTTTAAAGCCCCATGCATATGCATGACCGAGTCGCCGAGGCTGATTACGTACTTCATTCGTTGTAGTGAAACTTCGTGCAATTAGCGACAGACGCTTTTGTGCAGGGGTTTTATCCCTTTCGCGAAGGCAGGTGTAAATTAGCAGCACGTGCCGGGTACACGGCGTGTTATAATACGAGACCGTTTTAGGGCCTCGGTGAAAGAGCTATTCAGGGAATGTTCAGAGCTTTTGTTTGCTGCTTTCATTATGACACACCATGAAGGCGTATATCACCGTTAGTCCAATTTAACCAAGAAATTTAGCACATTACACAGGACAGTGCTAATAATCCTAAATGTAAGGTCTATATATGAGGTTTATAAATGAAATCGGACAGATTTTATCCTATTGTATATGTATAGAGAGAGAGATCACTATCAAGGACACCAACAGCGGTCATTGGATCTATTGGAAGGATAAAGAAAATGCCAATTCCTTTAATATAAGATGATTACAGATCGGGAACAGGTCAGTTCACGTAGAAGCTCATTCTGTATACATCTGTCTTTCAGGTCACACATTCAGTGTTCTGACTAGACCTTCAGCATTTCATCTTTAGTCCCAAACGTCTCCCAATCACTTAACTACTTTCACAGTATAAACCACAATTCACACCACCACCATGCAGAGTGTACACAGGTGGTCCAAGGTGCAATTCATGTCCTGCTACAGCTGCTTAGTAAATATCACACTTTATTATGTACAGTATCTACATCTCACCCTCAGTCTGTTGTAACTCTCAAATGTACAGTATACGCTGACTGTGGTTTTCTAATGAGTACCGCGTGGCGGTGTTGTCCCTGAAATATGTTTCCATAAACCTTCCTCGTCTTAAATTTCCCAAATTCCTTCTGGCATTGTTGCGTGCATGAGTGGATGGAAGTACCAGTGCTTTTCTCCCATAATTCCCCTGTTTATATTTATTTAGATCTCTTAATTTGCTGCTATTTAGGTCAGTGGATTTAGAGGGGCCTTCGCGGATAGAAAAGGGATTAAAGTGATTGCCATTTGAGGTTTACGACTTGAATTTAAACTTGAAACATAGAGAAATCCTGAAATCACTGTACTAATGGTGTATACATTATATGATTGATGAAAATAACACTAATTATCCTCTAGAGGCCCGCTTAGCCAAGCTCTAGCTTGTGATTTCTGTGAAGGACATGACTGGCATGGCATTAAATATCTTTCTAGTGCTCGTTTCGGCATATCCACGGGCCCGCTTGAGAAGTTCAAGCCAAGCCTAGCAGATGGGAAGAGCAAAGGAAGTGCTGGCTCTGATTATTTTTTTCCCAATTAGGCGTGCCGGGGTTGGTGTGGCCATTGAGCCTGAGCGCCCGACAGGAGGTCTGTCTGTTCTGCTACCACCAGGGGTGACGGAGAAAGAGAGGAAAAAGGAAAGGGATGGAATAGGAAGGGGAAACAGTTAGGTTTTTTGTATTTCTTTTGTACCACGATTGAGCCGCTCATGTACTGTAGGTGTGTGGCATTTATTTGTGTTTGTTAAGTTCGCCTGTTGCTGAGCGTTCTCCGTGAGGGTAGAGCGGAGGCTATTACGGCACCTGAACGCGAGCCATTTCTCTCGCAGCTGCTAATAGGATGATCATACCTGCCACGCATTAATAAACCCAGTAGCCGGCCTCACTGAGTAGAATCCATTAGAGTTTTAATCAGGAAATATGATTGCTTCATTCTTCATCTCACCGCACTGCTCTGCCACATAGGGATTCGCTGGCACTTTATGACAACTAGTTCTACCGGGAAAGAGCAAAAAAAAAAAAAAGAAGATGGAATGAAAAAATAAAGGACGGGAGGGGGATATAGAAGAAAAGTTTAACAATATTAAATCTAAGCCTGTGTGAGGGTTTAGCGAGGCGGCGAAAGGAGAAAGAGCAATAATCTTCTGGGTGTTTTTTTTTTTCTTCTTCTTCCTTCCTGAGGGGAATATTGGGAGAGGAACAGGAAGAATCCTGCAGAGCTTTAAAAGAAACTCTTGCACGCTTATCCCGTATTCCAATAGATGTTCGACTATCTCCTCAGCCAGGTTCACGTGAAACCTGAGTGTCTTGTTTCTGCTCTGAACTCCCTGCCTTTGTCCTGCACATGACTCCAGCAAGGAGAAAACAAACAATATAAAAAAAAAACGCCTAAAAGCCTAACAGATCACTTGTTTGTCATGTCATGCCAAAATAATCAACCACAAATATTCCTCTCGGCTCCTGGGAAGCCACATCGTCACTAGTTTAGATGTTTTGTGGGAAGTTAGGAATTTTAGGGACATGTTTTTTTCCCTGGTAGAGCTTTTCTCATCTGGTTCCCATTGTTATTTTTGTCCAAGGCTCATGATGGGTTTTTATCTCTCTCTGTCTCTCTCTCTCTCTCTCAGTCTGTGATAAAATGTGCCCAAGATAGATGAGTAACCCCTCCCCTCCCTTTTCTTTCCCCGAGGCTCGTCTAGCCGTAGTTTAGTGCATGGCTTTTGAGATGTCTTCTCCTTCTCTTTAGTAAAGTAAGTCTGGCCTGGTATATTTTAACAGCACCATATTAATTGTTTAAACAGATGTTTGCTGTTAACAACCCATCAGTAACCAGTTAACATTCCCGAAGGTTTGATAGCAGACTTTTAGGGATTATTCGAAGTGATAACAAGTCTGAAATAAGACCTCTATCTCGCCGGCCAACAAAAAGAATGAGCATTTATCACTGGTTGCAGCAGGGTCGAAATTTATCAGGTAGAACCTTTCTTTCTACAGTTATCTCTAAATGCAGTATTTGTGCTAGTCAGTCCTTTTTGAAAGCCATGACCTCTCCAAGGGTGACTTTATCAAGGCTGTATTAACAATCCTAGAAAAGAAAGCATGAGGAACAAGGCGATACTCTGAGAACCTGTCCTCATGAGAGAAGGGGAAAAAAAAACAGGAAATTTGACCCCTAAACCTTAATTGTAACTTCGGCTAGAAGCAGTCATGAAAAATATTGTGATATGGTCTGACAGTTGTGCAATTCCACATAGCATTACAGTTTTTACAGCAAAGAAAAGAGAACCACAACCCTAAAATAAACCAAAACAGCCAGTAGGAGGTCTGACCCCACCCCAAGTGTTACCTAATCAGTTGTACACGAGCGTATGTGTGACTGAGAGCCGTGACGCCGTGTTATATACATTTTTATAAGAAATCTAAATGTTTGAGCTCTTCATGCAAAAGCCATTTAATTATTATATTAGTGTTTTTGAATGATTTCATCTTCACTAAATCATTTTAGGTTCACTGATTTGTTGAGTGCAACTGTATCCATTTAGTGTCTCTGAATCATTTTAGTGTTTCTGAATCATTTATGTGTTACAGAATTGACTCTTTTCATCGGCACTGAATTGTTTATTGTCACCGAATCGCTTTAGCATCTCTGAATCATTTAAGCATTAGGGTCACTGAATCGTTTAAGCTTCACTATATCATTTTAGCATCTATGAATCATTTCAGCATCCAAAATAATTTTTCGTCTAACTGAATCGGTTGGTGTCACTGTATCAGATTAAGGTCACTGAATAATTTCAAAAAATCATTTTAGTGCTACTAAATAATGTGACTGTATTCTTAAGTGTAACGAAATCATTTAATGTTGCTGAATCATTTCAGTGTCTCTTGTGATTAGTCAAAACTTTTACATTTTATTGTCTTGGTCGTTTCAGTGTCACCGAACCATTTTAGTGTCTTGAGCTCACTCAGCATCACTGAGTCATTTTAATATCCATAAAGCAGCAAAATTACTTTCTTGAAGCATTATGAATCATTTGGAGCACTGAAATGATTCAAATGTCCTTATTTATTTATGGGCAGATACTTCAGATGTATTTGTAGATTGACATTTTGCCACTTAAGTGCTTAGCTTATCGCATAGACACACAATATGCTGTAATTTTATTCAGTCCCACTGAATAAGTCCCACTATCAGGGACTTATAAGATAAGTGTTTTTTTTTTCTTTCCGTCTTTTACTTTTTTTTTTTTTTTTACCAAAACCAACAAAGTTATTGAGCTCAAAAGATCAAGGAAGGTGGAATTATGTTGAAAAGAAAATGGCATGACTTGTGTTGAATATGGTCTTAGTATTCCCAAAGTAAAAGATGAGAAGAGCGATCTTACTATCCCATTAAATTCCAATAGACTGCTAACAGGATCATGGGCACCCAAGGCTAACCTCAATGCCTGTGGAGACCAAAGGCCCATCTGGTCAGACCTCACAGAAGAGCCAAAACTGCACAAATCATGGTGATCATGGTGGAAAGGTATACGAACACCCAGTGCACCAAAGCCTGCCAAAGCTTAGGTGCACCAATGGAGCTTAGCAGGCAAGGAGTTCAGGATTCTACAAATTCCCCAGATCTCAGTCCGATCGAGCAACCATGGAATGTGCCGGACAATAAAATCCAATAAAGTCCATGATCCATGGAGGCCTCACCCCGCAACACAAGCGTTATATGTTGTTATGGAGCCAGAGCTGTCCTTTTGGCACAAGGGGAACCTACACAATACCAGATATTAAAACTTCACAATGGAAACGAATGGTGAAAGTTTTGAGATTAAAGTGCAGAATGTCAGCTTTAAATTCAGCACATGTACCTCTTTATTGGGTGAGCTACATAGCCATCATAACCCTTTTTTATTATTTAATTTGCTCTAAATGCCATGTCAAGCAGTTGGTTCTGGTTTCTCTGCAGTTAAGAGCTTCCAGGAGTGCGTGACCCATAAACATAAAATGATATAATATTCAGTTCCTCCTACTTTCTTGTGCTTTATTCTTTCATTCTGGACTGCATGGTTTGTAGTGTCTTAGATTTGCTTGAGTTTTCAAATGCTTAGTATTTAATAAATGCATAAAGTACACTCGATTACAATTACCACACAAACTAAACACACGATCCTTAGGCATGTTGTTCTACAGGAGGAAATCAGCAACATCTTGCCATTTATACATTTGTGCCAAATAGCGTTCAAAGACCTTCCAACACATGTGAAACAAGTAAAATGATCTAAATTACCAAGCAACGGATAGCATAACATTGGCTAATTAACTGGCAGTGTTTTATTCTTTCCATTTAGAAATGTTAGATCTTTAAACTCTTTGGTTTATTACAAAGGCATGTGGAATTTTCAGCGTGGTGACTATTTGTGGTTTAACACTGATTGGCATTTCAGCTCTGTCCTCTGATTACTTGGGCATGATGCTTTGGGTCATCAGTCTGCTTTTTAGTCTAATTTGAGGCATGTATTTGACTCAGAGCAGTCAAAATGCTTTTGTTTACTTGAATTTATTTCATGCTTATACAGTTTGTAGCCATGTGAAGAGGCATTGGTGGCTCAGTGGTAGGTTTCTCACCTGCCATGCAGAAGGCCTGGGTACGATTCCCAGCCAATGCCCAAACCCCAGCTACTGGATGCAGTGCTGGTTCCAAGCCCAGATAAAATGAGGGTTGCATTGGGAAGGGCATCTGGCGTAAAAACCTGTGCCAAGCTTGTGTGCAGATCAGATGCTGTGGCGACCCCTTTCCAGGAACAGCCGGAAAGAACAACAACAATAACAAGAACAGTTCGCAGCAACGTCATCAGTGAGGATGAGTGTGACAGTCCATGCCTTCTGAAGCTATCCATACATCTATCCTTTATCCATCAGTTATTATATATTGAATCCATATACTGTATCTATATGTATCCATTAAACCATTCATTAATCAGAGAATTGTTGCATTCAAAGAAAGATGCATTCTGAATCTTCTGTTCTGAACACATCCATCGTCTGCCAATGTCCATGCATTATAATATCCATCAACCCATCCATCCATCTATCCATCCATCCATCCATCCATCCATTTGCATACATTTTAAATCCATCCATTAATCCATCCACCCTTTTATCATTTATCAATTTATTTACATGCAGTTTGAATGTATCCTGAATCTTCTATTCAATGTAACTTCTGAACCCATCCATCCATTCATCCACCATCTGTCAATGGCCATGCATTATTATATCCATCCATCCATCTATTTTGAATCCATTCATTAATCCATCCTTCTATCCATTAATCCACTCATGAATCTATTTATGTACATGCATTTTGAATGCATCCTAAGTCTTCCAATCCATGTAACATCTGAACCCATTCATCCATATATTTGTTCATTGTCTACTAATGTACATGTACTGTATTACTATATCCATTCATCCATCATTGTGCATACAGTAAATTTTGAATTCATCTATCCATTAATCCATCCATCCATCCATCCATCCATCCACCCAATCCTCTATCCATTCATGCATCAATCTTCTAACATAAATGAATGTTCACGCATTCTGAAGTCACCCATCCATTAATGTGAATTTTGTATCCATCTATCCATCTATCCTTTAATTATTCCACCTGCATTCTGAATTCACCTATCCATCCATGCCAATTTTAAATTTATCCATCCAGTCATCGATCCCTTAATCATGTACATATATTCTAAATTCGCCCATCTATCAAAGTGCATTTCGAACTTATCCATCTATCCATCCATTAATTCATGTAAATGTTTAATTTATCCAGCCACCCATCCATCATTGCACAAGCATTCTGAATTCACTCATCCATCCATTTTAATTTCGAGTCCATCCATCCATCCATCTCTCCATACTTTGTTTTTCCCCCCGGATATTAAACAATTGTTAGGTTTGGCTCGGACTGAGAAACAATTTCTGATTTTTATTTCAAAGTGTTATGATTGTTCTTACAAAAACATATTTACACATTTTGGCTTCCTTTTCCAAATAAAACTCATTATATTGCTATTAACTGAGATTAAGATCTATTATTCTAAATCAAATCTTAAAAATTGCATTCCTATGTAACTATAAAGGCTTTCCAATCAAAATAATTTTAATCAGTTTAATAAATATAAGAAAAACACAAGCTTTCCAGACTAAATAACCTTGGTGAGAAATATGTGTTTGCTTTAACTACAGCTATGCTGTAGATGAAGATGTATAGATATATAATACATGGCTGAGGTATAAATTTGAAAGCTTATCTGTCTGAGCTGAGTATTTGTCACAGAGTGTTCAGCGAAGGGCTAGGTAATGAATGTCTTCACGTATTTTACCTTTGTAGAAGTCGTTCCGCGCTCTGGATAGGCGCCAAAATGCTGTCTTAACAAGCTTCAGATATCTAGCACAGATCTGTGTGAATGAGTGACCAGAATTTCAAGGTACACGGTGTAGTGCCTTATGACCTGTTGCAGAATAGACGACGACGACAGTAGCTTTTCTTGGCAGGTTCTTTTCTTTCTGAGTCTTTTCTAACGCCATACTCAGGTGTGACTCGTGTGCCATCAGCAGCATCTTTTAGGGATCATCTTTTGTCTGATTTGTTCCTGCGTACGTTTAGCTGCTCGGTTAAAGAGTACAGATGGGAGTACAGTTCATTCATTGTTTAACTGTGCATGAGAACAATGTAAATGGGATTGTACACAATCCCAGGCGGCACCAAAGGAGGCACTTTAAAGAACTTTGTTTTATTTTTTACTTTACTGTTATATGCATCATTTACTTTATTTATGTGGAGGAAATGTAGTTGGACATGCATGTAGAATCAGTAATATTTATATAATATTTAAAATATAGACAATATTTACGTTGCTTCCTTATTATTATTATTATTATTATTATTATTATTATTATTATTATTATTCTTTTATCACAACATTGTTGCATTCTTGAATGTGGTTTCACAAAAGGTGTTGATTCATTTCATCTAATATAATAGTGGATCTGACAGTTTGTGCTTGTAACACAAATCACAGCTTTATACTTCACTGCCCTAGTCATAATACATTACTGTTTCTGTGTGTAGGAAGAACCTGAGAACCCATAAGATAAATATTTAAATAGGAAGTTAGATAGATAGATAGATAGATAGATAGATAGATAGATAGATAGATAGATAGATAGATAGATAGATAGATACATACTGTACATATTTACTTCTTTTTGTCTTACTTATTTTCTTTCTTAATAACTTACTTGCTACTTTGTCTTAATAATTTTTTTCTTACTTTTTACCTTCTTTCCTTTTTACTTGTTGTCTTTATTACCTCTGTATTTTTTCCCTTTTTTCTTTTTTACTTAGTTTTCTTTATTTCCTTCTTTCTTTCTTTCTAACGTTTTCTTTTCTTTCTTTTTTTCTTACTATTTTTTCTTTCTTTCCTTCTTACTTTATACATTTTCCTTTTTTATTTTCTTTCTTTCTTACTTGTTGTCATTCTCTTACTTATTTTTTTTGTTTCTTTCCTTCTTTGTTTGTGTTTGTTTGTTTCTTACTTATTTACTTATTTTCTTTTTTTTTTCTTTACTATTATTTTCTATCTTTCTTTCCTTCTTACTTTTTACATTTTCCTGTTTTATTTTATTTATTTTTTTACTTATTTACTTTATTTACTTTTTCTTTTATATTTTTTTATTAACTTTTATTTTCTTTCTTTCTTTCTTTTTTTTCTGTATCTCAAAAGAAATTCCTGAAATTGTAGTTATGCCAATCTTTAGAAATTTAAAGAATTAACCAAGAAGGAGGGTTTCCTTTTTCTCTCTCTAACATGACAAGGTGAATTTTAAAAGGCGATATGTTGGTGAAGAAAGGTTTTTATAATGTAACTGATAACAGAAACATTGACAGCTTAAAATTCATTAATAACATTGATGTATATGAGGAGGAAAACACTTGTCGACATGCTGGGATTGAAAATGAATCGACTTCTGGGTGATATCAGTAAAGCCGCATCACACCACCCCATCACTGATTGTACCATAACAGCATGCCCCATTGTGTTTTATTCCCTACTTATTTCATTAACTCACTCTTAACTCACTGCATAGTGCTGTTTTTAATGACGTGTAAAATCTCTGATGAGCACACAGATGGTCACTGATTTACTTTGCGTCTTACTTGGAAGTGGTACTTATACTCAGCCTTTTTAGCTATAAAGTTAAAGACTTCTTCGCCGACGTAGCACTCCATCAACTACTTGGATGTGGACATTAAGTCTGTCCCAAAATTAAATTAGATTCAAGTGTCTGCACTCCTAAAGAAGAAGAATTTCCCCATGTATAAATGAGCTTTTCACAAGTGAAAGTTCTGAGGAAAATACAGCAGCGGCGAGATGGTCCACCAACTGCGTCTTTCTGTCAGAACCGTTTGGAGGCAACAATCTCAGCAGCTCCTGTCTCAACCTGTGCGTTTATCTCCTCATCCATTAGCACTATCTGTCTTCGCACCATCTGGGGTAAATTTATTCACTTTTTTGCAAATTAAACTTTGGTATGTGTGTGTATATATATATATATATATATATATATATATATATATATATATATATATATATTATAAAAGATTATTATATTTAATTTTTTTCTTTTCGCCCCAGATGCTTTACTGCCATAATTGCTTACTTTACGGCAAGAACAACCAAATTGCTGAGCCAAGTCCTGACCATGCTCCACTGCACAATAAAGGAGCTCACTGCTGTCATTCCTCAGGGAAGGGATATCTTGTGTCTCTAAAGGCCTATAGTGTATGAATAAATGGCAATCATAGCTGGAAACAAACTGTGTTTCTAGACAAAAGCCCCTCTGGAAATGTACTTCTTGCCTTTGGAGGATTTAACACTGCAGATTATATTGACTACACGGAACTGGATTGTCCTGTAGACTGTAGACACCAGGGGCCCCATTATGAGCGGCCTTGTGGGAACAAGAGAGCAGTGCACTGCTTTGGGAAGTGCTTGGCTTGGCACACATATTTAGAAAGAACATGGAGGTAGGGGAAATTTGCACTGAAATTTCATTTAGGTTTTTTTTTTCTGCATGATGTATAATAGCCACCAGTCATATTTAACGACTACAGTATGACTATCGTAATAATGTTTAGCTCAGGGGTTAAGGTATTGGACTTTGGTCTGGAAGGCCCCTGGTTCGAACCACATCACCCCTTGAGAAAGGTTCTTAACCATCAACTACTAAGGTGGATAATGAGATTAAAAAAAAAAATTAAGTCCCTCTGGATAAGAGATCTACCAAATGCCGTAAATGTGAATGGTCAAACGTTTGTGGGAATTTGATCAGATCAAATAATTGTGTCTCCCCAGAAAAGTGCCTCCTAAGATTGTGGGGCAATCTCATTGGCGCTGAGGAGGCCGAGACAGATGCATCTTCACAAAGCGCTCCCCATTGTGGTCATGCAGCCATCATCAAGTCACTAATCGTTTGCTGAATTAAATTTTGCTTCTGCTTAAACCAGGTATTTTTGGGTGCCATTTGCTGCACCTTCTAATTCGATTCAAGTGTTGGTCGGATCTGATGGTCGGGGTCTTTGGAGCAAGCGTTTGGGCATCCGTGACCGGTCCACGCTGCCACATGGTTGAACTGTGATTTTCTGATGATCTGTTCAACGGTCTCTTACTGGCAGCATCTCTGGGTGATGCTCGGGATCGTGTGAAGGCATCTCATGTGGAATATTTTCAGGGTTCACAGGGCCCCCACTAGCAGGGTCTAGGTGTCAGGTGCAGAAAGCAGGATTGAGATGATGGCAGCATTAAAAACTCTTGCTTTTTTCCAAAAGCACCACCTCGGCATGGCAAAGGCTGCCTGGGTGCTACCAATCCTGGCCATGCCATCCACTGTGGCAGCGATTTTGGATTTTGCGTCTGTGCTTGTTGAACTTTCCATTCGCATTATTTTAAAAATAACCTCCATTTTTCTGGGAAAGCATTCCTCTAGATTTTTGAGTGTGACTGGAGATCTGTGTTCACTAATGCTCTTGTGGCAGAATGAAGTCTGGAGAGGAGTTCTCCGGTGCATTCGGCGTTCCAGTTTATCGTGAAGGTTTCCTGTGGGGTTGAGGTCAGGGCTCTGTGCAGGACACTCAACTTCTTCCACTTTAACTTTGGCAGACCCTTTCCTCATACAGCTTGGTTTTTTGCACATGCTGGAACAGAGTTGAGCTTCTCAGTAACATTAAAGTGATTTGCCACAGTTTTACACATTTACATTGCTACAGTCGCTTTCATTTATTAAACAGCAACTAAACCTGTTAATACACACTATAACAGTCAAAAGTATTTCTTTTTTTCCATCTTTAACATTAGCAGTATTGGATAGCTAGCCTTTAAAAGTTTTAGAAAGCTACACATCATACCCACTAACGTTTCCAAAGCTCTTTAGCTTGTTTTGTTGTCAGATCCTATGGAGTCCTGAAATATACCTGAACAGATTTAATCGACTAAAACATTTAAGAACAAATAATTACAGAGCTCAAGTGTATGTTTCTTCTGATGTTTAGTGTTCGAATGCAGGGAGCTTTTCTCTCTACCAAATACGCATTCACCTTCTGGAAATGCAAGTGTTGGTGAATGATTCCACAGACAGATGTGTCTTTTTCACTGTGAATGTTCACAGTGCGGTGGGCTCCGAGTCACTTTAGCTGGAATCGTCATTTACAGATGTGAAATTTTGTGTCAATCAGTTTCAGCTTTCATTCTACTGCTCATAAGACGACTAATCCCGGTTTGGCTTGAACGTCACTCGTATTTTGTTTTTTTTTTTTTAAGTTTTCAGATTGTAGTAATGGCCTTTCATTGTTTTTCCAAGACCACTAAAACCTCAGTTGTTCTTTTATCCAATATCCTTCATCCTAATGCTCAGGGGTTAACTGAGAATGGTGCGAAAAGAGGAAAAAACAACCTAGAGACCATATTGTAGATGGAGGCAGTAGTGGGGTCAGATCAGAATGATGAGAATCAGGCTAGCAAATTCTCCCTGTCAGATGAATCTCTATGAATTTGTCTGTGTTGTCTGTGAGGACGCGCTCCCTGTATGAGTTTTGATGCTAACAGCAGGATCGGAACGGCAGAATGATGGCTCCGGGGCTCGATCTCTCCGTCTCCCCTGCGAAAAGAAAAACGCTCAGTGCTAACAGGATGCGACAGCCTCCTTCTGTTGTCCAAAAAGCGGCGCCAGACTCGCTGAACTCTGCTCAGCAAGTCGCTCCCCCCACTGTTTCCACACTGGCTGTTGTTTCTGATGCACAATGCTGCGCTGCATGCGCTGCACATCTCACCCGCTCCATTCCGCTCCACTGCTCAACCACTTATTTTCGCATTTAATCTTCGCGAAACGATCATGGTAGCCCTCGGAGCAAACCTGCCTACCTCACTGGCTAAATGTGACAAAATAGCCTGGGCGATGAGAAATCGACCGAGTATGTGCACAATATACTGTATACAGACTGTATTATATGGTGCCGTACCGTTACCACTGGACTGGACTGCTGAGCAGTGTTTTAACAGACACTCTGACAGGAGTAAAAACATTTATTAAGCATTTATGAACGGAGTTTTCAGTGTCTGTGCTCCGATATCAGGAAATAATTTCGCCCACTGATGTTCCACAACCTTAAATATGACTATAATTGGAAAGAAGTATGATGTGACATTATTAACTATTAAAATCCTTAGCAAAATCCTGAGGTGTAAGAGGAATAAAACATTTGCAAGTTATGCCGTTATTGAAAAATCTAATAATGGTAAGTTATTGCTTACGATTGATGGGACAATCATCGATTATATTATATCTCGATTGCATTAAATCGGCAATCAATTTTAATAATTAAAATAAAATTCCTGAAACATGCAATGTTGCATGTTTTGTTATTTTTCTGTGCATGGTCCAGTCCATGTAATGCGCGTGTGTTAAATGCAGATAACCGCGCATGCTCGCGATGTGTTGCGTGTCACCAAGTGATGGACGATCTATCTCAAGGTGACTTGTTATACAATTTTCCTGGGAACAAAAAGGGCTGCTGTCGGATTTGAGCGTACTTTGCTTTTAGGGAAAATGATCCAAATAAACCACCAACGAAGGAAAATCAGAACATAAAAAGCGTGACATGCAAAATCTGGAGTATGCGTAAAGGGTAAATACTAGTTGTCCTACAGTGATGGACAGATGCTTATGCGAGTGATCCTAGTTGAAGTGTGTGTGTAATTATACATTACTCTGGTTGGAGTAATAGTAAATGTTGGTGGGTATGATTTTCATGAAGACGAATCATTATAATGGAATAAGCATTGTGCTAATTATTAATCCATCATTAATTGCTTTACTTAACTCGATGATTGATTTTAAAATGGTTACTGATTTCCACTGCTATTGCTGACTTTTCTCTAACACCATTATGTCCTGTTGTGTTTTATAGTCTAGGTCATCCATGTCTATCAATAAAAGGTTTAACAGAGAACATAAGCAATAATTTAGGACCATTTAAAATACAGTGCTGCAATACAGCATCCTGTTACATCAAAAGAAAGATGCATCTAAATATTAATTATTACTTAATTTAATTATCCAGATATACAGAGGTGCCCAAAAATGTATACACACTTTAACATAAAAAAAAAAAAGAAAAATCACACTTCTGACATCTGTAGAGGAAAAATAATACTACACATTGCTGCCATAATTTAAATCGAGTTTTAATAAAGTACATTGATAACTCTTGACGTGTATATATATATATTATTTTTATTATTTTTATTTATTTATTTTTTTTGGCTCCCCTGTATAATGTCCTGTTTTCTAGGTTTTTTTGGATGTCTTGTTGCTCCCCTTCTAAACTTACTGGTTTTACCATCTTAAATATTTGCAAACTTTTTAATAAATCAAAAAAAAATAAAGATGGTGGGGAATTTGGTGTGAGAAGCAGAGCCACCTTTTTTTTTTTTCATCTGTTTAACAGTTTAACAGTTCAGTTCAGGTCAAAACGACTCATTTAAATTGTTAATAAAACCACTAAAATGAATTTTCCAACATGAATTTTTATACTTGACTCAATGTTTCTAATGAACATTTATATTACAGACATTCCATTCAGATCATTCTGACCCAGGAGTAACAAGGTGAAATAAAAGTTTTTTTTTTCTCTGAGAAAGATCACAGACCAGAGCAAGGCATTTATAGGGCAGTAATTAAAATGGGAATAAGATATATTGGATATTTAAAAATAAATGTTCTGATTATGTTGCTTTAAAATGAAAAAGGATAGGCTGGGTCAATGGGACATTTGTTGCTAGTGAACAGAACATGAGGGTTAAGCAATCCTACATCTCTTTTGAGCTTTGATTGGCAGGAGGAAGGAGTCATCCAGTCACGGGGCTTAGAGTACACAGTCTGCTGCTAAACATCTCAAAACAGAGCGACGCCTCTCAGGCCCAGAGGGCAGAACTGTCTCGGATGTCAGTCATGATACTGAAGAGATGCTTGTGCAAACTCTGGTTTAATCTTGTTTGGTCAGAGTGATTATGGTGCTATCCATCATCAATACACATTTACGAGTTTAGCTAAAAATCATGGTCAAGTAGAAAAATTACTTGTATGCCCGGGAGAAACGTGCATTTTTTACTTTGGTGCATGTGTTTCTAATATCCTCCAGGAGACTGCCGCAGAGATTATTCGACATGACGGTAATCTCAGATTTACATTAACGTGCTTGTCCTAATATATTATAGTTTATGTAAAAACTTCGACAGGTTTCCTGTGTTGTGCATGTGTGTGTGTGTGTGTGTGTGTGATCATTTATTTTATTAAATAGTTATAGGTTTCCGGTAAGGGCACTTATTTCACCCCTTTGAAAAGAATCTCAAGTCAGAGGGTAGGTTTTAACTTCACGTTTTCCGACACAGGAACTCCTTTTAAACCCTTCTAGTTTCTTGGTAAGATGACAAGCTATAAATATTCTCTTCCCAAGTTCATGAGACATACAGTAAATGAAAGACTGGAAGTGGAACAATGCTGAACCTAAAACTTGCCACCGTGGCTCTCTGAAAATAACTACAAATGGATAAAAAGTAAGACATGCAATTCTTTACTAAATTCAGTATTAAAAAAATGCAGCCATTGGCAAAACGCAATGATAAAGAAGGAATAAAAAACTTTGTGGCCGTCAACTTTGGTGCAGTAACAGAAACTCAATCCTGTTATGTTTCATTCCTCCTGTACTGTATAACAAGCATGTCAGCTAGTCTGTACATTCCTAAATAATATGATGAACTTCTCATGTGTCGTTCTGCAAGGCAACCCTTGGACCTGTAAATATGAGCGGTTTCCTGTCAGCTCACGTTCTTAGCCGTTCCGTGTTACGCTCTCTCGAGACGAAAGCCTTAATCCTTAATCCTGAAGGTTTCTCCAGCTGTCGACTCTCTCCAGCCGGTACGCCTTGAAAGAACCTTCGAAGACCCTCTGTTTCTAAGAGCGTAGGCTTTGGATTCACTTTGACCCTGAACTGGATCAGCTCCGACTGAATGGCTGATTGAATCCCTTAAAATTAACGCACCATTATAAACCTTAAGGCGGAAAATCCGTTCTGTTTTACAGTCTGTCGTCTTCAAACGGTTTGTTAAACCTGAATTAAAATCCGCTCTTAAAACGCGCTTGAGTATGATGGTTAAGGTGAGGTTTTTTTTTTGGTTTGTTTTTTATGTACCCTTTGCACCATGCAGTATATTGCTGGTCACTGCTAAACATATGGTGTATTCTATAGACGTTTCAATAAACATCCTAAAAGTGCTTTTTAAGACGGCATAATAGATCGGTTGCTTTGATTCCCTTTTTTTTTTTTTTTTTAGTTTGTTGCTGTTTGAATTAGCATCTTCCTGTGTGGTGATGGAATCTCAAAGTCTGCTTTAAGAGCGGCCACTCTGTGGGAGATTGCATGCCTTTAGCTCGGTCTGTCACTGAGCTCTGCTGTATGTGCATTGAAACATGAAGTGTGCTTTTTTTTCGGTATTAAATCCCAGGCTTGCATGACCTCCAAAGCTCTTTTAGAATCCTTTTCAGTATAAACACATTTACGGGCTCATTCATTCAGTACCAGGTTCGCCTCTCCCTCCACCGCTGCCCTCCACCGTTCTGTTTATAGAAAATATTAGGCCGAATTCGTTCTGGGTCTGGCATCTGAAGACCAGCGTCTGAAAGCGAGAGGCTCGCCACATGCTCGATAGATCGCCTTGAGAAATAGTGGCTCCAGCTTAAGTTTGTGCTTCTGTAAACAGCGTTTACTCTAAGTAGGGGGCCGCCGACCTTATCTGTTAAACATTCAAGCCATTTACCGTTCAAGCAATGTTTAAACAACGCACCAGTAAAGAGCATACATAAAATAGACTGAGAGCTCGAGCTGGTAAACTTCTGTCTCGTCGTCAGAGGCGTGTATCGGAACTAAACAGGTCAACTACGGTTCCAGGCTCTACACACACACACACACATACACATACACATAGGCGCACGCTCCCAAGAAAGTCACCTTCAAGCCACTGCTGCATTTGCATGCTGTATATTCAAATCATCTTCTGTGCACGGTCTTGAAGTCTTCTTCCCCGGCATTCAAAACAGACACATCAGGGCCACGCGTGTTCCTCTCGTTCGCCACGGACACACTTGTCCAGAGGACATTTCCATAAGTAAATAGCGCAAATCTTGACAGGATGTTCTAAAAATGAACGGAAATACGACAGGCTGGGGATGATGCGAGAGAAATGGGACGTGTTACAGTAGGTTAGGTACACGCTGGATATTTTGGCGGCCGCTGACAGTGATTTATGTTTTTTCCTGAAACTATAAGTGATTTATATGCTACCTTTCTTTCAGCATTTTTTATTTGCTTTATATATATATATATATATATATATATATATATATATATACAGTATTTATATAAATATATTATACCCACATAGGCATGTATTAATTCTTAAAGTGGATCCAGTTTTTAAAGATTGTTCAGAACTCGTTATCCTTGACCCCTTCGCCTCAGACCACTAATGTTAACGCTTGGTTCACACTTGGGCTCCGTTTGTTGCGATTATCTATAGAGGCGTTTGCATAATGGTCTGGTCTTTGAGGACTTGTTGGATGTCACCGTGAGTGGAACGTGACCAGGTCTTCTGCTGCTCTCCTGAATTGCATTTCTGGTCATTGTGGTTGTAGAGAGTAATTAATTGAGTTTTTTTTTTTTTTTTCCTCTCCCTCCCTGTGCCATTTGGTGTAGAGACTGCTGTGCATAAAAACCCTAGGAGATGTTTGTCTAATACTCAGACCAGACCATCTGGCACTAACAGTCATAAGGCTGCCCTGGCATGCCACGGTTAAAGTCTCTAAAATGACTCTGTTCCTTATTATAATATGAAGGTGAACATTAACTCCACTTTGTATAATATTCAAATTCAAACCTGGTCTTGTGATGAAATACCTGGTGAATGAAGGCGTAAAACCGATTGACATTATATAGAGAAATAAAGGAGTTTTTACTCTCATTACTGTGTTCTGTTATTCTGCACAAAAGTCCTGGTTTGTGTGTGTGTGTGTGTGTATATCATTTTCCATGTCCCACATATTTGTGTATGCAAATAAGAAATGAAAATAGGAGGAACAAATGTGAGCAGGATTAAAAGGAGATTTTGTCCCTTATATTGTATGTCATCGTTCTAACGAAGGCCCTGAATCAAAACCCCTCAGCAGATAGTAATGTGTCACTGCTGAGCGTACTAAGAAAGTGTTTTTTTTTTGGTGAAGCTTTGAATACTGACTATCAGCAGGTTGTGTGTAGCAGAGCATCTTTATCACTCCTGGTGTTATAGAGACACAGCCGTATTCATCTCTGGTTCCCGCTGTGCAGGAATGTCAGTGTTTGGATGCTATTATATATATTATATATATTTCTTTTTTCCTCTTTGTGCTTCACGTGAACTAGCACTATCATATCAGGGTCACAGGTTCGATTCTCACCTCTGGTCGTGTGTGTGTGTGTGGAGTTTGCATGTTCTCCTCCAGGTACTCCAGTTTCCTCCCACAGTCCAAAGACATTCAGATTAGTTTAATAGGTGTTCCCAATTTGCCCCTAGTGTGTGTGTGTGTGTGTGTGTGTGTGTGTGTGTGTGTGTGTGTGTGCATACAGTACCCCGCCTTGTGCACTAAGTGTCCAGTCCCAGAATAAAATGGTATGGAAGATGAATTAATGAATAGAAATGGTTTGGAGTGTGTTACTCCACTCGTACAACAGCAACCTGACAAACATTCCAATGTTTATTTCATTACTGAATGACACTGTGTGCTTTTTCAGTTTATAGTATAGATTTAATGCCATGGAACATCTGAGAGACAAGTCAGTTTCTGTTCTCACCTCCATTATAACTGCGATAAACAGTCATCCCCTTACTAGCATCTCTCTCTCTCCGTCTCTCTCTCTCTCCGTCTCTCCATCTTACGTTTTTATGTTTTACAACAACATGCACTTTATTATTAGTCTTAAATTATGTGCAGCTTCTGCTGTGTAAGCGTCTGTGTATTAGCTGTTCCTACAGAAGCAATATCATATCTCATTAATACTAACTTATCATTCATGTTACCGCCGGAATTACAGTCTGAGCCGTGCTGTAGGGTTAGAACCAAAATAATGTGCCGCCGCTGCTGCTGACCAATCCGATTCAAGCATTCAGCCGTGTCGCGGTGTAAAATAAAATAAAAATAAATAAAATACGTTTTAATAGTAATTTGCAAGTAGAAGTGATCCTTGTAACACCACAAACTAACCCTTTTACAAGGTATGCATTTACACAAAAAAACAACAACAACAACAACAAACAACATGTCAACATAAAAGTGACTGGTGGGAAACCAGTAATCCCAGTAACATTACTATCAGCACCTTGGTTTCATCGCTCTTGGGCTGAGTAGCAACAGGTGGCAGCACTGAGAGAGGAAAGAAACCACACGACTGCCACTAAAACTAACAATAATAATAATTATTCCTTTTAAAATGATAGAATTATATTTAAACAGTAGTAGTGCACCATAGGGGGGGTATTTGAATTTTTAACGTGCATTTCTTCACATGTGCATAATTATACTGTAATTAAGTTAATATATGCTCCAAGGTGTATCACACACAAACGAATGAATGAATGATTGAATGAACGAACGAATGAGGGGTTTAATTGGATTTTTCTCGATGTATAAATGTGTAAGTGGTTTTCACCATCAGCCATGTAATGTTACAATTGGGCCACTTGCCTAATTTAGTCGTACCATAGGACACTCTTTGGTTTCATTGAAAATCTACTACAAGAATCAAACACATGCACACGCACACACACACACACACATAAAAAATCCTGCCAGCTCTCCCCTTCTGTTAGCATTTCAGAACTGTCACTGATGTCTTCAAATGTGTGAGAAGTCCAAAACTGTCTAGATTTACACTCGACGGACAAACATTATTGGGCGAATATGGACAGGGAGAGGTTTAATGATGGGATTTGAAAAATAATAAATGTGCATGCATATTTCCTTATGGATTACCAGCTGCCAAAAACACAAGCAGAGCTGGTCAAACCGGTCAACCGTCTCCACCGAATCCCTTTTAAAACCACACGACTGAGTATGAACATCGACGCCGTCTCAAAACTCCAATTCGTGTTCCTTGAGTGCTGTTTAAGGCTATTAAAATGCTCTGACTTTTCATGGTTTTGAAATCTTAGTTTCAATCATTTTTTTTCTTTTGTAGACAGTATATGAATTATCCAGCTCACTATTCTGGATCGTCTTTTTTCCATTCGTCCTCGCTCTCAGTCCATCAAGGTGGCTGCCTTGCATTTTAGTACCAATGATACAAAGCATGTGAAAGTGGCAGCTTACCTCATAAAAGTGTTTTACTGGCCCCTGACATTTTAATGATGTTTACTCGGTTTGAGAAAAGGTACAAAGTGGGGCTTTTCTTTCTCTCTCTCTCTCTCTCTCTCTCTGTTTCTCCCTCCGTCTCTCTCTCTCTTTCGCATGCTCTCTCTCTCTCACACTCTCTCTCTCTTTCTCATGCTCTCTCTCTCTCACACTCTCTCTTTCTGTCTCACTCTCTCTCTCACACTCTCTCTCTCTTTCTGTCTCACTCTCTCTCTGTTTCTCCCTCCGTCTCTCTCTCTTTCTCATGCTCTCTCTCTCTCACTCTCTCTCTCTCACACTCTCTCTCTCTTACTGTCTCACTCTCTCTCTTTTTCTCTCTCCGTCTGTCTGTCTCTCTCTCTTACTCTGTTTCTCTCTCCGTCTGTCTCTCTCTCTCTCTTTCTCGCTCTAAAATTATGATTTAGATTAGAATTTATTTATGATTAATAATAAAAAATTTTCTTATTCTGCATTTTTTTTTTTTTTTTTTTTTTTGGTTTGGCACACAAGCCCAAGACGGGTTGGTGGTAAATCGTCCTCTTTACTTTTTCACCTTTCTGTTCTCTTTATACTCCAACACTCCTTTCCTTCTGTGCTCTCCATGTCCTTAGCCAGTTCTTTGTCTTTACTCTCATTTCTCTCTTTGTCCTCTCCCGCTATTAAGTGAAGGACAAGAGCTATTAAACACTGGCTGCTTTAACAACTCCTTCACATTTGCGCTTGCTAGTGCCGCATTATTTGCTTATTAAACTCGCATCAGATGGATTTAAACCGTTGCTGTGAATTAAATGCGGTGTAATGGCGTGTTTCTCCGAGCGCCTTTTATTTCTCTTATAGGCTAACGTTTAAGTCCGGGGGTTAGGGTGAGATTATTTCCCAGTGACTTATATTTCCATCCGGATTCAAACCCTGCATGGCTTGACGAGTCCCTTGGTAATAGCACAAACTTAAATTATCTCAGTGGTCAATTTCAAGTACTCTCAAAGCCTATACTGAGTTCCTGTTTGTGTCCCAAGTGTGTTAAAACCTGTAGTAGTAGTAGTTGCAGTAGCAGGCTTGAAAATAATAATGCATTTCATTGATCGGTCGTGTTTATGTACTCGGAAAGTCTTTAGCATGAGGTTACTGCTCTGCTCTTTTAGCTCCTTCAGTCGTATTCACTACAGCACTATTGGAGTTCCTCATATAGTTAAAGTAACGTTTCTTAGGTCTTAGCACTCTTACAGTGCTGTGGAAAAGTATTTACCCCTTCCTGATTCTTTTATTTGATCAAACAAATTTTAATATTAAACAAAGATAACCCGATTAAATACACAATTCAGCTTTTAAATGACGATTACATTTATAAATGGGAAAAAGCCGTCCAAACCTACCTGGCCCTATGTGAAAAAGTAGTTGCCCTTAAACCTAATAACTGGTTGTGGCGTCCTTGACTGCAACAACTGCAATCAAGCGTTTGCAGTGACTGGCAGTGAGTCTTTCATATCACTCTGGATGAATTTTGGCCCACTCTTCTGTACAGAATTGTGTTTTTTTTTCTTAGTTTTTTCTACCTAATTTAGTTGAAACCAGTTCCCACCGGCACTCCCACATCAAGGCTACAACCACCAACCAGGGAGCCACGCGTTTCTTCCAATGACGCATCATGACGCCACCTGGTCGCGCAGGCCAGACGTGGCTACAGAATCCTATGCGTACGGTACGGTATCATGTGTAAACACAAATTACCAGGAATTACCGCTTACGGCACCAACGACACACCTCATACCCTGGTCAGCAAGAATGCAAGATCTTCTTTACTCATTACTAGTCCGTAAACATTTTTCTTACACCAGTAATTGAACTCGCAAGGATTTAAGATTCTGAACTTGATGCGTTCTTTTTGAAATAAACTAAATCTTTTACAGAAAGTACAAACCGCTCCCATCTCCTGCACAGTACTCGCTAAATATGCTCATGGGCAGTTTGTGCATTACTGCCACCTATTGGATTGGAGTGTGGAAAAGACATTTCAAATGAACAAAACAGTCTTAGTAGTTTTGAACCTCTATAATTAAACTCTGATGAATTAAATAAAATCAAAAATCAAATCAACTCCTCTCTACAAACTACTGTTCATTATGGAATGCTGGAAGAAATTGAAAGCGTGTACGTGGCTTTAACTTACTCTGGCCTTTCAGAAGCCCTCTCCCTTTCCTGTTTCTCATTTCCAGATATTTAACTGACTTCCCTCCTGTGTGTTAATCTTCTCACCATTCTGCACTCAGTGACAGATGCTGCCGGGGCCTTCAGAGCCTGAATCTAAAGGGGAAGAACTGTATAGAAGACACGGATCAGGGAGAGGAGCATTGGCCTATATACATCAGAGATTGAAATTTTCCACCCGGACACGTTCATTGACACGTTCGTAACCGAACCCATAAATTACCCCACGGTGCTGCAGGTTCTTTTCTTTTTTTTGTTCAGGCCCTACTAAAACCTCGTTGGCTCACCCCAATGTTTGCATCTCCGGCTAAAATATAAATCATCTTTTTCACTCTGCCTCGTGATGTTTTTCTCCTCATTCTTGTCTTCACTTTTTTCTATTTGCAAATCCCAAGAAAGCCTGAACGCCTGAAAAAGCGAAGCGCAGACGGACGGACCGAAGAGGCTGAGACTTTATCGTCATTCTGAGAGAACTAGCTTACAGTATGGAAGTTTGGCGAGAAAAAGAGAACCATCTTTGATCCTAGACTTGACTTTTATTTTTTTTTCCAACTCTGACGTGCGTTATCTTTGAAAGGAGGAGATGCATTTGGTTATCTTTCAGCTGTGTAGAATTCATTCTACTTTTTTTTTTTTTTTTTTTTTTATTTTGACCCAAACCATCATGATAGCCAGGACTCCTACAGGGAGTAGATTCAAAATAGAAAACCAATCAGCTAGACTTCATTTGTAGATAAGCTTTTTTTTTTTTTTTTTTTTTTTTTAAATACCAGTGCCGTGTCCTTTCACAAAGAATTCATTTAAAATTTAATGGAATCACCATTACGACAAACCCTGTTTTAGCCTATTTTGTACTTCAATTGAAAAATATAATCGGCAGACTAGCGTGATAATTATTATACATGAGCCTTTGTGCTCGCTGGTCCTGGACGTACGTGCCTCTAGGAGCTTTTCTTTTGCCTATTGTTATGTTCCGTAATAAGGATTTTTTTTTTTCCTGCTTACCTCATATTTTTCTTGCAGTGAATTGTGGAGCAATGAATAGCAAGGCTAGAGATTTATAGTCTCGGAGATGGTGCTATTCTTGGGCTGTACTGAGACGACTTCTGGAAGTTGGGCAGTGAGGAAAAATGTGCTGCAAATCATCGATGTTGGTTTGGCGCTTATTAATCACGGTTGTTTTTACTATACTAAAAATACTTCTGATGTTCTGCCAGTATACAGCATGTAGCAACAAAAGTAAACTCGTATTTTATTATGTGCTCAACATACGTTAAAGAATATGAATAATAGTCATAATTTCATCTGTCAAAATGTAAAACTCTTTAGCAGCAAAGTCTGAAAAATAAACAGAGATAATGTGCGAGTGAAGAGGCTCTGAAAAGGGGCCTGCGTTCACTACAGAGGCATTGATTGCCTTGTGCACTTTACCAGGAGTGGAGAATGAGCGACGGTCATGAGTGGTAGAGCTGCTGGGTGGCCCCTCGCGCTGATGAGGACAGGCGTGTGAGATCCCATCAGTCCAGGCGTTTACTCTCTCCACACGCAGGGGAAGAATAAATCCCAAATCACAAACAATTAATAAATCTAGGCAACTAGGCTTCATTAGTTTTCAAGGTTACCCAGAAGCAAAACACACAATATTTGTTGCATATTACTGCACATGAACTGGATGTAATTTTTATTTATTTATTTATTTATTTAGGTCTTTTTGATTGCACGAATCCTGCAGAGACCAGGCAGCAAGTTTTGCAAGGACGAGTTAATGATTGCGAATTTAGGTGGAGATGGAGACGTGATAGACGCTGACACTTCAAGGCCTGAGCAGAAATCAGATACGGAGAAAAGGAGGCAGTGAAATTGGATACGGTGTTAGCAGTACCTGTGCTGATAGCACGATAATCCCATAATAAAATCATTATCAGCTGACGCTTTTCTCAAAATATTTATTTATTTATTTATTTGGTGGGGAGGGGCGGAGAACTTACAGTCATGATTCTATATATAGATATAGATATGCAACCTTGTATGTATGAGAATTGCACAGTTTTAGGAAAAACGGTAATTATAATGACACACCCTTAGGATGTTTATTAGAGCCCAAGCACTATGACATCAGCTCCATGCTGACATAGTGTCTGAGGGCCTTCTTGTTCTTCAAAGGATCCTTCCTCCTATCCCTGTCCTCCAGGATGCCCGAGAGTCCAGATTATTTGTCCACACTTGCACGTATGCACATGAAACCCAGTACACATTTAGAGGACCAATGGATTTTGATGTACTTCTCCTAGGGGATAAATACGATCGCCAACAAACCGGGCCTATAGGATCTCAATACAATGAGGATGCAGAATTGCGGAGTTTTTTTTTGATATCTTAAACGGGTCAGCCGTGACGATGCCTTGAACCCATGCCGAAAAAAGTGGTTACTAATTTTTTGTATATTGAGGGACATCACATTGAGGGACATCATAGCATGATGTTTTTTTCAAGCATCTGTGACCGATTGGAGGTCTAGACATAAAATTTACCCTTTTTTAAAACTGTGTCATAACAGTCAGTATGTCCCCCTTAATTGCTTGTGCCCAGTGTGTCGATGGCTCAGGGTGCTTGGGCCCGCTCATCGTTGCTTGCAACTTTATTTATTATAATCATTATTATTATTATTGATTTATGTATTTATTTTAACCTTGTCCCTTAGCTAATACACACAATATTTCAGTATTTAGACTAGTCCTTTCGACCAATTCACAGTTATGTTTATCCATAAAACATCTCTTTTTTTTTTTTTACGCACATAAGTCAATAAGAATAAAACACTGTTCTTGTCATTGTACCCGGATTTGACTTTACCTGATGCAACTGATGCAAATCACTGACACTTGAGACTCCTTCCTAAGTTCACAGTCACAGAAAACGGTGCGATTTTTAACCAGCAATCTATTTTTTTTTTTAGAATAAATAGAAGTGATAAAGTATAAGAATGCGAGTGCTTTGATATAAACCTGTGATTTGCCTTTCAGCAATGACTTTCTGAGCTGCTGTTAGACAACACACCTTCTAACCAATTAAGAATCAAGTGTAGTGAGTTGATATGATATTATGTACAGTATGTAACCTTGTGGTATAAGTTTATACAAGTAAGTTTTATTACTACAGCTATGTGACCAAAAGGAAAGGAGCAGTTGTGGGTGTATAATAGGTGTTCTGTGCGTGTGATATTGAGAGAGAGCGAGAGAGAGAGAGAGTGTGTGTATGTGTGTGCTGACGAATGTGTCCTAAAATGGGTTTTGACATTCATTTTGCTTTGTGTCCAGTAGTATCGGAGGACATTAGTCTCCTGTAATAGGCCGGCTGTGGCTGTGCCGAGGCCTTTTCTCCTTCCCTGACGTGTGACACTGGTGTGCTTTTCAGTTTAATACGATACCTCAGTCATATCTCTGGTACCTGTGTGCTGAAATGAACTATATGCAGGTGTGAATGTGCTGTGTGCGCATGTTTATGACGAGCGCTAACAGTACTTTACAGCCTTGCTTGACTTCTTTAATGACCAGTGAAGACACGGATATCCGGTGCGTCTGCCCTTCGCTGGGGACGTCGTGTGATTTAAAGAGACAGTAGCTCTGCAGACACAACAGAAACGCTGCACGGCGCAGAGAACATGGCTGCTCTTTACCTTATCAGCGATCCCATTAAGGACTCATTACCAAGAAAAATAGTGCTCAATAAAAGCAATCACGTTGCAGAGTAAGCTACAATGAGATAACCTTCTTCCAGCCATTAGAAAGCCTGACCAGTCTCAAAAGATATCTCACCAATCTCATCTGTTGTAGGTGTAATGCATCATGCACGTGTGTGTGATTTTGTGTGTTCTCAGGCGTTTGATGACGGACATACCTCTTGTCATAACAGTAAGCATACTTTATCGTTTTCAAACTAAAATAGATGATGATTTCCCTTTCATAAATAAGTATTCTACATAAAGTGTGTGTGTGTGTGTGTTTTGATAAACTACTCTGAGCTAAAAGCAATTCTGTTAACAAATCCATTAAAAACAGCATGTTCATTAGCTGCATAATTGAATGCTTGCACTTCTGCTGCAACGTTAGGAATAAATGGCATTTAACCTCTTCCTCTTTTAAAAATGTGAAGCTGGTAACAGGCCCAAAAGCAACAGAAAAATATTGAGTTGTAGAGGACCGTAAAGAATTTAATGATGCTTAAGTGCTTTACTTTTAAAGGTGAGAGTGTATGTGCATGATTTTAGAACCATAACATAATAAAGAATATATACACTGTATATATATATACTGTACACACACATACAGTATATACAGTATATGTGTGTGTGTGTGTGTGTGTCAGGTATTGATGAAATCAGGCAAAGCATAAGTGCAGGTGCAGACCTTAATCAGAACGACTGTAGAAAAGTAGAGAAGTAAAGAAAAGTAAAGTAGAACTATTATTCTACGAATGGGTCAAATATCAGGCGATACAATGAACACAACATCAGAGACGAGACCAAGACTAAACCAAGGACAAGACTATTTATAGCCAAGCTAATCAACAGAAACTAGACTCAGGAGATCACAATGACAAGTCTACCGTGCAGTGCATTCTGGGAAATAAAGTTTGGAAACATAAACATCAACATAAAAGCTCCAACCATGAACATGAAACACACAGCATCCATGGGTGCAAGACGCCCTCCAGGGGTCATCGGATCCTTTAAAGTTCTTCTGGGTGGATCCAACTTGCTTGTCTGGGATATTCTGCAGACTTTCAATCAGATTGAGATCTGGGGAATTTGGAGGACGAGTCATCTCCTTGAAATGTTTGAGCATCACGCTGCATCCGGCAGCTTTCTTTCTTCCTATATTGTGCCATTTCTTCACCAGGTATACTGGGGACACTCTTCTGGAGATGCTCTGACCCAGTCAGCTGGCCTCACTGCTTTTTCAACATATGATCATCAGGAACTGTTCACTTGCTGCCTGATGTATCGACAGCCCCTTGTAACATGCCAATCAATCTTATTCATTAAATCTAACTCTGTTTTTAATGTTATGACTAATTGGTATTACTATGACTTCACTAGTTTATCATAATATATATATATATATATATATATATATATATATATATATATACAGTGGTGTGAAAAACTATTTGCCCCCTTCCTGATTTCTTATTCTTTTGCATGTTAGTCACACAAAATGTTTCTGCTCATCAAATACATTTAACTATTGGTCAAAGATAACATAATTGAACACAAAATTCAGTTTTTAAATGATGGTTTTTATTATTTAGGGAGAAAAAAAATCCAAACCTACATGGCCCTGTGTGAAAAAGTAATTGCCCCCTGAAGCTAATAACTGGTTGGGCCACCCTTAGCAGCAATAACTGCAATCAAGCGTTTGCGATAACTTGCAACGAGTCTTTTACAGCGTTCTGGAGGAATTTTGGCCCACTCATCTTTGCAGAATTGTTGTAATTCAGCTTTATTTGAGGGTTTTCTAGCATGAACCGCCTTTTTAAGGTCATGCCACAACATCCCAATAGGATTCAGGTCAAGACTTTGACTAGATGTTGTCCTGGGGTCTTTTGTGGCCTCTCGGATGAGTTGTCTCTGCGCTCTTGGGGTAATTTTGGTCGGCCGGCCACTCCTGGGAAGGTTCACCACTGTTCCATGTTTTTGCCATTTGTGGATAATGCCTCTCCCTGTGGTTCGCTGGAGTCCCAAAGCTTTAGAAAATGCTTTATAACCTTCACCAGACTGATAGAATTATATATATATATATATATATATATATATATATATATATAATTAATTTTAAGGTGAAGATGAGGTATTAATGCGGTTGTTGTGGATTTTGATGCTGCAGTAAAGAACATCAGACAGAGATATAATTAGTAATAGGTACTATACATTTTAACACTTATTTGTAGGCAGCCAACCAAAGGGCTATTAAATATGTATCATGTTAATTAGTATGCATCGGCCTGTCAGTGTTAGCTTTATCTGAACCAGAGCAAAAAAATATATACTGAGGCTGGAACCTGTGTGCTTATTAAGGAAACCGAAAATGATCTGGTCAGAGTTCGTGAAAGATGTCAGAACACGAGCAAGGTTGGGCATGGATCAAAATTAATAAAACGTTAAGAATAGCATGAAAAGTAGGAAAGCAACAAGTACGTTTTGCAAATATCAAACAGGGAAAACCATACACAACCAGATCAGCATACAAAACGATGATTGCTACACAGGCTGATTATGTAATATTTCACGAACATTGTTTACATCATAGAGCCCCAGACAAATCTTTGATTTGAAAGTGAAATTATTTACTCTCGGAATCACACATTAATTTAACAACACAGTCACACTCCTCCATAACGAATCAAACCGCCTCAGTATAAAATGACAGCTTTATCACATGGGTGAACGAGAAGGCGGTCCTGGGGTGACAGCATTAGAGATGACTCATGTGTTATGTCAGAAAGGTCTGTGTGTGCATGTGTGTACGTAGGCTCTAAAAGCCTTAGGCCTGCAGCGCGATGCCTGTCTGTCTTCTCCAACCTGTCATTTAACCTGCGCTGCTGGTGTGTGGGACTTCGACAGAAAGGCCACAGGCGGAAAGGTTAGCTTGATCAATAAGTCATAGTCTGGAAAAAGGCTTGGAGAGCGTGAGGCTAAGCTAACTCGCTTTTCTCTATCGATGGGAACAGATGGCACTGTGGCTTTGTTCACTGAGTCACTATCCAAATGAGCAGCAAAGCAACTAGGCCGAAGCCCACTTTTTTTTGCTTGGAAGCAGAATGCAAAACACTACATTCCTGCAACAATGCACAATGCGTTACATTTTCTGGATGAATATATATTGATTTGGTTTTGCTCTCATGCTTACAAATTTGTTGCGCAGCTTGAAATAATATGAAGCAGTGCAAAAAAATAAAAAAAATAAAAATAAATAAATCTTAGCACCTTTGCAAGTGAAATATTCTTGAATTTGGTCAAACCAATCTATAATTCTGTCAAAGCAAGATTATTCGTATTTCTAGTCAAAGGTTACTAAAATTACAAGCTAAAAACACCCTGTTCTATTGGCAAAAAAAACTTGTTTTTAGGAATTTATTTCCTGAACGAAGCAACATTATCTGCCAATAGAACAAGATATTTTTCACATGTAATTTTAGAAACGTTGGGTTTCTAGGTGTGATGAGATTCAAATGTGGCTTAAATGTCATTTTATTCCCACTGCTAGTATTAGTATTTTATTATTGCATAGATTATTTGTACAGAATGATTGTTGGATTGGGTTTAAAAATCCTTGCATTTTGTATGTAACTACAAGTGTAAATACTATACAGACATTAAATACATAAAAACTGGACTATTTTACTGCAAAAAAAATTTTTTCCAAAGAGAAAATATCTTAAACATAGACAAATTTATCTACACATAAGGTTAATACAATTACAACAAACAGAATATAAGATCATTAAGCTTAACTTTTTAGCAAGAATTGTTTTATAAATTATTAGCAGATGATTTTGCTAGTTTCTAGGAATTTATTTATTGAAAGTAGCAAAATTCTCTGCCAATAGAACAAGATTTTTGCATACAATTTTTGTAACATTTGCCTAGAAATAAGCTGAACAATCTCATAATTGACTTGTTAAAACATGATTTTATATTTAGGCTTGTTTACAATTAAACTAATATTAAAACATTATAAATACCGCTTTCCTTGGTTTTCTTTGCAGTATAATAATTTTTGAGGAGGAGCATCTTCATCTGTGAACTTGCTGATTTCTGATGCATTTTTGCTAGTTTTAATGTTTATTTCATGCAAGAAGCTAAACTACAGTATCTGCTAATAAAACCCAAAATTTATGCTTAAAATGTGAAAGAATTGTCTACAAATAATTTTAAATTTGGTTAGTTGAAACTGTATGTTAAGGAATTTTAAATCGATGTGACTAGATTCAAGATATTTTCACTTACTAAGATATCTTAAGGATTATTTTTTTTTTGTAATAACTTAGCTAACCAAAAATAAAAAGTACATTAATATTCGTTAAATGTAATAAAGTAGTTTGAATTTCACACGCATTTCATTCATTTCTATGTCGTATCCGTTACCTGTTGATGCATGGGGTGTGCTGGATCAAGTGCTTTTTTTATTAGCCGCGTGCTTTAGTATGTGCATGTGTACACGTGTATGCATGTTCTTATGAAACTCGTCTTTTCACAGAGGAAAAACACGGCTAATGTTGATACCCAGAGCTCTTGTGTTAGACGAAATTTTGGCATAATAATCTTTGTGTATTCATGGCATTTCACGTGACCCGAGGACCACCTGAAGCTCTATTTATGTTAGCAATTAATTGGAAAGAATCTAGCTGAGGAGCAGGTCAGGGGGATAATTACAGGGCTTTGGAGGTGTCAGACGCCGCATTAGGCCCCATCAAGCCCCTGTCTCTTCTATGGAAAATTAAATGCGGAAATAGTATGCAAATCAGGTCGGAGCTCTGTGCCCGGGAAGACTTCCTGGAGTGGCATAGTAACTGACTTGTTATGATTCAGAGGAGGACCATTGTCATGTATATTCATATCAGCGCTCTCGAAGAGTAAGGGAAGACAATGGAGCTGAAAATCAGGAACACCTCGTGCACTTTGACTCGGCAAGTCATTACAATTAATATTCCACTGGTAAAAAAAAAAAAAAAAAGGGAGTTGAACTGCTTGATTGGCGGTTCAATATTAGCAAAGCCATGCGTGTTCAGCAGTGACCATTTTCCTTCTTTGTCTCATTGATACTTTAAAAAGTCCACGTTTCGGATCTTTGATGCGATTTGAATCCAGTAATTGGCTCGAACTTCTGTAGGATTTAAAACGGTACCCGAATGCTCTTGTGAGGCGCTACAGCGCGGACGCTATGATGTTACCATGCTGCGATCCTTCACGTTCAACCTTTTTTACCTTTCTGTCCAAGTATGATGAAAAACTGTGAAGGGCAAGTGCAAACATCAACACCCCCCCACCCCACCCCCGTTTGTTTAGGCTCAGCCTCGGAAAGGCGCCTGACAGGAACCTGATGGGATGATGTAACTGCTGCGCCTTTGCTTCTTCTTTTCTTTTTCTTTTCTTACTGTGACAGAGAGAGCAAGCTAAAAACTCACACATATATGAAGTAGGGCTTGCACAGACTAGTCAAATGATACATTCATTAGTCACCACTCTGGGGAGCAGTTGACTAGTCGGGGTGGTGGGGGCCGGGGGGGGCTTTGGGAGTAGGCAGATGGTAATGTCTGAAAATATGTCACACTCGATGAAGCCAATTGTGAAGCACTTTTTATCTTTCCTTTTTTAAACAATTTCACATCCGTCTGCATGAAGTCTAAAGCATAACTTCTGCTCGCTCCTAAAGTAATTCCTCACCCGCTTAATTATATATTTTATTTTTATCATTTAAAACAATGTATTCATAAAATCCCTGCACTGTGAAATAATGAATTCCTTCGTGACCAGGGCTGCGTGAGAGTGCCTTCAGAGCCGCGGGTTGCACATCCCCATCCGGTCCCTATCCTCAGCTTGCGTGCCAGCTCGGAGAGGACGATCCAGACTTGTTGCAGAAAAGCCTCTGTGTGTCTCTGCTCCCCCGCATATGTCCTTTATCTATCATTACTTCGTAAGAAGCTTCCACATTTTGTGCTGGGCGTCTTTATTTTCGGAATCATCATCACACAAGTGCATTTTAAGGACTGGAATCTCCTTAAATAGTAAGTTAAAATCTCACACAGCTTCATTATTTTGCTCTACTTTTGTCACCAGCAGTACAGCATGAAAAATCATCAGGATGTCCCTAGAGCTGGTCCTGACCTTGGCGGGGTCGGGCGAAGGGGCCCTCCTACCTGACCTGTTTACTATTGCCACATAGTCAAACCTGAAATCCCACTGCTCCCATTATGCTGGAAAGTGTACATAACACTGCTAATATTTAGCCATTATTCACTGTGAGGTTGGCATCCGGCGTACGGTGGCATAGGGGTTAGCACTGTGGCTTGTTAGCAAAGGTTCCGGGTTCGATTCCCGTTTTGGGTCTGTGTCTGTATGTTCTCCTCGTGCTTGGTGGGTTTCCTCTGGGTGTTCCGGTTTCCTCCCAGAGTCCAAAGATATGTCGATTAGACCAATTTGCATTTCCAAATTGCCTGTGATGTGTGTATGTGTGCACCCTGGCCTAAGTCTCCTGGGATAGGCTCCAGGCCCCGCTCTACCATGTACAGGATAAGCGGTATAGATGAGCGAGTGAGCGAGAAAGAAATCGACATCCTTTATGCCACATACTGTATGCCTGCGGTTAATTAACATTCGATATTAAATCTTTAATTAGCAGTTAGCGGCCAACCATCACTTTCCATCTCGCTTTAGTGCAGAATTGTAACTAACCCATGCCTAAGAGACTGGATCATCAGTTTCTTGTTCTAAAAGCGCTATAAGAGGCCGTATAAGCGAGGAGTGCCATCGCTCTCATGTATTGTCTGAGGTTGCTGCTGCGTAGCTTCTGCATTGTTTCGTTCGCTCGTAAACACACGTGTGCTCCTGATGCAGTTATCTTTCCGGGCCTGCGGTTTATAATTGGTGTTGCCTGTTTATGGTTATAAAGCACAATAAATAGTTGTATTTCAGTCACGTTTATCAGGTGCAAATTCATGGAACAGAGCACTCAAATTGGCTGACTAGCAAGCGCAAGCAAAACAGACAGACAGACAGACAGACAGACAGACAGGCAGACAGACAGACAGGCAGACAGACAGGCAGACAGACAGGCAGACAGACAGGCAGACAGACAGGCAGACAGACAGACCAATATAGTAGAAGCTAAGTTAGCAAGACAGACACAAATGCACTGTGCATTGTTTTAACCTTACTGTTGTTTACTGATTAAACTTGGAGAGATAACTCACGTGATTCCTCTTCCTGCAGTTCACTCTCATGGTGTTATAGAAGTTGTCAACACTGGTGTAATTCGCACAGGCCTACACATCTGTACTGTACTGTAGTTCTGTCCCGAATCTGTTATTGCTGCAATTATGGTAAAGATGTCTAGACAATTAGCGTCTTTTTTTTTTAAAGAATTATATTAATTAATGGTCGGTTAGTAAAAATTTGTAAACGTAAAACTGAGAACCAGCATTACGAACCAAAGCTTTTATTCTCTCCTGTTAAAAACAAAAACAAAACAAAAACAACTGAACTTAAATTCACACCACAAGTGAAAGATCGTTACGAACTTCATCAGATTGTCACTAAGCCGTTCTCATATTCTCTTTTGGAATTTTCTTCTTAAAAACCTCATTTACCGCTCGCTGTTTCGTTCTTCTGTCTCAGTCTGCTTCTCCCCCCTTTTTTCCTCTCCATGTTCCATGATCTTAATGAGGGCCAGCACTGTGTAGCACAACTGTTCCCTAAAGCAATACTGTAGATAACTTGGTATAGCAAAAGGACCTCTACATTTCTTTTCCTTTTTCTCTCTCTCTCTCTCTCTCTAGCCCGTAGAGTTTTATAACTGGGCTGTACAGTTTTGCCCAAAGCTAAATATATTCATTCTGTAGGCACGACCCTGCTGTTTGTCTCATTGCAAAGAACATCTCTCTAGTCATCTCTGCAGCCGCTGTCAGTAGCGAGTACTCTGTCTTCCTCTCTCGTACCTCTGGCATTCTCTGAAAAGCTTTTTCTTTTTATTTATTTATTTATTTTTTTTTTTTTCGTGCCAGTTATCTAACTTAAATCTTGACATCAAAGTTCAAGTCCAAAAACAGACTTAGAAAAAAAAATAAAAAAATCTCTAAGCAAATGCCATTATGCAAGACAAATTACTCTGTAATTATCCGAAAGGTAAGTTCCAAATGCTTATATATAGTGTCTTGCATAAGTATTCACTCCCCCTCTGAGCTTTTTCACATTTTAAGGGGTGTCGAATAAATTACAATTATGTCATGAATTTGTACCAAATATACAACAATATTAAAGTCACTCTAATTACCAAACTATCTAAATTAGTTGCAGTGTCAGATTTTAATATGCTTATGCTTAATTACTTATTAGCATGTTGCATGCGTTTTGCATCTCCCGTCATCCTTCCTACTGTAGCTGAGAGTGAACATTTCATCTTCTCACCTTCCCTTGTTTCAGGGCATTCAGTGCTTTTCCGCTCCAAAGTGGAAGTTTTTGAAATTAAAACCTGATCTAGAAACAGGTAGGTACTACAGAGAGAGAGAGAGAGAGAGAGAAGAAGGCGAAAAAAAAAACGAAAGTTAAAAATATAATGATATTATAATATCCTTAAAAAAGACACTGATGGTCGTAAAACAGCTCTCCACAAAAGTACACGTTGCTCTCTTTCAGTTTCCTTTTTACCAAATTACATGAAATGAAGTTCTCGGATATTTCTGTGCTAATGCCGCTACTATCTTTGGGTTCTTGACAGGCTCGTGCCTTCATCTCCATTAAAACAGAATTATCTGCCCGAAGCAGATGACTTGCTAATGAGTGCTAGATGTGCGGCGCGTCCTTTGTCCTTTCCTTGCGATATCAGCCCGGGGACGTTTGCTGTTCCGCTTTGAAGACGTGACCATGGCTTCGGACGTGCAATCCACAAACAAGTCTCAATCGCGCAGTGCGAGCGAGCCGTCCTCTTTCGATTTTTTTCCCACGTAAAGATGATAAATGTATCACACCTGCGCTGATACCATTGTTCAGATGTTCTAATGGGATATTTTCGTCCACGGTTTGTCCTCCATGTTTCTGTGTTTGCACTCTGCCTTTGCACCTTTTGAAGCAGGGTTGAACTCGAGCCCCTCGAGCCACAATCATATCCATGGGTAGATCCATCACGTTTCTACCTATACACCGTTCCCTTTATATTTTAGTGAACTGACTGAATAGTGAGGTTTTAGGGGTTAATAATATGTAGGAAAGAGTCTCTTTTAAAAACCCATCACATCACTATTAGTCCACTTGTGCCCTCCTTGCATTCTCTCTCTCTCTCTCTCTCTTTTTCGCTCTCTCTCCTCTCAAAATCTCTCTCCTTCCCCACGGCTCTCCACCAGTCGAGTCTGTTAGCTGTCCTTTTTGTGTCCACTCCTGTCTACCCCCATGTCAGTGTGTACCTCAGCGCTCCCGCTAATAGATTTCGCTGCCAGGCATCCAGCTCCCCACTTCTCTCCCTCACCTTTCAATTATTCAGATGCCACTTATATGCAAATGTGCTTCTATCTAGGAGACGTGGGCATGTTTCTTTTCTCCCTACTCCCTTTCTCTTGCCTTTTCTCCTTTCTCGGGCTGTTAGGAGAGCTTATCCAGCGGGCCCTCCAGAGCCTGGTTGGATTTGATGCATGGCATGCTCAGGCTCACCATCCCTCATCTCCTTATGTGTGCACCTCCATCAAATCCGAACTATTAGAGTGTGAGCCAGCGAGTGCACCCGCTTCCCAGCAGTTCCCTAGCAACAACTGCCAGGCACTGGGGCCTGTTCACACTGTATCTCTGTTGCCTAGCTACGTAGGAGTTTTGATTGCCATATGGAAGCTTTTTTGGCATGAGGATCACGCTTGGCTTGGCGCCCTATATTCACCGACTAACACTTCTAAAATACGATCATTGTCAGCACGCTGAATTAAGCACTGCTATTGTTGTGTGTTTAGAAAGGGAAAATGTGGAGGCATGATCCTCGACTGATGTTCTTTTAGACTTTGGACTAAGTGGAAAACTGCCAAAGGAATACCGCAACCGCTAAGGAACTACGTTACGATCCGAGCTTTCTTGTAATTCCTCGTGTTCTTGGAACTCTTGGAAGTCTTTTTCTTCTTCTTCTTCTTCTTCCACACCTGGTAGTGGAGTCACATTTGAGTTAGCAGGATCGGTAGGAGGTTCTGGCAGAGAAGCAAGAAGGTCGAGTGAAGGGCAGAACCAACCAGAATGGATGGCCGGACACCTCTAATTAACCGGCATTCAAACACGGCGGCTGCAGGAAACGGGACTGCTGACTTCTGCTCGCCACCCTCCCGCCTCACCACCTGGTTCAGCCCTCATTTCCCGTGCTTCCACAGCAGGGTGACGTGCCCTATTAAAGCAGCAAGGCTCAGTCCCAGACGCTATGCCCTGCACGTTCTGCTAATTTTGCTACTCTGGCAAACCTGAATGAACTCATCAGGTAATTATCAAGGACTTCATGAGGTAAATCATGTGCGATAGGAAAGAGAAAACACTGTTGTGCAGTGAATGATTGTTCTGCTTGGAAACAAGATCTTATTGTCTCTTCTACTGTTTCATTGTAAAACCCAGAATATCAGTCTCTCAATCTCAGATTCAAGAAAAGCAACTGATTCTTGACAGGGCTGGGCGTTATGGTCAAACAACAACAAAAAAAGATATATTCAATCATGATATACTCTATATATATTCAATATATCAGTTAATATTAGGGATGCACCGAAATTTTCGGCCGCCGAAAATTACGCCGAAACGTAAGAAAGCGACGAAAATAAAAGCCGAAATTGTCGCCACGCCTCTCCCATCCTCCCGTCTCGTTTGCGCTGTCATTACGCATCAAACACGGAGTATGTCGGCGGTTTGGAAGCACTTGGAAGCAAGTTTTGTTATTGTTAAACAGCCTTATTACTGTTATTTATTATCAATAAAAGTTTGATTGCTTAATTAATTTGTAGTTTTTTTAATACAAACAAAAAGAAAATATTTTAAACATGTTTTTTAATGAAGCCATTTTCGGTTTCGGTATCGGTTTTCGGCCAAGTGCATCCAAAAATTTCGGTTTCGTTTTCGGCCCAGAATTTTCATTTCGGTGCATCCCAAGTTAATATCAATAATTATTGATATTATATCGAATATGTTTAATGAGCTGTTACAATGCTATATATTTTAATAAAAAGCTGAAAAAAAGGTTCAATTAAACCACTTTTTTTAATCAAAGCACAAAAGGATGGAGGATGGAATGATTGCGACACAAGTTACGATCATTGCGTTACTCGCAATCCGGTTTGCAAGTGTTTCGCAAGACGAGCAAAGATTTTAACTTGAAAAAAACTCAAGTCTTGGTTTACAAGTACGGAGTATCATGTATCACGCATGCGCTCCTTGTTTTAACACCGAGCGTCACATGATCACGACTGAGCCACTGTTTTTTCTCTCTCATTGTGTGTAATCGTCTTCCCTGCTGGGTCTTAGTGTGCGTCTCTTACTGGTCTAATCAACATTTGTGCACGTCTGTACTGTTTACTTTAACACTGTGACCACGTGTGTGCACGTAAAACATATTTTATTTTGTGTTTGTAAGCGCGTGTTTACAGCACACGTGTACTGTTTATTATAACGCATGTGTGTGCTTGCATGTAAAAGAAAGTCTTGTTAGAGAGGTTAAAGATCCAATTTCTCCCTCTCTGTATCAGCCTGTCATTACAGTATGTATGTTATACACTCTCGCCTATTAAGGAAAGCTATTAGGGTCAAACTTGGTCATATGATTAATTAGCGTTTAAAGGTCGAGGTTAATCGCAGTCCTAATATAAAGACTATAAACACATTAAATACGATGGTATAAGTGAACTGTAACATTTCTTCTGGTTTTGGTCTGATCCGTTATCTTACTCAGCTGTTTTCGGTCTGACCTAAAAAAAAAACTGCCACACTGTCGAGCTAACCTGACCTAACCTGTTTGATTGACATTTACTTCATTGCTTTTTGCACTCATCCTCTCCCTTGCGTTCCACACTGCTTCCCTTGCTGGTTGGTGTCTCATTTCAGGGACCCGAATAGTACGTGGTCTCTATGGTCTGCTTAGACTACAAAGGCTGAACCCGAAATGAGTGCCTGTTCGTGGTGCTTGATGGGTTTTGCAAACACACCTGATGATACTATTCTTGCAAGAACTGTTCAGGAACAGCTGATCTTCATGTCTTAAAATAACAACTGACTGTTTTTGTCCTTATTAGTCCATACCGTTTGATAGTTTTGAAATCCAGTATTGTTCTAGAAAAAGAAATTACTAAATAAAATAAAAAAATGAATTAGAAGGTGTGTCCAAACTTTTGACTGGTACTGTGTGAATATGGGATAGTTACTATAGTTCTTGCAAGAACAGTATTGTGTCAAGTGCATTTGCAAAACCCATCAAGCACCATGATGAAACAGGCCCTCATGAAGACTAAGACCAAAACGTACTTTTGAAGACCAAAACGTATCTCTGCTGCAGAAGAGAGGTTCATTTAGAGTCACCAGCCTCAGAAACCACCAGTGAACAACCAGCACCTCAGATTAGAGCCGGTATAAAGGATTTACAGAGAAGAAGTAGCAGATACTTCTTAATATCAGCTGTTCAAAGGAAATCATTGTATATTTTGGACGCCTTCAGCTTTGTTTTACAGTGTAGAAAGAAATAAAAATCAGGTATTGGTTGGTATGTGTGTTTATAATAATAAAAAAAAGTTTCTTCAAAATATTGTCCAGCTTGTTAGTGGGAAGGATGACATTGGGGCCTTTGGTGAAGGTCAGCGAAGGTGCGTAGGTCGAGTTGCTTTCTGGTGAGTTTGTTGTGCCTGTGATGCTTAATGAGTTTCATCTTTGAAAATCTTCGCAGGTGTGGACGAATCCAAACACGATCAAACATCTAATTGGACATTTTCCGCAATTAGTGCGCTCCTCTGAAGGTTGCATCCAAAACATGCGCAGTCCCTCCTCACTCAACTTAGCTTTGATCATGTGCTTCTGGAAACGAGCCCTCTCTAACTTGAACTAAGTCTCGTCAGGATTCAGAATTTCAGCCAGACAAGTACTGATGAAAGAGACGGTAACAAAGACGTGTTTTTTTCTAGGAATTTTGAAGTTGTCCATCCATGACTTGAGTTTACTCAGTGATGCCGCTGAGCTGGGACTGAGTTGTGTAACATGACCAGTCATGTGCAGCATCGGGGACATCATGCAGAGTGGGGAAAACGGAGGATCGTCCTCTTGAGAACAGCCACATTTGTACACAATTCAGTCCTGTTTTTTGACACTAGACCTGTGTTCCTGTGGTGGCAAATTGGGTTTCTTTAGCTAGTGTTATCACGCAGATTTTGTAAAAAAGAATCTTTTTTTTTGTAGTAGATTTTTGTCTTGAAAAACAAATTCAGTTACCAGCTTTCCTAGTGCAAAAATTGTTCTGAAACCTGCCCCCTGCTGAGCCGTCATACAGTGCTGTGCTGGAGAAGATCTGATTATTCGTCTCTGCCGACTTTTTCAGCAGCATTTTAAAAAGACAACATCGCAGACTTGAAGTAGAGCAAATGTAGTTGACAATTTTGATCACTGTATAACGTAGCTTCATGGGCAACTTTGCACAAAGGAAAGAAAGAAGAAGAAAAAAAACTGTCTGAAGAGTGCAGTGAGTTGGTAGTTGGATATTGTACGGGCTTGATGCAAAGCCTCTCTCTTTGCCTTCAGTAACAATGAGGTTTATTTCACAAGGTTACAAAGAATTTGTTTAAAGGAGCAGTAAAAATAAAAAATCCTCACGAGTTGTTTTTACCCTTCAGGGGTAAGAAAATAAATCTTGAGGCCTTTGATATGATACGATCTTACAAACATTTGACTCATGTTCATGACTATTGAGCGCTGTTTGTATTATTAATAGGTTGATATTGGGTCTGAAAAAAAAATGTGTTAAAGCAACGCTCGTGTAAAATGTCAGTCTTAGACACTAATAATGGGTTCACACAACGAGACCCACGATTCTTATTATAATATGCACAAAAGTCTTCCTCCTTGTAGCAGGCAAGTGGAAAAGGACTTGCGTTCCTATGTTCATTAAGTTCATTAAATTCAACACAGAAGACTAACATTCCATCCATCCATCCAGTAATCTCTGTAGTCCAACCAGGGGCCGTGAAGGCCAAAGGTGACCACTGTATTTATTTAAATGCAGATAATCTGTTCCAGCCACCCACGAAATATGACCAATATTATTAATTTCCAACACAATAATCATGTTTTTGATTATAAAACAAGCAAAGCATTTAGAAAAAGCATGTAAATTAAGTAAAATATAACAATAAACCTCACTTAAATTTAATATACCATACGATTCCTCTTGGTATCGGCTGCTTTAAAACTAAAAGTGGCTCAGTTTTCTTCTGATCACTCTTTGATAATGTTCTTGTGACCCATTGTGTTACAGTACGTTTTCGCTGAATCTTGCACAAAATGCAAAAAAGATCCACAAAAAAAATTGGCTTTGCTTGGCTTTCCACTGATTTTTGGTAAATGGAAAGATTTTTAGTTTTTAAGGTGAAAGTTCTCAAGGTGGGGCGTTCGTACTGTATGCTGAGTTACCACTGTATTTTTTTTTTATTCAGTTCCATCCAAATCATTCCGATTAGAGATTCTGACTTGACTGTTTCTATTGTTGCTGTTCAAAACATTTAACCAAATTATAATTTTTTATTTTTTTTTGCACATGCACGAAGTAGCATTAAGCGTTTAATCTGCCAGAATTATAACAAAAGAATGACTAAATTAGGCTTCCCATCTTTTCTGATAAATCCAGCCTTGTGTGTTATGATTAGGTCTCATCTATGATTGGTTAGATGCTTTAATAAGTGTGAAATGTAAACCAATCAGTGCCCCTTCCTCAGTCAGAGACTTAGTGACTCGAAGCAGAATTTTCCTCTCGGACATGTCACGTAACATATGTGGAGCAAACGTGTAGAAAAAAATATGTTTATCCCAACAAGAGAGAAACAGTCAGATGAAGTGTTTACATGGTTGATATTTAACTATTGATCCATAGAAAGATGTACTGTCTTAACCATAAAAAGACTGAAATAGCAGAGACTGGACTGTTGAATAAATTGTCAAATGTGCATATTATATAAGAAGACCTTCCCTAACATCTCTGTGCCGCGTTTGATTAAAGGTCATAAGTCCTAATTTATGACCTCTGACTCAGACCTTTAATAGGCTTTTCTGAATTGAAGTGCGTGTGATCGAGCAGAAAAAAAAAATGTCCAGGACAGGAGAACCACTTAGCATAGAAACCTCTCATCTCAGACATTGTCTTTGGGAACTCAGGACCGTCTCATCAACCACAGAGTTTAGCAAATGACCTCAAGTCCACATGGCTGCTCCAGATGTCAGCGGTAATCCAAATGGCACTTACGCTGTATCCATGTACATGTTGTTTTCTTTAGATGTATCATAAAATAGGTGGCATGGTGATGTAGTGGTTAGTGCTGTCGCCTTACACCTCTAGGGTATGGGTTCGATTCCCGCCTTGGGTTGGCTTGCACTAGGGTTTGCGTGTTCTCCCCATGTTTGGTGGGTTTCCTCCCACAGTCCAAAAACATGCAGATTAGGTTAATTGGCGTTCCCCAAATTACCTGTTGTGTGTGAATGATTGTGGGAGTGTGTGTATCCTGAATAGTATGTGTGTGCCCATCCAGGATATAACCCCGTCTCCTGGGATGGGCTCCAGTCCCCCCGCAATGCTGAATACAGGATAAAGCGGTACAGACAGTGAGTCAGTGAGTGATCATAAAATAATAATAGATGTTTTTGCTTGTATAAATCACTCACCAACATTAGCTGGTTAGTTTCCTGTTTGAGTTATTTTAAAGATGATTCATACATTATGCTGAACATTATTTGTAGTGAGCCAGTTCTGTTTGTTTTTTTTATGTTTTTTTTTTTCGGTGTGGAGAATGACTTTAATTGGAAGGTAATTTGTTTTTTTCTTTCCCATCTCGCACATTAATACCCGTCTGTGACTGCAAGGCGAAGTCTCGTGAACGTTCAGCACCCGGCCTACCTGTAGGGAACATGCTGTCTTTTCTGTTCGGTTAAGTTCTCGCTGCATAAGGCTGACCTCTCGCACCTGTCCAGTCCGTGCCAAGTCAGTGGGCAACGTGCATTGCCAGATAATGGGAAGATTTGGCAGGATGCTAAATGAAAAAGCATTTTTTTCCCCTCTAACAAAAGCCTGCTGTTTGGAGTATCTCATGCCTGTTGCATGTTGGCTAAAGCAGTAATCTCTTAAACTTGATAGAGAAATCTGTGAATGCCAACAGGCGCCCGAGTTCCACTTAACACGGCAGCCTCCTCCTCTTCCTCTTAAACCCTGGAATCTTTCCTGGCTTTACTGAGATAAGGAAAGCATTCCAGTCCTTCTCCAACATGTGCACGGAGTGTATTCAGTGGAGGTCAGTTAGCCACGTGCGCGCACTCGCACGCGCACACACTTAGCTATTTCTGCCATAATGTCCTCCTTCATACCTTTTCTGGAGAGGCTCGGGCTGGTGCTCTTGCCGAGGAGGTCCCCTTGCTGCAGAGATGCACATAATGAAGCGCCTTGTCAGTGGCGTTCTGCTGGATGCGCACAAAATCTCCATCCAAGTCGCAACATGGGAGAAGGCCGCCAGACTCAAATTACAGTCTTCGCCAAATGCTAGCAGAGAAAAGTTTCCTCGTACACACTCTCTCTATTTACTCTTCCCTACTTTATCTCTCACGTCTCTTCATTAACCCGTTCCCGTCTCCGTCTTCAGAGACTCTGGAGTTCTTCGCGAGCTTTGTGACAGGAAATAAATTGTGCTATAATCGTGCTATACAGGTCCAGCGATTATTTATTTATTCAGCCGTAGTACGGACAGTCACAGTTTTTCTTCCGGATCCGTATCTACTCTGGAAGCCACTTACTTTATGTCGACACACACATACACTCACACTCACACACCTGAGTATGAAATGTTTCTCTCTCTCTCTTTTTATTTTTTCACTCTTTAATATCTTTCCAAAAGCATAACTTTCTCTCCCATGCAATAAACCACAGCTGCTGATGATATTTACCGCCACAGCAATAAAACCAGCGTTTGAAAAATGTGCCTTTTTTTTTTTACGATCCAGCATCGTGCCACAGGATTAATAATACATTTAAACAGCGCAGTTTTGTTCCCGCGTCCCTCTTTAAAGTTTACCCGAGCTGTACTTTGAATGTATGGGTTTTTTTTCCGGAGCGTTTATACGAGCCGTTTCATAGAGGAGGAGCGGAGACCACGATAGACTCCGTCCTAAATTAAAGGCGGCGTATAAATAAATACATTTTTAGACTTCCCAGAGTGGTTTAGTAAACAGATCCGAAGTAGTAACCGTGAAGATTTCCGCCGGCCGAGAAAAGCGTTATTGTTTCCCTGTTGCTGTATAAATCAGCTGCAATTTCTGGCGTAAGCGTGGTGTAGTGCAGGTACACGAGTGTTACCGAGTTTTGTAGGAGCAGGTTGCAGGGGGCATTTTTTTTTATGAGAAAAGTTTTAAAGTTTAGTCCTCTAATTCGATTCCAGGCATACCCACGCCTTAAATTTCTCGACCATGCTCTTATAATAATAGCTGCTTTATGCGATAACGCCATAACCTAATGTTATTTCTTTCCCTTAATCCTCTTTTTCGTCGCTCTTCAAGCACGGTTTAAGTTACAGTCTATTTCCAGCAGAGTGCCCCTATTGCACACCTCTTAAGTGTTCCTTAAGTCAGAGAGCGTCCCGTAATACGCTGCAACGCTGTGTAAAATTGTGACATATCAAAATTCGGCCTGTTACAAGAAGCCGGAGCGGTATTGCCCGATCACAGTCGGATTATTTCCCCCCAAGAGCATGGTTTAGTTTCAAGGTGCGCTAATACTAATCTCAAGCTGGAGATCACTTCACCTTTGAGTTAAACACAAGCGAGCACCTGACGTGGTTTGAACAATGCACCGTATTTAAATCGTTCGAGGAAAAAGCTTTGCATTTGAATCACACCGACGTTGGTTCCTCGGATTCACACCGTGCGATGTCACGTTCGCCCTTCAGAGCCGCCGAGTCGCTTTGTGCACCTCATTGACCAGTTCCGACTACGCTGTGCGGCACACACAGGAGATAAAAAGGTGCCGCAGTGCAAATGCTACAAATGCGATGAAAGGTTCATTTATTTGAGCCGTATGATTTTGGCAAACAGTGTGTGGGCTGGTTTTTTGTATCCTGGTGGGGACCGAATCCCTATATGAGAGGTTTTTATAATCACTTTTCTTAGTTGAGGTTTAGCTGTCGACGTGGCGTTAATAATTAGACGTCCTTACAAGCATAGTAGGACACGTTTGTGTTTTGTGTGTGTGTGTGTGCGCTAGCACAGGCTCTCTCCGAGCAGTATCTCTGATGTATGAATTGTTTTTAGTGCCATTCATCATCTCATTTCGTTTCCTGAGTGTCCCGGCCGGCTTTGAACCTCACGCTCGCTGATGCGTCACCATGAGTCCCGCTCTGACTTTGTATGCGCGGCTGAGGACACGGTCCGCCCTTATCGATCTCCCAAAAAAATGAAGCCAAAAAAAAAATAAAAAAACCTCTTTTGACTTTGTGATAATAAATAATGCCATATTTCAGTTGAAATTAGTCTGTCTCTTCCCGTACCGCCTGCTCTCTGGTACCCACTGAGCACAGGAGCGGTTGGCTCCATTAGCCGCATTTGAAGGCGAAATCAGATGGCGAGGCATATTTTAAAGGTCAGAACAGTGAGATGATGGGGTGAGGAGCCTACTACTAGTAATGCTCCAGGCTACATCATAGTCGGAAAGGGCTCCGCTGCCAAAAAAACTGCAAAACTCTGCTGCAGGTGCACAAACTGCGATATTGGACCTCTTCTATACAGTGGATACGAATGAGGAGAATTTGAGACTCAAAACTTTTTAATGCATGTCGTGATGATCACTTGGGATGTTGAATGATGAATATCGTGGGGATTTACAGTAGTGATGTCACAATCCACTTTTAAAATGCAATTTCCATGTGGTTTACAATTTATGTAATATATATATATATATATATATGTTAATTTTTTCCCTTCTGATTTCCAACCCAAAAGAAATTAAATCAGCCATTGCAGTTTTTATTCCCCTCTGTTTTCTGCTGATCTCAGCTTTCATTATTATTTTACAGTACTTAATTTTACATTTATTATTTTTTTTATTTTAGCATTATTAGTATTATTTTCCCCCCAGATTTTCTGTTTAGTTTAATAACAGTATTGAGCGTTAACTTCCCCACAAGAATTTTAAACACTCCTCCAAGACCACACACGCCAAGCTTTCCTCTATACTTTTATCTTTATTACTGTATTTCACTGCACAATTGCTTATACACACACTCTCACGCACACACATGCACACACACACCCCAAATTATCCAATCAACGTTTTGTATTTGAACAGCAGTGAGTAATGGAGCAGAAGCATGTGGCTCCTATTTCCAAATTATTCTTTAAACAAGAGGCTGTTGTTAGTGTGGCCCTCGCCTCCGGGAGACGCCGCTCTGTGACAGCTGCTGCTCCATCCCCGACCATCATCTCTTCTTTCCTTTTAACCCAGCCCTCCTGTGTTTGTTCAGTCTTTGGGAATGTCACTTATGTCATCCAGGTCGAGGACACCCGTACAAGCGCTGTGTGTTCTGGCATGAGGTACGTATCAGCTGCAGCAGATAAGAGCTGCTCTCCGTTGTCTCCCATTTGCTTTGCATTAACTAAGGAGTGTTCGAGAAACGGCCCAAGGGTCTCATTCTTCCTAGGGGTTTCAAGGACCCCACGTTTTGAAGTGGAGAAAAAAATAATAATTTTGGAAAATGCACCGCTGCATGTATGTTGATTAAACAGGTCTGAAGATATTACTGTAAACTAATAATAGAAGTGAATGTTTATATAAACTTCTTGAGCTTGATGTAAAATTAACTTCTATAAGGACTAAACAGACAACATTAATTTAATAATTTTTTAGCAGAGTAAATATAGTAAAAACACAAACAATAGCAAAAAAAAAAACGATTTACTTATTAGCTAGCAAATTGTGAATTAACGGTAGACTGTTGATCTGATTTTTTAACGAATTTGATAGCGTTAATATTTATTGTTTTATTTATTTCAAGCAGCTTACACCTTATTTCGTACAATTTTAAAAGTATTTAAAACTACAGAAATGCTGTAGAACGTCAAAGGTCGTTAGTTTCCTAGTACCTGGACAATGTTTGCTGGACTTACGAACAATTTAGAATTATGAACAAGCTCTCGGAACAGAACTCGTTTGTATGTAGGGGACTTACTGTTTTTTTTTTTTTTTCTGCACCCTTCTCCAGTCTGATATGGGGTCGGCCCATAAAATCTAAAGTAGAAGAAGCAGTGAAAGATATATTTTTAAGGAATTCACCAATTTTTGAGAATAAAGCATTTAAACTAAATACTCAAACACTGTGAACTGACTGAATCGAAAACTGATCAATAAACCATTGATTAAATTGCATAGCTGATTAAATCACACAGCTTCAATATTAGCCTAGCTTCAATCTGTTTGTGTGTCTTTACTCACGTATGTGAATGGTATACAGTATAGAATAGAATAAGACTGGGTTATATGTGATTTAGCTTGAGCTGGACATGCTGTGGGACACCCATTTTTCTCTGTTTTTTTTTTTTTTTTCTTTTTAAACAAAAGTCAACGGTACATTTGTGTGACTTCATTACAAAATCTTGCAGTAGCAGACTGATCTAGTATTAGTTACTTGTTCCCATCAGAGAAGGCGTTGGTGTTGTAGCGCTCGTGGTAAATGCAGTTCTTTCATTCAGAAATCTGAAACTGCAACTAATTCATAACAAACTTTGTGTATGTAAAAGGGTACAAAATGCACAGAGTTTTATCAGCTTTTATTTGCACCCCAAATATTTCGGGCTTACTGTAGTATCCTGTTCTCGTCCTCAGTTTCCAACGAATGAGCTAAAGTTCACGTTTTAATTCCTGAAAGCCGGTCAGGCTGAGGCCTAGCAGAAAATCAGTTTGGGATGCTTTCTGAGCAAAAAAAAAATAGTATCCTACTGCTTTTATTTATTTCTTTTCCCGAAATCCACTTTTGGGGACATTAGGGCCGCTCGGGCGCTCTGGGAGGGCTGGGATAACCTCTATTTATTCAGGCGGGCCGTCCGTGAAGCCTGTCAGCCCGGACATTGATTGATGAGTGATTCTTCAGGAGCTGCAGCAGATAATCCATCAGGAGAGCGGCGGAGAGCTGAGCCGCGCCGCAGTATAGACAGCCGTTTCACTTCCTGATATTCTTGATGGCATGGCGTCCCTGAAGAGTCGTTCCCCGGAGTGTTTTATTTCTGTGCGTGGGAAATGCATGGGAAGGATCTACTCACCTTCAAATTCGATGAGCCCTTTTTCTTAAGACGTGCAATTTTCACGGTTTTAGTCTAAATATTGATTTAATACGTTATATAAACCTCATAAAATAGATGCGGTTGTTCTGCTGTGAACAGGATTCGCACAGCACTCTGCGTTCTGTCTCGGAACAAGCCGCAGCCCTTGAGGCGCTTCAATTGCGGGTTAAAACATTGCAAATATTGCTTGTCAAAAACGAAAGCGGGTATAAAGCGGAGAGGACGGGCGTTTGTTGACAAAGAACTCTCTGATGACTTTCCCCGAAAGATGGCATTTCAAGAGGTTTGAGTAAAGCGCCGCTCAATTCCGGCGCAGCAAGTCGATGGTGTCAGAATCAATAATAGCTTTGTATATCTTTCAGAGGCGAACACAATTTCAGCAAGTGAACGAGCGAAACTAATTAAGTGACAGATTATCCACTTTGTTTAGTAAAATTAAGAAATGTGAGAATAGTTGGCATGAATTCAATCCTAGGAACAATTTCATCTATCTGAGGGAGGAAAAAAAAGTGGATGTTCCAAAAAAAAAAAAAAAAAAACGGAGAAGAAGAAGAAGTAGGGACAGAAACAGATTCCCTGTCTGTCTTTGCTTTGATAGGGGTAAGTACTGGAAGTCTCCTAAACGGATGTGTTTGCTGCACGTGGGCTGGATAATGATGATAAATGCTCGACATCGCCCGTCACCACGATGCCGCTGATGATCTGCCTCATCCATCAGAGAGCAGCCCGAGCGATCGGCCGACGACGGCAGTTTGTTTTGATTAGCCGCGCAATTAAAGAGAAATGACAGTCAATGAAGGAGTAATTCGACTGACAATCTCGCTTTGATTAGACTCGAGAAGTCGGGAGTCGTCTGATAGCCGAGGCGGAATGTTGCAGCTTCCCGAGGCCACGTCTCTACCTGCCACGGTAGTGAGAGTGACTACGATGACAGGCAAATGTCTGGGCCCTTTTTCTCCTTCCTTAATCAACTGATTGGTAGTCTCATGCAGCTCGACAGCTGCTTTTATCTTCCTCTCCCACCGGAACTCAAAACTTAACATCACATCGTTTTCGCCGCATATGGCTTACCCTACGCGTGCACGCTAGCAACCGACAGGTGACCAGACGCACTTGGGATGATGTGTGGATCCAACAAGTGAGGTTTAAATTCAGACTGAAACTGGTTATGATGCAACCAAATCCACCTAACTGACTCAAATTGTCCCTCGGACCGAACTTGCAGAGTGCACGATTCGGTGGTGGGTTTTTTTACTTCCCTAGTCACATCGGTTGATTGAAGAAGGAATTTGTCTTGAGCAATTCTTCAGAAGTCTTTGTCTTTGAATCAACAAGTCTTCGGTTTCAATCAATAAGTCTTTGTAACTCTCTGATTCAATCCAGAAGTCTTCGAAAGTCGTCACCTTCAATCAACAAGTCTTCCCGAGTCTTTATAAGAAGGAAGGAAGGAAGGCAGAAAGAGTTTTTGAGAAGTTTACAGAAGTTTTTGCCATCGTTCAATCATTCAAGTTGAATTGTTTTGCTTATCTACCAACAACGCCTCGCACGCAGCATGCAAATAAAAATCCGTCGATGTTGATTAGTGCATTATTCGCTTTAGAAGCTGTACATTGCTGGTTCTTGTCCAAATTTCAACTTCACATCCACAAGCAACATCATCAACGTGCATCTCATCACCTAACCAGCTGGATGGTTGATGATGTATATGCTGTATGTATGCGTGCAATTTATAGATGTTTACAGACAAAAGATCATTTCAAGCAAGCTAGATGAAAAGCGATGATGAAAGGACGAACGGTCACATGCTCCTCACACCTTTTGTTTAGGAGTTGACATGAAAGACTTATTTTGGATGAAGTTCAGTCTTGTGATTGCATTCAAATGAGGAATTTTTCGGTGCTCCTTGGCAGACAATTCAGTGCCACGGCTCGAAGCAAGAAGCACAATAGCAACATCATAAAATTTAATGAGTTACTTTATGCAGCAGCTGATGAATGAGCCCCAGTATATGTCAGCGCTGAATGAATATGCAGCGGTTGCTGACTTGTGATGAGTTTGTCATTCAGTGTCCTCTGGGGGAGTTTGCCTTTCCTATTTTCATGACTTTGACATGCTTTGTTGCCGCTGTTTATACGCGAGAGTTCTTTGTTCAAAGAACTCGCATTAAATTGTTGCATTAAAGTGCCAGTTATTTTTGTTGTTGTTGGGTTTTTTTTTTCATCTTCTTTTTCTTCCTCATTTTCACTCCGCGTGACTTTTATTTGTTGATGCTGTTAATGTACACTTAACATGCAAATCATTACAACATGGAAACATTTCTGCTTGCTTTTTTCCACATTTACAAACTGAATTTGAATAATATTTATATTTTTTAGGGTTTTTTTTTTTTCGACATAAAGCTTCGTTTTTTTTTTTTTTTCGGTTTTTAATTTGCTGCTTCACAAATAAGGCATTTTAAAAGCCGTGGAATTGAATTACACATGATCGACGTATTACTGAGCTACTCTACATCACTCATTTCTGTGGATTTAAACTATTTCAGATTTCAGCCTCTAACCAATCATTGAAGTAGGCCTTAAAGCTCAGAGCATTTTAGCCATTATTTGTTTTGCAGTTTTGGACTACGCTGAACACATTGGACTAGGTCCCAGGTTCAAATCCCACAACTGCCTCTATATACTGTATATATACTGTGCATTTGGGTTCTCGGGATATGGCACATAGAACAAAATTTTTCATGACCTTAATAGTGTTAGTTTTAGCACGGAATATATATATATATATATATATATATATATATATATATATATATATATATATATATATATATATATATAATGTGTGTGCTTGTGTGTGTGTATACTGTATGTGTATATAAAATATATATTGAGCCAAAAAGATTAATACACAATTCAATTCAGGAAAAGAAAAATAGTATGCTGTATATAATATATGTATAATATTGTATAGCAATAAATTTTGCATTATTATTGTTACAAGTTTTACCTGAAGTGTGTATACATCAAAGCTGACATTAAATCAAGGAGACTAGCACACAGACAATGACATCATCGGCAGACAAGGTGAAAATCTTCACTTTGTTTTCCTAAAGCTCAGTTTCCAACGACCAAAACTGTGCTTGTGTGTGGATGAAAGGCCAATACCGCAGATAAAAATCTACGTTTTTAAAAATACCCGGCTATTTGTGGACATGTCCTTATTAAAGGCCGTGAATGCGGTGATTTAACTGCAGCTATGCAGTTTGTAAGCGTGTCATGCACATTTCTCCGGATATATATGTCCTGATTTTCTCAAAGTGTTGATTAAATGAGATTAGATCTTCTCAAAAGTCCTCTTTTGCATTTAATAAAAAAAACATGCTTTTCATATTTTAAGTATGGAGTGCTGGGGATATTAATCCACACTGAAAAGCCAAACTGTTAATAACTCTCTAGTAGATAATTATATATATTTTCTCTTAAGAAATCATTTTGTTATTCTAGTCTCAGTAACTTGCAAATATGGCTTGGAACCAGCCACGCAGACAAGCGAACCCTCCCTGTGAAGGCAGAAGGAGCCTCGGAGTGAATTTGCACCGGGGCAGGGTGATGCGATAGCAACGAGCGCGATCCATCAGCAGAAGCCGTCCTCAATCTTCGCTTCACTCCATGCTGCTGGCGAGAGGCAGATTTCTATCGCGTGCAGTCGGAGGAGGCCGATACAGCGCAGCACGATCATTTGCGGCGTCCTGGGCTCCCTCGCATTCCGACACCCCGAGACATTAATGCAAAGGTGGCTTTCCCACTGCGTCGCCAAAAAATGACAAATAAAAGGGGGACGGGGCAAGAAATGAAAAAGACAACTGACAGTGGAAAGGACAACTGCAGAGAGATGTACGTAGAGACACGGAGACAGATGAGAAAGCAGGGCAGAGGCAGAAAGTTAGGCCCGCACACACACACACACATTGGGGAAAGAACTGAAGAGATGTACTGCAGGAGAGAGGGACTGAGACACATTAATATGAGGAGAGATTTTAAAATAATTAAAATTTAATTAGCTGGCGTAACTGCTTTTAATACTAATACAATGAATAGTAAGAGATTTAGGAAGCAGAGTTGCTGTGACCGTGCTCAAGCTGATTTATTTTTCTTTTAAAAATAGCATTTTAATCCTCTTAAACCCGTAACGATGTTTATTGCTAACGATTGTTATTTTCCGCTATTTAAGAATGAAACGTTTTTTTTTTTTTTTATATAGTATTGCATTGAATTCTGGGGAATTTCCACGAAGCAAGTTAGTTCATCTTATTTATCTCTTGCATTACGACAGCTGTAAGCAGTTGTTCTGTCACCAGCTTGACTCACATTGTGAACCGCAGGAGGAATTTACTTTACCCAACAGAAAAAAACTTTTTTCGTTCCCCCAGTTTGTCATCCGCATTCCTGGCACAGAGGTCGAGAGGAGAATTACCTTTAAAGTCCTCCCTTGCATTTTTTTTTCTTCCCATGGTTATTTTCCGAGGTTAGAAGTTCATTTACTTTATTAAAAGACGGCGAGGACAAGCCGGGCCGGGTTAAGATCATTACCCAAAATTGATGTTAATTTTCCTGATGAAAGGGGCCGTAACACAAGAGGACGTGTATGCATGTGTTCGGTGCTTGACGAAGCCTCTCCAAGCCCATTTTCCACCAGAGCGAGCAACTCGGATCCTCTTTCATGTCCCTGATTAGTGTAAATAACTCCATATTAATACTTGTGTGAGACGCTCCCACGTCTGAGGCTCGGGTCGGCCTGACTTTCATGGCCGCGTTCATTCTCACCCGGTTGATGATTTTTAATTTCGACGCAACGTGCAAATGTTTCCTGTTTTTACTGCATGTAATAACTGAATGTTTTTTTTTTACTTTTCACAACAGGTGCTTAAATGTTTTTTGGCAAGTAAACACAGAGCTGGAATATTTAGACTCTGGTGACTTCAGGCTGAAACGTGTAGAGTATAGAGCTTTTTGTGTTCGTGTTTTGAGTTATTAAGCCACAAGAGTATGCATTTTGATTTTCTCGGACAGTTAATCAGGTAGACTTTGTGCTCTGGGAAAAAAAAAAAAAAAAACTACGAAAAAACCTTGCAATTGTGCTTGCGCGTTTGAGCAGTGGGATCTCCGTGTGCTTTGTGTTTGCTTCTCATTTCGCCACAATCACAAGCAGACCCTGGCATGTTCGATTAATACTGTCTGTCCTTGCAAAATATTGCGTCTTGTATTGGGAGTTTCATTAGTCACCGAAGGGACGAGTGCACAGCTTTATTTGCAGAATCCGTTTCGTGGAGTGTTGCAGTATTTGTGCGCGGCAATAAGAAAATGATTAGCTTTCTCCCTCTTATTGTGTGTTTTTTTTTTGTAGATTTCCCTGTTTTTGTTCTCCTTAAAGTGCACCAATTATATTCCTCTTTAAACAAGTTACTATAAGTCTTCGAGGTCTTGGTAACACCCTGGCTGAAATATAGCTCGGATCCCACGTTCTGAAATGATTGATTTCTGTTCGGTTTCAACGCACCATTTCATTGTCTGGTCATTGTCGACATTATAAACCAAAACAAGCAAAAGCCAAAAAATTAAAAAAATTCCAGTCGCTAACGACTCATTGTGTGTTTATTTAAAAGTCTTTATGTGTAATGATTATCAAGGTTCAAGTTTATTAACGGTAAAACACACCTAAGAACTGAAAAAGGAGGCTAGGTTACCGTTATTCGCTAATCTACCCATTTTGAGCTTTTTAGAAACAGAGGGACGCGAGATTAAGTGTTTAAATGTTGTATCGCTAAACAGGTGAAATTAGGGATATCCTGAAATAACACTATTACCGTACTGTATATCTACGATGTTTTCTCCCAACTATGTTTGTCTGTATATATTTGTATGATTCTCATATGAGGGCTGTTAGACATAAATCTTTCACCAAATCTGTTCCTGGTAAACATTCTAGTTATCAGGTGCTAATAACGAGAAACATTAAAGAGAAACTGCAGCATCACCGCAGCAGGGTAGTCCGGTGGTTTAGGTGTTAATCTGATGATCAGAAGGTCCCTGGTTTCAGCCTCCAGCACCACCAAGCTGACACTGCTGGGTGCTTGGGCCCGGTTCCTTCCCCCCTACCTTCTCCTCAAATACAAACAAGCATAGCGATGGAAGTCTGACCACCTACAGTAAGAAACTACCCTGGATATCTCTCCAGGGAGATCTCCCAAAGGCACATGGACGGACCCTTCACAAGCTTTGCTTTTCCTTCAAAAGAAAGTTCTGCTCTGTAGATTTTAGTCTTTTAAGTGCGACAGTGCTCGTAAGAAAAAAACATGGTTAGACATTCATGAACAAGTTTTATAAGTACCTGTAGAAGTTTTACAAGTACTTGTACAATGTTTCATGAGAACTGTCAAACATTTCCACCATAAATAGTCAATTCAGTTCAGTTTTATTTCTATAGCACTGTTATACCGCTGGTCATTGTCACAAAGCATCTTTACAGAATCAAAACAGTCATTGAAAGAAGTTTGAAGAAGTAAGGACATATGTATTTGTTAGGAACTATAATAAACAATTAACGGTAAAGTGCATTCTGCAATTCACAATTGGTCCACTTCAAGGCCTTTCATTTCCTTTTCAATCCTGTACTTTCCGCCGAACTCATGTCTGCTGACATCTGGAATGTCTGAATGTGTCACGCAAATCATATTTCACCTTTTCCTATTGAAAACGGCAGCTTTGTCTTTACTTCATTCTTGGATAATTCAGTTGTTACTTCGACGTGTCGAGCGGGTAAACATCTGTGGCTGGAGGGATCATTATTTCAGAAGTTCCACATGGCGACCACAGACATGCACGCTCAGCTCAGTGTGCCGTCGCTTTCCGCTGATGTTCTCATCTTCTGATCTCCTCACGTCCTTGTGTTTTTTTTTTTTTTTTCGTTTTGCTTGTTTTTTTTGTTTTTTCTCTCGAATCTGTGTGTCCCTGTTTCGCCTCGTCACCGGCAGCTCCTTTAACACTTGAAGAAGTCCACCGGTCCTCGCACTGAGACGACTTCCAGACACACAGTTTTCTGACTAAGCGGTGGTTTCGCTGAGCCAAACATGGCGTTCGCTTGCGGTGTACCCAAGTCTACACTGGATAAAGACAAACATCTGTGCGAGAAATTTATTTACATCACGTAACCGGCTACATGTTGTGTTTTCTTTAAGGCTGGGACGGAACTGGGAGACAAAAAGCGGCTGCACATAAAGCGAAGGCGTAAAGTGGGTTCAATTACGTAAAGGCACATTTACACCAGAAAAACATCCAATCTCATTCAGTCAGCCTCTTTATGAGGTCCAGGCTGTTGAGTTAAACTACTTTTGATATTGCTCTGCTTTTTGGGTGTTCTCCAGGTAATACACTCTGCGTTTAAATGACAAAATCATGACTGGATGGATTTTAAAAAAAATAAAAAATTTATATATCCACTCGGGTTATCCGTGGATTTTATGCCAGATCTCACTTTTCCTTTGCCCTTAGGCAGGCTTTAACCAGTCGTGTAGGATTTATATTACGTGAAATATTATTCGAGTTTATTTCACAGTTGCGCGGGGGTCACACGTGGCGAGCGCGCTGTCACAGTGTGTGTGTTTAACAGCGGTAAATATCTCCAGCAGCGGTAGGTGGCTGAGCACGTTTCTGTGTCGGCAGTGTCTCCCTGTGGACACTCTGTTCAGCAGCATTTTAACAGCTGCTGCCTGACCAAACACCCACACACCCACTTACACACCCACTCTCACACAAACACACACACACACACACACACACATACACACATCACCACTATTATTATTTAAGACACACTCTCTTTGCTTAAAGGGAAATACAGTAAGGCAGAATTAGCTGGAAGCATGAAATTCTATGTGTGTGTGTGTGTGTGTGTGTTGGTGTGTGTGTATGTGTGTACGCTAGCTTCTACGTGGTAAACATATGCAGCATGTAAGAAATCCATCGCCGTGTTGACGGTGATAGGTGAGTCCACCTGTGTTGCAACAAGCTTTGCCAGTTCATTTGCATTTCAAATCATAGCACTGGCTTAAAGCCACAGCCAGACACGTGTGTGTGTGTGTGTGTGTGTGTGTGTGTGTGTGTGTGTGTTTCTCTCTGTCATAAGCCTCATGCCTTCCTGGGAACCCAGTTTCTCGATCAGACGCTTGCTCCCGTTCATCAAAAACACTTCCAAACGTCACTGATCTCCCGCCCTTTGTCTACCGTAGTGTGTGTGTACGGACGCATGCACATCTTTACAGTTTTGTCTTTGTGGTAAAGGGCTCACATTTGTACATAATAGTCGAATTTCCATCCATCCCTCCATCCAGGAATTTCTGTAGTGTTGTGCAGGTGTTGAACTACAAGTGTTGGTCCTGTTTTTACAACCATGTCCGACCTTCAGTCAACATTCACACTCTACGGGCGATTTAGGAACGCCAATAAACCTAATCCGCATCATCTTTAAATGGTGGGAGAAAACCAGAGTAGATGAAGGAAACCCACCAGGTATGGCAAGAACATGCAAACTCCATGCACACAAACCCTGAGGTGGGAATCGAACCCGGACCCTGGAGGTGCAAGGCGACAATTCTAACCACTAAATTCATAAAAAAAATTCTTTGGACTTACGTTCTTTGTAATTGATATTTATCTAAATCTTCATCTTTTTTTTTTTTTTCCCATAAGCATGCAAAAAGACAAACGTCTCATGCATGTGGTGTTCATGCTGAAAACACAAATGAGTCTTGTGGAAGAAAAAAAAAGAAAGAAAAAATTGTGTTTAGTACTTTTTTTTTTATCGCGTTTCATCCAATTAAACCTTCTTCCAAACATTTTAAAAAGCTTCTCCAGCAATTTCCCTGCACATTAATTTCAATGTTGGACTACCTAATATATTTTCATAATGCTTTCCTCGTGAATAAATATCAAGTAAACACTAACTCCTCATGAGGGGAGAAAAATGAATACCATGTATCGGCCATGTCTAAATGAAAGTAATTATTTAAAAAAAATAAAAAAAATTTTTAGACTTTTACGTACAAATGCAGTCAGAACAAGAACCCATCCACCCCTCTTTTTTTCGAGGACATCGTCCCTGATGGCGCCATGACAACCAGAATTTGATCGGTTAAAGTCCGGAGATGGGAGAAAATGGATGTTACGTCATCGAGGCTGTTTTTCCCACGGCAGGGGTGCTGCGGGGTGCGCGAGCATCATTGTGTACACCGATGCCGAGATCCGTGCGCGCTGGCCTGGATCCGGGGAAATGACCCGATGCCATATTATGCGCACAGAAACAGCAGCTTAGAATGGTTGGTGGGTTTGTATAGGGAGCTCTTAGGTGAATTATCAGTGCTTGTCGGTGTGCGTGTAGCAGAATATAAATAGCTAAAATGGCTGGTACTTAAAGATATCAGGTTCCTTTTAAAAAAGTACAGTCAGGACGTTTCCTCAAGATGACATGATGTTTAATGTGTTTGTGCCGTCTCATAGCGAGGGAGGGGATCTTGAGTATTTCAAAGATATTGTATTGGTTACATTATACAGGCGTAAGTCATTCCTGGTGTACGAGTTGGGAGTAAAATGTCTATAGCTCTACATTAGCAGTGCATCAAATCACGCATAAAGTTCTGGAGTGTTTGTAGCACATACTGTAAAGCAAAGTCCTCCATCGTGTATTGCGTTCAAGCTCGTTAGATATCCGTCTCTCATTGTCATATGTCATTACACCTTTTTTTTTTTTTCATACTGTACTTGCGAATCTGTGAACATGTGCAAGTGTGTGCAAACATGTTGGCATATGTGAATATGTGCACTAGGAGACAAAGCGCGAAGAGCGAATGGAATCGTGCAAGATGGAGGAAAAGTCTGGAGGATCATTAATAGCAGTATTCATTTATGGGTGTTATGGCCCCAGGCTGAAATCCGCTTATTTTTATATGAGAAAAACTTTCGTGTTATGTTGTTGTACATAAACCTACATAACATTTTGGTTGAAAGTTGTAGTTAATCTGACCGATTGGACTATTTGGGTTTGCAAACAGCCAACATGCAGTAGGCAAATATTCAGGTGATATGTAAAGTGGCCGAAACAACAGTGGTTATTCTGAACCTACGAATTTATTTATTTTTTAACCACCAGGGATGAGATATAGGTCAGACTACATTTCTAACACTGAGGAATTAATGTAATGATGGTCTATAGCTCCACTGTAGGGCTAAATTAATTTGACCACATCTGTATGACCGGTCTCGTCACATACTGTTGTAGTTGCATACGATAAATAATGAATATTTTCTTTTCTTGGAACTATGTTACACACGTCCATGAACACATATATTCTTTATACGATTGGTATACTGAGGAACAGCTCTAGTGGTTTGTAAAGAACGCTATCCTCAACAGTGCCATCTCGGACCAAAAAGAAAAAAGATCCAAGCCTTGGACAAATTATGAGCAAAGATGATACAGTAAAATGATCAGGCATCTTTCTGCATCATGCATGGTAAAGTCTGTCTGAATTTATCCCGTGATGAGCCAGGGCTAGAACAAGAGCGTAACTCTAAAGGCGATGACGAGAGCTCAGTTTGGTTTGGATTGAAGTCTGGGATTAATCCGACCGAGCGATGAGTGTTTTCCACATTTGGTGCTTATTTGTCCATAGAGATGTCCTGGAGTGCATTTCGAATTCATTCCCATGCTAAGATTGCTCCTTTGGCGACAACACAAAGTATGTTAATCAGATGTCCAGATTATGAAACTGAAATGTTGCGCCATTGGGGAAACATAATCCTGAGATCCCAACCATAATTTTACAACGAGTTGAGGTCATGTCATAGCTAACGCGAGCGAAAGGAAGAGTAATTTATTATACTGCAGATGTCTGGTCAAGTTTTTCACATTTAGATGTATTAAGGAGCGTGTCTGTTGGGTGTTATTGTGTATCATGATACAATGGCACTCTTTTAGTCGTCCTTGCAGGCTTGAGATACTTTTTAGTGAAGCGGTTTCTGCTTTGAGACAATAACCATTGTTAAAAGCGCTACATAAATTTAAAAAAACTGCACCAGATGTGTGACCTGTCCACATAACCGGACACATGAAGGTCATTTATGTCTTTTGTGGTTAGAAGGAATAAGCCTATCTTAGAGGCTGTATCGAAAGGAAAATTTCCTTGATTGTAGAGATTGTTTCCATGTTAAGTCAGGTGTTGTATAATTAAATACAAGCTTGAGAAAATGACAACATATAACTTTTTCACCACAATCATTATTATTTAGCAGAAAAACACACACACAAAAAAAACATGAGTAATACCAAGTACCCCCTTAATGCTTCCAAAGGATTTAAAAGGCTGAATTGAAGTTGTGCTGCTAATCACCAGCCCTTGATTAATGGATCATACGCAGGTGTGCAGATCCCTATATAAGCAGGGGTTTTGGCAGTTTGCTGGTCTGGAGCATACAGGTCTGTGTTAACACAACTCCAAGTAGGAAAGACAAAAGCAATGGTCTTAGAGAAGCAATTGTTGCTGCAAATCAGTCTGAGAAAGGTTATAAAACCATTTCCGATCAATTTGGAGTTCAACGTTTTACAATAAGAAAGATTATTTACGAGTGTAAGGCATTCAAGACGGTTGCCATTCTTTCCAGAAGAGGACGTCCCAGCACATTCACACCAAGGTCAAACCGTGCAATGTTCAGAAAAATACCAAAAAAAAAAAAAACCTAGACAGGCCTTACTAAGTTAAAAAAAAAAGTCCATGAAAGCACAATTGGAAGAAGATTAAATAAGTATTGTTTGGAAAACTGCATCTGAACATATCACTCTCTCGACAGCGGTAATATTGTTGGACTACGGTTCAGAAGGTCCCAGATTCAAACCCCTAAATTCAAACCCCTAAACAAAACCAAATTGGGACTTTGAGCAAATACTCAAATGTATAACGAGATAAAAAAATAAAAAATAAGTCTGCCAAATGTCTTGTAAATCACCCTAACAATCCCTTGTAAGCCAAATGTAAATGTAAATCACAAGGCTTCTGGAACTGTGTCCTATGGGCCATGGATGAGAAGGTGGATTTGTTTGGCCCTAATGCTCGGTGCCATGTTTGGGGAGGGAAACCAAAAGGCATTTCAGCATTTCACCTCAAGCACGGAGCGGTGGAGGCATGATGATTCCGGCTTAAGGACCAGGGCACCTTGTAGTCACTGAGTCAACTATGACTTTCTCTGTGTGCCAGAGGATCCTAGAGGCAAATGTGAGGCCATCTGCCCTACAGCCAAAGCTTGGTCATGCAACATGACAATGATCCAAAGGACACCAGTAAATCTACATAAGAATGCATGAAATCTGGATCAATCTGGAATGGCCTAGTTAAAGTCCAGCCCTCAAAACCAATTAAAATCCTGTGGCGGGACTTTAAGAGAGCTGTGTATGTGTGAATTTCCCCAAAAAAACCTCAGTAAACTGAAGCAATGTTTTAAAGAGAGGAACGGACCAAAACGATGTGAGAGACTGATAAAGTCATACAGAAAATGACCAATTCAAGTTATTGCTGCTAAATGTGGATCTAGGGGGTATTTACTTTCTGCACTTTTTTTTTTAACCTTTTTCTTCTTGATTTTGCAAAATAATTATAACAATTGCATGGTGTAACAAGTTCTGTTGCTTGTCTGAGGTTGTATTTTCCTGCCACTGAGACCCGCTACAGTCAGATAATTTCTTATTATGATTTTACACAAAAACACACAGAATAAAAAAAAAGGCATTGCTAACTTTTGTACGTGCCTGTATGAAGCACATTCTGCTCGTTCTCTCTCTCTCTCTCTCACTTCCCAAGAGAGCGATGATCACCCGCGAGTTCTATAACCTATAAACTGATTTATAAGGAAACCCGCCGGCCGTGTAGGACACCTCAGTAGCGCCTCCCACCCAGCTGCTCTGTTAAATCACTAATCTGAATTACGGTTAACACGTTTATCCACGGCATTAAATAAAATCTGAGTTATACGAACAAGCCCGGAGAAGCAAGTAAACAACAGAGCTAATGAAAGGTGAAAGATTTAAATGACCTCGCACTTGACTGGATTTATAAGAGGTTTAGTAAAGAAGAGTCGAGACGGACGAAAAGGAAAAGCATTTCATTTCAATAAATAAATAAATAAATAAATAAATTCATTAATGAGAATTTACAAAAAGAAGAAAAATGTATGGCTTTACTATAACAATGAATGAAATGAAGCTGTAACAAAATTCACATTTATAAACCCTGGAAATTAATTAGCCTCACGGGTGGCTGCACACAGCAGGACTGTAAGCTTGTTAGCCAGAATTAATTTATGCAGGGGGGCAAATAAAAAAAATAAAAATCCCAGAAAAATTCCCCCTTTTTTGCATTGTAGTTCCAGTGAATTTAAATTACCTGGTGTTTCCAGATGGCAGTAGTTGAAATAGGCAGATTTGCATAAACAAACACCTGGTGTGTGTTAATTTGATTTTTTTTTTAAACCCAGACATAAACAATTAAAAAACATGCGATTGTACAGACAATGCTATTTTATTTAACTTGACTTTTTTTTTTTAAATGCTGTGTAATGTTAATATAGAAGTAAATGAATGTGTTTTCTGTTGGTGGCGTTCAACAATAGCTTGTTTTTTTTTTTTTTTACAATGATAAATGTTTATTTTCCCTGACATTGTCTCGCCGCTCTTGTCATGCTGCTATGAGCTTGCTTTGACAGTTTGACAGCGACAGATATGTTCGAGACCAGGGAATGAGGAATGAAAGCAGGGGAAACGGGGGAAAAAAAGAAAGAAAAGAGAAACGTGTGGAGGTGTGGGAGAGATTTACAGAGAGAGAGTACATCCAGATTTCTTTATGAGTCAAACGCTGATGAACTGAGACATGTTTCCCGACTAGCAAACTTACAGTATGATTGAAATGCAGATTTATGATTGTCGTGCATCTTTAATCTAATAAAAAACAACAACAACAACAGTCTCTGCCCCAGAAGCAAACCTTTTTAATATCTGTTTAGACGCGGCGTTGCTGTCAAAGTTGGTGACATTTCCGGGTTTGATTCCTTTCTGCTTTTCATCACGCCGCCATCAATACGCTTGTCGTGTAAACATCATCTCAGTTATTCAAGCCCGAGTGAGATTATGACATTTTTGGCTGCTGCAAGACGACAGGTCTCTTACAGTACAGATTGACATCTGTAAAAGAAATCGTGTTCTGTCCTACATGGTGAAGGCAGCTGTTAAAGGGTTGGCATCAAAGCTTCCCTAAGTACTGTACATTTAGAAAGCTCGAACCATTAACCATCTAATGGACTCCTATTGAGACTTAAGAGTGCACCGGCATCAGCACATTCACGTAGAAATATGTAACGTTGTGCCAAAACCATGAAATTAATAAATGAATGAAATGATTCGTCTTAATGAATATTATACACTCCTCGAGTATGTGTGATAGGATTTAGATGATGATTTAGTATAGTCTTAAAAACTATAATAGTACATGCCAGGTTCAGCCCACTTTCACAGGTTTTATACAATAAAAAAAAAAAAAAAATTGTTGTGGTTTAGAGCACAGTGGGATTCGGGCCCAGCCCAGACATATATACAGAAATTCCTGGAAATGCTTTTTGGCCTCCTGTCGACACAAAACTACAGTGTTCCTGATAAATGGCAGTTTTTGTACCTGTGTGGTTAAAAAAAAAAACGTTTTTAGAAGCATCAATGTCTCCGTGTTGACTAGGACATGTCTGCGATGGTTTTGTGTGTGTTGTGCATGTCTTAAAAATCTATTTCCTCTCTAATTGTCTTTTCCTCTCCATGTTCTTCTTTGTTGTTTATTGGCGACATGAATCCTGTAGGTTACATTACCGCCAACTCAAGGTCTCATTCTCCCCCATCTCTCTTCCTTTTTGATCTTATCTTGTCTTGCTCGGCGCCTTGAGCACTTTGTCCTCTTTATCCGGTATGTCCACACACACACTATCTTTTCTTTTTTAATATTTGATATTGTGTTTATAATGTAGTTTTGCTTTGGTTAATTATTACATCATCACGTAGATGCACTAGAATGTGATGCAAGCTCCTGCTGCTGAGCTCCAAGCAGTCGACCTCGGAGTGATGTTCTCTTTATACTGTAATTCCAGCTCAATAAATACACACACACACACACACACACAAAAAAAAAAAAACAGGTCTTAAAAAATAGCCCTTTAAGTAAGTGATGGTCAGGCGTTTTGTCAGTTGTTTTTTGGTAAGACTAAGGTGTTATATCCTTTTTTTTTTTTTACTTTTCACTTTCACAACCCTAAGCAGTAGCGCCCCCTCATTGTTAAGCCAAAAAGTTCAGATGATAGTTCCAAGTTTATTTAATCTTCTGTTTTTGTTTTTTTTGTTTTTTTTGTTTTTTGTTTTGACGTCATCTTGGGTTGGAAACAAATATTTGGTCCACCATATATATCTGTATATCTCTATGAAACTGTGACGTAGTGCTGAACATGAACAAAACTTAAGCATGTACATCTGAACACTGAATGTTGTTGAGGATCCGTCTTGGACGACCAGAATCTCTTTTCTTTTGATCCGTTATTGCTGTTTTTTTTCTGCCACTTGGTAGCGGTAGCATTGTGCTTTCATCTCTGCCCTTCCCTTTTGTTCCTCCTTACATCATTCTCATGTTGCCCGACATCTCAAGAATGAGTGGTTAATCTGTGGATGATTTTTATATGAAATTATCACTGTAACAAGCAGATGAACTCAAGGTCACAGCAAAGCCAAGTGTCCAAAAGCGTGTTTTGAGGAATACCGATACGTAACATATAATATGTTAAATATAGAAAAAAACTTTAACTGTAAAAAGAATTTTAATTTTACATAATGTACAAATAATAAAAGAATAAAAATAAATAAATAAAATAAGAGGGAATTGAAGTGGAACTATAGAAACTCAAAATGACATGTTTTAAAATTTGATTAACGAATGAGGGCTGGTCTCATGGGCTAGACTAAAAAAAAAAATTTTTTAAGTTTCTATGAGTAACTCTCGGTTGAATCTAAAACCTTGGGGTCTTATTGTAGATATAAGACTATTGTATTGCATTACCTAAGGCACACAATGTAAGACAAATTATGATTTCATTTTATCCATAATCATGCTGTTCTCATCCAGATCATGAGCATATTAAAATAGGCTTTTCTAAGTAAACACACAGTCCTGTATTTTAATCTGCATATTGATTAGACTATTTTTACTTTTTTTGTCTCTCCAAAGGGATTTTGACAAATCAGTAATTAGAACTTTACAGTGGAACCTTGGATTAACAGCATAATTCATTTCGGTATACACTCGTAAACCAAATCGAATTTTCCCATAAGAAATAATGGAAACTCAAATTATTCGTTCCACAGCCCAAAAAAATAAATACATAAAAATTATTAACACAAAATATTAAGTAAAAATAACAAATAACAAATTAACCTGCACTTTACCTTTTAAAAAAAGTAAAAAGTAATTACATTTTTAAAAAATTAATTAGTGTTTTATATTTGTGCGTGCAAGCTGTGTGTGTGTGTGTGTGTGTGTGTGTGTGTGTGTGTGTGTGTGTGTGTGTGTGTGTGTGTGTGTGTGTAAAGCTAAAGAAAGAGAAAAAAAAAAGGAACTAACCCCCCCCCTTCTCCTCTTACATGGTAACTCCTCCTCGTCTCTTATTTGTGTGTATGTCTCTCTTTCTCTCTCTCTCTCTCTCTCTCTCTCTCTCTCTCATACACACACACACAAATGAGACTTTCTTTTGCTTTACAAATATGCCTTACACATGCGCACACGTGTGCTATAATAAACAGTACAGGTGCACTGTTCCATTGGCTCCTCGAAGAGTCAAGTTAAAGCCTGTTGGTTAAAAGCAAAAAAGAAAAGGTGGATTTCAAAAATTGAGTCATGTAATAATTTTATCAAAAAAAAGAGAACAGACCATATTCCTCCAGGATATTATATAACCAAGCGAAATCAGTTAAAGCAAAATCTGGGATGGGAAAGGATTTTTTTTGTGTGAGATAGACTTTCATTAGATATTTGCTGTAGTGCCAGGGCGGAAAACAAAACTGCGAACTGTAACCACGTGAATTAAAATAAAATTTAGATTCTTCGCCAAACAGTTTCTTTCCTTTTTTTTTTCTTTTTTTGTACGGATAGACACCTGGAGCTTCAAAGTGCTTTTACCTTCCGAACCTCTGATCCACACAAAAGCCTCTTTGTGTGAACATCTCTTAGCTCTCTTCCCAGCATCCTCCTCTCTCCGTATACAGTATGACGCGACCCGAACAGGCTGCCGTACTCAGTTCAAGTGTGTGACGGAGGGTCACTCTCGGCCAGATGTTGTCACGCCGAGAGCACTGTTTTAGTGGCCGGTAATTTCATCGCTCCGCTCCACTAAGGAACTTCTTCAAAATGATGCTTAACACACACACACACACACACACGCACACACACATACACACAGTCACACACTTGTATTATTGCAAGCTGTTCACGCTGAAAGAATTCATTCGCTTAATGTCCATGCAAATTTTCCACTGATGTTACGGAAGCCTGCAATCATCAGACAATATGAACTAATTACTGCCTTTGTGTTTCACAGAGATATTCCATAATGCGACTTTAAATGATCAGCGCGTTTTATGTTTTTCTCTCAAATTAATTCTTGCACAAATAATGAACAGAATGTGCTTTAGTCAGTGAAAATGATACAACGGTAGTAGATACAAGGAAACAAAAGATTTGAAGTTGTGTTGTTGTTTTTTTCCCTTTATTATGTATAAAGTGCTTACCTGCTTCCAGTTCAAGTTATCATTTTAATTTTTAAGGGCCCATATTTAAAAAATAAAAAAAATTCTAGCAAGTTAACACAGGTCTCAAAGTGTGCCTGTTAATGCTCTAGCTGACCGCCTCGCATAATGCATTTTGTTTTAACGGTCAAATGCTTCCCTTTTGTGAGTGAAGTGTGTCAGTGAGCGTGTACTGTACAGCTGAGCAACGCCCAGTCAGAGAACAACGGAGCTGAGCAACAAGTTGGGGAGGGGTGCATTCTTATATGAGGTCACAAAATGGGGAACATCTAATTAACCTGTTTAAGCCCCAGACAATAAATAAAGAAAAAAAGAAACAGGATTTTTCCCCTCTTGTACATGCATTTCTGAATGTCTAAATATGTATTTTGTATAATACGGCAAAATATAAAATGTAACGTAAAAAATTCACTTCAAATGTAATGGCAACTCAAAAAATGATCATCTCTCATTGATCCGTATCATTGAATATTTCTAGTGATTCTGCTTGCTAATTAAGCTTGTGAGGGTTTTTTTTTTTTTTCAGCTACTGCAAGAAAAGAAAAGTTATTTAATCCAGGAACTATAAGATATATTTATGAATAACTTGCACACAAATAATTAAGCAAAATTTTTTTATGCAATTAAGTTTACCTAAAATAAATTATTTAAACAGTAATTAGCTCTTTAATGAGCAGCTAATCTCGTTCATATTACTTTGACAGTTAACTAAGCTTTAAAAATGTCCCGGGTCAACATTAGGAACTGGTGATGGAACAGTACAATCACTTTCTTTAGTCAAATCTAATACACTTTAACATTTCGAACGATTGTCTCAAGGTAGCACTGCTCTTCCTGACATGCTTTTAGGACTTGAATCATTTCCCTTTTCCGGTTGATGCAACGTCGGATTGATGAAACAAGATAATATTTAGTTAGCGATGTAATTAACTGCATAATTTCCTGTTGGCCCTTCACACTAAACACAATCTGATCACACCCAGAACCTCAAACTACAACTTCCACCCTGTTCCTCAATTCAGTGCCGCATTATTTTGTGCTTTGTTGATTTTTAATTGTGAAGGTAATTGCTAAAAGAAGCATGAAAGTGCTTTGCTTATTGACTGAATGCGTCTGTGAATCATAATAGATTAGCACTAAGAATATTTGAAGCACATCAGCAGGCCTGTTCTTTCTTTTAATTCCTGATTTTCAGGTTCAAAGCCTAAGAATTAATACAGCTTTTTTCTTTTTTTCTTTTTTTTTTTTTTTTATTTTTTATAGGTAACTGATACATGGTGTTTGACCTCATTAGTATTCATGTTGAATCTTATGGGACAGTCTCATGTTTAACTATAATTACCTAGTTTAAAAAAAAACAACAAAAAAAAAAAAACTTAATTTACTTGCGAAGTCTTGCCTCTAGAGAAGTACTCTCCCTGATTTTGTTTGATTTCACTAAAACAGCTTGTGCAGTCTAAAGGCGAGATCTTGCTTTGATGTGCATCTGTTCTTTTGGTGGTTTCTATCCCAGTGTGAAAGGCTCACAAAAAGCCATGAAAGTCTCTCTTGTTCTACTAAGGCTCAGTTTTAAGGCAGTGTTTGATATCTGTTCCAATCTCTGCCTACCTATTGTGGTGTCGAAGGGTTACACAATACTAACAGCCACAAATGAAAAAAAATCTAAGATTCTTACACTCATATTTTTACTGTACAAATCAGCACGGCTGTGACGCGGGCGCAAGGGGGCAGCCGTGAGGATATTCAGCACGACCGCACGACACTGATTACTTTTATACAACAGGTCCACCAACATCAGTAGAGTACGATTTCTTTGTTTGTTTAGCCAGTTATTTGTCTCCTAGCGGAGCTGGCGACTGGCACGTAATGTAATTAATAGGGGGGTGAAAGTAGCTTTGATAGATGAAGGTGGTGGACAGTCCTTTAAATTATCTTAAATTTCTCTTTATATTTCCACTGATTCTGCTGTAGAACATCAGCTTCGTTAACATCCGAGTTCCGGGGTTAACTCTCAAATAGATTTAAATGGAAAGCTAGTGCGCTATGTACAGTTGGGTGTACAATTACTTGTCCCGGAGTGATCTGGTATTCAGTCTTGTGTTCTAAAGTAGTTATCTTAATAGCTGGCCTTAGGCGTAAATAAAACAACATGGAGTCAATTCAAAAACACTTAAAAGCAGATATTAAGGAGACAACATTAAGTGTTGTTTAGGTTGACGAAACGTTATCAGATGTGTCTCTCTTTGCTGAAAGTGCTCCAGTGCCTGGTTTGACTTGGTGGTGTTTTGCCAGGTAGCTGCTCTCTCCTCAGTATGGCGGACCGTACCAACCTATTTTCACTCATGCTACGACCTTCAGTTGGAGTAATTAACGTAATTAACCCTGAGAGTAAACTGCAGAGAATGGAACGGAAACGTCAGCGACCAAGAGAAAGTTTGAATGTCAACAATCAGCTGGAGAACTGATGCGTACAGATTTCTGGGATTCTTAAGGGCCATCCAGGGTTCATCAATCAACAGCACTCTGAAGCCTAAACTTTGGATTATCACACTACGGAAGCCTAAACTTCGGATTGTCCAAGGGTGATCTTGCATGACGATGCACATCCGCACACGTTTGTTTTGAGTTGATATAGCATCCTCCCTACAGTCCTGATCTCACTCCATCGGACGTTCACCTGTTTGGTCCCTGAAAGCAGACGTACAAGGGTGAAGATTCATGAAAAAATGAAAGACAGCGGCACATTCGTGGCTCGCAGCTAGGCCTAAAAAAAAATTTTAATACCCGAATATGAAAACTTGTTGACAGATGAACAGAGTGTATTAAAAAGCAAGGAGAGTATGTCGAGAAATGATGTACTTGTTTATTCTAAAAGTTAATAAAAATATTCCACAGCCAGACTGCGAATAATTTTCGACCCACTCTCGTACACTATATATATATATATATATGTATATATATATATATATATATATATATATATATATATATGTATATATATATATAATTTTTTTCAGCTTGCAGTCGGCACCTTGACTTTCTTGTTTCGAGTTCACATCGGATCGATGGAACTTGAGGCACGTCTTGCATTTTTTACATTATTTTATCCTGACACCGAGGTGATTGATACAAAACCCCATCTCAGAGTGATCCAAGGCTCGTTGCTGAGAGATGATGCAGTATTCAGTATCTGTGTCCCAGTCCTCCTCTGCAAGTTTTAAAAGTGGAAAGAGAGGAGTACAGTTTAGGATGATGGTTCAGCCTGATTTCTATTATTAATGGCTGTTGACTGGAGCCCATAGGCAGTTGCCTGTACAGTGAGTCCCTCCTGCCTCCGTCTCAGCCTGTGGCATAGAAAGCACCCTCTCTCTGTGGGTTGAATAGGGCAGACATTCAGTCAGGAAACCTGAGCGGCTAAGGGGTTACCATGCCAATAAGCTTTCAAATGGGCTCATTTGAATAATAGGAATAATACCCCAAAGCTAAATTGAATAATAACGCAACGTCTACTACAGCGTGCCTGGGAAATCTGAAGGTGCTTTTCATCATGATGAGGAAAGAGCTAGTTTACCTAGCTAACACACAGGCGAAATATATACCCTGGCCCACTTACCACAACAAACAACACAACTGCCTTTCTTCTGCAAGATAGTTTCTATTTTTTATTTAATATATCCGACCTGATTATTAATCTTTTAGTCAGATTGTGTGTGAATGTTCGTTTAAACAAATCCGAATTAAAATTGTAAACTGGTGTTATCAAATTTTTAGAAATTTACCAACAAAACTCTAATGCACGATAACAATCATGATCTTTATTTGGACTCCCGCCCCTGGCAGTAATGTGTAATTTTAATAATAATGCTAGCATAAGTAAGTGTGTTTGATGGGGAAAAAAGTTTGTAGAAATAGTTAAAAGGTAAAAGCTAAAAATAATCAAATTAGCCTTAATGTAATCAGTGATATTATTATTTCAGGTTGAAGCCCACGTACTGTACATGTCTGTCTGTACATGTCTGTCTGTCTGTCTGTCTGTCTGTACAGCAGAACTCACTGTCTAACTTATTACTACAAAGAAATAAAATAAAAAAGGTCGAGTACGCCAAGTTGTACTTCTTTGTCGTCAGCCAAATACACTCCCGGTTTGGTAATCGGAGAGCGAATCACAGATAAGAAACTGAAAAAGTAGATCGGATAAAAATTAAGTTTTGTCTTAAAGCAACTTCAGTGCATTAGACTTAACTTATACCCCTTGTCGTTATTTCCTCCGTGAAAATAAAAACTAATCCCAGTAAAAATATTCAGTTCAGCTTTTTAAATTCGTACCTATTGGTGCAGGTGTTTGGTTACATTGTAACCATTATTTTTAAATAGATACTTGAATCCTGCACATAACTGTTCATAACGTCGCTTTTACTCAACATTACGACTTCACTTCAGGCGGATATTTAAGTACTGATTGAAGACACGCCCACAGTTTAACGCATGCGCAGTATGCTATCCGAACTTTCGGTTTATAATCGGGTTTATAATCTACTTAACATTTTAGTTTGATTTATGGCACGAGTTTAAGGTTAGACAAATACCAAAGGCCTGGCAAAGTTTCATGTAATTCTGTTCAGCCAGGTTTGTATGATGCTGTGACAAAATCTGGCTGGACAGACATACAGACATACAGATAGAAAGTTTTAAAAAATGTATAAACAAAAGCTTACTTTTATTTATATTGATTGAGCACGCCCTAATTCGTCCATCAGCTAAAGGTGTATTTGTTAATGGTTTATACAGTAGCTGTGCTCAGGTACAGGAAGGGTCCATTCACAAGATGGCGTTTCTTCTGTCGTAAATTAATATAAATGTTATTTGTCTTTGTTTTGTTTTTTTTGTTTTGTTTGACATTCTTTGTTTCTGACAACGGTTCTCATGTGCGTTGCTCTGAATAAAGATGTCTTATACAGGACAGGTTAAAATGTAATAGAAACGAGCAGCTTAACATTGAGAGCGTATTGTTTATTGAATTAGGACACCGAACCGAGGTCGACGTTGGTCCACTCAGGAGTTCGAGGAGGATCTGATTTTTTTAAACATAGAGGAATAGACTTTCCCTGAGAAATACCAGAATTCTTATGCAAATACTTCTACCGTATGAATCATTTACGAATTATGTTTTTATCCTGTTTGTTAAATGAGGTCTATTGAACCCATTTATATTGATTTTTGTCCCCCTTAGATGTTCATCCCAGTCGGGCTGAGAGACATGATGATATAAAATCAATATCATGATAAATTAGCTCCCAATAAACTTTTCATCAAACTAATTATCATTACTGTTTTTTTTATATCGGGTGTCATAGAACTGTCCTGAAATGTCCTTTGATGTTTTAGTTATTTCGTCCATTCCTATACTGTCAAAGTCCATTGTAAAAGATCGGACCACACCTCTGCCCTGTCTGCAGAAGACAATTTGTCTTCTGAGCTTGTCCCATTTCTAGACCTTTTCACTTACAGAAAAAGTGTCCTTGACTCATCGTTTGCAGTATTCCTGCTGATGGTGTTGAGGCGTAGACTCGTATTCCCCAGGGCTTTTTTTTTCCTGTTCCTTGCACTGCTTGAAGAGCTGCAGCTAAATACAACTTTTATTTTTTTTTGTCCAAGATTCCCTGGAGACTAATTTTGCTCTGCGCTTTGCGTCTAACATTATCATTGTATATCCTTTACTTGGATTCCTTTTATTCTTTATAGTCTGTTCCAGGGTGTGGAATTAATATATGCAAATAGAATGCAGCGCTCCGAAAGGAAAAATAAAGGCCCTGCGATGAAGAAAAGGATCCCGTCCCCTTTGCACCACGCGCCTTACGATCAGGCTTCATTTGCATGATTAGGCTTCGCCGCGTGTTTTTGTGCATTTTAGCAGTTTGTTTTACATCGCGTTCGGTGCAAAGCTGCGTATCACTCGAGTGCATCCTACACCTGTGTGTTCTGCTGAATTCATAATCTGGGCGAATTAATTTGTGGTTCCAACATGAATTGGTCAGGGTGGCTATAAACCACATGGAGGCTAAGATGAGAGAGAGCAAAAGAAGAGTTTATATGTACAATAAGACATCGGCATGAATAATGCTCGGGTCACGCAGGGTTTAGCTCCGCATAAACACACACACGCGGTGATGACACATCCTGCAAACACGCCTCAATCACGTTCCTCCTCTACAGTACCTCCCGGAAGGCCCGGTCGGCGTAGCGAGTCAGAGCGTCCAGTTGAAGGGCTTTACGAGGTGAATCATACGAGTTCCTCAACGCCCCGCAGTACAGAAGTCGAATGGAGACTCTTCGGAATGGGTAGGGCTGGAAAAGTCATCTTCCATGGCTGTAAGGGCCGCTTGATCCCCGGGGCAAAGTACACTGCCCAAGTACAGTGCTGAAAAAACACTCCACAACCCAGAGCTGACCCTGAATGAAGAGTAGGAAGGTTTCAGATGTGCATAAATCATTCTGTTGACTTTATAATGAATAAGGTTTTGTCTAGAGGGTTTCTTTAGGGGAATTGTGGCCCGGAAGAAAACTACAGTAAAAGTAAGCGGAGGTGTGGTGAATAACGATCAGACCGTAGGCGTCCTTTTATTTTTTTATTTATTTGGGGCGGGGGGGGGGGGGGGGGGTGGTGAGAAGCTGAGAAGCTATTTTAAATTATTAGTGTTTATTGATTGATTGGTTAATTGATTGAAAGAAAAAAGTCCATTAGTCATCTCAGCGATACCATTCTGGCAGTTGTATTTTTAAACTGTGCTGTTTCCAGGTTATAAATCATCATTTTTCCATCCGCAGCTCAGTTCCAAGTGTGTTATAATTCTTGATTATTACCTACATAACAACTCCAGGCGAAGCTGAAATCCTCATATCCCAGCTGTTTGTGGTGGAACTGAGCTTTTCTTCTATTTTAAAGCTGAACTACTCAACCAGGGGCAAAATTCTATAACTCCGGCGGTGTTCATAGTCACCAACTTCCTATGAAACTAAATGATGAAACAATGCACTCCATCAGTCAAGACCAGAGGATGATCAGAGAAAGAGAGAGAGAGAGAAAAACAGAAAGCAGGAAGGAGGCCCTTAAGAACAAATCACCTGTCAAGGTTTTTAAAAAGTTGCTTTTATGCAAACATGTACACACTTGCCTGGGAATGGTTTATTGCAAGACTGCATTATAAATGCATAGAATGGGAAAAGGCAATCATCAGGACAGATCAACGTAGCCTACAAATGCAGGCAGATACTCAAGGAAATGAGAAATATTTGAATTTATTTGTTCCAGTCGGAGCGATGGTGATGTTTTGTCAGCAGTCTCTTATGATAATGGATAATAGGAATGTTGTTGGTGCTGCTATTGTTGTTGTTTTTTTGCTTCCTCTTTAACAAATGTGTAACCGCTTTTTAAAGAAATTTTGTTCAATATTTATATCTTGGTACTCTTATCATACAGTATTATGAGTGTAGTAAATACAAGCAGTACAACTCAGCATTGTTTCATTTTCAATTACAATTGATGCGAAGGTGTTGGTTAATTGTCTGTAACTAATATACTTGAGTTGTTTCGGCTGGAATTTACATTGCAGGTTTATATTGATGCACTAGTTCTAATATAGTATTGTTTTAATTGAAATAGTGGTTATGGTTATTCAACACCACCGAGTTTCCACCTTGGAGCCCCAGCCCCCCCCAAAAAAAACCTAAAGAAAATGCCCCTTTATCTTTTAATTCCTACTAGAAAGGAGCTCTGACTGCGTCCACAGACATCAAATCATCCTGTCTCTGTAGTCGCTGAATGAGTGCTCGTTTTATATCAGTCAACATATGGTCGTATCTATAACACTGGATATACAGATTGCTGTTTCTAATGAGAAATTATACTTTTCTCATCATAATTAGCTGGCTAGCTTGTTACTAAGAAAAGATGAACATGTTTGTTTTCCCTTCCCTCCTCTCTTCAATCTGTAACTTGATTGCATGGACATAGAACAATCATGTAGCTCCAAGCTACAGCTAAACGGATTTAAGACGCTGGAGTAATTCCGCTGCGCTATAAAACACTTGAGAACATGCTGTTACGGTAAAATGAGGTGTTCACACGTAACCTCACATGAAACAGTCTCGATTTTATTCTTTACCTATCAGAAATAAACCACTGAAGAATTGTGTACTGTGTGTGTGTGTGTGTGTGTGTGTGTGAATGCACCGCACGTGGTGAGCAGCCGGGTTTTCTTTTGTTTTGTACAGTTGAATGCCACAATCGAACTCGCTCAGCTCAGCTCAGGGTAGCTCTGATGTTTTATTTATAATATTTTGTCGTGGGATTTTATCCTTCTTGAGTAAGCGTTCATGCCAGTGATAATGGCGCTGCTTTCACTTTTATGAATTCACCCACGGCCCTGTCCAGTGACCGCACACACACACTAATTGGTGTGTTGCGGTTCCAGCAGTCCGGTGCCTCATGCATATTTCATAGAAAGCAACGGGCACATTATGGCCACATTGTGCAAGCCTGGTCCAGTTCGCGCTGGTGTGAGAAGAGACAATATTTCACAGAGTTACAGGCTCATTAAGGTCCATGCCAGCATCTACAAAACACACACACACACACAGTTGAAAAAGTGCTTCTTTAAGCATGGCTGATGCTATCCCTATAGCATAAATGATTATTTCAGAAGGCATTGTTCTGTCTTGTTTTCATTACCTGGTATAAATGTTGTAGTGTTTTTGACAGAGTGTGGGCTCAGTGTTTCCAGCATGCAGCCTCAGCACAATGATGTATACTGTGTTTACTACTGAGACTGGAAAGTGGGAAGGGGCTCGCCTATGGAGTTATTATTTTTTTTATGTTGTAGTTTTATATAAAAACAATTGCATTTTTTTTCTTCAAGGGAAATGAAATGAAGATGCACACAGCAGTTAATCAGGCCAAGCACTCGTTAGCGAAGAAGAAAAACCAGAACAGTGCTATAGAGAATGCACGGTGTTGTCATGGTGCATTCTGGGTAGTGGTTGCCATGTGGGGCGTCCATCTCTGATCCCTGGCTAGATTGTGTATCATAGGTGCAGTGCTATTCCCTGTGAGAGCGTGCTGTTGATGTCCTTCCAGTTATACAGAGCAGTGTACAGTACGTTGCTTCCGCTTCGGTGTGTGTTGACAGAAGCCAGTCATGTTGATACTCCAGCATGTAATAGGATAATTTGGGGCAGGCAGACAGGATTTCTTTAATTAGTTATGTAGCCAGCTACTAATTGTGCCATCTTTGTTACCTAGGCAACCTAAGATCCAATGTTTTGCTTCCAAAAAGCCGAGATTCAACGTTTTGCTTCTCGCTGGTCGTGAGAACAGTTACAGCAAGTGTTCACCATTCCACAGTGTTTTTAAGATGAATAATACTGTACACTGCGTGTCACAGCCTCATTACAGCACACAATGTTATGGCCAGTGTGAAAATCTAACTGAAGCTTTTTTCTGATTAGTCTCACTAACAAGTGGTTTTTCTATAGACACAGCTGTTTAGTCCCGATCCTGTGGGTTCACGATCATCACTTTGGTTTTTATGGTTGATTTTTTCAATCATGCAACTTCACCAAGTGTTTACGTGATCTTTATTAATGTTTTTTTTTCCGACCACATTTCTTTCACAAAGTTAACGGTTCAGCACTATCCTTCCAGGTTTTGATGCTATGTTGGACAGTTCTTAGGCAAGTTCTTCTTAGTTGTTTTCTTTGCTTGATGCAGCCCAATAATTTGATCCTTCTAAAATGACAACTTTTATATTTAGCCAGGCAGTGTGTAAACACTTCCACAACCACTACTGTTACTACTCGGTCTTTACCATAGCATCCGTGCCCTAATGTGCCACATTTTCAATGTCACCAACTTGTTTTTTTAATTGTGACCATCAGCACTTGTTCCAGAGAAGGTTACAGTAAATACTCAATATGAAGGCAAAGCACCAAGCCATTTCTAAGATATTTCCTTATTTTCTGGTTTCAGGCGCTAGGTTTTGGGTTGCCAGGAAACTCAAATCTTGGTTGTTAAGTTAAGGTCGTGTTGCTAAAGAGCTCTGACATCTTTGGTGCACCCTCACCCCTGCACCCTAAACACCCTGCATAATAAGTGAGAAACACGTTTTGTTTGGGTTGTTGGGATCCACACTTCATAATGATTAGACAATAGTTTTAAGTAAAAAAAATAATTTTGTTAAGACTCAACATGGCTGACTTACTGTTTGGGAATGTCGTTTATTTATTTTTATTTTTTTAAGATAAATATCTTTTTACATATAATATTCATGAAATACATCCAGGCTCCCATCATTTAAAGTGGATCAATTAGATTCGTACACATAAATATATCGGCAGCCCTAATTTTACAGTAAGTCCCCTACAAACAAACAAGTTCGTAAGTCAAATTTGTTCGTAAGTCCAACTAACATTGTCTAGGCACTAGGATACTAACACAGTTGGCTATACACAGTAAATTTCAGTACAGTGTTCTTTAGAATCATACCGATCGTTAAATGATTCATGTTAAAAGAATGAGCAACGTCTGACATCTTTTCACCTCGCTCGGTTCTCTTAATTATTTTCACTTTTGTCTCCATCGTTGTTGCTTGGCGCTTCCTAGCAGCGCCAGCTTCATTGCTGCTGCTTTTACGCTTGTTTCTGGACATCCTGGGATGCACGCTGCATGCAGGTGACAGTGTACACCGGATATGTGATCTAACTTCTTACAATTGAACATGCACAAAATGCATGTTTGTATCTTTACAAGTTCATAAATCGAATGTTCATATGTAGGAGACCCAATGTACTGTTCCTGTAACTAATTATTAAATTCATGCCTTAATTCTGAAAATACATAGCTCCAGAGAGAAATTTATTTTTTTTTTTTTCGTGTAATGGAATGGACATTATCATGAGGACCGTTTTAGTCATACCTCCACAAACATACACTGTCCCACAGAAGTGCACATAAAAGTTCCACAGCTTGACATTTAAAAAGGGAGACGCTTTCCCGCCTAAATTTCGTTCCCAGTGGCACATTTCGATTATCCCTGTTTAACAGGATTTCATATTTGAATGCACAAATGCCTATTTGATGTGGGGAAGTCAAATTAATGAGTCACAGCATTATCAATCTTTAATAGGCCTTAAAGTGAGATTTATGGTTGTTTCAGCTTTAGACGAATCACGCTGCTGGATGTGTCATGCTCTTGTTATGTACAAATGCTATTAAGTTTTTTTTTTCCTCCAGAGCAACACAATATCAGTCTAGCAATTATTTGTGCATTTTGTCTTTCTTGAAAATGTCTTGTTTAGCAGGATAGGAGGAGGTGGCTGCAGTGATCGAGTTTTTTTTTTTTTTAAATTATGATTATTATTTATTTTCTTCCAGACTATTTCCGACAGCCGGCTTTCGGCTTGTGAATTGATATGTAATGTGGTGGGAGCACATCAAATATTGGCAGTGGTTTTATTCATAAGAACTGTGATTATGCAATGAGAAAAGCTCAGCCTTTTACCCCCTCTCTATCGCTCTCTCTCTTTCTCTCTCTCTCTCACTGTGTTTATCTTTTTCTCTCTACACTCTCTCTCTCGCCTTCTTCCTCTCTCTTTCTCCATTTACCCAACCACTAGAGAAGAAATTGTCCCTGTAATGTCTTACTAAATAATGCAAACACTCCTCCTGTTCCACATCTATTCCAAATACGACAAGCAGGCCTGTGTGTGGAAGTTTACTTTGCAAAAATCTTGTGCGTATTTTGACTTGTCATCACCATATTTTTATTAAGCCTACCTTCGCTCCCACTGGCAAGGCCATTGTTATTCAGTCACACAAGTCTCTTGGCTTTCCAGAGGTCTCCAGCAGCCGCCGATGTCAACTTGGCAAGGTTTACAAGTGCTAAACATGAATGCCTCTGGCAAGTCGGCCTGGTTACATCACTTTTTTTCGCCCACCTTAAGCCACCCTCAGGAACAAAGCAGAAGGCCCGTGTTATTTCTCCGTCTGATCAGTTCTTAACTTGTGTTATTCTCGTGTCATCACTGCTTTCAAGCGCGTTATTCTTATTCTGTCCGCCTGTGCGAGGCTACAGTAGCAGTGACTGACAAGCCAAACCGTCACAATGCAAAGGACGAGCGGGGCCAGAGCAGATAGGAGTGCGGTATAAGAATAGACACAACAAAAGACCGATAATTGATTTTCTATCTGCACCACCGTTTCATTAACAGACCAGATTTTAGGACAGTCGGACTCATTTTAATAGCCTCTATTGTCCCATTGTGAAGACAAACGACATTGCTGTTTGCCGAGCATGCTAAATTTCCAACACAGCTCGGTGCACAAGCTAATGCATTCCTATCAGTGTGGAACAGCCCTCTGGATCTGCCTTATACCAAGAACCGGCTGCTATTTAGCCCTTGTAACTCTTAATAATTCAACTTTAAATCTAACACACACACAAAAAAATACTGTTAAATCCTGCAACAAATAATTACACAAAATGTAGTTACCTAGCTTCCATGCTAATGGCATGAAGGGATTAACAACATTCTAATGAATTACTTTTTCAAAACAAATGTTTTCCTTAAAGTCTTTCCAGAGGGTCGCGGGAACGTGCATGCGAAGTCACCAAATGCGCAAATCACTGAAAATAAAGCAGAAAAAATAATGAATCATTTTTCCATGTTCTTTAGGACATCTGGACGATTCTAAATATTAGGGAGGGGACATGTTTATTTGTGATACACAACTAAGAATTGAGTAGCGATTTGCTGATGCCAGTACTCTTTAAAAAATTATATATATATATATATATATAGTAATTTATTAAATGTACATTAAATGTAACTAAAGGTGAATAAAAAAGTGATGCAAAGGATAAACATTTTGCTATTAATGTCTCTTCTTAAAATGGAACACAGTTTACAAACAGCTTTGATCTTTCTCCGAGACAGCGAGATACTCCCGCACAGTCGACATCTTCTCACACATGAGGACGTTGTCGCCACTGTTATGCGAGGTTTATTAGGACCACCTGTTGGATCTTTCTCGAAACTGCAGCTGATTTAACTAAAACACTGGACATTGGCCACTGGCATCAGTAAATGTCCTTTTATTGCCAGTCAACAGAGGGAATATCAGCCCTGACTGATGTACATATGATAAACTGATGCTTTGTTAGAATTGACCTTCCACATGTTTTATAGTATTTATAAAAAAAAATCCATGCAGATGTTTGCTTTTTGTTTTACAGATGTAATCCACACTGTCGGCCCCATCGCTAGAGGAAACGTGGGTTCGGTCCAAAGAGAAGATCTCGCATCCTGCTACAAGAGCTCCCTAAAGCTGGTGAAGGAGAATAAGTTGCGGTCTGTGGTGAGTCGTCTTTAAGCTCCTCCTCCAGTTCTCACTCACCCAGGTTTATATTGACTGTATGTCTTAGCAGGGATCTGGTATATTGAAAAAAGAAAGAAAACTATTCCCCGTGTGGTTAAACCGAGTATTAATCGACCATTGATGGGTTTGCTTTAGTCCGGTGTTCGATTACGGTCTGGTTACCGACTCCCGTTACTAGTCTTTAGTCCCAGCTTTGTTGTCGGCAGCCGCTGCTTGCTGTTTCCTGCAGACTTTATTTTATGACTCGCATTATCTTCTCAAGAGGTTTCCTTTTTAAGCTTTTTAAAAAATGAATACACTTCAACAACCGGAAAATAAAACATGCTGTGTTACAGTGATTTATTTCCGAGACCCCGGAGTGGCCTACTGGATTAATGAACTTTTCCATGATGAAAATTCCATTATAAGTATTAAAACCAAAAATGAACTGTTTTAAAACTATTATTGCAAGTTTTAAATTAAATACATGATTTTTCATCTAGTCACTTAGAAATACAGTAGCAGTGCTTAATAAATATATTAATGGAATAGAAGCGAATGGTGTTACTACTGTACATGGAAATGAAATTGACTTCATTGTTATTTTTAACATTTGTCTTATTTAAAAATGTATCCAGTCTCATTAATTATTCCTATTTGAAAACACCAAGCCGGGTTTCATGTTACTGTTGTTCGCATTTTGTTGTAGCATTTTGTAATGCTAATTCAATCTTTTTAGTTTAAACACTACGAACTGAAAAGTTCACGTACTGTAGCGTACGGCAGCGTATAGCTGCAGGTCAGAAACAAAACTTCACCAGTCATAGGTGTAATGAAGAGCGGAAGCCGTGTTTATAAGCAATAAACTCGGGTCATTTTTCAGCTTGGTGGGCTTCCAGACGGGCGAGCCACGAGGCCTTAATGAATCTGGCGGCAGACCAGAGTGTTTGGCCTGGGAAGAAGCGGCGTCAGAAGGCACGCTGCTCCAGCTGCTGGCCCTGTCTCCACCATCTGCTCCACATAACTTATGAATCTGCTTTAATCCATGGTGAACACAGCCTGAGAGAACATTCCAAACTCCCGATACCAGTTCCCCGAGACCTAGCACCAGCACAGATCATTGACTATTTCCAGCAATTAGCAGGCCACCTCACATGGACAGATCGCTAACTCTCACCTACTTGAATAAGTGCTGCGCTCTAATCATGAGGATGAGGGGAGCTGCTTCATCATTGTCCACTCACGTTTTTTTTTCCCCCTCAGACCATTACCGGTACTGAAAGAGCGAGTTCATTTGCAGGCCCAAATTGCTGCTTCGGTAGCCGTGACCAACTCCTGATTAGCAGGTGTAGTTAAACGCGTTGTTGTCAGACGGACCACACAGGAATGACGGGCAGAACTGACATGTATGCTAACTTCCCAAACCCTCCAAATACCTCCAAGCTCTCATTAAATGGAATAGGAGAGTCTCAGGAAAGGGGCCACGTACCCAGCTTCTGTTTTTCTTCCTCCGTGCAGCACCTCCTCCAGTTCCCCGCTCCTTCTGCAGCCACATTCCTGCACATTTATTTCGGGTTTTTTTCCTCCACTTTCATTTATTTATTTAGTAATTCCCATATTGATGAGAAACAGGGCTGCGTTTTTCACGCTGAGGGCACGTCTGCTTTGGCGGGACATGTTTGGACAGCTGCTCCGGACTGAAAGTGCCGCCGTGGATGACTGGACATTGTCCGATGAGCCTGTGTTCCTGTGCACTGTACCCCAGTATTTAATTATTTTTATTTTTTTCATCTAATACACATATGCTGTGAAATCCCCCAATTGCTCTCCCATTCTGCCTGGCTACTGAGCGTCTTTTATTTCCCCCGTGGTGTTCTTTGGCCCAAGAGCAGCTCATGCTGACTAGCTGTGGATAGTCGGATAGCGAATTAGCACTAAGCTTATTGGGAAGTGCAGAACGGAGGAGGAGGAGGAGGCTCCTCACCAACGAGGCATGCTCAAAAGGAGAAAGCGGACGGGTAAGCGGGAGGCGGATTCGGTTTCAGAGCGCGCCGAGATACAACAGCGCCTGTAGTGGAGATTTCCGAGCATTACGATCGGATTTCATTCAAAAAACAAAAGGGCTACCTGAAATATAAACCCGAGCAAACAGGAAGACGAGGGACAGTCTACTGTAGCTGCTTAATCCCAGTGCTCGGGAGTCCAAAGCTTTTCCCCTCAGACAGTGAGATTTTGCAACACATGCTGTAGATGGTGTGCACAGCATGGATAAAATCCCCTCTGATAATCTTGAGAGCTTATTTTAAGACGGTTTCAGAATCTTGAGCACATTACAGTAGGTGTTGAAATGTATATTCAAGTGCAAAAATCTCGATCTCTTCCATGTAAAGGGCTTCAATTCTTTATATTTTGGTTCAAACTCGCTGGTCACTTTTTTCTCCCTTTTCTCTCTTTTTTTTTTTTTCTCATTAAACACTTTTATCTTCATGGCCATTTAGCTAAATCATTCCACGGGGAAGTTTTCAAATGTATTTAACTAATGCACTCCCCAAGGTTTTATTTCTAATTTATCGCAGCTAAATGCTATTTTTTCCAGGAATTCTGGGAATTATCTTTTACAGATAAAAGGGAGGGAGGCGTTCACGCGAGACGTAGGTGTGCTCATGCAGATGGGGATGAGTAATGTTTTGTGAAGAGGGATACCGTATCCTACATTAGTTTAGCACGTCACTTGTGCATGCTCAGCTGGAAATGTTGGCTGGGAAGCCAAATGAAGGATGGGCTTCATCTATAAAAATGATGAGCTCCCTGAGCCAAGAAACAATGCATTTAACCTGCCAACTGCAGTTCAACACTTTTTACACGGGCAGGAGGCGAGAGCTAACGTCCTTTCCTGCTTTCTTTGTCTCATTCCAGTCTGGAATTTGTATTTATCTTATTAAGAATGGGAAAAGACTACGATACAAGAGGTTAAAATGTTGTCTCTGGTGTGGATCGTTATTGAATTTTTATAAGTTCGTTCTTTCTCATGGGCACGGATTCCTTCCATGCATACATACATATTCTGAGCCTGTTTTAATGCACTTCCGGAGAAACAAAACAATCATGATGTATTTGTGTATTTAGTGCGGTCCAACCCAGGCACTTATTCCTCTCTCTTTCTCTCTCTCACACACACACACACACAGAAATCTCTCAAGAGATGCACACACTCATTCCCATGTGCTTATTTTCTCTCCGGCCAAGTGGGCAGCGTGTCACAGTCCCCCCACAAGGCTCACTTGGTAATCAGTAACGAGAAGCACGTTCCAGAACATCAGCTTGGGGAATAGTAGAGACCAGAGCCAAGCTCTAGTGGGTTTGCCATGTGTCCACCGAGCTGGAGAGCATGCTTCAAAAAAAAAACAAAAAAAAAAAAACTGTCTCTCCAAGGCTTCTGGCTGGCTGAGAAAATATAATAAATTCCCAAACACAATAGATTTTTGTTTTGGGTGAGATGTCAGCTAGAGTATATATTTTCACACATATAGGAACATGTTGGAACATTTTATTTGGTGGATTTAGCCTGGATCAAACATGAAGTGTGACAGTTGTGAGATCAGGATTTGGGAAGAAGCTGCACTATCCCATTGTCAATATTTGTTGGCGCCAGAACATGTTAATCGTTTCACGTTTCAGCTTATATTAATTGTCTGTTGAAAGACCACCGCAGGAAATGTTCATACTTTCTTAGTTTCTCGGCTGAAAGGAATCACCTACTTTTGTAAATTGCAATCAGCGAGCATCTAATGGAGGGCAAATGTCTTCCCGGAGTCCGGGTTTATTTTTGTAGGGAGGTGATGCCAACTTGGCGTTCGCACTTTGAGGCTACTGAATGTGTTGACCTCATTGAAGCTTTTTGACTCCCAGGGTGCCCATTTGTAACGGAAGATCAAGCAGAAAGTATGCCCCCAAGATATCAAGCAATAATACAAGTGGCATGTCTTACTTTTACTCATGCATGCATTTGGATACGGTCAGGTCAGTCCAGTCCAGTCCGCTCTCTGGAGTCCCTAATGTTTAAGGACATTCAGGGAGTTAGGGACCTTGCTTGTCTAAAGGGTAAACAGTGGAGCTGAATCAGTTTCCTGTCTATATTAATCAGCCTGTTTTTATTGCCAGTACAAAAACCTTAAAATAATCCATTCCGAGTGAGGACACAGGCATCTGGAAACCATTCAGTTTTCTGTGGTGACCCCTCCTCACCTTCCTTAAAGCTCAAAACATGTCCTCTCCTTCTGACCTTCAACAAAGAAAGAACATCCAAGTTTATCGTAAAAACAAACGGTATGATTTATTGTTATATCCGTCCCTGAAATAAATTATAACATAGGAATAATGGAAAAGCAAAAAAGGCCGATCTTTCCAAAGCTACATTTTGTTTTTCTCTTGAATTTATTTTATAGTGCACTGTATATAGCTATTAATACGATTTCCTGCTTGACATCTGTAATATCTGATACAGTAGATGTCCCAGACATCCGATACTCATGTAAATGTTACATTTAAGTCCTGTTTAAAGCATCCATCACTAAATTGCATATTCTGTTGGTTTTTAAAGTGCAAGAAAGATCGACCCTTAAAGTTTCAACGATGTTAAGGTACTGTGAAATGCTTCAGCTTGCATTTCAATAATCCCGATTTTGTGCTATGTTTTGCACCATTGTCCTGATGGAGAAGATTTTTCAGCTTTACTTTCTTGACTGACTGCTGCACATTTACTTCTGGAATTTGTTAATGTTCATCAAACTACAAATTTCCGTACACCTCTGTAACCTTCACCCGTTCCACCTTCATGCTTAACACTAGTTTAACAGAAACTTAAGTCTTTATCCTGTTAGTACTGTCCCCGGTGTGTGTTCACGTCCTCTCCTCCACCTTAAAAACATACAGTATTTCCGTGTGTAGTCACATGACTCCACCATGTCCAGTCTGCGACATGGAAGAAACATGGAGGAGGACATTGTCAGGCAAAATAATAATAATAATAATAATAATATAATAATAATGATATTGATTTGGGGTCACATTGCCCAGAACTATTCACACGTAAAGGTTACTTCTGATGATTCTGATTAAACAGAAGTTCGAATAATAAAAATTATGATCTAGAAAAGCTACAATTGTTTTGTTTGTTTGTTTTCCCCATGCTTTGCAGGCGTAACCTAGCTTCATTTAAAATTCTTGCATTGTCAATGCAATTGACATCCAGCCGTCTAAAATATATTTTTATAAAAATGTAATTGAATAATTGATATGAACGCAAACAAACATACCGTAACATCCTAAACACTAAGGTGTATAAACTACAGTAGCAAGAGTTTATACAGTACAGTACAGAGTGGAAGGTAACCGATTACATGTACTCTGTAACTGTACTTAAATACATATTTAATGTATTTGTACTTCCCTGGTCCAGTTTTTTTTTTTTTTTTAGAGGATACTTTTTACTTTTACTCAGAAAAAGTAAAAACTTATAAATAATAAATAAATAAAACCCGACAAGGATCGTAGCTGATCTAGGAAGTAAAGGTAACTCAATAATTTAGCCTCCTTAGCCAGCTAGCAACCTGTTTCGCCCTGGTTAGTTTTCTATGAGACTGTAATCAATAACATTATACTCAAATTACCCTTGAAATGATAGTGATAAAATCTCCACCTTAATTCCGCATCCCCTGCATTAGTTACTCCTCATTACGGCTTCGACTAAATGCCAGCTGGGAATCGCTGTAATGTTGGCAAGCTACGAGCACTTCTGTATAACAGTCTTTTAAATTAGCTCATGTGGGTTTATTCCAACATGGTGTTAAGCTCCCTATATTACCGTAGAAGGTTCGCGTGATAGCCAATACGCTATCTACCGTACAGTGCAGTGTGCGCTGAGGACTGGGATTCAGCCAGAACGCAGGTTAAATGAGTTAAAGTTTTGAAACTTAAAATTGGATTCTTATAAAAAGCCACAACTCCATACTTTTTCACCCGTATTTTGCGTTTTCCCGTTATATACGGCTTGCCAGAGATAGCATGCCAACTCCAGACAGCATGCCAACTCTTATGCTACTATAGCTAACATCGTATATTGGCAATCTAGAAGTAGACTGAGTGTACTGTATGTGGCCAATATTTCAACATTACTTGGCGCAAAAAATTGAGGTGGTATGTACTTGTACGTTGCTTGACTAGTTTTATTAGAGAATACTTTTTACTTTTACTCCGCTAAAAAGTACAGCAGATATCCGTACTTTTACTTAGCTACATTTCGGCATGGTGTTGCATCACACAACTGCAGTGGAATGTACAGTAGGGTTTGGAGTAAGAGTTTCACCACCTGCTGACGAATATGCGTAATTGCATGACTTGCCTTTAAGACGCGTGTGATAAAGTAAGAGGTTTTTGAAATCGGAAGTGGAATACTTTTACTTGACTACTATTTGCCGTGAGGAATCTCTACTTTTACTTTTACTATTTAAGCTGCACCTAAGTAAAAGTAGAGATTCCCTAGGGCAAATAGTAGTCAAGTAAACGTAAAAGTCCTCCCTTTACGTGATACCAGGTGAGATTAGCTTGTCACACACAGCCATATTGGTTTCGTAAAACAGCGATACAAAGCTGATTAGCTTGTCAAGCAGAAATAGTGCAACCACGGGCATCGTTTTGCCTGTTCACAGTTCTTTGGCACTTAATTATTTTGTCATGTCTTGATTCACATGGTCTGCCAAATGACTAAATGTATGTGATAACTATGGTCCTAATGGTTACCATAGCACTAGGGGTGGAAACATAAAGCCTACACAGACTGCACAGACGACAAACAGTCATCGGAGGCTGGAGTGCTGGTACGTTTTGTTCTGGGTCAGAGCTTGGCTATGAGCTAGTTATCTATGGCTTTGAAAATATGCAGGGACACGGAGACACTTATAAAACCGGGAAAAATGCAGCACATTCTGAGTCGGAGTGCTTCGCAAAGAAAATGTTCGTTTTATCTGTCTCCGAGTACTCAAGCTGTTCAAATGACTGAAATTCACATCCCTCCTTCGGCTTTCATAATGGAATCGGATGATGTGATTTTCATAAGATGGCTGCGTGGTTGACATCTTATGCATCACTGGTTGGCCATGTTTTCATTTATTACATCATAACTCAGAAATGATTGTTTTCTAACCTTGAAAGCCTTTAATGCTCTGCAGGGTTTAAACTTCCAAACCTGAAAGTCGCTCTTATATTACACATGTAAAGAGGAAGTACCTCTTTAGTGGCGGGGGATACATCACATGCTGCAATGTTGTAAAATGAGTAGGTCGGTGCCGTATTCCTCATTCCTCATTTTCTTTTCTTTTTCTTTCTTTTTTTTTTTTTTTTTTTACCATATTCCCGCTGTTTTAAATGCACTAAAAGAGGTTTAGAGGAAGAATTAAATGGTGTTGTCTGGCCTTCAGGCAGAGGAAGATGAAGTAAACAGGAATTACTGTGCAATAACAGTCATATGATTTTTATTTTTCAAGCTTTAGTCACAGCGTCTCGGTTTTGTAGAAGGTTGAGATGACACCTGGGCGGTTTTCCAGGCAACTGTCAGAGAAACTGGGAGGATGTCATAGCAATTTTACTGTAGCCGTCACCTAAATGTCAGGTGAATATATGTGTGGCATGCTGGGAAAACTTATCATGTGTCTCTGTGAGTGAAATCTGAATTCAAACCGAATTCAAACCATGTTTTTGACTATTATTTCCTCTATGAATCATTTTTTGAAAGTTCGAATACAAATATATTAAAATGGTTTTAAATGGAAATGACCTTTAAAATAGGAAATATACGGATTTATTATAAAAAAAAAGTATATAGTAGACTCATTTTAAATTGTTACTATTGGTTTCAAATCTAGAAATAAAAATAGATAAATAAATGAATAAAAAAACTATAATTTCATGTTCAAGTATGCAGTTTTACATGCAGTTTCATTTTGCAATGTTATAAAAAAAAATAAATAAAGGCTTCCAAATAGAGGATTTATTAGAGTTTGCAATAAAAAAAAAGAAAGTAAAATGACATTGACCTCAATTTAACCATTTGCTAATTTCTTTTATCCTTCATGTTGTCCCCTTTATACCTGATATAAAAAAAGTTGATATTTTTAACATTTTTAAAAAGAAATTCAATTCACTTCAGCAAGAAGATATGATATAACATGAAAAAAGAGATTTACAAGCTTGCGTATTTATGTTAAATAGATTTAGGGCCGTGTTAGCTTAGTGTGTTGAGGCCCCGAGTTGTTGATCAGAAGGTCAGTGGTTCAAGTCCCATCTTCACCAAGTTGTCGCTGTTATGTCCATAAGCGAGGCCTTTAACCCTGTCTGTTCCGCCGTCAGGACACCGTGTAATGTCTGAAGCCTCTGCTTTGACCCCAGCCTCATAGCAAACCTGCAATGTGAGAAAAATAAAGAATTTCACCGTGTAATATTGTATACTGTATGTGACCAATAACGGCTGAACCCAAATGCATGTATGGATTTATTTGTTATCCGCCATGTTTATCTGTTGCTGACCCTTCGAGAGGAAGTTAAGCTCATTACATTTTTTTTTTTTTTTTTTTTTTGATACACATGAACTGAAGTCTTTTTCACGTAGTGGCCTTTTAACCATCAACTGCTGATGATATCAGACAACAGTGACTGGTTAAAAACAGATAACAGTGACTCCAGGAATAGCTTCCCTTAACCTGTATAAAAACCTAACCGTCTCTCATCCTGTCCCGCCGGTGTTTGTAGACGTTAATTTACGGAGTGATTAATTAACCCACGTTTATTTATGCGCTTAATAGAATCTGCAACCAGCCTTTTCCGCGCCCCTTTTCTGCCCCTTTCGCTCCTAAATGACGGTCAGAGTGTGCAAGCGGCCCCGGATTCAATTACGGAACGGATGATCGGCGCTCCTCGCGATCGGTTTTGTATGTGTAGCTCACGGAGCTGTGAAGTAAAATGTGCAATAAAAAGCTAACCGTAATGAGGTGGTCACAGCGAGATGTACTTTCTGCAGTTTGGTAATTGCGAATTAGTGAACTGATGCATGGTTTTTCCTCTTGTTGCCAAGTTCTTGTGTAAATAGACTGGATATCCTCATTATTTTCTGTACAAGCTGTTTTTAGACCGCCGCGTACATGCACCGTGCAATTCCGTCAGTGTGTATGTGTAGATCGGTATCCGTACGGGCGTTTTGTATACGTGCGAAAGGTTAATCGCTTTAAAAAGGTCACGTCGTCACTTAGATTCGTCTTTTCTGTTTGTCTGATCGGGAACAGGAGCGACACTTTAAATTCTAATTAAGGCTTTGGTGCGTGTTAACGAGAAACAGATCTGGGCAGTTTTTCTGCAGGATTGTAGAAGTAGGACAGGATGCATGTGTGCATTTGCTTGACATTTAAATTTAACTAATTATTCCTCAGGAGTTTGGTTTCAGCGTGGAAACGTTGCACTGTATGGTAAGAAAAGGCATTTTTCTCCGAAGCTCCTGGGGTGTAATCACGGCTAATTAGGGATGAGGAGAGACGGAATAACTTACGTGGGGTGTCTTGGAGACAATTCGGCGCTGATTACAATCCTCAGGATGCCGTCAGTCGTCCACAAGCAAATATCCGCATCAGTCAACATTTTTCTTTTTCTATCTTTCTGTCTTTCTTTCTTTCTTTCTTTTTTAATTTAACTTTTGGTGGACAAAAGCATAAGATGCGGCTGGAAGAAGAAAATAAAACTGTCATCAAGGAAGAGTTCACGAAGTTTACAGAATTCATTAATCTTTCATGTGCTGCGTCAGCTTTTTGCAGCCACTTGGCTCTTTGGCAATCGGGTTCTCCACTGCGGAACTGCGCATCGTCCGGTGAATTTCAATGCTGCGTATTCCTCGGTGGATGTACCTGAGCGTAGTGGAGCTTTTCCTCAACTGACAAGATGGAAAGAAAAGAAATTGTTGATTAAACCGACTCCAGTCCTTGTGGTAGAGAGCTCCAGCGGCGGGCATGTGTTAATGAAACATTAATAAGGTTCTCAGAACGATGTGACAGAAACAGGACGCGTGTATAAATCAGCTCTTTGAATATAAAGCATAAAACATTATAATGGATCAACAACATGGTCTCGTGATGGGCTGAAGTATTCCAGTAATAAGTGGTTTATTCCTTTTAAACCATAACAGCTTGTCGGCCTTAACTGATTTGATTTATTAATGAAAGATACATTTTTCTGCTGCGTTTGTGTGTTTAATCATGCGGAACATTGATGAATTGAGTCATCACTGATACCACTATCCTGTTATCACTTATGTTACAGCACGATCACATGAAACTGATTAACATTTACAGAAGACTTTAAGCACAGTACGGTGATGAGATTCTTAGACACAGTAAAACATTTAAACAGTGCACACGTTTTACCGAAGCTTGTATATCTGTGAATGACGATCCCGGTCGAGGTGGCTCTGAGCCCACTGCAGTCGTACATAGGGGTAGGGTAGCGGTAGCTCAGGTGTTGGACTGCTGATCGGAAGGTCTCGGGTTGCCCTTTTTTTGGCCTTCAGCTGCTCAGATTTAAAATCTGATAAAAAAAATAATAAGGATGCTGTAAATGGAAATGTATGCACATCACAGTAACTCAGATGCCACATTTCACATACAGTTCTGACCTTGCTCCAAGCCACTTCCAAAGGGAGTTCCTGGGAGGCCGGCGTACTGAGGAAACGTTCTACCTAAATAGTATCCAAGCTCTAGTGAAATGCTAGGATAAGTGCATTAGTGTAGCAGGGGATTATATAGAGAAATAAATTCTGTGCAATCAAAAGTCCCGGATTGACCTGAACGCTCCGCATGCAGTATAGAGTATCCATTTTTTCTTCTTCTTTTTTTTTTTATCTCCCTCAAGATTATGTGATAAAGTTTCAGGGTGAGAGCTTAGACCTGGAGCCCACACCATTATTTATCCCTTCATGACTTTCATGATCTGTTGGTAATGATGGTCGTTATTTACAAGATTATATTCATAGAAACTCACAGTTATTTTCTGTACGCATCAGTTATTTTCAGTGCAGTCGATGTGTTTGTGTAAAAGGCAAGTGTATAGAAAACGGTGTTCAAACGGATGACTGACAGGCGACATAACAGGAATTTTTACCTGCGGTAAAATCTTCATGATAATTATATGGTACATCATTTCTACATTTTGGGATCAAACACCAAATACTTCAATGATTGGAAATTAGTTATCCTTTTTTCCCTTTGTTTAATCTGTTTTATGTTTATTTACCATTATTTATTTATTTATTTATTTAATTATTCTATTAGTAGAATAAATATTTCTGAATTCCTGTTTTTTTTTTTTATGATAGTTTTATTGATAAAGTTGTGGCATCGTTCCACATCTTAAACACCCGTTTCATGCATGATGTTCAAAGCTCGAGCACCGAAGCCTGCCTTCGCCCCCCCCCCTTTTTTTTTCCCCTGAAAAGGCAAACCTGAGTCTCGCGTGTGAAAAGCACAAAAGGAGATCTAATGATGAAAAGAACGATCTGAAAATCTATGACGCAAGCTTTTCCAGAACTCAATCTTCTCTCAGGTATTGTGGCCGGCGTCGCTGTTGATTGCAGTCGGAGGAGTGTGAGCAAGGGGCATGGATGAGCGAGCGCCTGATACACCCCCCCCACACCGGTGATTCTTTACACAGATTGCTTTGCAGAGGTGATGGCGAGATTGTCGGGATGAGCTCTTGTTTACATCATTACAGTTAATTATTAGGCAGAAGCGCTCCGGAGGGAAGTGGATGCCACCGGATCTGGACAGAAAAGTCTTCCTGATACTTCGTTATGGATATCAGCGTCTCAGCTGTGCCTCCGGGATCACTAACGCACCGTGAATGACCGGCGCTGCTGACCAGCTCCGGCCCGGATTTCGTCTCGTATACTTGGCTTTTCCCATGTCGCAGCGAAATCCGTTACAATTAGCATTGTTCTGCTCGGAGGGGTTTTCAATTTAATGCTCAGCAGATGGTGCTTTTAATTATTAGCGAATCACCAGTAACAAGACTCAGGAATGACTTCTGCTTCGCGTGTTTAATTGAAGCGTGCAACATGGCACGATATCAAAGAGCTGCTTCATGAATAGGAACGCAAAAAGCAGTCATTATACAATCAGTCAAAAGCCACGTATACAAACACGCGTGTTCGCCTGCGTGGGAATGTGTAATAAATATGCAGTCAAAGCTTCTTGTTCTATTCATAGAGGAGTTGGTGTCTGTGTGTCTGTGTGTCTGTGTGTTGTAAAAAGTAGTTTACAGAGCAGTGACTGTGTCAGTCGGTAAGACTGGGATTGATCGGCTTGTTTCAAGTAGACATGTACCCGATTATCACTCAGTCATGTGGAGCGCACAACACTAACCAAAACACAACAGTACGGCACATCGTAACACATCCACAGCATAACGCACTGCAGCATATAATTACAGACCACAGCACATCACTAAACTTGACCCAACACCAAATGGAACCCACAATAGCACAGCACTAAACACCACAACACATCATGACACACAACAGCACAGTATTACAGACCATCATAACAAACATTACAGTCCACCAGTTGTGCTGTGTTGTGTCCATAACACAACACAGCACAACACAGCACAGCCCATCATAACACAACACAGCGCAGCCCATTATAACACAACACAGCGTAGCCCATTATAACACAACACAACATAGTGCAGCCCGTTATAACCCAACACAGCATAATTCATCATAACAAGTATCACAGCCCACCATAACACAACACAGCACAGCCTATTATAATACAACACAGCACATCATAACACAACAAAACACAGCCCATCATAACACAGCACAGTCCATTATAATACAACACAGCACAGCTCATCATAACAAGAACAGCATAGCCCATCATAACACAGAACACCACAGCCCATCATAAAACAACAAAACAGCCCATCATAACACAACAAAACACAAGCCATTATAGCACAACAAAACACAGGCCATCATAACACAACAAAACACAGGCCACCATAACACAACAAAACACAGGCCATCATAACACAGCACTACACAGCCCATCATACCACAACACAACACAACACAGTCCATCATAGCACAGCACAGCCCATCATACATTACAGCACAGCCCATCATACCACATTACAGCACACCCCATCATAACACAGAACACCACAGCCCATCATAAAACAACAAAACAGCCCATCATAACACAACAAAACACAAGCCATTATAGCACAACAAAACACAGGCCATCATAACACAACAAAACACAGGCCACCATAACACAACAAAACACAGGCCATCATAACACAGCACTACACAGCCCATCATACCACAACAAAACACACCCCATCATAACACAACACAGCACAGCCCAGCATACCACAACACAACACAGCCCATCATACCACAACACAACACACCCCATCATACTACAACACAGCACAGCCCATCATACCACAACACAACACAGCCCATTACAATACAACACAACAAAACATACCCCATTATAACATAACACAGTCCATCATAACATAGCACAGCTTATCATACCACAACAAAACACAGCCCATCATAACACAACAAAACACACCCCATCATAACACAACACAGCACAGCCCAGCATACCACAACACAACACAGCCCATCATACCACAACACAACACACCCCATCATACCACAACACAGCACAGCCTATCGTGCCACAACACAGCACAGCCCATCGTACCACAACACAACACACCCTATCATAACACAACACAGCACAGCCCATCATAACACAAAAAACACAGCCCATCATAACACAGCACAGCACAGCCCATTATAATACAACCCAGCACAGCCCATCATACCACAACACATCACAGCATCATACCACAACACATCACAGCATCATACCACAACACAACACAGCCCATCATACCACAACACAACACAGCCCATCATAATACAACACAGCACAGCCCATCATGCCACAACACAACACAGCCCATTATAATACAACACAGCACAGCCCATCATACCACAACACAACACAGCCCATCATACCACAACACAACACAGCCCATTACAATACAACACAACAAAACATACCCCATTATAAACATACAGTAACACAGTCCATCATAACACAGCACAGCTCATCATACCACAACAAAACACAGCCCATCATAACACAACAAAACACACCCTATCATAACACAACACAGCACAGTCCAGCATACCACAACACAACACAGCCCATCATACCACAACACAGCACAGCCCATCATACCACAACACAACACACCCTATCATAACACAACACAGCACAGTCCAGCATACCACAACACAACACAGCCCATCATACCACAACACAGCACAGCCCATCGTACCACAACACAACACACCCTATCATAACACAACACAGCACAGTCCAGCATACCACAACACAACACAGCCCATCATACCACAACACAGCACAGCCCATCGTACCACAACACAGCACAGCCCATCGTACCGCAACACAACACACCCTATCATAACACAACACAGCACAGCCCATCATAACACAACAAAACACAGCCCATCATAACACAACAAAACACACCCCATCATAACACAGAACACCACAGCCCATCATAAAACAACAAAACAGCCCATCATAACACAACAAAACACAAGCCATTATAGCACAACAAAACACAGGCCATCATAACACAACAAAACACAGGCCACCATAACACAACAAAACACAGGCCATCATAACACAGCACTACACAGCCCATCATACCACAACAAAACACACCCCATCATAACACAACACAGCACAGCCCAGCATACCACAACACAACACAGCCCATCATACCACAACACAACACACCCCATCATACTACAACACAGCACAGCCCATCATACCACAACACAACACAGCCCATTACAATACAACACAACAAAACATACCCCATTATAACATAACACAGTCCATCATAACATAGCACAGCTTATCATACCACAACAAAACACAGCCCATCATAACACAACAAAACACACCCCATCATAACACAACACAGCACAGCCCAGCATACCACAACACAACACAGCCCATCATACCACAACACAACACACCCCATCATACCACAACACAGCACAGCCTATCGTGCCACAACACAGCACAGCCCATCGTACCACAACACAACACACCCTATCATAACACAACACAGCACAGCCCATCATAACACAAAAAACACAGCCCATCATAACACAGCACAGCACAGCCCATTATAATACAACCCAGCACAGCCCATCATACCACAACACATCACAGCATCATACCACAACACATCACAGCATCATACCACAACACAACACAGCCCATCATACCACAACACAACACAGCCCATCATAATACAACACAGCACAGCCCATCATGCCACAACACAACACAGCCCATTATAATACAACACAGCACAGCCCATCATACCACAACACAACACAGCCCATCATACCACAACACAACACAGCCCATCATACCACAACACAACACAGCCCATCATACCACAACACAACACAGCCCATCATACCACAACACAACACAAGCTATCATACCACAACACAGCATAGTCATCATAATACGACACAACAGCACAATCACTAATCACCAACCCACAGCACAGCACATCAAAACACAACACAATGCAACACACATCACCCCACAACAACCATCACCCCATAATAACACATCACATCACATCACAGCACATCGCACCACAACATATAACACATCACATCACACCCCTTTTTTATTGAAGCTTGAGTGAAAGCTGAGTTTTAGACTAATACACAGCCCTAGCTGGCTATGTGGTGCAACTTTCAACACCTCTGGCTTGTTTCTGCCACAGATCTGCGTATCATCCTCCTCTCGTCACACAGGTGTCCCTAGTATATGGGTGTATTTTCACCTCCAGACATACAGACACACACAACTTTCCTGTGAAGCCGCTAAAGGCCTCTGTAGCTGCCAGACATCCGCTGACGTGCTATTTATGCATTACACGTGCACTGAGGAGAGACAGAGAGAGAGAGAGAGACAGAAAAAGAAGGAAAATATGTCACAGATTCCCTACATAGCCCAGATATCACATTTTGGACATGTTTAATAACGGCAGCTAATTGCAACTGCTGGTTAGAGGTTTCATCAAGTGATAGATTTGAGGATAAGAGCGACAGGCGTGATGAGTGATGCGTGCGCCCGGCCGCCATTTTGCCAGCGTTGATGGAGATGTGCTCGGAGAAGTTCACCGTAAAGGGGACGAGAAAGAAGCTTCTTTGTTTCTACCCATCAGGCACATCAGGGGAGAGGACGCTTGGGCTTTAGTCGTGCAATGATGTCTTAAATTAGTTTTAATCTCATTACAGGGAGTTTTAGCGTGTAGCTGACACTCACTGAAGTTAAAGCTTGTCTCGTTACTTGGCTGAGTTTCAGGAAAGCACGGTGAGCGTTTAATTCCCGCGCTGGAGTCGTGGACGGAGTGGAGAAGAAGCCCGGGCTGGATTTAGCGTTAATACCTGCTTCACTTACAGCGTGTGCTTTTTACATCGTGTCACTGTTGATATCGATTCTGCGTCCATCAGTAAATAATGATATTTTAGTGTGTGCCGAGGTGAAGGCCTGACAGCTCCAAGTGCAAACTCATCCTCTGTGTGTGCACTCAATTATCAGCTGCTCCAACAGCTGAGCACTTTCACTGGCCCCTGTCCTGTCTGTTTACACACTGACGCACCTGACACTTCGGCTGCCATTATATATTCTTTCTCTTTTCTTCTTTTCTGTGTTTTTATTCCAGACTTTACGTCTCTTTCTTCTGATGTATTTTTTTATTCTAATGCCCTCAGTCATTCCTTTCCTTATTTCTTTTTGCCTTTCTTTTTCTTTCTTTTTTCCATTTTTTTCTTTCATGCCCCTCTCCCTTTCTTTCTTTCTTTCTTTCTTTCTTTCTTTCTTTCTTTCTCTTTATAGCTTTTTGTTTGTTGCCTACTTTTTCTTCCATCTCTCCTTAATTTTCCTACTTTCTTTTTTGTTTTCTTTCAATATCCTTTTCATTCTATTTCCTCCTTCCTACTTTCCTTTTTTTTCTTTCTTTCTTTCTTTCTTTCTTTCTTTCTTTCTTTTTTCTTACTCTCTTTGCATACTTTTTCATCCATCCCTTAATTTTTTGAGTTAAGCTTTTTTACTTTTTTTCTTTCTTTCCTACTTCCTTTTTTATTTTACTTTTTTCCATCTCCCTCTCCCTTCCTCTCGTTCTTTCTTTTTTCTCCCCTTATTATTTTTCTTTCTTGCCTCTCTTGTCCATTTTCCTCATACGTCTTGCTTGCTATCTTACTTTCCTTTTTTTCTTTTTTACTTCTGTCATAATTTAGATGGATGGATGGATGGATGGATGGATGGATAGATAGATAGATGGATGGATGGATGGATGGATGGATGGATGGATAGATAGATAGAAAGAAGTAATGTTATTTGTGTACCCTTTAAAACCTGAAATGTAACACCCGAACATTATAATAAACAGTATAATACGCTGTTTTGTGCAAGTCTTTGCTTCCTTTAAAAAACTTAGTGATAAACTTATTTGCTTGACTTTTTAATCCGAAATGACCCGAAGCCACAATTATGACAGTTGCGTCACTGCAGACTCTAAACGGTGTGACGTTTCACCAGGCCGTTTGTAGTTCTGCTTGTGTCCTCCTGTATGTTCCTGCACACACACTGTGGTTACACCGGTGCTCATGATAGGACGCTGCTATTTTTCTTTCTTTTTCTTACTTTCTTTTCGTAACCCTTCCCTAAGGGGCAGTGCAAACGATTGCATTTACCACAAAGCCAAGGTGTTTATACCCTGCACCCGTAATTCTTTAATCACGGCCTCCGTTACAGCGCACGGGCAAGTGCGGTGGCATTATTATCTCTCCAAGGTCAGCACTAACGAGAACCTCTCCAGGCCTGCATGCCACTGATTGACTCACAATTTCACACACGGGTGCAGAACAGAAGCCGCTCACACATTCATAGCAGCACTCGGCCACGTTTATTAGGGGAACCATTAGGGCTCGAGTCCAAGAAGAAAGGCGACTTCCTTGCGGGCTCCGAATACCAACACAGGCATTAATTCTCATCTTTGGGAGATTTTCCGGGATCGACTTATGTGGGTTTCATTTTGAGGGCAGGATGAAACATATTTAGACACTTCCACGACAGCTGACTTTTCATCAAATTGCCCATTAACAGACTTTCAATGCTTAAGGTGAAACTGTCCTCTCGGTCTTTGGAGGTAATTAAAAATCATTTGACATTTTCATTAATTTGAACTCAACTCTCTGAGTAATACATTCTTGCTGGACCTTTCTGACAGATTAACCATTTGTCTCCTTGTCAAGCAGTGACCTTGACGTTGTTCACGTCGCATACGTTTTCTTCCGAAGCTGCTTGAGGCTCAGGCTGTTTTTTTTTTTTTTTTTTTTTTATGAAATACAGTTGGAATGGCTTGACTCATCACTGTGTTTACTTACCACATTGATCTATTTTAAAACATACAGAAATGAAGTCGAATAAACAAACGGAAACCTGCCAGCATCCGTATAAAAGACCGCGTACCATATGTTATATCGGAGTGATAATGAAAATCTTCCAGATGGTAAGGATTGGAACTATTGGACCGCGCAGAACCGTGCGGAAACTCGTTCCAACTAATAGATTTTGGTCGGTTAAAATCAGGGATATTTTCAGTTAACACACATTTAACCAGCGTCCCACGTCCGAAGCGCAGATCCCCAAAGATTTACCAAGAACTAGAGTTAAAAAAAACTTTACTTAGACATCCAGACTCCACGGCCCATTTCCTACGCTAACATTTTATTGGCTGTCATAATCACTTATTTAGAAAATGAAAGAAAGCCTTGAAAGGACCCTGAACTTCCAGAAAGGCAAGTCTTGTGCCTGGAGCTTGCTCTTGCTGAATCTTCGCTGCTTCCCGTCCCAACATATTTTTACAGCATGCATGCTCCGAACAAATCAGTTTGCACCACTTAGCATAATTACACTCCTCCCAAAGGAAGTGGGATTGTCTGGAGATGCACTTTTCTTGCGAGTGAACTGTTTACCTATGCATCATGCCTGCATGCCCCTGTCTAAATCTTTGCACCTTATTATAACAAGATTGGTGCAAACAAACCAGGTCTCTTGAAAATGTCAGGAAAGATAAATGCTCTACAGCCCAAGATGCGCATTGACGTCGTCGGCTCTGTTAGAAGCGGCTACTCGTGCTAGCGCCTTTAGTGTGGGTTGGAATTTAAATACTGAATAGCATAGAGAAGATGTGCTGTAGTGAACCTGATTTGCACTTTAAGAGAGAAAAACATGCAAAAAAATAAATAAAAAATAGGACATCCTTCATAAGATTCACAGATGTGAACATAAATGAATTGTGACTGATGACCGATGTTGTTGTTAAGTAGGTGCACTACGATGTTGCATGATGTTTGTCTCTGGAATAAACAATATGATGTCATATTGTAGCTGTAAGGTTTCCCCCAGACACCCGTTCTCCATATAACCTTACACGAGTCGATTATCGGTTGTGGCTCCTCACTTGTCTCTAACCATTTGCTGAGACTTGTATTACGATTGATTCCTTAATTATTATTAATTTTTGTAATATCTTCCAGGTGAGTTATCCTTGGAGAAATTCCCATGTGGATTTTGAGCGCTAATGAGCAAGCCAGAGGCAACTGTGGCAAGGAAAATCTCCCTGAGAATACAGGAGGCACCAGGGAACTCATCCAGCTTTTCTTCCTTTTTTTTTTTTTTTTTTTTTGGTCCCATCTCTCGTATGAAACTCGTAAATAACAGATGGCTTAATATTTAAGATATTATAAAGAAAAAGAAAACAAATTGAGCTGCGGAGACAAGTACAGTACTGTACAAAAAAAGAACCACTTTTCATTTCTTTATAGTAAATTACATTGTCATGCAAAAGTATTCGTAACCTTTCAACTTTCCCACATTTTATCACCTTACATACACAAAGGTGAATGTATTCTATCGCGATTTCATGTGATAGACCAACACAAACTGGTGGACAGAAAATGATAAATTGTTTTCCTTTTTTCTTTCTATCCGCAAAACATGCCTAATATAAATCTAATATAACGCCTGTTTCTCACCTGGTTCATGCCTTAAATTAGGTGTTTTTTTATGCTTAAATGATTCATTCTCATATTTTTTAGAAACTGGTCAGGAACAGGAATTGAATTTGAGAATGAGAGACAAAAACTTGCCAGAAACGAGAGCCAAAAAAAAAAAGTCCTTCAGGAAGCCCGGGGAACTATTCCTCAAGAATACATTATAAATATTAGAAACTCTGTCTCTTTGGAGGCACAACATGAAGAAATGAGGGGGTCAAGACTTTTGCACAGTGCTGTATATTATTACTAGTAGGCTTGTAGGATGCTAGTTCACTCCCGATTGGATTGGGCTAATCTACGGCTCTGCTGGACAGAGTGCACCACCAAGGACTGCGACTTGTCCTGGGAGGATTTAGGACCTTCTCCTGTTCAGAGCCTGTATGTTCTGCATGGAGTAACAGATGCTTTCAAACTGGCTCTTCGGTATGCAAATGATTTCTGAGTTCCCACAAGCAGAAATTTCCTGTTTATTCCACGTCTGCGGGTCTCAAGTGGTCCACACGTGTCCGTTGTGTAATCTACTCTGGCAGGTACACTACATTCTGTAATACGTGTGAAGCTGCAATCGCATGCGCCAAAAACTCTCTGAGGGCAAGGTGTTGAATCATCGTCACCTCCACCCCTACAGTACCCGCCTGAACCGTATACTATCTTGTCGTTCCTTATTAACGCATTTCCTCAGCCGGTATGTGTCCAGGTTGTAGGTCTCCGTGTGCCATGCCCATTTAATCCCCTTTATATTAACCTCCGAGCTTGTTGTTTTTTAATGCCTCTGATCCTTTTCGTGTGCTTCAGCGCGAAGTGCGAATCGGAAAAAGTGTTAGTTATCACCACTGCGCGGCTTTTGTGGACTTTTCTCAGTTGGTTTTAGAAGCAGATTGTCCTCCCACAGTCGCACAAACGGGAGCCGCATGGTGTGAGTCACACACATACACACACGTCGGTATAAACTGGATTTTGTTTGCTGTTTCACTTTCATGCTTGGTGGAATTTGCTCGCCAGTCTGTGAAGTCTATAAATAGTCAGAGTTATGATGTTTTGTATCACGCTCATTTTAATTGCGTGTTCGGTTTGTATATTCGGGGTTTAGGAGTTATGAAAATGTCAGCAAAGACTGCTTCTGCGTGCTTTTTTAAAATATAATACTTCCTTTCCGAGCTGCGGTCTCAGGTGTAGTGTTTTATTATGAAATGGACCCTTATTAATGAGATTGATAGCATTGGACAGTCCATTTAACCTGCTTTTGCTTACTTCCTAGTTTGAATCAGGTTCTAACCTTTGAACCCTATACTGTATGAGCGAAGATACTCTAACGCCTGGGAAATACAAAATGGAAAGTAATGCCACCTCAGTCGGTACACCGCGAGACCCCCCCTGTAATAGATATGTTTGTATTCGTGTAAGTGCATCACAGACATCGAGAATGACTTTGATTAAGGCCTTATCACCAGTCCAGAAACACGCCGGAGGGATGTAAATGGGCGCAGCTGTAATAGAGCTTCATTAGCCGAGTCCACTTAAAAAGCTCTCTGTAGCAAAAGCACATCTGATTAGCAGAGCGGTGCGAAACGTGTGGGTGTCTGGCCCGAAAGAGCCTTCTTATTAAAGCCACCGCGCGCTGCCTCTCCGTTAGAAGTCGGCTTATGCTCCTCTGGAGATATGCAAATGTGTTTCACAGGTGATCGTGACCCTCAAGCTCCTTGATCGAAATGGAGGGGAAAAAAGAAAAAAAAAAACTGTGCATGAAGCACAATCAAAGGCACTGCACAAGTGCCAGAGATAACCAGTTTATGTTTGACATGATCCATCATATTCATACCGAATTAGAGCTCTAGGTAATAGGCCTATATTTCACACCGCACCGTAATTAAAACTGGTGCCGCCAATTTTAGATGTTAATTAATGCATTATAGGAATATTCATGCTTTTTTTTAAACTTCTTTTTCTGTCGGATCCTATAGGTCATATAGCACAGAGGTCTTATAGGGTCCCCTAGCACAAAGCATACAGTAGACTGATGGCGGAGATTGCTTTGTTCAGATTTCTGTACAGAGTAAAAGTTATTAAAGGTCCCATACTTTTTTTCTCCTAATAAATCAAATGCTCCCCCAAAGTGTATTTGTTAATGCCCCAGCTGAGATACCCAGGGTCATTTGTGTTAATGAGCTACTGGTGAGCCACACCAGTTCAAAGAGGAGGCCAAGCTGGGGGAGGAGGAGGGGCTCTTCTTATATGAGGTCACATTATAAGGAAAATCTAGTTGGCTTGTTAAAACCCCAGTTTCATATAAAAACAAAGAAAGGGGACACACTGGAAAGTGTCTAAAAATGACCACAATGTAAAAAAAAAGTCAAAATAGGTCCTTTTTAAAGTTAATTAAAATGCTGATTTATTATTATTTATTATTTATTTTATTAATTTTTTATTTTTTTTATTACAACAGAGATTTAGTTTAGGCCAGTTTGAGTGATTTCATGCATCATTCAGTGTCTTGGTCTTTGGGTCCAGTTGTACCTATATGTTCATCTTTAGGCTGGTGTTTTGCTGATTTCTTTAATCATTACATCAATGAACAAAAAAGTCTTTGATCTGTGTTAGTAAGTTTTACTGTTGCCGGCTAACACAGGCTCAGATTTATTACCCGGCATCAAGCTCTTGACAGTGCCACTCCAGAAGAGCGTCTTTTACTAGATTTTGAGATGTCTCCGGCGCTAAAGCAAAGTGACCATAATTCATCGAAACCACCTGGTGATTCCCCCTAGTCACCTTCCTCGCTTTCTTTTTGCCAGATGCTTCTCCTGCATCCAATCAATCTTACCGTAGACCGACCTTGAGTCCAATTCTTCCACTTTTCGTTGTTCGGGAGCTTATTCCCTCTTTGCTGTTACTCATTAGGCAACACACCTGTGTCCAGACCCAGATTAAAGTTGGATCATGGTACTCAGTATCAGACATGGGTTGGAAATTGAGAAAAGAACAACAATATTCATAATCACGAATGTGACGTGCGCCGAGGAATACACGGTAACGGTTTTAATTCTAGTAGGGATATGGGAATAAGGCCCTCCAAGTCTGCGACACATACATGACTACTCCAAGATTACGTTGTTAAAAATACATCGACAGAACATGAGGAAAAAGAATTCAGGCTTTGGATCTCACTCTCAGGTTGTGGTTTAGAATGAAAGGAAGGCGAGTAATTCATCCAATCTACTAACTGTCTTGGTCCATGAACGGGGGGTTTTAATAGATCTTGGACATGGGCTAGGAAGCATTGAAGCAGGAAAGACATGCATAATTATAATGCATGTCTGCAGGGAATAGCTTTCTGAAACAGGATATGAAAATTAGTTTGAAGCAACACACTGTTCTCCAGTCCAATTACAAGTGCCAGTTACAATTACAAGGCAAACACCTTCTGAATAAATAAAGATTAAATGAATAAGTAAGAATTAAAAGTTTGCCCCGTGCAGTTAGACATCTGCATATTAATTTCCTCAGTGTCACCACCGCGGTGTTGTTGTGCCCCTATACCGCAGTGGCGCTTGTCATAAAGTGGTGATTAATTTCCTATAACAGAAGCTCTGCCACGAGAGCCGGCTATGAGGCAAAACTCAGGTTTATACAGTATGAATGCACGTATATAAACAGCATGGAGTTTTCTCTAAAGAGATCTTTATTTAACGCTGTTGAGACGAGTCACTGGTGTCTTCAGTAACATGACTTCTTTTTTCTGTTGGTAACTTTGAAAGAGAACAGTAGACTCAAACTTTTACACTTTAAATGTTAACAAGAGCTAGCATGCTTCGCAGACATTCCGCGGTGCAATTTGAACGCAACCATAAGGCCCACAAGTGCTCGCCCTATCCATCATCGCGAGTTCGAATCCCCGGTGATGCTACAGTAGTATAGCCTCTCTGGAGAAAGCTGATTGGACGAGGGCTGGGATGAGAGGCACTCCAGCACTCTCGTCAATCACAACGTCTGTGAGCTTACGCAATAGTGGATAGCGCTGTCTAGACCACTCCCTGCGGTGCGTGAGCAAGCAGTTTGAAAAGTAGCGGTTGGCTGGCGTTACAAGGCTCGGAGGAAACGCGTGATGGTCTTCTGATTGGTATTTGTAGCTTTGATGCATGGGAGGGTATGGCTTTGATGGAAATCGGGTATAACTAAATTAGAGATAAAATCCTTCCCAAAATATTAAATGCAACAATAAATCAATAAGTCTTGTTCTTAATAAATATAAATTTGTCAGTGAACGGGACTAAAACACTTCAGGATGTGCTGCTATTGTAATAAAGTCATTTTTGAGTTACTCCCAAACTATCCTGTAGTTTATTATTTTTCCAATAACAGCACATCCACAAGTTTTTAACACCTCGCGTAATCCACAAAGTCTAAGTAATGGAATAGTAATATACTGCATATATTGATTTGTAATGATATTGCACACATATTTGGATAAAGATGCTCTGGAACCCAAGAGTTAACATCCCCTCTGCCTTCTTCAATAATTAATTAGTTCATCTCGCGCTAAGTATTTCGCTCCAAATGACCTTTCATTACTCATAAAATAATTTTACAAGTTAAATAGACTAAGACCCCCTCTGGAGCTCAGCTATAAATACTTCTTTTGAGGTGTGTAATTTTTTTCTTTTCATTCTTTTTTTTCTTTCTTTTTTTTTTTTTTTGTCACAGGGCCCAATCAATGCTTCAGAAATAGGCTTGCTTTTCATCTCGAGGGCATGAAAGACAAACGAGACATCGATAAGATTAAAAAGGAAACTTTGTAAATGAAACACCTCAATAACACGACGGCGGATAACGCTCGGGCTGTAGTCGAGCCGTCGATACAGCTTTATATCGGCCTATAGGATTTCCAAGGTCCAGTCGATAAGCAGCGTGGCATTTTATGGGCGCTGTGCAGCAGCAGCGAGGTGCCGTTCCACCTGGTTGGCGGCGGGCATCCATCTTTTGTACGAGTGAACGAGTGTGTTTGGCCGCGTTTGCCTCTGGCTCTGATGAAGTGCTCCTTCCCTGAAGGTGACCTTCTGTCTCCATACCTGCTGCTACAGTCTATTAAGCACCTTAATGATGACCAGTGCCAGTGGGCCTCCAGTCCAGCGGCGGATGAGAGCATGAGGGACTTTTCTTTCCAAAACAAGTCCGCCTCCTTTTGTCTGTTTGTCTTTCTCATGCCTCACGGACCTTCGATTAAGTGTCTCGCTGAGGCTCGTCATGAAGCTGTACATTACGTTGGAATGGCGTGATAGGGACGACTAGGACACCTCTGAGTGCTGTTTTTTTTCCCCTTTGTGTGTGTGTGTGTGTGTGAACGAGTCCTCTCCTCTTATTGATCAGCAGCCTCCCCTTGATGCCGGTAATTCCGCATTCTGTTTGAATGTCTATGGTATCTTCTCAATCTACTGTACAGTGGATATCCGAAGCAAATGGCATTGTGTGAGGCGGAGGTGTGTAGAGAGCATGACAACATCTGGTGCAATTAAGTTCCTAGTTCACTTTTAACATGGCAATTCCATCCAGTTTAAATATAAAGGTCTGGAAACATGTCTCCTGCACTGGATCCACTTTTAATCCACAGCCATTCCGATTGGTCAGGAGGTGTTGATTAGTTTTCCATATTAACAGCTTTGACTATAATCCCTAAAACTGTTTCTAATAACTTGTAAGATGGATGCCTTATATAATCCAAGCCTTATAATAAACAGATGTGCTGTTACTTTAAAAAAACAACAACAACGGGGAAAAAAAACCCGTCCTGGGTAATATTGTCTTCAATCTTGAGGAAAGAAGAAGACGTTTTCACTTTCCAAAACTGTTGTGCTGATACAACAAAACTAACAAGACTCGCCTTGATTTTTGTTTTTTCTTTTACCAATGTTTCATAAGTGTTTTAAACGTTTCATAGTTTAAGCTCAAGCTTAAAAAAAAGCTTTTTTTTTTAATTTTTTTTTATAAAGATTATGCAGACTGTTTTCAGCTTTGCCACTGCCTTGCCGGCGATAGAGACTTCAGCAATGTGTACTTACTATAAGTAGACTGCATGCAGAGAGACTAATCAGGTAGGAAGCACTCCAGATGAAAATGTGCACTTAGAGAAAGCAGATGACTCCGCGCGAGTCCCGTCGCTGACAGACAAAGAGCGATGAAGACCTTTTTTGTCCCCACGTAGGTGTGAATATCATTAGGCGCATTTGTTCAAGCTTGCAGGATACGGCAGCTTTGTGCACACGACCATGGTGGGGAAAAAATAAAATAAATACATTTAAAAAAAAGACCAACGGGGGGAAAAAATACAAGAAACCCAAACTAAAGCAATATGGAAATAAGGCAGCGGTGTGACTAATGGCTTGCTGTTCCGGGTCTGAACATGTTCTCCTCAAAGTGAGGCATTACACTCGTATCAGTGTCTTGCCTTTTCCTTTCATCTCTTACATCCCCCCCCCCAACACACACACACACACACAAAAGGGCTGAAGTCACCTCAAAAGAAAATGGAGACCTTGAAGCCGTCTTTATTTTTAGGGATGTAGAGGTGTTTTGTGTCCCGTCCCCCCCTTTTTTTTCCCCTGTGAGAGCGAATCAGGGTTGTGGTGCACACGAGAGGTACAAAGTGCTCCGTGTTAATCTTTCTCTCCTGGACTCAAACCTAGCAGGGGCTTCGGATCAAAGTTCTGCTTCTGCCGAAAAGCCATGTAGAGGCGTCCTCTGGTCAAGAAGGCAGTTTTTTTTTTCTTTTTTCTTTTTTCTTTTTTTTCCTGGTCAGCATGCCTAAAAAACCTAGACCTGATTGTAGAAAAGAATTCTCACCTCGACTAATCTCACGTTATTCTAACGTGATGCTCATAAGGTTTGTCCTAGCTTACCTAAGCTAACATTACTGCTGCTTCTTCTTCTTTTTCTTTTTTTTTCTTTTCTTCCTTACACATTGTTTGCGTAGGGATTTGGGGTTAATTTGACCCGGTCACAGGGTTATTAATATAGAGGATCTTATTACCCCTTGAGCAACTGATTGCTTTCATTTAAAGGATCTGTTTTATTAATGCTAATATTAGCAGGGCCCTGACCTCTAATCCTTCTACAGTCAATTAGTGTAGTTTCCACCTGCAGGGCACGCGCAGATTTATGTGCTTACCGAGGAGTTTAACTGCGAACCCTCCTGTATTTTCACCTACTGTACCACTTATACACTATACACACACAACTTCATCCCAAAGGAGACAGGAAACATGCTCATGCACTGCAGAGTTTAATATAGTGTAAAAAAAAAAAAAAAAAAAAAAAAAAGATAATCGTTAACCTTGAGTAGTTGAGTCGCTTTATATGAAATGTATTTTTGAGCCTAAACATGCCACATATTTAAATTCATTTAATGTCTAACTGAATTAAAATTTGCCTGTTTCTCAGCGCTGTTAAAAGATCTAATTTAAATATTTGTTTTATTTTATTTGTCACGTACACAGTATGATATGCAATGAAATGTTCCATCAGCCGTCCTTGACTTAAAATTTTTAAGAAAAATTAAATTTTTTAAATTAATATATTAGTATCTCAAATAAAAAATATGAAATAAAAATATAAGATTAATAAAAAGAAAAATAGAGTATGAAAAGAAAATATTTAAATAAACAATATAACATATGAAGTAAGAATATAATAATAAAAAATATTTACAGTATAGAAAATATATTTTAAAAAAAACTAACAAGTACAAGTAATAAAAAAAATAGAATTAAAAATAAAATCAAGATGGAATTGAGGGGGAATGTCAAGTTATGGTTAAAACGCAGTATAAAATTAATATTAATGTACAGTGGTACCTCGGCATACAAGTGTAATTCTGGGGACGAGTTCTTAAGGTGGAATTTCATTTTGCAAAACGCGTTTTCCTACAAAAAATAATGCGAATCCAGATAATCCGTTCTAGCCACCCACATATATTACCATTATTATACATTTTTTTAACACTATAATCATATTTTTGGATATTTAAAAAAAAAAAGACATGCAAATTAAATAAAATATTAAATAAATAGACATTAAACCTCACTTAATTTTTGATGAAAAATTGTAAATTTTTGCCTAAAATTTTTTACTGAAAGTGGCTCCTTTTTCATCTTGCTAAAATTCATGCTAACATTCTTGGGACTCATGGTGCAATATCTTCACTAAATCTTGCATTAAATGCCAAAAAACAAAGCAAACAAAAAACAAACCCACCGAAATATGTAAACGCTTTGCTTGGCTTTCCACTTTTTTATAAACGGCTCTCGGACATCCACGCAACTCAGCCTGCTTTCTGTTCGGTTTATTCGTATACTAAATATGCTTCGTATGCAAAGGCAAATTTCCTGCAAAATTTCAGTTCTTAAAGCGATAATCAGTGAAGCGGGCGCTTGTATGCCAAGGTACCGGTGTACATTATATATAAGCACATGAGCCATTGTTCTGTCTGTGAAATTCCCTGATTCGTCCCCAGACGGCATATAATTTCTGTAATTTTTAGTAGAGTAACATTCATGTCATAAAATCTGCCCTGGAACGCTTTCTCATGAGGTGTACAGCACTTCCAAAACCCTACATGAATAAAAATCGGCTTAATTTCAGGCTAATGTGAGTCGGAACTACTCTGTCACGTTATACCACTTTTGACTTTTAGCTCAGAGTCAGTCCCATAAATCCACGGTTCAGCGACTTCCTTCTGTAATTGTGCAGATAATGGCTTTCATATACTGTTACAGTAAACTGAGCACATGTAGGCCAGATGTTTTTAATAACCTGCTACTGGTAAGAGTCTAGTCTGCGATGACAAATGTACTTACATCGTAATCCATCTTTGGGCGGGTGGTGCTGCGTGTTAGCTGTAAGGGTTAAAGAGCAGTTCCAGTAGTGGGCCTGGTGTAGTTTGGGGGGCCAGTGATGAGAGAAAAGCACTTTTATAATGTAAGCCTTTATTCTAAGCCTAGTTCAAAACTTTCATATGAATTGCATTATCTCTTCCAAGATTCTCTTCATCCACACTCAAGATGTTGATGTTCATATACAGGGATTTTTTTTCTTAATCTGGCTTTAGGTTACTTAGTTATACATACTGTAGGCCAATTTCGTGCTCGCAAGTTGTTGGCACGGGGTTGAACTGTTTGCTGTATTCTCTGCGCAAGTACTCGAGTCTCAAAAGTGCTCCACAACCTGGTTTAATACATCAGTATATAAATATTATAATAACAGGAAGTAACGTGACAAGTTGAACCATTTGTGTTATTTGGCATGTGGGACTAAACGCTGATAGCTTCCACACACTATCCAGATCAAACCATGGTTCAAGTGAACACTTCACAAATCATAACCCAGTCTGGAAAAAATACAAAACACTTTAGGCACCAGGGGCTGCACTCCTGAAAAACTATCGTCATAAAGCCAAAAGCAACTTCAGTCCCCGAAGGCTGCGCTCAGTAAGTGAGCCGGTGACTTATGGCTGAAAGTTAGAGCGGTATTTACACAGAGAAGGTCAACAGTTTTCTGGGCAATTCATTAGGCTTTTCCAAATCATCTGCATGTAGTTCACACCTCTGAGACGGCAAGATTTTCTCTTGAGCAGAACTGTCGAAGATGCCCAGCGTTCACAAAACAGCTTTCATTGTTATAAAATAGCACTTGATCCAGCTCATTCTTGCATTTTAATTGGATAAATTGTCTGCAGAATGTAATAACGACCCAGGATAAAAACTCGTCATTGGATTTAAATGGACGAGACTATTTTTTTTGGTCATATTATTATTATTATTATTATAGTTTTTTTTTCTTGTATATTTATAACCTGAACTGTGCATTTCAATATGACATATTTCACATACATCTAACTATCAGATTGTCGTCCTCACCCGCGCCGCTGTCACACGAGAAAAATGCACTTAAGTTCAAGGTCAGAATCACATGTAACTGATACACACAGGCGTATCTCAAGGCCACATGTGTACCCGTCACATAAATTCTGAACAGAGCTCCAGTCCATACTTATGCCCGAGGTGTGTGATTTATGTACTTGATGCTCTCTATGTGTACCGTACGTAATTCGATTCTAAATTTGCTGCTGTCTCAACTAATTAACACAGGGGTGACAGATTCAAAGAAAAATAAAAGAAAGTGATGCATCGGACCAGCTTTAGGCTCCAGAACATCGTAAACATGGATATAAATAGTGAGTCCTTGTGACTTCTGGATTAGAGTTGATTTGAATTTTAATTATCATGATTTTCATTATGACTTAATTCAACAGCGCTAATATTTACTGTCTGATTTGTATCAGGTGGCTATATTTACTAGAGATTTTAAAGTATTCAAAACTACTAAAAGCAACGGGTAAAGGTTGAAATGCTGTGTTGTTAATCGTTTTATGTCATCTTTTAAAAAGCAATAATCTTTTTTTGCTGCTTTTTTCCTTTTTTCAATCAACTGTTCCATGCTCCAGTCCAGTAGGTGGCAGTATTGCTGTTAACGCATAAGTGCAAAAAGGAATTTGTTTTTAAAATGCGAGTATTTGAAAATTTGTTCAAACAAACAAAAACATAAATGATTTGTATAAATCAATTAGGAATTAAAAACTGACCCATCAATTAAAATAATCTAATTGACCAACAAAGGATTGTTTTATTTGTATAATTAATTGAATCTACCATGGATTGAGGGAGGGGCATCGTTTCATCATATAACAGAGGAGATCTTCATATTGATTTGCATTTCCTCCCACAGAGGGACAAGTAAATTGAAACCCGTGCCGGCAAAAGTAAACGTCCTCCACAACATAATCCAACCGTTTATTTTCATTTTATGTTTAAGTCATATTTTACCGCTAGACGCGAAAACAGTTATCCCTCGGCTATTATTATAATAACCCTCCTGTTGATTGTGTCTTCTCTGAAGCAGGAGGCCTGACACACAGTCACTCTGGCAGCGTATGGTTTATGCCGGGATATTTCCTTTGAACCGTGGCTTTGATATGAGCCTTTTGAACTGCTGAAGGACTATTTGAAAGGAGAATATGTAAATTGGGTGTATAATAAAATAAGCTGCTAATGTTGATTCACTGTAAGGCACGTGATGTCGCTTTAAAGCGCCTTCTCATTATTATTTTATGCTTAATTTAGATTAACCTCTGAAACATTTGCTGTTCATTTGCAGGATGTTATAAAAAGTTTTTTTTTTTAAAAACATGCTGAGATTTGACTTTATAGGGTAAATTGCTTAAAAATGTGGGACATGTTTAAAGATACACACACAAATACACATTTATCAAGTGTTAAGCTCCGAATACATCCATTTAACCCTGTGTGCATGCAGTAGTTTACTATAAAGTGAGTAAGGAATGACTGACCCCATCAGTGCTGGTGAAATTTATGATTTGAAATTTTGTCCTATTTATTTTTATTGTGACATGAAAATGATTTCCTGCTAATCTTACAGGACTAATCATTTCTCTCGGCTCACCTTTAACTTTGAGCACTTTACACACATCACTGGGAACTTGAACACTGTATTTCTTCTTTTATTCAGCTTCTCAAAGACAGGGAAGATTTCCACAATGACGTGTCAGCACACTGTAAATGTATCCTGCTCTAAATGTGTGAATTTTTCATGAAGCCTTACGCAGAAGCAGTACATTATTCTGTCATGCCACAGTTTGATTTCATCTTGTTCCTCTTCTTTTCCTTTCTCCTTTTTTTTTTTTTTTTTTCCAACAGCCTCCTCGCAATTCAATGTCATCATCAATTTATAATGCCATAGCTCTGGTGATAAATACCATAAAACATTTAATAAGACCGCTAACCACGTGTCAGGGTAAAAATCTTAATCAATAGAAAGTTCACAGCTTCAGACGAATTGATCCGTGCATTTTGTAATGAGGAGGAGATTCAAAGGCAGATAACGGGCCGGGACCTCCATTAATTCACACGTCAGAGAGTCTAAAGGGCCTCCGAGATATATTTACTAGATAGCTCGTAGTGAAGTCTTCATCTCACTTATCCGGGGCGACTTATCATCTTATCCAGATGATCGTGATGCTTGTTGGCATTAACATTTTAGCCGTTTATCTGCACGAGCTTGTTATATAACATCTGGCTCGTAGTGATTGATAAGAATGATTACTTAATGTCATGTGATGAGTTGTTATTAGATTTTCAGCATATTTTAAATGAACTCTCATGATGTTTTCAGCTGATTTAAAGCTTGACTCTTGGCGACTTTATTCTGTTTTACTTTACATATTTTTTTAGGGTGTTTGTGCTACTAAAACGAACCAAAGAACAGAAACAAATAGACTATTGCTTCATTAAAAAACACTGACTAGATAATAAATGCCAATACCCTTCTTGAAAAGGGGAACGAGATTGCCAATAATATGTGCATGCAGTCGAAGCACTTTATTATACCCTTGAAATCTTACTTTGTATTGTGTAAACGCCTTCGTTGCTTTCAGACACCAAATCCGGAAAATATGATACGTTGAGCTGCGTCTTAAAGTTGCCAATCAAAGAAAAATCTTTTGGCTATTCGCACATGGCACAGCTGCTACACACCACAGCAAGACACAGCAGTCTATTAAAGTGTGTTTAGTTGACTTTTTTTTTTTTTCTTCCTTCAAATGGCTACAGCTGTTTGACCAGCATATTGAGCTTCTTTGCCAGATTGCTGGAAAGCGTAAGAGTTGGTCATCCATAAAAGTGGTCATTGAGCGTTAATCAAGACCGGTAGAGCAGCTGCTCAATCAATTAGCACTTCTTGTTGCTGGCATCACGGCTCTAATACACCTGGCACCCGTTTCCATATAATCCAGCCCAGGATCTGTCTAAGCGAGTCAAACCACGAACTGAGCATACTTTAATAGACTGCGGCGTCTTCACACGGTACATTAAAGCCGCACAGTAGGAGAATAACCTCCATATCGTCGGCTAGCAGTCAATTCAGCATCTTTAAGCTGCAAGGACACGGAGGCTACGCCGACTGTGAAACTGCACCGAATTTGTTATCCCTGCGAGTTGTTCACGGACTGTGTGTGTTGGAGGACCGTGACAATACAAGTTATACTGTAAACCTCTTTATTTTGGCTGGATGATGGAAAGCGGTTCTGTTCCTGGCATAAATGAGGACATACTGTATATGATGATTATTAATATTTTATGCTAACTGTGAACCCATTGAAAACCTGCACGTGTCATCTACACTGTCCCCGCCCTAGTTCTAATATTTACACTTTAATGTATTATATCTTATTTAGTGAGCAGATGTGATGAAATTCCTGTTATAAGTGGGAAACGCACTCACTTCAATCAAGGCAGTGCAGATTTAACGCTCCTCACGGTTCAAGAAGAGCTCGTGAGAAGGCTGTGAAAAACAATAAAAGCCGAGAAAATTGAGATAGTACAGAGTTAACACATAATGGGATAATGAGTGAAGTGCCACAGTGCATAAGATCATAGCTTGTTCTTTGTTTCCTATTTCAAAATATATTTCAGTATTTCGTGATAATATATTTATATTATTTTATTGTTGCAATCTGATCATTCCTTGCAAATGTTCTTTATATAAGGTGGTTTTAGACTTTCAGAAATATAATAATGGACTAAAAAATAACAGTCAATCACAGCAAGGTAAAAATAAATTCTCATCAGATGCAACCTGATCCAGTGGTCTAGGGCAATAATTATTAAATATATTTATAATAAAACAAATATTCCTATTTGAACACTGTGAAGTGTTCTAGCATACTGTAGCAAGTACAAATGTCTTGAATATGATCAAATCTATTGATTACAAGAACTAGTCTAAAGTATGGACACATCTTATTTTTTTATTGTTTTCAAAGAAATGTGTTAAATAACCCAGAATATGTGTTATATTTTTGATACTTTAAAACAACCACCTTTTGATTTGATGACAGCTTTGCACACCATGGCATTCTCTCAGTCGGCCTCATGAGATGGTCACCTGGAATAGTTTTAAAGGAGTTCCCAAAGGTGTTGACTTCTTGTTTGCTGCTTTTCCTTGACTCTTCAGTCCAACTCATTTCAAATCATCTCAGTTGGATTTAGATCAGGAGATTGTGGAGGCCAGGTCTTCTGATATAGCGCTCCATCACTCTCGTTCTTGGACAGATATCTCTTACATAATCTAGAGTTCTGTTTGGGGTCAATGTTCTGTTGGAAACTAAATGATGGTTCCATTAAGTGAAGACCATGTCACCGCAAAATGCTGTGGTTATAAGTTTGCCCTTAATTTTGACTAAGTTACCAACAGTGTCACCAGAAAAACACTTCTAAAGCATCACACCTCCTCCTCCATGCTTTGCACACATTCAGGAACCATCTGTTCATCCTCTCTACAACTTAAAGCGGATGAACAGATGGGTGGTAGAGCAAAAAAAAATCTCAAATTTGGACTCATCAGATTAAAGAACAGTTTTTCACTGATCTAATGTCCAAGCAAATCTCTTGTCCTTCTATAGTAATTAGTAGGTTCTTTGCCCCATTTTGACCATGAAGGCCTGACTCAAGCAGTCTCAGTATGTCTGCCGCTTTAACTATAATAAACCTATCCCCTGCAGCAGAGGTAGCTCTTGGTCTTCCTGTGCTGGGACGGCCCTCATTAGAGCTAGTTTCATCACAGTGTTTGATGGTTTTGGCGACTGCACCTGGAGATATACTTGGCGACTGTCTTTTCTCTTTGCTAATCTGTTTCTTGCCATAATTTGGATTTGTTCAGCAGTTGTAGTAGCACTACTAGAGTGTACCCACCCTACCTCTAAATGTCTGAAGCCCATTAAGAAAGCAAGAAATGTCAAAAACAAAATACTAAGATATTTGTATTTGTTTGAAATAGCTTATTAAAATGATCGATCCTCTAATTAATTATAACAAGGCACATCTTTCATAAACTTTCCAAAAAATCTTATTTCCAAAATAAAGTTTTTTAGGCTTTAATGGGTAGTGATTAGTTGGCTAGGTTTAAATAAAATTGTACCTACCCCATAAACAATATGCGAATCAGATTATGTTTATTAATATGCAAGCCATGTGTTTTGTTTATTTCATTTCTGCGTGCAGGTATGCAGGTGTAGCGAATGCTCGCCAATTAGCCGTGAGGAATGTGACTAGCTTGATTGATTGGCGAGGGATGATCACAATGCAATAATTTCCCCCGTGACCAATTTCCTCACGCTTCCACAAGCAAATAAAATATGGAGCAAAAAAGAGAGCGTGCGTGTTCTTCCCCGCCGAAGCACGCGACCCACCTGGCTGTTCCGCTCCTAATGATCTGGTGAAGCAAAGGAAAAAATAATAACCAAGAAGCAGGGGTCATAACTCATCAATGCAGTGTAATGATGTCAGCCTTGTTAAATAAATCTGGGGCTTGTTATGTCAACGCATCAGTGTAATAGATTGCATGGTTAGCACGGCTGCGCTAGTGGTCCTGTTCTGTACTGAGCGCGGAGTCTGAATCGGTGACGGCGGGAGGTGTGTTTGCGCGGGTCACCGAGGAAGCAGCGCACGATTCTGTTACTTTTCCTGTGCCAGCTCGCGCAATTTCCATGTTGATTAGCAATTAGCATGGATCAATGTGTGCAAACAAATCTGTTTGCTCGTGCACTCATCGCGCGAGAGCATTGTAAATAGGAACAGAGCTTCCTCCTGACTGTCTTACCGCGGATTGCGATGCTAGAGGCCTGCTTGTTCACAGGTTAATTTTCAGCATTCAGCAGATTTATGGAAAGACCCAGGGCCCGTGTTAAACCCGTACAGAAATGTCATTTGATTTCAGCACGCCGGCACGGCGACGGGTTTGACTGCTCTGAGGCAGGAAGTGACATTTTCCGCTCGGTGAAAAAGGTGCTAGGTCAGGTGTTTTACAGCGTCTGTAAAAACTTTTATAAGGAATATCTTGTAGTAGGAAGTCAAGGTGACTGGGCTTTGCCTTAGAACCTTGTTTATTAGACGTTTCAATGTTCCGAGCGCATTACAGTTGCTCTCGGAATATAAATTCTACGACGTGACGTCTGTTTAAATCGTCCACGGCAGAGTCATATGGAAATGTATTATTTAAAACACTTAAAACTTTCGAAAAACTTTCAGTAAACGTGATTGTCAAACTGCTATGGGAACAAAGACAGCAGCAGCAGCGTCTGCCTTTTTTTATTTTTTTTTTATAAAGTCCATTTTGCTTGTATGGATGTACTTTTATTTCCTCCGGTAGTTTTATAGAATGTCTAAAAATGGCCCTGCGCTCTGCACTTTACAGAGAGTTTGACTCCGAGCGAGACGGATGCACAGAAAGGTCATGGCTTAAGCAAAAGAAAGAGTAAAAAGTATCGATCCTGACAGCATGAGCTTTAGCACAAAGCAGCAGAAACGATGAAAAGCACCACCCCACTTCGAAAGCGTCCGCATGAACGTCTTAATCGGACTGTTGTTTTATTGTGATGCGTCAAACATATCATCTGGTTCTCACTGAAAGCGCACTTAGTATTCATCGTTTACAGCGTCTGTTTTTTTTTTTCTGTTAGCACAGAATTAGCGGATTTACAGCCTTGTTGAACAGTATAAAATATCCTGACGTGTTATTTACTTTCTGTATTTGGGATTAATTGATTCATTAATTCGTTCTGATGTATTTACCTCAAATACCTCTTTTAATTGCTTTTTTAACCTCTGTTTCTTTATTAGCAGCTTTTATTAATCACACCTTCACAGGGTTAGAATTTGTGTCGCTCTCTTCTCCAGCATTTTAGCGCACGCTTTTGGCTAATATTCCTGTTTTTAAAATAAAGTGTGTGAAGTTTTCACATTTATTTATCACCCAGCTGTGTTAGTGCTATAGTCGCACCTTTTTTTCCCCCTTCCTTATCTTTTTTTACCTTCTTTTTTTTTCCCAAGAGAGAAATGGGATCTTTGCATAAGTAATGTGGCAGAGGCCTACGGAGCTCAGAACTTAAGAAAAATTACGAAATTCCTTGTTATAAATCCACTCCTGAGCAATCTGTCTGGCACAAAGTGCTGCCGAGCCAGAACTATTATTGTATGGTAAGCTTTTAATCTTTTAAAAAAAGACGGTCATAAATAACAAAGATGGTCTTCTTCTTTTTTTCTTTCTTTTTCTTCTTCTTCTTCTTTTTTTTTTTTAATCAGCGTTGCTTTAGTCTGTTTCCTGTTATGACAGCGGCCCATACGGTAATAACTCAAACGAATAGAACTGGGATATAGTCTTTGTGATGTGCATTACGTAATGAAAAGGAAAAGAGATGCCATTATTTTTAGTGGCCTGAATATTTGCAGAAAGTCACTTTAATTGCCTGCTTTATGGAGCAGTTAGGCAATTAAGTCACGTTAGGTTGCAATGGACCAGATAACCGAATCTGCGTTGTTCACTAAATGCTAAAGATGACACGATAGAAATAACGACTTTGCGAATTAAATTACAGAGAAGAACCGCGCTTTTTTTTTTGTACGCACACAGAAACAAAAAAAACACTTTCTGAGATTCTAAAATTTCATTGGTCAGAAGGTGTTGATAGGTTTTAATTAAAGATTGTTACTATAGTACTAGCCAGTTTGCAGGCTATTGTGGTAGGTGTGGTGGATACGCCGTGACACTAATTTTGGCTAATTGTATAAAAGTGTTTGAGGATGAAAAAACATACCATAAGATTGTTTACATTTATAGAACAAAACCAGTTGCAGTGCAGCAACTACAAGTGTGTCCCCTACATATGAATAACTTCCGTATCAAGAGCTCGTTCGTAAGTCCAGTTTGTTCGTAAGTGGAACAAACATTGTCTAGGTACTAGGATACTAACACAATTCTACGCAGAATCTACAGAGTCTACACAGTATACTGTATTACAGGACAGTGTTCTTTAGAATCGTACCAATGGTGGAACGATTCATGTTAAAAGAACGAGCAATGTTTGCCATCTTTTCACCTCGCTCAATTCAATCAATTATTTCACTTTTGTTTCCATCGTTATTGTTTAGTGTTTCTTAGCATTCCCAGCTTCATCACCGGTGCTTTTACACTCGTTCTCTGACCTGACACCCTGGGCTTGTACTGCATTCGCAGAGGATGCACGCTGCACTTACTTAACAATCGACACTTGACTCACGGACATGTGATCTTTGAAAGTGTGTGACTCGAATATTCATATTAATAATGTTTAATAATGTTTAATAATGTCGTCCCTGAGAACTTTGCTGCGATTGCAATCTCCCCTCACCGTATTGTTCAACATTGTTCGCTCCATATCGGCCTTACAATGGAGGTACTTTAGCATAAGCTTCCTGTGTGTGTGTGTGTGTGTGTGTGTGTGTTGGAGACTCTAGAGCTAAGAGTGTATGACCTCGGATCACCTCAGCCCAACTTTCTGGGCAGGTCCTGAATTTTTTAAAGTGCAGTTCAGGTAATGCAAAATTTATACTAATTCAAGCGAGTGAGTTTGATTTTGTTGGATTTATTATGTAAATGGAAGCATATGAAAATTTGCGGCAGTGTTTTTTTTTTTTTAAGAATAAAAAAAAAAATCCTGACTTTCATTTTCCCACATCTCTGGAATGACATGAGATTTTTTTTCCCGTTAGAATTTTCAATTTTGAGGTCATATTGTTGGGGGATAAAAAAAATTCTTCCCACCAATCATTTCTTACTCTTAGTGCTGTCAAGCTCATAAAACTGATTGTGGATAATTTTCCTGCTGTGAATAATCCAAGCCCGGGAGTTTCATAAGCTTTCAAACAGGCCTGTGAATAAGAATATAACCGGAGCTGAACCTGTCAAGCACAGATACCGGGTTGAGCGATGGATCAATTCCAATTGTTATGATATTATTCATGAGTTCTGAATTATTATGCATGAAGCTTCACCTCTGCAACCATGCATACTGATCTGCAGCTACGAGTTGGTCCCTCTGCCGCATTTGCACCGATTTTGGAAGTGTAGCCGCCACTTAATCAACCATCACATTCACTCGATACCTGCTAAACGCCGCCTTAATAGCTTGAAATTATTTTTTGATTATGGAAGCAAATTATAGACCTGCTCCCTTCATTATTTTTCCTCCCGCATTAATTAGTGCATGCATTAAAACAGTGTTGGACACCATCACTTCAGCATTCTCTGGTCCGAGTTTGTTGTTACTATGCAAAAAAAAAACAAAAAAAAAGACACACCTGCTACAACGTGGAATTTAGCAGTGTTTAGGCTGACTGATGAAATGGACCAAGGACAATATCAGAGCAATTATCGCAGGTGTGAAGAAAAAAGAAATCTAATGGAAAAAAGCAAAGCTAATAACAGTCTGGCTCAAAATGTGCTCACACAGCAGAAACACAGACGCTATAGTGCAAGAGCTCAACATCCCATCAGCATCGAAAATAGACTAAGCTTCAGGGATGAGTAGAGCCAACTTCTCACAGTGTGTGTGTGTGTGTGTGTCAGTATACAACACCAGGAGAACCTATCAAACTGATGCATGATGGGAGATGGATTAATGTGCAGAACAGAGGCCCAGCGTTCTTTTTTTTTCTTTTTTTCTTTTTTTTTTTAAATTCCAGTCATGCGTTTTATTATAAAGAAGATTAACGTCACATTTTAATCTGTCTGAAGGTTGAATCTGAATATGTGCTGCATCACAGCTTGTTGCTGGTCTGTTCCGGTTTAACAGTAAACACTGTCTGAATGCTAATTCTGGCGTTTGTTTCATCTGTAAAGCAGAACTAAGAGTTTGAATGCATAAAAACATACAAATAATTTTGTCATTTTTTTGAGGTCTGTCCGGAAAAAAGTGCATCAAATGTGCAAATTGCGTTAAGCTTGAACATGCCTACCCTTCGGGATGATTCGGAAGGCTTTCGGGGGGTGATGCGATGAGTGCAGCGCTAATAAACGTGTGGAAAGACGCTCGAGAATCTGTTGAAAAGTTGAAAGTGAGCCAAGTGGGGCACCTGCAACCAACAGATCATATATACTGTACATTTAAATTTGTCCTTAATATTCATAAAAAAAAAAAATACAGATTATTTTTAACACAGGGTGCGTTCAAGGCAAACCGGGACTTGTAATGAGATTTCTGGTGAATGAAAGTGTAAAAAAGCGATTTATGGACGATGAAGAGACTCTTAGCTTTAGCGTTTTAAAGAATGACGCTCCCGGCCGAGGGCGACTCCGAGCCCACTGTAGTGAATAGAACCACTGATCCTTTAAAATCGACAGATAAATTGTCACCAACTCGCAGGAAGAGAAGCATCTGTCTATACAGTAGGAACTGTAAACACAATCATACGCCAACAGCACTTGCACATTACAGGAACTCGGATGTACGGTCTGTATAGTCCTGACCTCGCACCAAGACATTTCTACATGTTAGGAAACCTAATGAAGGAGTTCCTGGGAGGCTAGCGATTCAGATGTAAAGCAGGCGAACACCGCTCCGGTCTACTGCGTTCTGTTATTCCGTACTTTAAAAAGTCCTGGTTTGACTTGAACGCCCTTTCAAACACTTTTGAGCGTTTACTTATATGCTTTGAAATGTGTAATTAATATTATTTTCATTTAATGTTAAGTTGTGTCTTAAATCAATGTAGTGAACAGATAATAAATGGTTTTAAGCGTAATTTTGTTGCCAAACTTCTGCTTCTTGTTGTTTGCGTTCTGAACAAGAAGCACTTTTAAAACAAAAAGACATTTAGGTTACATACCGTTGTTTTCTTTTCTCGCAATGAAAGCACAGATATTCCTTCAGAAGCACTGGTTAGAGCTTTAATTCTTTTCTTAAAGATTTTATATAAGACTTGATAAACTTTAATTTGCTTTAATTGTGTTTCAGCCGCAAAAAAAAAGATCATTCGAAAATTTTAACTAATTAAAAAATATTTTTGCTGTACAGCATCTTGCAGCTTAATTAAGTAGCCGCTGACATTAGAAAGCGTGTGCTGAAGTTTATCATCAAGGAGGTATTGTTAAGTTATACAGTATGTAAACAACAAATGACGGATTTTGGATTGTGAATTATGAGAAGCAATGCAATTATTTTTTTACTTTTCCCCTCTGGTCAAAAAAAAACCAAACGAATGGAAACGAATCCGCTTGTTTGATGCGAGTGATAATGGACATAAAAGTTGATTGTCTTTTAAATAATCTGAAGTTTCTGTATGACTGTACAGTATATTTAGTTATCATCGTTACTGTAGGAGGATAGATCATCCACTTTGCAGTGTGGGAGTTTTACATTACAGCGGGGGTGTTTTATTGCTCTTTAGCTGAAAAGCAAAAGTATATTCCACTTGTAAGGAGGTTATTTTCTCTATCTGTTTTTTTTTTTTTTTCCTTTTTTTTCCCCCTCCACCAATTTCTGGCACATTTTCACTAAGGCACCAAGCATCACTGCTGAAACCATCACCGTCACACCGGTCTCTCAAGTCATTTTCTGAAACACGATCCCGTGCAGCCTCGAGACGACTGATGTGTGCGGATAAAGATTCCTAACCCATGTGTTCGGGCTCTCACACACACACACACACACACGCATGTAACATTAGGGAATATTTTGTGTTCTGCATCAGCCTGCGTTTGTAATTAGCTCTGTTTGTGCTCATGATCATCCTGTATTAGATGGACATTAGATCTGTTATGACTCACACAGGTTGTATGGTGGACTTTTACTAAGAGAGATGATAAAGGAAAAAAATATTATAAATAATAATAATAAAGGGACCTTTAATTTTCTTGTTATTTTCACCGGTTTATGATGATGCCTTTTTTTTTTTTCCAAACAAGAATGCGTCAGTAAAAAGCGTTTGTGTCTGTGTTTCCTCCTGTATTCATTTTAACGTTTGATTTTTTTTTTCTGACTTCTCTTTCAGGCCTTTCCGTGCATATCTACAGGAATTTATGGTAAGCCCAGTTTTTTTTATGTTTATGAATTTTCGGGAGGCTGGCGGTGAAATAAGAGATAAGAGTTTAAAAGAATCATTTGAAAAAAGTCTGTGTATTGTGAAAATGTAACTCTTATCAGTTGTGCTATTGCAGGGCCAGACTTAAGGCATTACTCACTATTTTATTTACATGCATTCCCACTAAGCTTTATTAGCATTACTGAATAATTCCCTTTTTTTTGTTTGTTTTTTGTTGAGCACGTTGGGCGACGGGATTGGTTGATTCTATAGCACGGGTGTTTTTTATGGGGCCGGGTTGCTCGCTCGACGCCTAACACTTCGTCTTTCACATATGTGCTTTGAGTTTGGCAATGGTGAAGTGATTTTGCATGGGCGGGGGATTAAGTGCCTTGGGCCCAACAGTGGCAACCCAACAGTGATGGGGCTCCAACCCCCGAACCTCCAATCAGCAACCATGTGAGCCCCAAATAATTTCTTATAGGAGATGAATAAATGCTTTATAAACAGCTAAAAATATATATATTTTTTTTACAAATTAAAGAGTCCCATTAGATGAGTGTCCACTCTTTGTGCCATTGGAGGACAGAACAATGAATAATTGAGGCCTTCCCTGTACAGTAGGTCGTGATGACTGGGAATATCTCAATGTACAGTATGGCGAACCATCCATGTCTTAAATAAAACATTCCTCTTGATTGTCAGGTTTAATACATAATGAGCAAACTAATGCTGTAGATAACGCTTAACACCAGACTAGGCTATAATGAGACTTATTTCTTTTATGTTTTAGCTATGAAAGCTCTTTGCTTTCAATCGCTAAAAGTCTTTCTTTTTCTGAAAAAAAAGTAGATAAATAAAAAATGTGTTCCAATGGTTAGTTTTATACTATTGTTGCTAAAGTAAACTACAGTTACTTCCTGAACTGAAATGTCTTTCTTCTGAAATAGAAAAAAAAAACAACTTTATGAAATAAACCGCAGTTACAGTACCTTGTGTAACTTATAATAATAATAATAATAATAATAATAGATTCTCCATTATTGATGGTTAATTTGATTGAGGAAATCACATCTCTCAGTTCCATTATTTCGAGCCACCCGAGGCAGGAGTAAGTTGTTAATCTACTGAAGATATGAGGAGTTCTGTATATGTAGGTCGACTGATGGAATAAACTACGGCTGATATCGGGCGAAATGACTGTACAAGTGAAGAGAAAGGAAACCTAATAAGAAAAAAGAAGGAACGCTAATCGAATCACTAAGTCGGCTTTAAAGTGGAGAGTAGGAGTGATCTACTTGAAAAAGCACTTACGCAGCAGAATTATAGGAGCTAGACTGCAAAGTGCAAGTGGCTCATCAGCAGCGTGAGAAGCCTAAAAGTGACAGAAGCAAGTAGAGCAGACACGCTGGACGCCGTGTCAGTATACACTGCAAACACACTCGAAACGAAAGAAAAAAAAAAACATGGAAGTGATTCATTTAACAAGTTCAAAGATCTTTTTTCCCCGTGTTGTTTTGTGAGGTCATTTTTATAGAAAAGTTGATATAAATACAAATATAAAATGCTTCACGGAAATAAAAGAAAATAATAATAATTCTGATATCTCATCATCTCAAGAAACCAGTAATATGTTAGGAAATTTAATAGATGCTAATATACGGTACACTAGCTGGCCCAAAAAAACAGCTCTCTGTTTCAGACAGTCAGATTATTAGCTTTCATCAAGCAAAAAGATTTTCTTTCTTTCTTTTTTTTTTATTTTTCCAGATTTTCTCCCAAATTTAGTCATGTCCAATTCCTCCCCGTCACTAGGGGGCTCCCACATTCATTGAGGCTATACCGTGTTTCCTCCGAACCACGTGACGCCAGCCAACCGCATCTTTTCGAACTGCTCGCTCACGCACCGCTGGGGCAGCGTAACACACTCGGAGGACAGCGCTATCCGCTTGCGTGAGCTAATAGATGCCCCTGATTGGCTGTAGAGCCGTAATTAATGTGGGAGCACTAGTACCTATCATCCCTCCCCTGTGAGAGAGCTCAGCCAATCAGCTCTCACTAGACCTCCGGCTGTGAGAGGTTACAGCATCACCTGGGAATCGAACCAGCGATCTCCGGATGATAGAGCGAGCACGGTAACACTACGGACCCTACAACGCATTATTAAAACCTGGAAAGATAGTGCTGTAGTGCTTGCTAGGGAGCAGATTGGAGCAATCGAAAAAGGTCATGTGGTCTGATGACTCCAGATTGACCCTGTTCCAGAGTAATGGGTATGTTGGGGGGAGCGTGTGAAACGATGCACCCATGATGCATTATGCCCAGTGTACAAGCCTCTGGAGGCAGTGTTATGATCTGCTCAGCAACGTTATGAGGCAGTAAAATGAAATCAGCTGATGACCTGAATGACCAGGTTACACCATCTCTGCAGTTTTCTCCGCTGATGGCATTGCAGAGTAGTCTTTCTGGAGTAATTGAAGTTTTCTCTCATGGCCGAGTCTTTGCTTCGCCGAGTAAATACAGAATCTGTGTTATCTGTACAACGCTGTAGAGGAGCTCAGAATTAATATTCCGATTGTCCTGATAAGCGCTGAGCCAAATAAAGTCTATTTAGGTGTATCTCTTCTTATTATTAACATCTTAATTCAACTCTTATGACTCCACCAGGGCTATCTTGATCTTAACCATGTGTGTGTGTGTGTGAGAGAGAAGAAAAGAGATTGGGTGTCTGTCACAGGAGTGAAGAACACATTTAATTCAGTTCACATGGCTGCAGAAGCACCAGCAAGCTCTTGAGTTCAAAACATGCCTGCCGCTGCCACATTAAATGGCCTGTTCAATAAATAAACACGCTTATCTCCAAGCCTCGGCTTGCTCCCCGCATACACTCATTAATTGTGATGATAGTTGGAGAGCGAGTGCGCCGACAAAACCAACAACACACACAAAAAAGGAAAAAAAAAAAAGCTCAGAGAGAGAGCAGAATGATCAAAGGCCTAATAACCTGGAATGCGTCCCTCTGGCACGCTTCCTCTCTAATCCTGATTCGTCTTCCCTCAGTCATCGCCGGCGCTGTGGCGTACGAGGGTCCGCAGAAAGATGAAAAGTCCTTACAATATTCAAAGCTGCAAGTCGGGCGATTATTAGTAGGGAAATTTTATAAGGTATATGAATAAATCCATCATGAGTATAAAGGAGTAATCCAACTCCAAACGTGCAGGTAACCCATGAATATCCAGTTGAGCATTATGTTCTAGCGAGTACTTAAAACGCTGTTATCTTTTAAAGCAAAGTAACAACAGATTTCTTTTTTCTTTCCAAATGAAGGAAATAAATAACGCCGGCTAAATCAGGAAGGAATAATAAGGGAAAAAGAAATGCAGTTCACTTTCCGAGATAGGAAAACCATTAGCGGTAGCACTGGGCCATGTGTTCATCATTTTTTAAAAAAGCACACAGAAGGAGGTTCTGAGACAAATGACCAAGCAGAGGATTTTATCATCAGCTTTAATGTTTCGGTTACTTTTCTCTCTCTCTCTCTCTCTCTCTCTCTACCGGTCGTCTTTTCTCTTTTTACTGATATTTACCTCAATTGTACTTTCACCTGAGGATGAATCTTAAATGATTTCCGTTCCACTACCTATAATCTAACATAATGCACTAACATAGTGCGCTCTGAGCCGTGAGGCGCGTATAGTAACATCAGCTTGCCATCAAACCCCCAAACAATAAAGGGGCAAGATAATGCAGACTGCGGAAGGAGATCCTTTTTTTTGTTGTTATTTTCTTTGCTGTCAAATGTAAAAGGATGCGGTGGGGAAAAAAACGATTTGGAAAAAAAAATAATAATAAATTTAGATGATAAATGAATGAGAGGATGGCGAGCACTAAAATCGCGTACGGTGTTTGCATTTATTCCTCACCACACGCTCTTAAGTCGGCTCTGAATACAGCGTCAATAAAACGATGCTTTGTATTCAGCCTGAAAAGAAACGGAGAGTCTGTTTATGTTTTTTGTGTCTCCGAAATGCCTGTGCTCGATATTCTTTTCTTTGTCACATTTGCGTGACTCACTGAGAAGCTCCTGCTTTATCCTGGATGTGGGAGACAACGGAAAGTGTAATGAGAAATAAGCTAGAGGCCCTGTTTCTTTATGTGTTTATTGATTGCTTTGTCGATTTATTTATTAATATATTTATTGATAGATTTTTTTTCCCCCTCATGGTCGTACATCATCCCACTGTAAAAAGACACTATGAGCTCAGACACTACGAGCTCAGTTAGTTCAGTATTTGGCTGTTTGAGACGAGGCGTAGCTATAAGATGTGGGAGCCAGCAACCATAAATGGCGCCCTTTCTTTTTCCTACCTCATAGAGAGAGAGATAAAGAGAGAGAGAGAGAAAGATGTCCCTGGTGACAGATGAGTCGGAGCCTGGGAGAAAAATGACTTCTCATTCGCCACTGGCAGTCCAATCCTTCAGTCCGGCCCATTAGCAGAGCTCGACTTTCCCCTAGCCTGGCTTTCAGGAGAGGTACCACCTATAAACAAACTAGGCCGGACGATATGATATGGATTATTAAGTATACTACGTGAAAGCCATCCATCACAGGCCCGTGACCTGGGTTCAAATGGATTATTCCTTTCTGAGGTGGGAGACGTCTCCCGGTGTCTTACAAGATCAGTATTGATAGTCGGGCAGGAGTCGGCGCGCAGATACAGCCGGGAAGCGTTTTGTCTTTCGGTTCCTTCACCTTTCTCCACTGCGCACTCTCACTGTCTCACTCTCTTACTCTCTTACTACCCAGAGCTGTTCATTCCTTTCCTACCACTCGTTAGCTTGGACCAGGTTAGGGCGGAGTTAGCCTTCCTTACCGCTTTTGTATGAATGTAAATCACCCTGATCAGAATCATATGCCTCGTAAGTGTGGATGTTTATTAGACTGAAGTTCTGTAACACAAGTTTAATTTCCTAATAATGATGCAGAACATGATGTTTAATTCTCTTTAGCGCTTATTTTCTCCCACTGACGGCAATGTAAGTCTCAAGACCGAAGACGAAATACGAGTTAAATGACGAAGATAATGAGCTAAGACGCGAAGATATTACGACTCGCGTCAGAGCAGATAAACACCGTGGTGGGCTTTAATACAGCTGATATGCTGTTTGATTACTGATTGGTTTTAATGAAATGATGGCTTAGTGTTTTTCTGACCTGTGGCTGGCTTTTCCTCTTAAACTTTGTCTATGCTGAGGGTTCCAGGTCACACTGAAGCCAAATCAATGGTACAAAGTTCATTTGCCACTGCCAGGTCTCTCTCTCTCTGTCTCTCTCTCTCTCTTTACTAACACACTGTTTATTTGTCCTTCATGCCGACAGTGGCGTTGTAGTTGACACTGTGGTTTTTGCCACTGTCTCTGTGTGAGGGAGATAGGAAGCAGTAACCCAGGGAATCTCTCATGTGTATGTCCATATACGCCGTGTTGGCTGTTCATGATCCACCACTGGCTGCGTCTCCGTAAGGGATTAGGCGCCGATATCCTTTTAAGAGGCCTAATCTGTCTGCGTCATCTTCTCATTGGTTACGTACTCAGCAAGGGCAAGGCCATACAGTGTGAGTTTAAGGAAGTGAAAGAAAAGGACAGTCACAGTAAAGCGAGATTACTGTATGGTCATTTTCAGCGCCGAACCAGACAACCTTAAAAAATATCAAGAAAAAAAGGACAGTGCAAAAGAGGACAAATGTTTACAAAGACCCTAAGCAGCTAGAGCATTTCTTATCTGATTTTTGCAGCTGCCAGATTATTTAAGCAGTTGTATCAACATGTTGCCATACAACAGAGATAAAGCTGTTAGAATAAATATTATACGACTGTAATTATAAATGAGTTAGTGAAGGGGAAGACCTCTGCTAGTAACACTGTGAGTCCAGTGATCAGGTTAGTCCATGCATACATTCAATGCTGTACATTTTAATTAGTCTGGTGTGAATCCTACACCTGCTCTGGCGCATGAACTGAGCTGGATGGAGGCGGAAAAATGTTAATCGCTGCATTTAGATCTAAATACATACAGCTTAAAGAAGGACACAATTATGCTCAAATTGCAAAGCAGATTTTGTAAAATATATACGGATTATAATCAACTGGGGTAGTTTCAGTTCTTGTGAGGGAACTCTGGTATTAACCATCATAACTTAAATATGATTTACATAATTTTAACATTGAGGCATTTAGGAATACATAGAAAAACAGGTAGTCCCTGACTTACAAACATTTGAGATCTGAATTTCCACAGATACGAACGGACCACGGTTTTGTGAACATCGTAGATGTGAACAAATCACGGAAGTAACTCACGTATATTGTACGAACAAAAGACACTGCAGTATGTAGGTGAATGTATAAGACATCTTTAGTCTGGTATACTGCATGTCTGCATGTGGCGGTGCAAGAGAAATTAGTTGACCTCACCAGTTTTAATGAATCAGCCTGGAAGCATGATGATGGACAATAGCTTTCCTGTAAACAACATCCTAAAATCCTCAACAAAACAGAATTCACAGTCCAATACAGTGGAAAACAACCCAGAGAGAAAATGTCATCCGGGATTCCCCTCACGATTTAAAGGCGCAGAGACAACACTGTCGCATATGAGATTAAGTACTCCTTAGGTGCGGTTACAGTTTTTGGCAACATGATGGCAGTGTGGGGAAAATAGAACAGAGAATTAGCCAAGTGGATTGGTATGCTTTTCATTTTACAGTATATTCGTGTCAAAAGTGTACAATACAAGACTCACTTTGTCAGACTTAAGGACAAATCTGACTCACGAACGCGCTCCTGGAGGGGAATTCGTTCGTAAGTCGGGGACAACTTGTACAGAACATGACTTTGCTGATCTGTTAATCAATTGGAACGTGGAAAAAAATTTATGTAAATCTTTGATTTATTCCTAACCTCATTTATTTCCCTTTCTTAACTAGGGTCTGAATTTATACTAAAATTTACCCAATATCCTTTACGTAAGCTTATGTATTAATAATAATAATTAAGCTTATGTATTAATAATGATTATTTCACATTTTCTATAATAGCACTGGCTGTTTATATTAATGCATTTTTTCTAATATATTTTTGTTTCTATGATTGACACACCATGTAGTCTAGGACTTTCTGTATATATGATAAAATTTGATGTAGTAAAGTAGTGTGTAATTGCCAAAATTAGCAATTTAGGAAAATGTTTAGTTATGATTTATGATTTTTGAAAGTCACTGCATTGTCACAAAAGAATGTACAAAAAATATATAAAGAAAAGCATAAAGAAAGAAAGTATGAGAATAAAAAAAACAACACTTTACTTTACATTTCTCGTACCGGTCGTGTACATGGTGTTAACTTTCCATTTGAACTAAAATGACAGTAAAGACAAAAATAATTGAATATCTTTCCATTTAATCATAACACTTAAACAGTTAACAGTTAAAGATTCATGCTCAAATAGTAATTTTTCTTATTTTCTGATTCATTGCAACTCAAGTTATTTATTTATTTTTTCTTCTTTTTTTCCCCCTCCTAGACAAGCTCTGCCTACCCAGAAGCCTCAGTTCCATCAGTTGGCACCAAGTTCATTCCTAGGTTATGAAATCTCACTAAAGTTCTCGGGTGGCATGTCATTTGGTAGACAGCCCTAGTAATTATTTAACAGCTTCTTCTATCGCTTCTGCCAAAGCCTCCCCGATCTGCTCCTGCAGAGAAAAGTGTCTCACAATCACTCTGTCCCCCTCTCTCTTTATCTCCCAGTCTGTCTCCTCTAACCTCCTTTCCCTTCATCTCTCTCTCTCGCCCGGTTGTAATGAAGTGCTGGAGGTTTAGGCAGGGAACGGCGGCGGTGGCAGCGACGGTCCACAGGAGTGCTCGCGTGAAGTGAGCCTGCTTCGATGGCCGACCTTGCTGAAGCCAGATCCGCACAGATTCCTTGCGTTTCTTGAACCTGTCTTTCAAGGATTACATTTTGGTTCGTTGCCACAACAAGATCGTGGTACTGTAGGCCTCCTTGAGCGCAAAGGTCTGCACATCCTGAAGATCAGTAAAGTAGAATGAAATTTTATCTTTAACAGTAGAATCCTAAGATTGTTAACAGCATGGCATTTGAATTTCATCCACGTACACACACAGAAAAGCGACCCTGTGAATGCTGGGTTAACATTTTGTACTGATAATATGTAATCTCACTTTGCAAAAATTTTAAGTAGTAACATTTTCAGATTTTTTTTTTTTTTTGTATTTTTTTATAGACCGGTGAGTCTCAAATGTCATTCCTTCAGCCTTTAGTCATCTAGTGGACTACATAGGAATCACACCACCATAAGGTGATGTCCTACTGTAGTGAGACTTCAAAGTCAATAGAATTGAATTCTGGGATTTTACATGTACAGTATACACCTTGACGATTTTTTTTTTGGTAGCTCTTCAGCAGTCTAAACGAAAATAAAGGCTAAAATATTGCAAATATGGTTTTAAGAATATTCAGTAATAAAGGTAAAATAACTCAACACTAGTTTGGTGTCATGTTTAGTTTATACTGTAGGTGAACGTGCTTTTTATACTACTTTTTATCCATTTGTGGTTACATTTCATGTGCATGGAGTTTGCATGTTTTCCCTGTGCTTAGTGGGTTTCCTCCGGGTACTCCGGTTTCCTCCGACGGTCCAAAGACATGCAGATTAGGTTCACAAATTGCCCATGGTGTGTGAAAGAGTGTGTGCCCTGTTAAGGATTGACAACGCGTCCAGGGTGTACCCCTCCTCGTGCCCAAGTCTCCTTGTATAGACTCCAGGCCCCCCGCGACCCTAATAATATACCCCAAGCGGTATATACAGTAGATGATGAGTGAGTGAGTTACATTTAATGGTGTGAAACGTTTATAAAACCACAAAGTCTTCACTCCAGTCTCTTTACTGTATCTTACACAAGCTTTGTACAGTATGACCTGCACATCCTACAACCCATTTCGCACTTATGAGTTATCAATTTAACAAAAACAAAGAGTGATACATTTTTAATCGTCCAGAACGAATAGCCTGAAAGACGAGTGTACTGTATGCACGTTTCAGGTTTGAGTAAATGTAGTGAGGGCGTAGTGTAATATTATGCACACTGTGTGCCAGTGGTCGAAGAAACATAATGATGGAACACATGTGAAACCTCACACACCCAATGTATTGTTGCTATACTATAAGTTCGGTTTCCTAGTATTTTTTTTTTTCCTTTAAGGTACGCCAACTTTTGCATGTGTTTGTAAGGCCAGAAGGTCAGATTTAATGGATTTTATCGTGCATCTTATGCAGAATTGAATTTGGATACGTGTACCACTTTTCTTTGAATATATAAGTACTGCTATAAGTAGACGGAAAAGTTTGGAACACATACTGTAGATATCATACTGTAGATATTAGTCACAATCTTCTTCTTCTTTAAGTCATTTCTTGAAACCGAGCGAGCCGACCTCATTTCATTTTATGTGTATAAAATGGATGTAAGTTTAAATTGCATTTCAAGTTCACACGCTAACGGCAGACTGAAGGATGCGTTTTTCTTCTCACACACAAACTCTTAAGTTTCACTTGACGCCAAGGTGCATTTGCTGCGACGCCCCTGCGGTGAGAAACAATTGGTTCCTTCGTAGGAGATGTAGGATGAACACGTTCGTACAGGTTTGAGGCATTAGAGAACGCTCGCTGACATCATCCCTCCCGGAGCTTCCCGAATTGTACGGCTTTTGCTAGACACTGTCAGAATTGATATTAATTCCGAAATGGCGGGAGAACTGTGTCCATCTCTGTCCTGGTGATTATGCGTGGACGTTACGGCGCATGAAATTTGTAATACGATACGAGATGAGCTCTGGATGGCACTGCATCTCTCCCATTTTCTTCCTTATTAAAAAATGATCCACTCTAAATACATTCCCAATCAATCCCCTTGTGTTAGCAGCGTGCTCGGCTTTCCATCTCGGCCTGGGTCCCGATGATTAATATGGCACTTAGATGCTCTGTTCCTCACGCGCCCCGGTCAATATGTCATTACTTTCTCATCGTGCTGGTGAACCCCAGTGACAAAGCTGGACACCGGGACGGTCCAAGTGATCAACACAACTGAAAGAGAGGTGTAAATGTCTACGACTGCCCACGTTTAGTGACAGATTTCTGTAAAAAATCCAATGTTGCTTTGAATTATTGAGCAGTTTAACTTTCCAGCATTAGGGAAGTCGGTTTGACTCTGAGCTCATAAACACGACGAAATCAACAAGTGAGCTTGTAGGAGCTGTTGAAAAGCGCGTCAGTGCAGGAAGGTGAATAAACATTCCTGTAAGATTAAAGTTTGGACATTTTGGCGTTTTGTGAATTCAATCTCTCTACGTCTTCCCCGACAGGTTTCCCCAACGAGCCGGCTGCTGACATCGCCCTGAAAACCGTGAGGGAATGGCTGAAGGAGAACAAGGACAAGGTGAGGGCTGTTCAGTTCGGTTATGATCAATTACGCCTCCGGTCCAGCTGCAAAGTGCCGTCGAATAGTACTATTCCCATTCTATCACACATGCCTCGTTTGACCAATTCGTTATGCGTATCCAATTAAAAGGCAATTTGATTCGAATCAGGACTTTAAATGGTCTGGTGGCTTTGCAAATTGGCCGGTGTTTCAAACACTATGACAAGGCAGGACACAAAAGAGAATGCGCACAACGTAATAAAATTCAAATTAATGGATTCATTAATTCAACTTAACGGATTTGTGCGAATCAATTTGCGAGTACTGAGATACTGGTGAAAACACAACTGCACAGTGTTAACCGACTGACTCGCTCAGTCAACTTTTACAATTATTTTATATTTTTTGCTTAGTATTACCAACTTTTATTATGCGTTTTTTTCTTATTATTCTACTAATTCCTCAACAGCTTCATGTTTCGAAGGTGAGTTTTATTAAACGGGAGAAAAAAAAACGTTCTTTCTGCTGATCTTTCTGTTCTTGGTAAAACTTTAAAAAAGAATTACAAGGTAGCGCGATCCTACCAGGCAGTCATCATACTGTAGGTTCACTCCGCAGAGCTAAGGGCATGCCTGAAGAAACTGCAAGCCGGTCTGTTTTATTTCCTTTCATCAAAACGCTTCTCCGAGTGCTAGCCGGGTGAGGTTGTGACTTGTCGTGATCATTAAAGTCACAGCAAGAGTGTGCATGGCCTATGGCTAGAACCAACAGATAGTTGAGGATTAATTATCCTGACTAATGGCACGAAGGCGTCAGAGAGAGGAACTGCCGACAGAGTCACTGCCACTTTGCATTCTTTCTCAGCTATTGGCTTTTTTTTTTTTTTTAGAAGAAGAAGAATTGATCTCTGCTTTGGTATATGGCCTGTCAGTCAGCTTTCTGTAGGAGGACAGAGCAGGAGAAAGAACGCAGAAACTGGAGGCAGGCTGAAAGGAACGCGCCTTCGGGAACTAAATTGCGTTTCGTGTGGCAGGTTTTGTACAGGGTTGCGTCAGGAAAGTCGTCCGTTTTTTCGAGTGTGAAAACTCCGAGCGACTGAAACACGGATTGATTCGGAGCTGTAGAGCGTAGCAGCCAGGATACTCTCATTTTATAATGAATAAAGGAATTTTTCACTAAAAGCTTTGTGATTACATTTTTTAAATACTGTATATATATGTAAAACCGTTTTTTACAAAAATAAAATACAATCTGAGAATAAATTGAGAAATAATTGGATGAATGATGTAGTTTTTCACCCTAATAATACCTCAAGGACAACAACTGCTTTACTGGTAATGCCTAAATGATGTCTTTATTATTATTATTATTATTATTATTATTATTATTATAAGACCTCAACATTTTAAACTCTTGCGACGGGTTCCTCAAAGTTCCAGAGAGCGGGGTGCCTTGAGGTTCTGGTCCGTGTTGACATTACCGCCTGACATAATTGCTGCGGATTTGTCGGCTGCAAATCCTCCACACCGCCAGACTCGAGCGGCATCGGCTTGACATCTGGTGAACTTCTTGTCATGTTCATGGTTCCTGTTTGAGATGACTTTATTAAAATGCTACCTATAAGAGCTACTATAAGAATAGTAAACTGTGGCATTCAAGCAATGTGACTGGTATGTACAGTAAGGCCTGATGTGTGTGTGTGTGTGTGTGTGTGTGTCGAGAAAGCATTCCCCACACCATTACACCACCAGCAGCAGCATGAAACATTGACACACGGTACTGTGGGTTTGATGCGAAATTCACACCCTACCAGACCAGGTGACTTTTTATTTTTTTTTTCCTTTCATGGTTATTCTTTCTCCTACAGTACCTCTCTCATAAACAAGGCACAGAACTACACGACTACTGTACTTATTTCTAGAGAGTTCCTCCCTGATGTGAAAAAGAAATGAGGCTCTTGAACTGAACCTGCATGATTTTATTCTTTGCACCGCTCTTACATTTGTACATGGTCGATTTTTTTCCATAATGTAAGGGTTTTATTTATTTTGTGCCTTTTTCCCTCAGCTTCACTTTTTCATAAACTAACAACATTCATCATTTTGCTAATGCCAGGCTTCTGGAATAAGCTATTAATTGCTTATACAGGAAAAGAAAAAAAAAATCTTTATCTCGGTGTCAAAAAAAAAGTAAGATTTCCTAAGTTCACCCAATATCGACATTTCATTTTGTACACCGCGCACATTCCATCTCTTGTGTGGGTGGCTGTGGTTCTGACTAATGAGCGTGGATCTGATCCAGTCAGCAATTGTTCTGGGTAAAGTTCTGATGCGGTTGCATGTTTTTTTTTTTTTTTTTTTTTTTACCAAACATTTTACCCGTATCTTTAAAACTTTGACTTCATCTCACTTCATTTAATTTTACAGTCATGGGAATTTCACCGGCGTAAAAACCTTAAACAGGCCTGCACCTGGACGAGCTCCAAGAAGTTCATGTCTGGGAGTTTAGCAAACATTTACCCAAGCGAGAGTATTTATTGGATAACATGGAGGGGAAGAGTCCTTCTGGATCTCCGGGAAACTTTTTAGTATTCCTCTCACTTCTTTCACTCGGGGAGAGAGATTATGCGAATAGGCTGTCGGTCCTGGCTCTGTCAGGCTGCTCCTCAAATTGAAGCTGGCCTTGCCATTAGCTGTAGCACCCCAGCACACACACACACACACACACTTTCTTCTAATCTTAATAATTTTGTGCTTATGTGCTGGATAAATGCTAGCATTTTTTGTTGCATTTTTATATGAATTCCCATAGTCTGTGTTTAAAACTCTAAATATGTTAAAAGAAAAAAAAAGGAAAAAGTGGTTATTTTTCCATCACGATCAGCGACTGAGGGTTTTTTTTCTGCATGACTGAGCGTCATGGGATATATTTTTCAGGCTGCGTGAGTGTTTATCTAGGTTGCATTTTGCCTTTTAGATCCACCGCAAGCAATATTTCTTCCTTTGCATATATTTTTCTATCTGTAGCTCGGGGAAATTATGAGCAATGAGTCTGGCACAAATCCAGCCAGCTATTGTTCTGGATCGAGAGAGCTTTAATTGGAACATGGGTTCTGTGGTAGGCAAGCGGTGGAGGATGGAAAAAAGATAGAGAGAGAGAAAGAGAGAGTGAGAGAGAGAAGAACTGGGGCTGAAATGAGGCAAAGCAAATCAGACCTTGTTTTGTTTTTAAAATGCATTTTTTTTAAGCATTTCCTGGAGGTAAGGTTAAAACCTAACCAAAATCTGATGTTCAGCAGTATGGCGGAATTTTGTGCTGGAGGAGACGCTGCAGACGCCTTTATAAAAAAAAAAAAAAAACAACCCACCCCAGATTACAGTAAGGTGGGCCATGCGGCAGTAGCTGGCGGTGATGGTGATTGATGACCGAGTGTTAACATTAGCAGGCAGAGCAGAGGCAGTGTTCTCCGTGCTGTGTTTAAAAGGGCAATGAAGAGAATGAGAGATTTCTCCAAAGGGTGTAATTACATTGTCAAAATGGCTAACAAAACTCGAAGCGCCATTTAAGGTATTTTGAGTTCACTGCCGCGTGATTCACTCGCTTCATTTTAATTACATCACTGCCGGGGATCCAGGGTGATGGCACCGAAATAGAAGCCGTCCTCGCACTCTCATATTGTTTAGTGTTCACCTCGATCTCCTGAACCTTAGCCTACTTTTACATGTTTTTCACTTACTTTATTTCTAGGCATATAACACTCTAATTACACTGATACAAGCCATATGTTGCTCTTTCCTGGAAGCACATGTTCCACCCGGGATAGGCCTAGGCCAACTAAAACTCCTCAAACTGGCTGTGTCCAAACTGCTTTGGAAGGAGCCCAAGTTAAATACGCCGCTCGACACTGGGTGAAGATTTCTGACCACTAAACAGTTCCTGAGTTATGTAACCAAAAGCATGCCCACGAAGCCAAAGCTGAATCGCAACACGCTGTTTTATTGTATGAGATGTACTAGTTCATCATCTTAACAAGCATCTCTTATAACTGACTTGCGATGAATTGTGAAGTTCGATTCCCACCGCGGGATCTGTGCGTGTTCTCCCCGTACTTGATGGGTTTCCTCCGGGTACGCCGGTTTCCTCCCACAATCTATAGACATGCAGACTAGGCTATTTGCCGTTCCCACATTGCATGTAGTGTGTGAATGCGCGTGAGTGTTGACCGGGGGTCCGACCACATTTTTAAAATGGGAATAAATACGGTACAATGGTCACTATTGGCATCTATGATCCCTAGTTGGACTACAGAGGTTTCAGGATGGATGGATGGAATGAATGATAAATTTAGATGATAATCGATAATGCTGTTAATGTTGCATTTAGCAGATCTCAATTCTAATTGGTCTGAATTTAGATTTATTTTCTAATAATGTAATGTACGTAATGGGTGTCCTGTAACTCCAGTGTCAAGAAAGGAAGAAAAATTTGCAACATAAAAGTTTAACAACAAACTCATTCATAAAAATTCTTTAGTATTTTTATCATTTTTCTCAATAAATGCTTTAGGTAGAATTATTGCTTCTTAAATATTTTTTTTGCTTAGATAATCATAGTTTGTAAAAACATAATATACTTTAATCTGATGCTGTTGAACTTATGGGACATGTGACATTGTTTATATACAGTAGTCACAGACTATTTCTATTTCTGTCCATAGCTATTTATTTTATTCATTTGATCCGTTATCCTTTAAAATTTTCTTTTTTTTTTTCTTCCAGAGTGTATTTAGTACTAATAAAAATAAACTCAATTAGTTTAGGTAAGACCAAGGTAGTGGTGGTGGTAGTACAGTAGTATTAGTAGTAGTAATAATAATAATACTAATAATGCTACTAATTATTAAGCTTCAGTTCCATAATAAATCCTGCAGAATGAAGCTGTGGCTTTTATGCAGCGAAATAAGGCAGAACAAATCATTTTCAACACCCCATTCTAAATAGGACCAGTCAAATCAGGCACCTGTCACAACTCTATGCACACACACACTCGCACATTCACACATTCACACGCTGACACACACTAGCGCTGTCACGACAAGTCTCTCTATCACCTCTACTCAGAGCACTAATGGGCCTTCTCGTTCAGCTGTAGCTTTCAACACAGGCACAAAAGTTGTACTCACACACACACACACACGATTCATTATTATTTAATAAAAGCTTATCAGAATAATACGCCTTGTCTTTTTTTTTTTCTTTCCCCAAACCACAAAGCCTCACTGAGGTTCGTTCCGGATCGACAAAGTAAATGGGCCTTAGTTTGCTGCTACTTTTTTTTTTTTTTTTTGTTCTCCTTACTTCTGAAGTCACACCAAAGCTCTAATACCAGCCGTGAAATCCTCCCTGAAAAGCTGTTTTGTGGCTGCGCGCTCCTCCCGCCGAAGGGCGAAGCAGCCTGGCAGAAGCAGTGGTCAGAGCGAGCGGCTCTAGTTCTGTCATGATCTCTCACATCTGAAAGGATCAAAGCCGGGTGGTCACGCTTTCATCTGCACTTACAGCTTGGGACGACACGGTGCTCCGTATTTCTAGCATGTTTTTAAACTTTACGCGTGACTGACTGTAGAAAACATGGACAAGCATGAAATGCAACAAATAGCACGATGGCCTTTTTAAAAAGCACAAGAGTGTTCGGAGTCACACACCCGAGTGTAAAAGATTAATCAATACTGTTTAGTTTTTTTGTTTTTTGAGTGCTAAAACCGGATAAAATAAATTGCACATTAGTGGTTTGGATAGGAAAGTGGTGAGACGGGTGATGCTCTACAGCTTAGAGACAGTGGCACTGAAGAAAAGACAGGAGGCAGAGTTGAAGTTCTCTTTGGGAGTGACACGGATGGACACGATCAAGATTGAGGCCATCAGAGGGACAACGCATGAGAGGCCAGATTGAGGTGGTTTGGTGAGATTGATAGAAGGATGTTGAGGTTTGGAACTGCCAGGCAGGAGGTCTAAAGGAAGACCAAAGAGGCGATTTATGGATGCAGTGAGAGAGGACATGAAGTTAGTTGGTGTGAGAGAAGAGAATGCAGAGGATAGGGTTAGATGGAAGCAGATGATTCGCTGTGGCGACCCACAGCTGGTGGACAAAGAAGGAAAGAAGATACTATAGGATCATGCCAAAACCAAAGTAAAAACACATTATGAGAAAAAAAAAGAAGAACAAGCTGAGAATGGGGAAAATTTAGGACGGTCAAACGTTCTCGACAGAACTCTCTGAGTGAGTGAATACGGGAACGCTGGGAATGTAAGAGTATGTCGCGTCAGGGTAAAGGAAAAAACACGTGAAAGTAGGTGTGTGTGATGGTTGGAGCATCACTCGTCTCTTTACCTAAAAAACAAAAGGTCCAGCCTGATTACGGAGACCCTCGGCAGGGAACCGGCTCCCAATCAAAGCCACATCAGCTGCCCCATATGCCACAATTCCACTTCTTCCCTGCATAGCATCAACCTCCTGCGGCCATCACGTTCTTTATTTTCTCATTCTCTCAACTAATTCGGCCTAATGCAGGCGCGTGGGCCCTTAATCTGGGCCAGAGAAATGCTCTGTGACACTTCATTTGCCTGCCACGGCACTTTAATAAGGCTCTCAGCCCAGACGCTCGATGTCCACAACACGGCTCTGACACACTAAAACGGATCAAATGAAATCTCATCTCCGGGACGTCGTAATGGAATACCGCCTCCCAGAATGTTTTCAGCTGTTGCATTCGCGTCTCCATTGTGCATTCTATTGTGACAAGTGAGCTGTGTGTGTGTGTGTGTGTGTGTTTTAAATGTATTTACTTACATTTGTTTATACCTCGCCATCTGTCATCTATGGCATCTGGAAAACAAATAGCATCTCGAACAGCCTGCGCAAGACGCATTCAATCTTCAGTTGCTAATAGAACCCGAGCCACGTCACAATGAGCAGTTTTTCCCCATTCGGATCAGTTAATAATATTTTCAAGAGCCGCGTGGGTTGTGGCAGGTAAAGCTATAATGTGACACGAGTTAGGCAGTCATCGTCATTTATGTGAGAAAGATGGATGCTGTAGGCTGGTGCCACCGCACGCGCGATGCATTGTTCTAGGAACGGAGCGCAAGCCGAAGGATGGCTGTTACACCGCCGCGAACTGAAATAAAGAGATATATGTAGTCTCTCTCGCCACTGCTCCGGGACGGCTCGGTGACAAATCGGCTGTTTGTTTGCGGAATATCGATGCCATGTTTGGTGCTGACTCGAAGCTGAGCCAAGCAGTTTGGGATGGTCTCAAATCACCGAGCAGTGTCACTTTTTTTGCAAGCAAGGAAGACTGTCGAAAAACATGGCACACTTTTCTAACGACTGCTTGTGCCATTTTATTTATTTATTTATTTATTTATGTATTTATTTTTGAGTAGAAAAGTAGAACGTATTTCTACTCAAACTCTGAGTTTTCTATAGACCGCCACCGCCACCTTAAAACACAGACACTTGTCTATACAGCAAAAAAAAAGCAGGGATGTACAGTAAAATGTTCCCTGCGCAAGCACTGTAATTCAGTTTTGTTTTTGTTTAATTAAATTTTCCCCCCCAAAAAAGGAAAACGGTTTAATGTAATGAGATAAAAATGAAAATACGGAGAGCATTAAAATAATCATCTAATAGCATTGTAGTATATATCAGCATTATGTTGATGTAGGATTAGTTAAAGATGGTTCAAGAGTGACCCAGAAGTCTGTACATAGGAGAACTTATTTATTATTATTATTATTATTATTATTAATTTAATTATTATTACTTTTATTATTATTGAGCTCGGCTTTACAAACATCCTGAATAATTCTAATGCTTAAAGGAATTAATTTAAAGTGCAGTTACATCTTTGACACACATTTGTCATGAGTCTGAAAAAGATGATCGTGTGTGTGTGTGTGTGTTTGTGTGTATGTTTTTAGATACGATGATAAAGTAATCAAGTAAACTTATGTTTTACTAAAATGGATTAGTTTTCTTTTTTGTCCAATATGAGACACCCTGTAGTGTCCGGTCTCTGCTTGCAGTACTGTAAGTCCCCAACATACAAACAAGTTCTGTTCCGAGAGCCCGTTCCTAAGTCCAATTTGTTTGTAAGTCCAATTAACATTCTCTACGTAATAAGATGCTAACACAGTTGGCTACTGTATATACAGTGTATTTCAGTAAAGTGTTCTTTAGAGTCATGCTGATGTTTAAACGATTCATGTTAAAAAAAAAACGAGCAATATCTGCCATCGTTTTACCTCGCTCCATTCTCTAAATTAATAAAATTTTTGTCTCTATTGTTATTGCTTGGCGCTTTTTAGCAGCACCAGCTTCATCATCGCTGCTTTTGTACTTGATTCCAGACATCCTGGGCTTGTACTGCACTTGCAGAGGATGCAAGCTGTACGCACGTCACAATGTACACCAGGCATGTGATCTAACTTTGGTGATTGAACATGCACGAACACATTTTTAGAAGTTCTTGTTTGAATGTTTGTATGTAGGGGACTTACCGTATTTGGTTTAACATAATACAATGCCTTCCACTTTTATTATTAGCTTATAAAATAGCACTTGATCCAGCGCATTATTAACTTTCTATTCTATTCAGTGCATCTGTAGTACAGTACAGTAGTATGATAATGTTTGTTTGTTTTGGTAAATTAATGTTCCCTCCTATGAAGAAAATGTGCCTAAGGATAAATGCAAATTCTGCATTGAAACCCTCACTATATGCATTTCTCAGAATATGGCCCGAGGTGTGTACACCAGAAAACAAGTTGTCTGTGGCTTGTACTCCGAGTGTGAATGGGAAACCATTTGAAATTCAGTACAGCTTGGGTTTTACTGCTTTGTTTTTATCCCTGCTCCTAAAACCTCACATTATTATTCTGTTACTCACGATCGAGAATGTCTTTCGGCAGCTTCACTGATCCTAATAGTAAGGGTGTATAATTACGGAAGTGAGGAACATAAGTCACCGATGCTGTATGTCCTCCAAGCTGATGGAGATGACCTTGATTTCCAAGTGCTGCTTGATTGAAAGCCTGAGATCCATACTGCCTTTGCAGAGACTAACCTGAAGTGGAAGAACGCACTCATCTCAGGCCAGTCTGCAGCCTCGGAAACCACATGCTTAGCATCCTGAAAAGGCTTCTTTCCCCAACAATCTGTGACGGGCTCGGTTTTTATTAACTGACATCAGAGAAAAATTGTATTCGGGTCATTTCGACTGGAGAATAGCCGCGTGGAATAAAAATGTTCAGATGTTGTCAAAAATGCGAGCCAAAAAAAAAAAAATGATTCTCTGATGCAGATTCACAGCTGTGCACCATCACAGGAAGAGCTTTTGCGCATCTGTTTCTTTAGTTATGTTTGTCATGTAAGTAATCGAGGTAAAGACCAGATATTTTGTGTGTTTAGTTGCAGATTATGTTTTAAGGTTTATTCATTAGGATTTATTCATTATAATTCTGACTGCATTAGGTATTAGCGTTGACATTTGTTAATAATGTTATTAACATTAACCTGTGCATTAATTTGTTAGTTTTAAATGCTTGGTAATATAGTTTTGTGTATAGAAGCACGTTTATAATTAAAAAATGTAACTACAGCATGTTTATAATGTAAAGGCCGATAACTTTCAACTCCCTCCAAAGATTTTCTACGGGGTTGAGTCTGCTCTCCAGGTATAAATATTAAGCCTCAGGTCTGAATTTTGCTGTTTTAAAAAGGCAAAATTGGGGGATTTCGTAGATTTTAAACTAGGCTTATTAACTGAATGCTGGAATTGGCAAAAGAGATTAAATTCAGCTTGCGAGTAGGTCAGACAGCACACACGATTTAAATATTAAAGTTGGTGTGTACTTGTGTTTGAATCTTTGTGGTCGTGTCTCTGGTTGTTTTTATTGGAATACTACTGTATGAGCATATTGAATATAAAGCATTACAGAGGGTTTACTAAGAGGTGAACCAGTGGGACATCTACTGTTAAGTACTGATCAGAGCATCGGGGTTAAAATGAAACTACCCAAACTAAAAATACACAAACATGGTCCATTATCAGTACACCCACACATAATCAAAGACTAATCTCCAGCATAATATAAAGTACAATATATTCATATACTTTATAATACACAGGAGAGACCTTGCAGAACTAGATTCATTGCAGCAGATTTATTCCCTGACCTTCAGTGTGCTGAACATGGAGCACTGCAACATCACAAGAGGCCATACCCTGGTTAGAAAACATGTGACCTCCAGCTCTTGAAAAAAAAAAAAAAAAAACGGAGAGAGAGAATCAGGAGCAGGAGACTTCCTGTTCGTCTGAAAGCCTTGGAGCAGGAGCGGCGTGCAATTTCAAAACAGCTCCATTTGTAGCGTTCAGCTCCAATGTATAGCATCAAATGCTCACTCTGAGTTAGGAGGATAATTTATTAATTCACTATTGATGCTGACTAGCTGGGAATGTGATCTGATGTTTAAATAACGCGAACGGGTTCGAATCATTAGGTTTAGACAAGCATGCTAATGCGTACAGCATCCACACCAGGCTTTAAAGGAAGCCGCGGTGCTGCTGGGGTTAGCGTAACACAATTATCACTGCATCTCCGCACCATCTTTCCGTTCCGTACACAAACAGCGTAATCAGCCTGCCGGCTTTCCTTAAACCACCTCATTTTAGAAAAAACAACATCACGGAATAGTATTGTACACAGTCATCCATAACAGAGGTTTACTTTTGTATAAAATAAACCAACAAAAGAAAACTGAAAATTAGAAGAAAAAAAAAGGAGCTAAAAAGAATCAACTGAATGTCGAAATTAGCTTTCTAATTAATCAGCAAGATGCACACATTCCATGATTATCATTTTTAATGCAGGCTCTTAGGAAAGTCAATTTTCTCTTGAGCCTCCAAGCGTAGTAAAATAAAAGTTTATTAAGACAGATAAAGGCTGCTGTTTGTCTCCGTGTCTCATTCGGAGTCATTTCAAGGCGCGGGTGTGTGAGCGCATGTGGTTTATTATCCCATCCCGCTTTCTCTTAACTCCATAGAATGAAATATGTCAATACCCGAGCACGAACATCAGGGTGAGGCTATTATCCTTTACAAAGATGCCTTTTTTAAATCCTCCCATCTGTGGAGTCATTAAACTCCGAGAGGTCGGGGTAGTGCACGATCGAATCCGTAATAGTTTTTTAACCCTGCATTACGTGTTTTTGTTTATGTTCTTTGGAATTAGTCGGCTAATCTCAATAAGGTAACGAGATTAAGAAACATAAGAGCAAGCTAATAAAAGGGGCTGTAAAATGACGACATTTAGTGTAAAGCAGAACGAGAGTTCGGCTGAATTAGATTCCTTCCCGGGTATTGAGTCACGAATACACAAGAGAGTGGAGGAAGTGCGGAGGATGAAAGAAGTGAATAGTTTTTTAACTTCTGAAAAGAACTTCATTGTCTGTACTGTACAGTACATACAGTAATGCACTGGTGAGTGGTGTAATAATTTTCAGAATTAAAACAGTGTGAAATTTACAGTATCATCTCAGTATTCTTTTTTTTTTTTTCTTTTTAATACAATGGTACCGGAGATCTTCGCCTTAAGAGCTGAAATTTCGCAAGACATACAAAGCATTTTTGTAATAAACATTTAGTGAAACATACTGTAGCACCATGAGTCCCAAAAATGTTAGCAAGAAAAGTAGCAAAAAGAAAAGTTTCATTTTTAAAGCAGCCGGTGCCAAGAGGAATCATAAATTAAGCATAATTGAGGTTAAATGTTACTTAATTTACATTTACTCTTTTCTAAATGTTTTGATTGTTTTTATATGCAAAAATATTATTATAGTGTTTGAAAATTGTGAATCTTGGTAATATCTTGGGTGGCTGGAATGGATTATGTCCATTTACGTTATTTCCTATGGGAAAATGCGTTTTGCAATATGAAATTTTACCTTAAAAACTCGCCTCCAGAACACATTAAATTTATACGCCGAGGTACCGCTGTACTTTTGTTTACTTATAGTAGAATTAAATGCTGAGGAATATCTGCTTTCTTACCATTTACAGTACATTATCACAGTAATAAACTGATGTTCTCTTAAATCTAAACCAGAAATGTTAGACTTACTTGTGCAAGTTCTCCCACTTAACAAGATGAGAGAGGCCTGTAATTTTTATAATAGATATACCTCAACTATAAGAGACGAAATAAGACAGGGTCATTAGCAAATTATGGTGGAAAATAAGTATTTGGTCAATGACAAAATTTCATCTCAATACTTTGTTATAAACCCTTTGTTGGCAATGACAGAGGTCAAACGTTTTTTGTAAGTCTTCACAAGTTTTTCACACACTGTTGCTGGTATTTTGGCCCATTCCTCCATGCAGATCTCCTCTAGAGCAGTGATGTTTTGGGGCTGTCGCTGGGCAACACGGACTTTCAGCTCCCTCCAAAGATTTTCTATGGGGTTGAGATCTGGAGACTGGCTAGGCCACTCCAGGACCTCGAAATGCTTCTTATGAACCCACTCCTTCGTTGCCCGGGCGGTGTGTGTTTGGGATCATTGTCATGCTGAAAGACCCAGCCACGTTTCATCTTCAATGCCCTTGCTGATGGAAGGAGATTTTCAATCAAAATCTCGCAATACATGGCCCCATTGATTCTTTCCCTTACACAGATCAGTCGTCCTTGTCCCTTTGCAGAAAAACAGCCCCCAAGCATGATGTTTCCACCCCCATGCCTTACAGTAGGTATAGTATTCTTTGGATGCAACTCAGCATTCTTTCTCCTTCTAACACGAAGTTCTATTTTGGTTTCATCTGACCATACTGTATGACATACTCCCAATTCTCTTCTGGATCATCCAAATGCTCTCTAGCAAATTTGAGTCAGGCCTGGACATGTACTGGCTTAAGCAGGGGGACACATCTGGCACTGCAGGATTTGAGTCCCTGGCGGCGCAGTGTGTTACTGATGGTAGCCTTTGTTACTTTGGTCCCAGCTCTCAGCAGGTCATTCACTAGGTCCCCCCGTGTGGTTCTGGGATTTTTGCTCACAGTTCTTGTGATCTTTTTTGACCCCACGGGCTGAGATCTTGTCTGGAGCCCCAGATCGAGGGAGATTATCGGTGGTCTTGTATGTCTTCCATTTTCTAATAATTGCTCCCACAGCTGATTTCTTCACACCAAGCTGCTTACTTATTGCAGATTCAGTCTTTCTAGCCTGGTGCAGGTCTACAATTTTGTTTCTGGTGTCCTTTGACAGCTCTTTGGTCTTGGCCATAGTGGAGTTTGAAGTGTGACTGTTTGAGGTCTTTTATACTGATACCAGATGCCATTAATGCAGGTAACGATGGGGGACAGAGGAGCCTCTTAAATAAGTTACAGGGAGTCTGTGAGAGCCAGAAATCTTGCTTGTTTGTAGGTGACAAAATACTTATTTTCCACCATAATTTGCAAAAAAAAAGTTTTTTTTTTATTTAGCAAAATGGGATTTTCTGGATTTTTTCCCCTTATTTTGTCTCTCATAGTTAAGGTATACCTACAGTATGATGAAAATTACAGGCCTCTCTCATCTTTTTAAGTGGGAGAACTTTTTTTTTACAATTGGTGGCTGACTAACTACTTTATTATAGTTTACATGTTTTTAACTAAAATCAGAAATTGCACATTTCTAAATCCTTTTTTACTCAATCGTATGGCGTGTTCATGCCACCTCTTCCAGCGAATGAATTGTTAGCATAAAAACAATAACGCATTATAACGAGTGCTTCCATATAAACCAGAGAGCGCGCTACTGTATGACAGGAGTCAAGGCATTCACACTGTGCTGGAAATTTCTCACATGTATTTGTTGATGGCGTTTGGCGAGCAAGCTGAGTGGATTCGCTTCACTTCGAGTTCTGTGAAAATGAGCTTCTCTTAATGACATTGCAATTGATTTTGCAACTGGCAGATAGTTGTAGTCTGCTGCCTCGCAATAAACCATTTTACTCCTGAGCAAGACTAAGCTGTCTATTCTGTTTGGTCTCAGTAGACGTGAAAGCTAGCGTGCACCGGCCTAGCCGAACCAGAATGCAAATCTTTCACCAAAAAAAAAAAAAAAACAATGGAGAGGGAAGACATGTCCTCTAAAACACGGCAGACTTGCAACGGTGCCGTTCATCACACGGATTAATTATGCTTGCTATCTTCAGCTCACAGGAACGCAAAGATTATGAAAAATGTAATGGCCATTGTTTTGGGTTATTTTTTTTTTCCTCCTTTCTCTTTCCTAGTGCTTGTATTAGTATGGATTAAGCCATAAACCTCGAGCAGGGATCTTCCTCTTCTGCAAGCGCCATTATTTCCATTGAAGATGTGTTGAATATCAGAACTGACAGAAGGATTACATAATAATAGATCATTCCCCATACGTGCTTACTGCGGGTGTGTCGGCTTGCTAGGACAACACTGTTCCTCACTGGACAGTAAGGATAGAGAGTTATATTAGGATTTATTTGAGGAAAGTTACACGTGTTCAGAATAAGGAAAATGAATTCGGAGCTTAAGCCCATTTTCTGGGCGCACTATTCAGATACAAATTGCCTGGGTGCGTTTCACACCGCTAAGTGTTCCAGGTGTTTTTTTGGAATGGAATTTATAACTAGCATCTAGTCTACTTGCCTTTTTAAACATGAATAAGATCAGGGGATAGAAAATATAGACTGAAAAGGAAACTCTGTGAGTTTTTTTTTTTTCCTCTGCTGTGAAGAGACTATTTAAAAATGAAAAAAAAAAAAGAAAGAAATCTAATATAGAATCTTGAAAGCATCAAAATCAACATTTGCTGCATGAATAGTCTTACAAAAGGAATCACTGCACATTTGGTTTATTTTAGCTTCATTTCTTGCAGCTTCATTATTTTGAAAGGAATTACATTTATTTTAAGGAATGTTGTACAATGCTATAGGGAACTTCGGCCATGTGGAATTCAGCACAGCACGCTATCGACTTACATTTTATGTAAATAAATCTAAACGGGTTGATTTCGGGGCGGCACGGTGGCTTAGTGGTTAACACTGTCGCCTTGCACCATCGGGCTCCGAGTTCGATTCCCACCTCAGGGTCTTTTTGCATGTTCTCCCCCGTGATTGGTGGGTTTCCTCCAGGTACTCCAGTTTCCTCCCAAAGTCCAAAGACATGTAGACTAGGGTAATTGGCGCTCCTAAATCTCCCCAGTGATGGACTGGCACCCTGTCCAGACTTGTGTCCCAAGTCTCCTGGGATAGGCTTCAATCCCCCCCCATGACCCTGTATACCGGCTGTATAGACTGAGATAAGTGAGTGAGAGCGGTGATGTTACTTCTGGTGTTAGTGTTTTTATTTTATATAGCACCTTTCTTAAACTTAAAATGCCTTTACGGAATCCATGAAATATCAGGAACAAAAAAAGGAAAGTAGACATGAATCAAAGATAAAGCAGACACGGTTCAAAATCCATAGATGGATAGCATAGCCATGTACTGTACAAGTAAAAATAATAATAAAACAAATGACAGAGGATGGATAGCATCCCAGAAACAATAATAAAAAAAAAAGGAATAGGCAACACAGGAAGGATGAAGCACCTCAGCATGGGAATTCAGATGAAAATGATTTGCCATTGCACTGAGTGAAAGCATGTGAGGTTTTTATTCATGTTTAAAATCTGAAATGTGGAAGATATTAGAAATAGTTTGCGGTGTTGTAGGAGTAAGCTGGTTATTTGGAATGCTTGCTTTATTATTATTTAAACAAGACACTACAGGTAATATTGTTTGACATTTGATTGTGAAATTTCTTAAGGGCTTTTTTATGGACGTTTTCCATTTATTTATGCAAGAAACACTTGGGCTAATTAGATGAGCATATATTTGCATGCTTAATGGTGCTCGGAATCTAGTTGATTGATGTCAAAGTTAAAATATTTGTTTCTTTAAAAAAAAAAAATAAATAATTGCCATGCACTTTTTTATACAGTACCATGCCATAAACCTCTGCAATCCAGAATGTGTTCCTGTATGTGTGCAGACGCCCTGCAGAGCCGGTACGGTTCACTGACTCATTCCCTGACCTTGACTGCCATGACCATGGTGCACTGCAACAATGCCATGGATCATATCCTGGTTAGATAACATGACCTCCTGTGAGGGGGAAAAATAGACAATCGTTACCAGTAGTCAATAATATTTTTTTGTATGTATATATATATATATATATATATATATATATATATATATATATATATGCTGTATGATTGTAAAGTCGCTCTAGCTGTACAGTCTGATTTCATAGAAACAGCTTTAAATGCTCAGTTGCTCAGAGTCAAGACTGTAATTAAACTGGTGGAAATATTGGTGCAGACTTGGCTCTGAATCTGATATGACATGTTTAAATAACACAAATGGGTATGAATCATTAGGTTTAGACAAGCATGCTAATGCTTACAACAAATACACCAGCCTTGGAGGGAGCAGCACTGCAGCAGTCTAAGCTTAACGCAATTATTGGTCCGTCTTCGAAGCAATATGTTCATCAGCTTTCCATTCCATACATAAACAGCGTAATTAGCCTGCCGGCTTTCCTCAAACCCCGCGTTTCAGCAGAAACAGCATCGCAAAGGTTCTGTTACACGCAGTCACCCATGACTGAGCTTTTTCCTTACAATAAAGGAGACTTGAAATGCAGGCGAACAACTACAAGATTCAACCATAAACCAAATGTCAAAATGTCACACCGTAGCTTTTGAAAGGAAGCAGCCCTTGTCCTTTCTGATTATTTGTGTGAGGTTTTCAAAGCTAACACCTGTATAGAGAGCGCTTCTGCTTTTCATCAGTTACAAAAAGTGTGAAAGCTTTATATGTCACTGGGATCCAGGCCTTTCAGTCATTCCACAATAACAAACCCATATGTCTCTACGTTTTGCTGGGGCATGACAGTCATGCTGCACGCTTTATTCCTGCTAGTTTTATAGCGCTCGGTAAATGAGGATTTGAGGTATAATGTACATTTTCAATTGACAAAAATTCCAATAAATGTTGGGTACATGTTTCTATTTATTTTGGGTCAAAATTATATTTAAACGGTCAAAAATACTGTATACAGCACACCTAAAATTAACTTTTAAGTTTCACCTTTAGCAGATTCTGTTAACCATCGCCAAGCTGAATCAGAAGTAGTATTCCATAACCAGCTTTGATGGGTGTTTGAGGTGATAATTTGAAGTCATGCTTAAGAATTTTTTTGTATTTTATCCACTTTGTGCAATTCACAGGTTCCACCATACCATCACCGCCATATTTAACAAACAGTGCATTGTTCTTACGGGTTGACCGCCTTGCCTTTAGCACTCCAAACATACTGTACCTATGGTCAAAACTTTTCTCAAGAGGACTTTGTCCATGCGATCCGATGCAAACATTTGCTGAGCGGTAATGTGTGGATTTTGGAGCATCCATCTTTCTTGGACGGCAAGAAGCCATTACATGCATGGTGATATAAAACTCGCATTTTTATAGACAGTGACACTGTTGTTCTATGCCAGGCCTGAGCCTTGGTGCTTTTCTTGGGTGTTTATGACCATTCAAACTGATTTCATCCCAGCTAACGGTTTGTATCTTACAGTATTTATACTTTGCTAAAGTGGCCATAACTTCCAGTAACTTGTATTTACTGTATGCAGACTTGTATGGAATCTGTAAATGTTTAAATATGGTTCCAAGAGACATCCCTAACCTGAATGTCCATCATGGTCCTCAAATTCTTGGACTTTCCCATTCTACTGTGTTTTGGTCAATTCAATGTGGTCAGTCCAAAGTTCCCACCTGTACTCAATCATGTTTACTAGAAGGCAGTTAAGAGGCCTTGGGCTCTGCAAATTAAAAGACATTATGGGACTTTGTGCAACATTATAGAACATTATGGGACTTTTATTAATTTAGCAACACTAAACTAATAAAAAAAATATGCAAATGGTGACATCAGCATAGTATAATATGCACAAACAGACTTTTTAAAAGACTATGTCTTTTACTCTACATGTACAGAATCTTCAGCTTTTTTGACAAAGTAATTTATTAATTACATTTTGTAAAGTTTGGTAAGAGTATGTTGTACTGATGGGTCGTTCATGAACTATTCGTTCTTTTTGAACGAATCTTTAACATGACTCAGATGAACGAGTCGTCTCGGAGAGCGATTCGTTCATTTTATATCGGGCGCGCATGCGCAAAGCATCACAAAACCTCCGTATGTTATATACAGGAAACAGGATTGAACGATTCTCAGCAATGAGTCTTCAAGTCTCGAGTCGTTCATTCTTTTGATATGTGACTCCCATAGACGCTACGCTGTGCAATAGATTTAAGAGAACGAACGACTCAGATTGGAAGATATGAGAGGTGAGCTGCTCATTCTGTTTATTATAACATGTCCTTGGTTGCATTGTAATATTTTCATAACTGGGATTATAGCCAAAATTTGTTTATGTAGACTTATTGGGGGTATTTTTATTGAAAACGCAACATTTTAATTTATTTCTGATTAAAAGAACGAAATGAATAAAATGACTCAAAAAAAGATTCGTTCATTTTGATGAATGAGATTCAAAGATGGGATTCGAACTTCCCATCACTAGTATGTTGCCATAACCTAAATTTGAATATCATCAATAATATAATTTTTTCCAATTTTTTTATGATGATATACTGTATTATCACAGCTTAATTACAGTATGTTCCGTTGCATCTCCTTTACATTTAGAAACGTCAAAACTTCCATGGACTCCAAGAAAGAAAACTTACAGACACACTAATACTAGTTAAAACTTATACTGTAGTATTAGTGTACCTACAGAGTACACCAATACTACAAGTGAAAGTACAATCATAGAAGCATCAACTAGTCCTTGGAGGTCATGAAAAGTTAATTACTCCTAATACTATCTTCATACAGAGTGATTATGTTTATCACTCACTTTCCTCCTCATATGTTCTGGTTCCATGTCAGATTGGTATTGCTCACTATTAGCTCATCGGCTGCTCCCCTGCCTGCAGTGTTGCACGTACCGGTGCGATGTTGCACGAGAGAGTCATTACAGATGCCGGGGTTTTTATGGGCGATCTGGGGTGATTATAAACCCACATCTGATACGCCGACCCTGAGATTGCTCTAACCAGAACAAAAATTTTTAAATGCTCCTCGTGGTCCCGTCAACGCCTAGTTCAAATACCCGAAATCTCTTTATTTTTGTATTTCATTTGGGGAGAGATTTGCACTAGATTTTGTATTTATAAAGAATGTTGTGATGCTGCAAATCTCCACTTGCAGCTATATTATTATTATTATTATTATTATTATTATTATTATTTAGAGTGGTCTTTCTGCTCTCGGCAGAGTTGTCTTGCACGACCGCATGAGTAATCCAAAAATGCCAAATGGTTGGAAATTGCATAGTTTTTTTTTTTTTTTTTTTACAAAACTTCCATTCCCTTGCCTACAATCTTGTCTCCATAAATCCTCTGCTATTATTCCAGCAACAATGAAGCAGCTGAGTAGGGCCCCGAACAAGAGAAGATGAAGCCTATCGTTCATCCTTTCTTTTATTATAAAAGAGTGGTTGCAGGTAAAACATGAAAAATTGTGGTGTCTTAATCACATTTATGTAAGGAGAGATCAATGCTTCTCCGCACAAGAGAATATCATTCATTTCTCTGACCTTTTCGTCTCATAGCACCTCGCTTTGAAGTTTTCTGATTCAGGCTTGAAAGATGGGCATCTAAGCATGCAAAGCATCTGATAGAGTGAAGGTTACACCATTTGCTAGTTATAAATATACGTGCGAGTTTAACTTGTGACATCTTGTTTAAAATTGTATTCCTACGTTACTGAAGAACAAAACTGCAGTACTTACAGTAGCTCTGTTACTGCACTGAGCGCGCCGTAGGGCTTCAAAGCCAGACCGTGATATAGAAATCAGTTTGAATGCGAATCTTTATACTGGGGTTGTCAAGGAGGTACACTTATGATTTATTAAAAAATCATTACATCCTTTACACATAATTGTACAGTGTACTATTGAGTATTGAGTTAATTCAATCACTGTACTATACAGTAGGAAAAAGGCTTAAATATCGCACCCGCAGGATATATGGGTATATTACTGTATAATCATATCATATATAATTATGCACAAAATTTGTCATGTGTATGAATGAAGCTTGCTAGATATCTTCTCCGGAATATGGCGGAGGTCACGGTGGTGGGGTGGCATGGGGTCTCTTTTACATATATGCAGTGTGTCTCACATACACACACATACATGCATTCATTTTTATTCATGTTACAACAGCGTACAATCCTTGCATTAAAAAAAAAAAAAAGTTCCAAAGAGTAAAACTAGAGTTTCAGGAGAACATATGCACATGAAAGTATTGCTAGTCTAACAAAGCGCTAAAAAGCTTTCAAGCCATTATCGTGCTGCTGCAAGTGGAAACCTTGACATTGTCACAGCTGAGAACGTGACTATTCTGGCTCTCTAGGTGTGAACGATTCTTCTGGCTGGTAACTGAAAAGACCTCGTGTTTAGTAGCGAGAGAATTAGCATAGCATGAGGTAAAAAGTACCTCACAGTGACATGTTTTTTGTGGCATGTTCGCGCAATTAAAAGTTATTACGGATCACAGAGAGTTTGTAAGTGCTGCCTGGGGGTGTCAGAGGGCAGAATTAATAGGCTGAAATGGTTCGAGCTGGCAGGTGGTCTGGAGAAAGGTCACACGCTTTTCAACCTTTCTCGACTTTCACCTTGAGTTCTAACCAAAAATCCTTGCCATTTTCCTCCTTTTTTCTCTTTCCACTGACCTCCAGAGACGTACGGCGAACATGGTGGTTTTGGATACATTAGACATTTACTGACATTTTGTGATCTTTTATGATTTACTCCCCCTTTATTATGGAAGCCCACTTCTGCTGGAAAAAGAAAAGAAAGGAAACAAAAATTTTTCCATATTTTTTCGACTTAAACATTCTGACTGTTTTTTTTTTCCTTATTTTCTCAAGATTAGTCTTTTCATATTATGTTTTAACCTTACTATCAAAGAACTGTGTGTCTTATCTTAGACCTTAGCTTTACTGTCTTAAAATTCTGACTTCTCAGACATTATTAGTAATATAACACATTTATGACTTATCTCAGAATTCTGACTTATTAACCTTATTTTTCCTAAACATAAGCCTTACTGTCTTAGAATTCAGACCTATGGGGTTTTTTTCATACAGTATGATCTCATAATATCTTATCTCTGAATTCTCAAATCTTGTCCTATTCAGTGAAGATTATAAGATAAATTCAATTTTGTTTGTATAGAGCTTTTAACAGAGAAGCAAGCCAAGGGCCGTGGTGGCAGGAAAATTCTTCCTGAAATGACAATAGGAGGAATAATGAAGAGGAACCAGACTAACAGAGAACCCATCCTCATTTGTGTGTATGTATCAGACAGATATAGCAGGTATTGATTTGCAGGCATATTGTGTGCTATAAGGTGAGAAAGGTGTTTCGGTTAATATAACGTCCACTTTCGTTGTTAGAAAGATGGGTACTTTGGAATTTCAGTCCTAAACTGCAGTCACAAGCCATCACAGAAAAACTGACCTCAATATCCCAATCCAAGGCTATCTTTATGGTCATGAAGTGGAACTGTCCTCGGTCATCACATGCATCCCAAGCAGACCATATGGGGACATCCTCAGCATCAGCCAAAGGCCCCATATGATAAATACTCCAACCAGAAGCACAGAACGTGAATGAGTCAGACAGGTCTGGAGGGCAACAGGGGTCAGGATAGCTGGCAACTCAGGAGCACCATGTGTAGCTTGACAGAGAGAAAGAGAGAACGAAGTTTTATATTGTATGTTAAGCCACATAATGTTTAAGCTGGATGTACAAACTATGACAGCATAACTAAAAGGAAGAGCCAGAAGGAAACGCAGGCATGAGGCGGAACTGGGAAGTAAAGCAACCAGTCACTCCACCATCAACAAACCAGAATGATCAGTGGGAGTCGGAGAAGACGGCATCTAAACACACCAGGTCACCATAACACGCTACGGCCATGAATCGCTCACATCTACACCTTTACCACAGACAAATCTATTCATAAAATGCTTGGCTAAATAAATTTTTTAGCCTGGACCTAAACACGGGGATCGTTCCCAAGCCTATTGCTTAACTTTGGGGTTTTGTAAGAAATGCTTTGACCCCTAATGTTGGTTTTATAGTATGAGGTACCAAACAGCACCCTGCACCCATTGATCGAACTAGGCGGGGCAGATCACTCATGTACAGTACCATGGTGTAAAAGATTTATAGATCTATAGTAGTATTGATCTATAAATCATAGGGGTGATATACTGTAGGGGCTCATATCTTCTGGTTTGAGTAAGGATTTGGAAAAGATTCAGATAGTTAGGCATTACAGTAGTCAGGCATAGAGGTAGGGATATTTTTCTTATTTTGGCAAGATTTACTAATAATATAACCAAATAAAATGCTTAACACACTATCACAGCTTAAAGTAAAGCCTATAGGATCCACTCTTTTTAACCAGAGTCAAAATCAGAAATGTATTACCTTGGGAGATAAATCCCGTGTTTAAGTAATCAACAGTGCAAAGCCATACTTGCTATTTTTAAATAGCTATGTCTATTTAAGTCTCCTCTTTTTTGTCCTTTAGCTGTCTGACATGAGCAGTAATCTATCACCGAGCCTTGCAGCTTTTTCTTGTTTCTTTTTGTCAGTGAGAGGAAGAAAGCACAGTTAAAGTGAAGATCACTCATTCAGCCAAACACAGACACTTGAACCCACACAGGCTGCAGAATTACTTGATCAACTATTTTTTATTTATTTTTAAATACATTTCTTTTAAGCCAGCTCTAGCCTTTTATATTCGGGCTCTTGGAACCAGAATTATCTTCTTTTTTTTTTTTTTGCCTCAGCTATCTCTTCAGATGCGGTTAAGATAGTTTCTGAATAAACAACCTTATTTGTCCGTGCAATACTGTATCAAGATAATAAGCAGAAATAATATAGTTTTTACACAATTACATGATAGTTGATAAATATAAATTTGTTATAAAGAGGCGCTGGGCAGACATGAAATCAATCCAGAAAAAAAAATATTTTATTACATTTTTTATTAAAAGTATATCATTGAATTGTTTCCAAATAATCCTGCTTGACACTACCTTTTATAGTTGGGTAGAAATATTCACAACCCCATTATCAGGTACAGTAGATGAACGTTAGTACTGTGTGAGTGAACTGATTATGCCGTTTAATCAGTCGTTTGTTGTTCAGTTCATTGAATCGTTTCCAGATCGGTGCAAATAATTTAGGTAAACTTGAAAGCATAAAATTGTCTAAACCTGATGATAAACAATTGAAAATATACCAAAGCTTTTGCAGAAAATATTAAGTAATTGCAAAAAAATGGACTGGCAGATGATTGGCAGGAAAAAAAATATATTATTGCTTTGTATGAGAGCGACATTTAAACAATCAGCATTCCTGGTTAAATATTTTAAGTATTTCTTAATAGATTAAAACCTGTATAGAAATATGTCAGCTGGAAAATCTTTAACTGATGTGAAATATTAGTGCTATTTAATAAGAATGCCCCAATATCTAATATTATTATTATTATTATTATTTATTTTTTAATTTAGTCCTGTCCAATTCTTTTCCCACGATTTTCTCCCCAATCCAGTCATATCCCGCATTAAGGCTACTTACCTCCATGCAATTAATGTGGGAGCACTAATACCTCTCGTCCCCTTCCCGCTGAGAGAGCTCGGCCAATCGGCTCTCTCTAGACCTCCGGCTGTGAGAGGTAACAGCATCACCCGGGAACCGAACCAGCGATCTCCGGATGATAGGTCGAACGCTTTACCACAGAATAGACAGAATTGACAGATTTACAACTCTACTGAACATGATAAATAGATTCAAGCCTATTGGAAAATGCTTTCTGCTCATCAGTGTGTTTGGAACTGTACTGTACGTCTATGTTATAACTACCTCATTCACACGTGGTTGGAACCAGGGCTGCTGCCTGTGTCATATTGCTTACTGTAGTTAAGAAAAGCACTACTTTAAACAGGACATATTGCTCAGATGAACTCCATTTCATTAATCAGAACAGGCTAAGTTTCGGGCAGCGCTGTTTACTCCATTTGTGAGTCCTACTGTAGCATCTAAACGATGTGTTATTTCCATCTGTGCGGTAGAGAACAGTATGTTATTCCATCATGCATTAATTTAAGCTGTTTGTGAATAACTTCTTCATTTTAGGTGAAACTAATAACCATTTTGTGTGTGTGTGTGTGTGTGTGTGTGTGTGTGTGTGTGTGTGTGTGTGTGTGTGTTTTAATCACACACAAAAAAAGACAAATGCGATCATTTATTTCAAATTAGTTGTGCAGTGTGTCCGGAGTCCGGTGTTCCAACCTGTAAAGTGTACTTTTAAATTACGTTCGATTCGTACGCACCTTCATTTCAGAACTTTCAGCTCAGATTAATAAGTAATGTAAGAAAAAAAAAAGATTAGTTATTTTGGCCTCATTTCAATGCAAATGAACCACAGTTTTGCAGTAGGTGGAGGACAGAAAGTGTCAATGTTATAAATTGTATGTGTTATAAGTGCATCATTATTATTCATTATTAATAAATATAATACAATTTACCTCAGCTTTCTAGTTAAGTATGACCCTGTAATCTGTAATATTGAATAAATTAATATGGTTAAAAAGTTATGCTAGAATTCAGTTTAACTGCTGCATATAGCTTCTATTAAAAATAAACACACCCTTACATATGCAGTTACAGTATGAGTCTGTGTGGGTGGAAACCCATTATATTACAACTAGAAGCATCTTTATATATGTATACAGAGGTTGGACAATGAAACGCCTGGTGTTAAACCACAATAATTCATTAGTATGGTGTAGGGCCTGCTTTTGCGGCCAATACAGCATCAATTTTGAGTCATTCTTCTTGCAAAATAGTGGTCAGGTCACTGTGTGATGCTGGTGGAGGAAAAAACGTTTTCTGACTCGCTCCTTTAAAACACCCCAAAGTGGCTCAATAATATTTAGATCTGGTGACTGTGCAGGCCATGGGAGAACTTGACTTTTATCAAACCACTCTGTCACCAGTCTTGCTGTGTGTATTGGTGCATTATCATCCTGATACACGGCACCACCTTCAGAAAACAATATTTGAACCACTGGGTGCACATGGTCCTCCAGAATGGTTCGGTAGTCCTTGACAGTGATGCACGCTTCACAGGGTCAATGTACATGGTCAGGCTGTTGGAGCCAAACCTTTGGTCACTCGTGCCTATGCTAAACTTCGGATTCAATGGTGCCAGCAGCAAAAATCTTAGGTTGTGGACAATGTAAAACATGTATTGTCCTCTGATGAGTCCACCTTCACTGTCTTTCCCACTTTCAGGGGAGTAACAGTATGGAGAAGCCTCAAATAAGCGTTGCACCCAGACTGTTGCATGCAGAATACTTGTGCTAGATGGGCGCATCACTGCCAAGGACTACCGAACCATTCTGGTGGACCCAGTGGTTCAAACATTGTATCCTGAAGGCGGTGCCGTGTTTCAGGGTGATAATGCACCTTCACACTCTGCTCTTACTGGTGGAATGTGCAATCAATGAGGATTGGCCACCATTTTTCATGGCTGGACAAATTTATCCAGGAAACCTGCAACACTAAATTGGCCAGTGTTTCAGTTCCATTGTCCAACCCCTCTATATAGTCTGTTAGAAAAAAATCTAAGGGTGGCTTTAGCGTTGTCAGACCTGCTTTGGACCTGTCGAAAGTTTACCACTGGGAGTCATGTAAAGTCGTGTAAATTGTTCTTAAGGGTGCTTAATGTACAGTAACCAGCATAGAGATCTTTGTGCATGTATAAACATGAAGACATGGAAATAAAATGGCTTTGCCTTAAGCTTTTTAACTCGATTCAGGTACTTTCTGTTAAACAAAGATCTTTCTTATATTTTTATGGTGTTAGAAAAGAATCAATACAAATTATGGTGCATGTTGTTGTTGTTTATGCTGTGATTGAAAAAAAATGTCCGTTTCCACGTCTCGCTTGAGCCCTGAGCATCACGACATACCAGTAAGACTTCTAACAAATCACCTACAGCGTGATTAGGTGCTGTCAGTGTGATAAAGTTCAAACGCTTATTCCATCTCATGTCACATTAGCAGTGTTTTATGATAAATTCATATTGCGTTATTATTTTTTTTTCCTTTGCCACCAATAAACAAGTGTAGCATAAATAAGCAAGCCTCTACTAATTGGAATGGAATGAAATATATAAAATAATTTTGAAAAAAGGCGACTGTTTAAGTAAGACAGGGAGGTTAAAACGGACATCGATAACCTCCTGATGTGGACGAGGCATAAGGGCTTGTTTGTGGAGCTCATATTACAAATGCATTTATCAAACTCAGCCCGAGCCAATCTCATACTGTCAGAAAGGAGCGGGCGGCATTCTATCACCATGAGAAGCCCTGACAGGTCAAGTCCCTTCCTGTTATTGTCCCAGTATGTTTGTGTGTGTCTGTGTGTGTGAGACTTTTGCATGAGTGTGTATGTCCCTCACGCTTGTTTTTTCTGCTGTGCATCAATCACTACTTTGTTCAAACTGGCTATCACCTATAAGAAGGTGTGCTCCTTGAATGCAGTAATCTCAGCGCTGTGTGCTGCTCTTCTGACAGAGATGTTTGTCTCATATCCTTGCTCTTCTTCGGTTTTTCCTTTGCATGCAACCGGGACAGAAAATCACAACAGAAACGAGAGAGGAAAGATCAGCGGATGGCCTCTGAATAAATTTTTTTTGTCATTTTTGTCATTCGGGAGAGGTGGTTGGAGGCTCCGTGCTCGTGCTGAGAGGCCTTCGGTGTCTCTGTGTCCCGCTACCACTGCCTGCAGCACTCTCTTACTATTTATGTCCTGATCTTTGACAGCATGCCTCAGTCTCTCTCTCACTCTCTCACTAACTCTCACATCTCAGAGGCTCTCACACACACTTTCTCCATCTTCCCTTGTTGTTGCTCGCTGAGAAAAATTCTAAGTTAGGATCATGAGATAAAGCGCTGCTTTAAGGATACGCTGATTATCGGTTTCTTTTAAAATAATGCAAATATATTTGCACCAATGAAATTAATTGTTTTCAACCTACAACTGATCTTACGTTAAGTAACTTTCAGTAAAGAATAATGATGCATTTACTAACTACAGCACTAACACTGACATGTCGCTAGCATGTTGAGTGTTATATTTTAAAATATCCTAATAAAACCCTTTACGCGTAATTAGTAGTGCAATATTTATAAATTCGTATTACCGTACAGCAGTATTGAATTTCTAAATGACTTCAACTTTTTTTTTTTAAGCTGTTTAGGTTTTTGGAACAGATAGCCTCATAGCAGATCCAGCTATAATTTGGAGATCCCTAGTAACAACCTAATAATACCTAATAATCAGCATATTATTTTTGTATCTCAAGTACAAGAGGTAAAACACATTGCAGTTCACCTCATCGCTTATTATTTTCCTAGAGCAGCACACAATGCCATAGTTGTAGTTATATTATCTATATAAATAAAAGTAAGGTTTTGTCTGTACATTGGTCAGAGCTCACTCTTTTCATTATTTCTTTACGTTTCTCACAATGGAGGACCTGAAACCAGTTTTAGAAAATGTTATGTCTGTATGTCTGTCCAGCCAGATTTTGTCACAGCATCATGCAAAACTGAATGAAACTTTTGCAGTTCTTACCGTAGACATCTGGCTGAAGTTTAACCTGCACCATAAGTGAAATAAGAATGTTGAGTACAAGCGATGTCCTGAACAGTTACATTATGTGCCGGATTTAATAATCTCTATACAGTGAAACCTTGGATTACAAGCATAAAAGCGTTCTTGTATTCCAAAACACTCATAAACCAAATGTAATTTTCCCATAAAAAAATAATGGAAACTCAAATTATTTGTTGCACAGCCCAACAAAATAAATACATTAAAATAATTAACACAAAATATAAAGTAGAATGAAAAAAAAAAGTAACCTGCACAAATAAATCCCGACAGATAAGTGTTTCCGTTGAAGAAGTGTTTCACGCTGTATGTGTGTGTGTTTGTGTGTGTGTGTGTCTGGGGGTGTGTTTGTGTGTGTGTGTAAAGCCCCCCCGTCCTGTGAGAGGAACCGGCACGGTGTCAAATTACGCACACGCACACACAAAGAGAGGCTAAGGAACAAAATAGATTTTTAACTTTTTAATGAGACTTTCTTACAATGTAAACCTTTCTCCTTTCTTATTGAAGTTTCACATAAACAAACATTAACGAAAAGACTGTTTTCTCTGAAAAATTAGCAAGGACACTCGTGTGAGCGCATACTAACGGAATCACTGCTGTAAAGTTAAACAAACAAACAAACAAATGAACCTGCAGTTTACCTTTAAAAAGAATCGCGACAGAGCAGTGTTTCTGTGAAGAGCAGTGTGTGTGTGTGTGTGTGCGCGTGTGTGCGCGTGTGTGAAGCAGAGAGGGTGTGCTTTACACACACACACACACACTCACACACTAAGTGCGAGAGTGTGTGTGTGACCCGGCACAATGTCAAATTACGCGTGCGCACACACATAACAGGCTGAAACAGAGCTCGTCTTTTTTTGTCTTACACGCGCGCACACGTGTGTTATAAGTAACAGTACATGTGCACTGTACACACATGCTTACAAGCACAAAATAAAATATGTTTAACACACACACATGGTCAGAGTGGTATAGTAAACAGTACACGCATGCACGGATGTTGATTATACCAGTAAGAGACGTGCACTAAGACCCAGCATGGGAGACAATTTAACCACAATTCCGCAGCGCAAGAGAGAGAAAAACTGTTGGTTCAGTTGTGATTTCATGACACTTGGTGTCAAAAGAAGAAGCGCATGCATGATACATGATACTTGGCACTCGTAAACCAAGACTTGCTCGTTTTCCAAATCAAAATTTATTAAAAAATCTTTGCTCGTCTTGGGGAACACTTGCAAACCGTGTTACTCGCAATCCGAGGTTTCACTGTAATAGATATAGGTATATAATATTCTAATTATGTTAACAAACACCTGCACGAATAGATATTAATTAGAAAAGCTAAACTGAATGTTTTTACTGGGATTACTTCATATGTTGACTGATGAAATAACAGCGCTGAATTGTTGTAAGTTAATTTTAACACGCTGGAGCTGTTTTAAGACAAAACCTAATCTTTATCTGATCTATTTTTTCAATTTCTCATCTGTAACTCACTCTCTGATTACCCAACAGGGAGTGTATTTAGCTGATGACAAAAGAAGTACAGCTTGGCGTATACAAGTCGTAAACATATATTTTTAAAATCATCTCTTTCCCATTGATTGTGATAAGATGAAATGTCAGTAGATTCAAAATCATGCCGTGGACTAGGTGAATTTTTATACCAGATACCAGAAGAACAACCCAAACTCGAACCACCAGATCCCTCTGTACGGCTGCTAAGGTCCAGACAATGGTTTCAAAGCTTCCCGGTCTTAAATGCTGAACGGTTTCTGTGGGTAGAACGTTTTGTCAGTGCGGTAGGAGCTCGCAACACACCACCTTTTAATTACACTTTTAATATTTCCTCTTTGTTGCCGTATAAATATTTGATGTTGTGTGCCTGTGAACTGGCTTACTCATTCTCATGTATTTATGATAATATATGCAATAATGTCGGACAATTTAGGAAAGAACTGTTTACTGAGGCAGCATTACAAATATGAAATGTATAGTGTGATCCAAACACAACGTTTAGATTAATATATTTTATTCACTACTAGCCCAGTAGACTGTAGAAGCGTCTGAAAAGACCAGCGGTAGAGTTGAATCACGTCTCAAAGCAAGCATGCACACTGTAGGTTTTGAAGCAGCCATGGGATATGTGGAGCACAAACAAAGTTTCAGGCATTTTTTAACTTTGTGTAAAAAATAAATAAATAAATAAATTCTGAAATCCTAGCTATGGAAAGCTTTGGAATGGAAAGTGTTCTTAAAGACATCATGTGCTTGTAATGCACTCAGACGGATTGCTATACTGGTTCAGCAACTTTGGGAATCCCATCAGATAGATTAAATGAGCGTTGTCTGATTTGATCTAAGATCCTCGTTTGTTTTTCACCACTGTTGATGTTTTCGCATTTAAAAAAATTTGTAATTGAAAAGGGAAAAAAACAACTGTTTGTACAGATCACAACCTGAATTGATTTGTCTCATTTACTGTGGTGCTTACAGTAGTGATCTAAAACCCTAAAACCATGATTAGACCTGACATTCCCTTAGTTAGCCAGAATTGACTTTTTTTCCCATTTGTTTCCTTTTCACTCAATATCAGTAATTTGTGAGCAGTAAATCATTTTACAACTTATAAATTTAATTTCCAAATTTCTGTCCGTTTCTTTTTTAATATTCATTCACTAAAAATGTCTAATATAACATACTAATCAGATTGCGATTGTTGCACCATTGCTACAGTCCTAATATATGCCGGTGTTCAGTATATGGAAGTGTTTAACTGGTTAACTTAGCATGTATAGGCAGTGCATTACCCGAACAGGAACAGATCGATAACTTTAACTGCGACGAAGAATAAGTGCGAAAGCCATCGTCGTAAAGGAACGAGCTCTCGTTAGCGTCTGATTCACACTCAGGTCTTTGACATAGACAGACTTCTGAGATTCACTGATCTCGTCAGTAAGCTTTGATTAGAGGTTTTTTTTTCTTTAAACTACAGATAAAAAGCCTAATGAAACGAAAAGAAACGAAGGCTGCACACACACTCAAAAATGAGCTTAATGGACGCAAGGAATCAAAAAGCTCAGACTGTTTAAACTCATTCATAACCGTGCCCTTGACTGTTTGCAACTTTTCCTACATGGCCTATTTAATTTTCTGTCATGAGCTCCTATTCTGACTGGCTAGTTATCTACTTATTGTAGTGCATCTATTTGAACCTTGATTGAATGATTTTCTCCCCCTCTGGGCAATTATTATGGAAATGTTATTCCATTTCATCTCTCTTTCTCTCAGTGTCTCTGTGAATTACTTAAATCTCTCATCTTTATTGCGTCGCAGCATGCCGGAGCGAGTACTCCTGTTTTTGGTTTTGCGGATCTTAATATTGGCAGGCGCTAACAGGAATGCTACTACAGACCTTCGAAGTGCGGACGAAAGCTGATCGGGAAGACGAAGCCCGTTTGTGCTCGAACAGACAGAAATCCATGTTGCAGCGAGAGGACGGGGGCTCAGATAAGATTCCACTCATAGCCGCCTACAATCTGGAGACATGATGAGAGGAATCTGGCAAATACGGGCTGACAGAGGCGGACTCTCTGACCTGCTTCACGTAATTCCCATCAAGAGATCTGATGAAGAAGGGCAGCGAGTAGATCTTGGCGTAGTGTAGAGCTGTGCGATTTAATCAGTTCTGCAACTACACCAATCTTTAGTTGCTCGATTCAGTATAAGTTTTTGATTCAGAGTTGATTTTGCATATTGTTTGCTGTTAAATGGTCTAAAATTACTTAAAATATCATCGACAAATACTCACATTTTGCAAGAGTATCACTTTTTCTTCTTCGTGTTTAAGGGTGGCTGGTGCAAAACCACTCAGCAGTTTGTGCAACATAGGACATTTAAACGATCAACACCCTAAATTACACAGCGTTTTAATGTTTATTATATACTTTAAACAGTGTTTAATACTTTGAATCCTGTAAGAACACAATAAACACATTCAGACTATAAACATATTATAATGTAGTAATGCTATTGAACCGAATTGAACTGAAAAGCAAAAAGCCAAAGAAAACTCCTTAAAAATGTAGCGCAGCTTTTGCAGAAAATACAAAGTGCATCCACAAAAACTCACCATTTGCAAGGGTATTTTTTTAATTACTGCCACCTGCTGGACAGGAGTGGTATGATTTGTGGAATGTGGTGTGGAAATTGATGAATTGCTTTTTTAAATGCTTTTAGTAGTTTAGAATACTTTAAAACCTGTAAAAAAAATTTATATGTAAAAAAAACCCCTAACAACTCAGATGTTGTTTATTATAAATTGATTATTTATGGACCATTTTTCCAACATATTCTTTTGCATTGCCTTGTTACACTGTCAGGTGTCAGGCACTTGAAATCTGAACCAAATATATGTGCATTTTTTAATTATTATTATTATTATTTCTATTTTTAACCTACCAAAGACAGGGAGAACATGCAATCTCAATACTTACTGTACAGCCCCCGAGGTGGGAATCAAACCGGCACCCAGGAGGTGCAAGGCACTAATAAATCATTATTAGTGTTGGCCAATAGCTGTAGTATGGGAAGAATATAACGCTTTGAAATGTGCTGTTATTGGAAAATAATCTACTGTTGGGTCACATCACAGCACTCCACCGCTGATTACTTTTCTATAACGGCATGCTCTTGGTATTTTATTCCTAACTAAATGCATGCAGCGGAACGCTGTTCTTTATTATCAGTAATGCATGGATTAATCCCTCAAGGATTCATTCATCATTATTTTTCTGCTTGTATTAAAAACAGTGTAATGTAATTAAGCAGAGAATAATGAAAACAAATAAAGCAGTTAGATCAGATGTGTGTCCAAAAGTTAATCGGATTAGAAAACATTACTGATTACACCTTTAATCATCTCATTTGCTTTTGGTATCAGATTACTTTTTTTCCACAGCACTAGCAGAAATTCATTGTGTTTTAAAGGTTCCTGGTGCTTTCCCAAGACCTCCCCCCTAGTCACTTCTTAAAACAAAAGCGCTCGAGCTATCTCACATCCATGCTATCATGCTAATTGATTTATGTGCAGATTTACTGTAATGTTAGAATAAAAAATGCCTTTGGCTTTACCTCTAGCCCCCGACCAGCTGAATGGAAAAGTGAACAGGACAGAAGCATATTGAGTCATAAATCATTCCAAAACTGTACGGTATGCTAAATAGAGCTGGGGTTGGGAAAGTGGAGAACAAGTAGACGGCCGTTTCAAAACAGCCTGTCATGATCGAGGCCAATTAACAATGAATGAGCTTAAGAATAAAGCATTACCCTGTAATTCATTTTTAAGACATCTGTTTATTTGAAGCATTGATTTGAAAACGATTTTTGGCAATGCCTCGCTTAATAAGTTGGCGCACCAGCTCGCATTCTGATTATCACCACCGCTGCAGCGTCGTAATCTTGTGTATTATCAATTAAAGTTTTACATTCATGCTGTTTGATGCTGTTTGGTGTTTTCATGGAGACATTTAAGTCCAGCACTGGGAAGGTTTTGTTTATGAGACTGTAGCCCGAGACACTTAATACACAGAATGTTGTTGAAGACACGACTTTATACAGTAGTGATTATGTTTCTGTGTTACAATATATTAGTATAAAGTGTAAGACGGAATTGTCCAGTGTTTTAGACACTGTGTGGGTGGAAATGTCAGACTGAAAGCAGAAACAAAAGACATTTCGGCAATTGTCAAGGACAGTAAGGTATAATAGAGACATACGGGTGTATCACTATGCCGCGTTGTTTATCTGTTGGATGTTTTTGGATCTAATCACAAAAAGGTGCAGCCTAAAGATACGTTTTTTAATTGTTATTATTATTATTATTAAATGCAAGGGGTGTGTCCCAGGGTTTCACTAGTGCTTGGATATCATCAAGGTAGAACGTTTTCTCAGTACGTCGTAGCCATGATCGGATCGTCTGCTCCACGTCTGAAACGCTGGCCTCCCAAGAACTCCTTTAATTCCTTTGAAATGGAACCACACTTTGGAATATTTATATGCACGACTACAGTGGGCTCTGAGCCACGTTAACCAGGATCGTCCTTCACGGACGTACGGCCTTCTTTATAACGTTTGTATCATTCAAATATTTTACTGCGGCTGGGAGTCTCCATCACAGAATTGTCAGAAATATCACAAATCCCGGGTTGACTTGAACGCTCCTCGAATGAACCCTGCCTCTACAATGGTCTTATATATACGATATATAATAAATAAACAGATTGTTTAGAAAACTTGTGTGCATTCACACACTGCTGGTCTTATACTCGGATTATAATTTTACACGCTCCTACAGTATACACTCATTAGAGCAAGCATATACAGTATTCATTGTTTCTCTGTGTGTGTGTGTGTGTGTGTGTGTGTGTCTCCGTGTTCCAAGTTGTATTCTTAGCCCTGAACAATAACAGCTGATGGATTACCTCACAGCGCTGTCTGGACATCCCAGGTTCGCCGTGATCCCAAACAGTCTCGGCTAATCACTCTCCTAATAGATCATTCTGCCGCGCGCCTTTTGTTTGTCCCTGTCATCGTTATTGGCGTCAAAGCGAGCCTCCTTGGTGCGTTTATGCCCTGTTGTTCGAATCAATAAGAAGCAAATTATCCTATTCGGAGTCGGTTTAGAGCACTGCAGGGAGCGATCCTGTAAAATGCACTGCATGGCGTTGTATGTCGCGTGTGATCCCGTAGCCCAGGTAATAGGGGTAAATCCCTGAGTCGCCTTTTTTTTCTGTTTAGGCTTTAAGGAAACGTTATTGAGATTAGAGCTAGAAGGGCTTATGTGTGAAAGCAGAAAAATCTGGATACACATCAGAATAAAACCCAGTTACAGACGATAGTGTGGCGTGTGTTTGTGTGTGCTGAACTCCAACCAAGGGTAATTTTTAGCCACAAAGTTAGCAATCAGTGTGTGTTTGTGTGTGTGTGTCCACCCACATCTAACTTGTTTGTTTCACAGACATTTGGCTTGCACCATTGGCGCTGCTACTGAAAGCCATGGCAGCTCAGGGCAGACAGTTGCGTCTGAATAGCATTAACCTTTCAACTGCAATGGCAGCGAAAGCCTCCGCAGATGTCCAGCTTTTGGGTTCAGAGGAAAAAAAAAAGAGAGGGTGGGGGAAAAAAGCCATATTAAGGTCATATCTTTAGCAAAACTGTTATGCTTTCATGTTCATATAAAGGGAAACGGGAAGTGACTGGACAAGCAGAGCTTCAATTGTAAATGTAAGATGTCTAATTACGTGGGATTTTTTTTCCTTTTTTTTTTTGCCCGTTTTAAAATCGTAACGATGCTATTAAAAAAGAAAAAAAGTAAAAACGCGAGCAGCTTTTTAGACTTGGCCGTCTGTCTCTCATCCCTCCTCCCGCTCCGCTTATCTCTGTAACCATTCTTCACAAGGGCGATGCTGGTTAATGAAATCGGCGAAGGCCAACAGGGAGCTCGCTCTCGCTCGACTCCGAGTGAATTGGAAACACTCAGCTCAGCCGTATCGCAGCTGCGTGAGAGGAGCGATGCACAGTCAAAACAAATTAGCAGTGAAATGGCAAGTCGTTGTCAAAAGTCGAAATCTCTACTCCTCCCCGCATGCCTTATTAGAGAATGTACATCTGTCAGTGATCTCTCGTGGATGATCATGCGACGTGTTTATTTTCAAAGGGGAACGTTGGAGAGAGGAATCGGCGCCGGTTTCGTCTGGGTTTTTTTTTTTTTTCCTTCTTTCTTTTCTTGAGGGCATAGTCTGAGTGTAAATTATTTTATTATGTTGTGCTTTTTTCTGATACAAGGCTGTTGAAATGAGAATCCAAACACACACACACACACACACGGAGATATGAAGAACAGACATTTCATTTCTAAGGGCTTATAAATATAGCGATGAGATGTTGATCAACAATAAGTCAATTTGATTAGAGAGGAGCATACTCTCTCTAAATACTGTCAGATTTATAGTGTTAAGAATGATTACAAGTGGCTTCTGAGAGCACTTTCACTTCTTTTAGTCTCCGCGTCAAGAGAATACTTGATACTTTCGGTTTGTTTGGCTTCAGGTTCCTCCACACGGCCTGGCTGTAGCTCATAACCCGAAATATGTCCGGGTTCGGATTCACCTTCTGCACTTAACTTAATCCAGAGTTGAACGGCTTTCTCGATCAAACCGCACTAGAGTTTGAAATCGAACTGGTTATTTTTCATCCTACACTTGAGTACTCACAAATATAAACCCGTTTAAACAAGACGTAATGGGTGCCTACAGTTTATTCCATCTGTCGAATGCTTGCTCAAGCAATACTACTTAAGGTTTACTGCTGGAGTTACAGCAGTGAACATGTTAATGACATACAGCTCTGGCCATGATTAAATCATCAAAGAAAGAAGAAAAAAATGTAGATGGGTATTCAGAATGATCTCGAGCGTACTGGGGGTTACGTTGACGAAAATCGGCCCCATACTTGAGCAATCATAAATCGTCTGGCGATCCCAGGAGACTGACTTACCCTGCCGTCTGGGTGCCGGAAGGACGGCAATGTCAATCATGATAACGCTTGTCAATCATCGTGTATACAGAAGCAGGCAGTTAGCGCTCTCCTTCAAATGCATTAAGCCGCCTTTGAGCTCACGTGTCTCGGAGGAAGCACGTGTTCGTCCTTGTTCTGCCAGGCCAGCAGCTCTCGAGTGATATGTTAATGGTAAGGAATCGGGATTGACTACACTGGGAGGAAAAATACATCAATTAAACAGTCAAATTTTACCAAGTTAGCACTAGTTTAGTTTTAAAGTTTGTGGACAAAATAACAATACAATAAGAACGATAAATAATTTCCCCACCAGCCTCTCGTGAAGTAAATAAGGCATCATGTCATTTTAGTGAGATCACATTCTTAAATGTTTAAAGGTCCCGTATTTTAATAAGTTAACCCGGTTCTCAGGGCTCCTCTCAAAGTGACTGTTTATGCACCAGCTGAAATAACTCTCAGATAATGCTTTTTTTTTTTTTTTTAAGATCTTTTTCACTCGTCCAAACACACAGTTTCACTGTCTGTGTAAATAAGGTACTCTGAATATCTGATTCTGGCCATAGCATTAGGGAAGAAAACTAACAGTCTTGTACTGTATAAACCCCACCAAAACAAAATAAACGTAAAAAAAAAGCAGGAAAGGTCCTTATCTCACTTTTATTTTTTTGGTCCATGCACACCAGAGACACATCTGATTGTCAAAAAATGACTAAAAAGGGATTTTTGCATTATAGGTGACCTTTAAAACCTAGTTAATCTACTAATAGAAAGTGTGGTCGTATGAATATCCAGTATATCCCAGCTAAAATCCTTTCATATTACACTTGTATAGAAGTCCATGTGAAGTGTAAAAAATGTAAAATATTTCAGCTTTAATATAAACCTGCATCATGGAAGATTTTAGAGAAAATAAGTGTTTCCACACCTGTGTTAAGTGTCGCACTTTAGAGAATCTCACTCTGGCAATTTATGATTTAACACACACACACACCACACACACACACACACACACACAGTCAAGTGCTTTAAAGAGCTGCATCTTATATATGCAGTGTGCTGTGATGACCTCCGACAGGAGGATGTTTAATCTGATGATAAACTAGAACAGAGTAATGAAGATGAAGCAGTTTGCTAGCAATCATTTTTATAAATCAACACCGATTTCAGTTCATATCTATGTTTTAGTGGAGTGCCGGGTTTAAGATTAAAGCGTTTGTTTTATAAGTAAATGAGCCGCTTCCAGAGAGACCCGGCGGACACACACGGTCTCAGGTTCCGCGCAGCGCTCACGCCCAGGTTCTCATTAAATGACCTTCCGGCTCAGAGGCCTAAACCCCCAAAGAGCATTGCATTCTGGGTTATGTAGGTACTGCATATTCTTCCCTAATTGCCATCACCTGCACACAGGGAAAGGCCCAGACGTTTCTTTCTGGGACACACTTTTGTGCACCCGACATGTACCGGTCTAAAGAGTCTCAAAGTTGAAAGGGTTTGGATTTCTAAGTTTTTAAAAGCAACTGGGGGAATTCTCCGGCGTTTGAACAGCGTGTATAATTCAGGACATCGAGTGAAAAATTAAAAATTAAAACGCAAACGCAGCCACCTAGATGTACTGCAGTGGGACATTTAAGAATCCTTTTACGCCTTTTTTTTCCCCTTTAAACCACAAGTGCACTTTTTTTATTTGGAGGAGTCAGTCTTTTTCCCTTTTTGCATAGGGGAGCACTTTTTTTTTTTCACCTTCTGATCAGTCAGGACACAAGATGGAGGGCGAGCGATAAAATAAACACGGTGGACAGAGTGCTGTTGAAAGAGATGATTCTTAGAGAATATACAGTATAGTGGCATGAAATAAATAAATAAGGGCGGGTCTACAGTAGGTTTGGGACGTTTATCAGTGCGCGATTTGACGTTCAGCGTTACGTCTGACGTTCTGTACACACACTGCCTCCAAAGTTGCTGTTAATGAAAAAAAAAAAACTTTTATTTGATCTGCCTGTCTGTTTCTTTACTGTAATGCCTCTACTATCATTTCCTTACTTCATTTGTCTCGCCTTCTTTCTATCCGTCGTATATTTATTATCCCTTCTTCTTTTTTCTTCCCCTCCTGTCTCTTTTTCTTTTCCTCACCTTACTGATTGCTCTTTCTGAGTGATGTGTTTGAGATGTGCCTCATGCTCAGCAGCCCGTCCTGTCCCACCCGTCGCACGAGTGTGTCTCCCAGCTGTGCCGAGCTGAACCGAGCCGTGTGTGACGAATGGCGTTTAACTTGCATTACGCCTGCATGTGGTGACCAACTCTCACCTTCAGCTAATGCTGAATAATTCACCCGCTTCATTCTCAGGCTCTGATGTGCTGTTTCACTTCTCCCGGTCACATTTAAACAGCTTTATATATATATATAAATATTTGAAAGATGCTGTGATAGAAGCAGAACTGTTCTGCCTGGTGTCTATTTCACCGAAGCTGACTCGCAGAGCAGCGGAGTTTATTTTGTATTTAAAGAGAAGACCGGGCATTACTTAACGCTGAAGTAGTGTGTGTTGGTAAAGGAGGGAACGTGCTCTCCATCTCGAGCGAGATATGTCGGCGATGTTTTGATAGCGAGGCGCTCTGTGACTTTTGTCATTATCCACGGCTACCAATCGATTCAGCCCGGTCCTGTCTGCGAGGAGAAACTTGACTTTTACTCATAATTAAAGCAATCTAGATGCAAATCAGGGCATATTCCAGTGGCATATTGTGTTATGAGGCCTTCCACGCTTGCGCGAGCAGCATGTCATTAAAGGGCCTTATCAGGAGGCGGATACACTCGTATACACATACGCAGCTTACATACACATCATTTCTCATACAGCCTTCATACAGCCCGCCGCGGCGTACGTTTCCAGCCCAATCACGCCGATTAGCTGCATTCATAAAAAGCTGAAGGCTTGTAATTGTCACGCTCCAAGGCGTACCAGGCGCTTTTTATAGTCCGCGTTCATTATTGAAGTGTGCGCCTGCCACACGGCAAGGTTGTATCCATGTCACTGGGTGCCTTTAATACCCATTATCCTGTCAAGAGCAATCCATGTCACACAGGTCTTCACATGCATGAAGTAGTAGTAGTGTAGTCCTCGTACCGAACGTCATGGAAGTTCAGGGTTTTTCACCGTACCAAGTGTTAAACCTCTCAATGATGCCAGCCTGATTGAGAAACTTTGAAATGAAATATGCTCGCTTTTATAAGAGCCGATGTCACTGTAAAATCAAATATTTATGCAGCTTTAGAACCGGAGTGAGACGTTATAAGCAGACGTTTAGAACCGGAGCAAAACGTTATAAGCAGACGTTTAGAACCGGAGTGAGACGTTATAAGCAGACGTTTAGAACCGGAGTGAGACATTATAAGCAGACGTTTAGAACCGGAGCGAAACGTTATAAGCAGACGTTTAGAACCGGAGTGAGACGTTATAAGCAGACGTTTAGAGTGAGACATTATAAGCAGACGTTTAGAACCGGAGCGAAACGTTATAAGCAGACGTTTAGAACCGGAGCGAGACGTTATAAGCAGACGTTTAGAACCGGAGCGAGACATTATAAGCAGACGTTTAGAACCGGGGTGAGACGTTATAAGCAAACGTTTAGAACCGGAGTGAGACGGTAAAAGCAGACATTTAGAACCGGAGTAAGACGTTATAAGCAGACGTTTAGAACCGGAGTAAGAAGTTATAAGCAGACGTTTAGAACCGGAGTGAGATGTTATAAGCAAACGTTTAGAACCGGAGTGAGACGTTGAAAGCAGACGTTTAGAACCGGGGTGAGACGTTAAAAGCAGACGTTTAGAACCGGAGTGAGACATTATAAGCAGACGTTTAGAACCGGGGTGAGACGTTGAAAGCAGACGTTTAGAACCGGAGCGAAACGTTATAAGCAGACGTTTAGAACCGGAGTGAGACATTATAAGCAGACGTTTAGAACCGGAGTGAGACGTTAAAAGCAGACGTTTAGAACCGGAGTGAGACATTATAAGCAGACGTTTAGAACCGGAGTGAGACGTTGAAAGCAGACGTTTAGAACTGGAGTGAGACGTTAAAAGCAGACGTTTAGAACCGGGGTGAGATGTTTAAAAGGAGACGTTTGCGTCCGTCAGCGTGTTTCAGTTTATAATTATCACCTTTATCAGTCCCTGGTTAATATACTTCCTCGGGTACAGACTGTCCTCCTACCGTGTTTACCCTTCGCTTTTCAAGATTCATTTTCATTTTTGCATGTCAGTCGCGCAGGTGTGTGTGTGTGTGTGTGTGTGTGTGTGTGTGTGTGTGTGTGTGTGTGTGTGTATGTGTGTGTGTGATGGAGAGAGACAGAGAGGGGAGAGAAAGAGCGAGTGAAATTACATTAAGAAGGGAGAGGTGGGTGGGCCGTGAAGTTTCAGGCTGGGTTATGTGTTTGTTTTTGGCTTCCCGTCTAATTACAGCACACACATCATTAGGAGGATCCAACAGCAAGACAATACGCAGGAAACGAGTCATTACCGGCTAGGTGGAGATCAATTATTGCCTCTTTTTTCAGCTCATTGTGCAGATTCTAATTAACCAAAACCGTATTTGGGGGGCTGGGAGGGAGAGGGATGATGCAGCGCTCCTGACTCATTCTGGGCCACAATTATCAACCGCGTTAATATTTGTTTAAATGTTTGCCGTGCAGTTTGGGTTCAAGGATAACTACGAGGCTGTAAAATAGATTTTACTTCATGCTTATGCTCTTAATAAAAAAATAATCTATGCATGTAGTTAATCTGTACAACCTGAAGTATTTAAGTCATTCATTCAACTTCTACACTGCTGATCCTGTACAGGGTCACAGAGGGCCTTGGGGGAACGAGGCGGGGTTTACACCCTGGACATGGTGCCAATCCATCACAGACACACCATGAGCAAGTCGGGAACGCCAGTTAGCCTCATCTGCATGTCTTTGGACTGTGGGAGGAAACCGGAGTAACCGGAGGAAACCCACCAAGCACAGGGAGAACATGCAAACACTACACACAAAAGTCAGAGGCAAGAGTCGAACCCTTGACCCTGGATGTGAAAAGGTTGTATTTTCCCACCTGAAAATCATGCTGAGAAACTTTCTCCTGTTCAGAGTCACGTTCCTCGGCTGATATTCTGTTCAGATTGGTGAAATAACCTCCATCCAGTTCACAGTTCATGCTTTCACAAGCATCTAAAAGAATAAGATCTTTCTTTTTTTTCTTCCCGGTTAGACAAATATATGATATGATATGATATGATATGATATGATATGATATGATATGATATGATATGATATCGAAGGAATCTGTGTCGTGGAACTGGCAGGGGTCGCAGAAAATCTGTAATCAGAATAACGAATCAGGATCGTACACTGTAAATCAATCACAAACAACAGTTTGGTAACGTCCGTAGAAAAACCTCACAGGAGCGTAGACTTCGTAATGTGTGTTTTAAAGTCCGGAACGTGATTGTTGCGAGTTGTAGTTTGTCTCCGCCATGCTTGTCCGTGTAAATGCCTGTTCCTCCGCCTGAATAGTCTAAGCTATAATCCTTACAATAATTAGAGTAAGACTTGTTCCACCTTTATTGTTAAAAAAAGCACTTGATCCAGCACATACTATTGTTTTTGCATTTTCTTTTGTTTGTGTGTGTTCACGACTTAATATAGTCATGTGTTGGGGATTTTGATTTCTTTCTATCATTATTTTTTACATCATGCTCTTATTTCACTTGTGGTCCCATTTTTTCCGTTAATGTTCTCACTCTGTATACAACCCACGGGTTTGCTAAGCTCTGCCTTTATGTCCCACAGTCATTTAAAACTTCGGTCTAATGAAAGTGATTATATGATGCGGAAAATGTAAATGTCCCATTCTGCCCGTTCTAATTGTTTGATTTGCAGAAGTCGAGACCTCCCCGAAAAAAGACATTGAAATTGTTCCGGCTCGTTCCCGAACGCGACGCTTTAGTTCAATTCCTCCGTTTTCAATTACAGAACCCGCATTAGCCGCGTGTGTTCCTGGCCCTCTGTCTTATTCTGCTTTGTTAAATAGTGTGAAGAAGCCACGTGGCTAAAGGTTAATGCAGTGGTAATTATGAATGTGATTTCCCCTTGGCTGAGGGGGCCGCTATGCGAAGGCGGCACTGTGATCATATCTAATGCATTAGCCTAATGACGAGATTCAGACGAGGCCATTCTCACGCTTTATTAAACCTCACGCCACTGTCATCTTCTGCGCCAATTTAGTCCCGACTCTGCGTATGCCATCGGTGAGCTAAACATGGGGGGGTTGAGAAATCCAAGCACACACACACAGACACACACACACACACACACACAGACACATAGAGACACACGTGGGCTTCGGCATGTCTTGATTCAACTCGGTGTCATCCTGGGAGGCATTGTTTATTGCTCTGTTCTTGTTTTTCTGTGCCGAGGTGTGAAAAATCAGGATCTTTGTTCACAGAAGAACAAAATGTACAAAGAATCAGTCATGGTGCAAAAAAAAAAAAAAAAAAAGAATCAATTCAGGGGATAATGTGTGCAGTTTAAAACTGTACATGTACGATGATACTAGCGGAGAAAAAAAAATCCGTAAGTGAATAGGAGAACAAAAAGAAAGGGTTTGGAAATGATAAACACGTTCAGAACGGCTAAGGATGATGAGCATCGAGAATAGATAATCTGATTCTTTTACTCCATGACTCATCCAGCCATCAAATGATTTTAACAGAGAAGCAGAAGCTGCCGCTGACAGATTGATTTAAATAAAGTCGAGGGGTAATGCAGCTGTAGAGGAATTAGACGACTCTCTTTGTTGTTCTCTTTGTTGACGGTTCTTCTATTTTTATAGCAGTAATGTGTCTGTTATGGGAGAGCATACGGAAGTGAAGTTGCTTTATATTATGAATCCAATAAAGAATTCATATTGGTTTGTGCTGATTGATGTATTTTTAGGAATTTATTCCCAGCCCTGTTCGAATGCTCAGTTCTGTTTAATCAGATGATGATTAGTTTCTTCTAACATCAGCTTTGAATATTGTTGCCAACTGCAAAACAAATCACCTCTTTATATTAACACTCACTCACTCATCATCGTTACCGCTTTATCCTGTATTCTGGGTCGCGGTGACCTAGAGCCTATCCCAGGAGACTTAGGAGAACATGCAAACTCCATGCACACAGAGACGGGAATCGAACCTGGTCGGGAATCGAACCCAGACCCTGGAGGTGCCAGGCGACAGTGCTTTTATATTAACACACTCATTATAATACAGTACATTGCCTGGATAACAAAATAATAAAAAATAATAATTGCCCATGCCAAGATTTTATTCGATCTCATTTAGCTTTGGTTCCAGTGGCTAGCTGATGTGTTAAAATGATTTTCCATGCTCTGAGAAACTCTCTTCCACAATACAGAATGTGCTCATGTCGTCATCACCCAACATTCACTACATTCAGGTCGTCAGCTGACTTCATTTATTGCCACAAAGTGTTGCTGAGCCTCGACCTGAGCAACTGAAGGAACCCCGGATCATAACATGGACGTGAACCGATGCACTCTTGAAATCAGCTCATCAGACCACATGACCTTTTTCCATTAATCCAAAATTAGCTCTTTAGCAAACTGATGTCTTTTTTTCTGACTAGTCTCACTAATAAGTGTTTTTCTTCAAATCTCAGTCATACACAGTACGATATGCTGTAAAATGTTTATACAGTATAAAGATTATTAATAGGAAATAAAATACAGAATAAAATATAGAAAATAGCTTTAGCTAAGGGAAGAAAAATATATCTATAGGAGATAAGATGACATATAAAATATAAGAAAAACATAAGAAAAACCTAGCTGTATAAATATGGAAAAAGGAATGATCTTATGGCTACACAGCTGTTCAGTCCCAATCCTCTCATTACATTATGTGTGTGTGGAAATGCTCTTACTTTCACAGTTTTTACTGTTGATTTCTTTTTACAATGAAACGTCATCAAGTGTTTAAGTGATCTCCATTCATTCAGCACCAAAGCACTGGACAGCTCTTAACCCAATTCCACTCAGTTCAAATCTCCTTCTTTGCTTGCTACAGCCCAATAAATCGACCCTTTTGAAACTTTTCTGAAATAAATGCACAAATGGTTGTATAAAAAAAAAAGAAATCCGAACATTGGAAGTGCTAACGATACAGGTGCTGATGATGGCACTGAGTTACACCTCCTCAGAGTTGACAGAGTATTTACTTTTCTGTCAGGTGTTTGGACTTTTGCATCACTGCATCAGATAAGAATTGGAGTGCGTGCAGTTGTTTGGCGCATGCACCTGGCGTGAAGTGTGTGTGTGTGTGTGTGTGTGTGTGTGTGTGTGTGTTTCCCCTTCAGCATGTGTCTCTGCCACCTGCTCACTGACGCAGCACTATAGGAGCATATGCTAAATTAAATTTAAATTCATTTTAGCGAGCCCACGTTCAGTCAGTGTGTCACCACTGTTTGTTTCGTTGTTCTTGTCATGTTTATCAGCGCTTCCTCAGATAGAGTGACTAAAGGAAATGTGGACATGGCTGTGCAGGTTTAGACATCTTGCTTATGATTATAAAAAAAAAAAAAAAAAGACCCGAATCTGCAAATGAACGTGATTAGTTCCTGATGGCACCTTCACTAATAGCACTGGTATTTAGTATTTTTGCCTAAATAACGTCGAACAGCTTATTTTTCTTCCAGCACTTCCAAACTTTCACTGATTTATGGCAGGTTAATGATAAATATATTCTGTGCATCAAAGGCTTGGGATAAATGCACGCTGAAGGACCGGTCTGTTTTCATTTTGCTCATTGGTTTCCTACGTTACACACATTGGCGGTCGACTAGCTCCAGATACTGTACTAGCTCCAGTGTCAATGAGTTTATCGCCACACAGAGAGAATGATGCAACAGAACTTTCCCACCATCTCGACTGTACGCTTTGCTGGAACAAATCAGCTTCCATAGCGTCCACTAACACCATCACTGCCATCACATTCATCAGCTTTAAGGTCCTTTAAGGTTTAGGAATTGTTCATTCGCGTTAATGCATCTGATTAATCTAGATATTTTTAACGAGTTACTATTTTTTTAAAATGCAAATTAAATCGTATGACCAAGCTTGACCCTAATGGCTTCCCATCGTCCCGGCGCAGTTACTCGGCTGTGTGTGATAATGGCACGTTTAATGTGGATAATATCATGACTGAGGAAACATCACCGGGTGTGCTAAACTGCAAGTTTCGTTATAAAAAGCTTCTAGATGCAAGATTGAACAAAACCCAGCTTTGTGCGAGTTTTAAGCTGCCTTTAAGAGGAACTACTTTTACAAGAATACATTAAAAATGTAAGACACCGAAAAAGGCTGTGAAAATGAGGCAGGCGCTCTAAGCTACTTTTATCGCACTTAGTGGAGACATCAGTAAATAGCCATAAGTACGTCAGCACATCTAATCAATAACCAATGGCAACTGCACTCATTCACTCTGGGCATGTTACAAACACGAGAAAGACATTTTGCCAATGCGTGCGCACAGACGTGGTCACGATGAGATGAGCAGACAGGGCCGACAGTAGGGCTGCTGCTGCAAGGAGTTTACTATTCGAGAGATTTAAATTAAACATTTGTTTAATGTTTGACAAACTGCATAATCTGTTTGTCATGCACTTCTTTATTCCAACATTGCACGTTCATAATACAAGAAAATCAGAGTATTTTACAATTGTGATTAATCGTGATTAATCACGATCTATGACTGCGATTAACTAGATTAAAAATTTTAATCGATTAACAGCACTAGTATTTTTGCTTCTATTTATCATACTTACAGTACATACATACTAACTTCCTCCAGTTGTGTGTATACCGTCATGCATGTAAGCGTTATAGGTCAGACATGAAGTTCCTGAGAACTGGAGACTGGACAGGTGTCAGAAATGAAAATAGAAAGAATCGTCTGGCTCACACCTCTAACGTGCAGAGACTCTCTGTACGCGATGTCACAGGTCGAACCGATCCAGGACTCCAGCCTCTCCCAATCTCATCTGTCTAGCTGTTAAGAAAGAGAGGAAGAGCTCACACCAGAGCTGACACCACTTTAATTGGATTAGTGATTAAAAGAACCTGGTTGTCTGGGTAGAAAAAGAGAAAAGGGATTAAACACAGTCACACAACAAGGACAGGCCAAAAAGTTACCTCATTCTGCAGGGGAAATCTTGTTGTAACTTCATGTTCTTTTTTTGATTATTTTTTGATGCAGCAGGAGTCTGCACCGTCTCAAGGCCGCATTCAGAGTGTGCAGCTCGACTTTAAAAGATTGCTGGGAATGTTTTCCTTAAATAAATTCCCAGCACATGTCAGGATGGCCCCATGACTGCATGCACTTCACGCCTCCAAGATTGCCAGGTTTTTCTTAAGTAGAACTCCCAGGGTTAGGTTATGTCAATAATGTTCAGACCAGAGGATCTTTAACTTTAGCCATTTTGTTATATATACATATTTATAGACAATTTCTATTACACATAAATCAACTTTTAAAATATAAGGCTTATTAGTCAAATGTGTACAATAATAGTCAACCTATTATTCCTGAACTTTTCAACATTACGGTGACACGGATTATAGGATTGTCTTTGAGTTATTGGGATTTGAATTCAACAGTCCACGCAGCTTGGCTAATAACTGTTAGACTCCAGTGATTCATATATCAACTTAAAAAATGATGGGTTGTGATTTCATAGACCCTGTGGCTATCCTTCACAGACGTCTGGAGGCCCTTAGACTCCACTTTAAGGAGCACTGGTTGGGACGATCTTGGAAAGTCTCTAAGAGGAAACAAGGGGAGGTTAAGACTGTAGCATGGATTTGTTCAAATGAAAAAAGTCAAAGGAAAATTATCAAGACTGTTTTGCAGAAGGCTACGAGGATGAGTCAAGAAGACGAGCCTGAGAGTAAACAGGCAGAGTATGGAACGGAAACATCCTCAATCACCGACCAGGAAAAAGTTCAAACGGAAACCATCATCTGGAAAATGTATGCGTTTCTGGGATTTCTGGGATTCTCAAGGGCCAGTATTAAAACATTATCAGGAAAAAGGTTCAACAATCAACAGTGCTCCTTACAATGAGACGTTAATGAAGAGCTAAAACACAAACTTCTAATTAAACACAGAGGACCGCTATCCGAGGGCGACATGATCTTGTATATAAAGCATCTTCTCTATAGTCCTGATCTCACTCCATCAAATGTTCAGCTAGTTGGTCCACTGTAAGCCATAAGTACTATGAGGACGAAGATTCACTTTTGATGAAGAAGTGAAGACAGCGGTGCATTCGTGGCTGGGAGCTCACCATAAACAAAGTGTATTAAAAAAAAGCATGTCGAAAAATTCTGTATTTGATCCCTGTCTTTGCCACCGTGCTGATCTAAAAAGCATCTCAGACTGTTTATCATGCCAAACCTCCAACAGGAATCAAGGCTACACAGAGTGACTAGAACAATATTGCCTATATACAGTTTTTTTTTCCCCCAGCTGTCCAGGTTCAGAGACCCTGTGTCCACTGTAGCGTGAACACCGATCAGTAGTTTGGTCCTCAATTCATTTTGAATACAGCTCTGACTTTCCTGAGTGTAAAACAGATCATAAAGTATGAGGTCTGGACTCTTGGGTCAGTGTTGAACCTCTTTTATATCATTGCGCATGTTTATCTTTAGAAATCTGCGAAGCTGAAATCGATTGCAAATCGTATAACGGAGTGTGCCGTATGATTGAAAGACATTATTACTCATTTTATCTCCAGGAACACCTTGGAAATCACGATTCTTTTAGTAAAGTGTAATGAATAGCAGAAGAGAACAGCAATTGTCTCTCTCTCTCTCTCTCTCTCTCTCTCTCTCTCTCTCTCTCTTTCGTCATACATAGAACTAACTTTTCCTGGCACATCAACTTAATATCTCACCATTTGATAAATCCACAGCAGCCGTCAAAAAGAAAACCCATCTGTCACTCAAAAGTGGAAGCTTCTAAAGTCCTGCCTGTCATGTGAGGGTAGCACTTTGCAGGACAGACAGTAATGATGCAATCCTGACAGTGCTGCTCGTTCAAGCGACTCCTCTGATTGCCACTGATTGTAGAGCAGAGAGCTGTAAGGAGGCGCGAGAGCGAGCGATGGCGCTCTGATAGGATGGACCCGGGGGAAAAAGAAGGGGGGAAAAAACAATCTGAATGAAGAGATTAGAAGTTGTAGAAGATACTCACACGGCAGGATCCATCATGTGTAAATTGAGCTAGATCATTTAGAGACCTGTTAAAGGAGCCGAATTCCATATTTTTGGTAAAAAGCAGCGCAGCACTGAGACCATCATAAGACAATCAGGTGCATGTCACGGGGAGCACAGTGTGTACGTACCCGCCAAGGTAATTATAGACGCCATGGCGGCTTTTTAGGCAAACTGGATTCTGATTGATGAGATCTTTTGACAAACATGAAACCAAAGATTAGCATTTTTTTTGTGAAAGGTGCTATATTGAAATTATTATTTGTATTAATATTTTTTTTTTTTGGATAGGATTAGTATTAGTATTATTAGTGTTATTTTTATCCCACAAATAGCAAATTAACTGTTCCAACCATTTTAAACTGAGAAACCGTGAAGACTTTATTAAACGTCGAAATTAAAGTGAAAATTGCGTAATACAGTAATTGCATAAGATATGGAAGTCTTCCGTCTATCTGCAACTGCAAATTTTCCAGCCTTTTTCCAGCTTTGTCCTAGTTCACTCATTCGACAGGAAGCGAGGGATCGTTTCTGCACTTTCTCGTCACTGGCCTACTTCATCCGCTGTGCGAAGGGCATGACGAGCAGGGAATGACGGATGCTTTTTTACGGAAGAAGCTTTATATTCGTCATAATGCTGGATTTGGTTCATGTAATAAACAAATTTGCTTTAGCTCTCTCTGATGTGTTTCTGGTAACTGAACGAATTTCCTTGCACCCGCTCTGTCTCCTTGGCCTTCCTCCCATGGTGGACTCCATGGTGAGCCCAGCGGTCCTGCCCCTGCAGTCACCCACACCGAGGACTGAGCGAGAGAACGGTAGCACTGTAACCTCAGGCGTTAGGAACTCGTCTGTCCTGTCTCTGCTTTTTATAAAGTAGGGCACCTCCATCCATGTCAGCGTGACAAGTGGGAATCGCTAATACACTCCACAAACCCCAGCCCTCCCCCACCTACCCCCTCCCCCCCCTCCCAAAAAAAGACCTCTCATTGACACTTGCACCACTCGCTAACACATGTATTATTCTTACTCAAGAATGATGTGTGTAATTTGGTTAGATAAATATTATTCCTCCAAATTGCATTTAGCAACACCAGCCATTTGCGATTAGACACAAATTTACACCAGCATAAAATAGCATCAGTTACACCAGTATTTGATTTGTACCAATTTTGAAGTAATTCCTGAATAATAAATATTGCACTCTTGGGTAATGTGAGAGATAATAAGTGATGAATATTTCACAAAAACTTTATTAGAACTGCCGTATCAGAGGTTGAGTTTGAATTAGAAATTAAGAAGTTTTCAGAACGTCAATTTGTGGCCCCTGTTCTCAGGTTAGGATAAAATATAAACTATAATAATATAATCTAAAATAAAATAATGTATTCTGCGGCAAACCACTGACTTTTTTTGGTCTGTAGTAGAATCACATTTAGAATAATTAATGTACAATAAGGATTTTCTTTCTTCTTCTTTCTTTAAAAGGTAACATAAGATTTAAATCATCTCCAAATCCTTTGAGACCTTTAGTGAAATTGTATACGATTCATTATCCTGATTTCCGTTGCTCTTTATTAATGCTCTGAATTGTATATCTTTATCAAATCCTTAATGATGTAACAACTCCATTTAGTCCGGCAAGAATACCAATATCAGCCATAACATTAAAACCACTTGTAGGTGAAATGGATAGCATTCTCTCATTACAGGGGGACGATATACCGGGTTAGCCAACTTTCTCAAAAGTAATGTTGGAAGCAGGAAAAATGGCCAAGTGTAAGGATGTGAGTGGTCCAAAATGCTGACTGGGTCAGAGCGTCTCCTAAACAGCAGTGTGCAGTGGTTAGTACCTACCAAGAGCGATAAAGGAACGGACAACCAGTGCAAGGTCATAAGTGGCCAGTGTGTGTGTGTGTGTGTGTGTAGAGAGAGAAGGCTGCTGAATATTTTAGTGAGTCATTTATATTAAAAGTATGTATATCAATAAATGGTTTTAAATTTATATTTATATTAATAAATTAAAAGTTAATGGGCACTTTGTTGCAACAAATAATGTATTGATTTTTCTTTTTGCTCATAAGATCAAATAAAATTATTTGCCACATATACAGTCATACACAGTACACAGTATAATATGCAGTGAAATGCTTATACGACCGCTCCTGACCTTAAAATCAAGATTATCAATAAGAAATAAATTATGGAACAGAATAAGAATACAATATAGAAAAACGTAGCTGCAGAAAAAAAAATAGAACAAAATATAAAATATGATATAAAATCTAAATAGAAACGCCTGGGGACGTTACGTGAGATATAATGACCATAAATGTGCAAAAGTGTGCGAAATAAAATGAAATTAGGGTGAGTGCAAATGTGCATGAATGAAAGACGTATCTTGCTCTGGAGTAATGAAGTGTTAAATTTGTAAACATTTACAGTACACTAATTAAAGTTAGATTCCACAAATAACTAGTCCAGGTTCGACCCTTTGATATGTGTATATACTGTATCACCAAAGCCCTTACTATATTTGATCAAAGATAAATTTAACGTTTGTGTCTTTTATATATAAAAGCGTTTCCACGTTACTTTAAGTTTCAACTCCTAACCTAAAACTTTGAAGTGTTATTCTAACCTTGTTACTTTTCCTTGTGTACTTTAACAAAGAAACGAGCAGGACAAGTCCTTGAGTGGATTCTATTCAAAATGTTACGCAAATATATATATATATATATACACATATAAAACTGGCACTACGTAAATGCAGAAAAGACAACAGTTTCAGTCATCTTGAGGTTTCAGCACATCGACGTGAAGGTTATAAATCAGAAAATGCACAAATGTCATATGTGGCTGATGGCTTGTTGTAGTGTGTTCTCATCCTGTCCTTGAACACGAAGGTGTGTGTGTGCGTGTGTGTTGTGAGTGAGTGAGTGTGAGAGTGTTGCTTTGACAGAGTACAGAGGAAGGGAGTAAATCAGGCTCGGGCTTCTCTCCTGGCCTGTGGGCAGTGAACGGTGTGAGAGAAAGGGCTGAGTCGGGTTCAATAAAAACAATTTCAGTGTGTTCCCTTGTTTATGATGTTTGTGCACTGGGTTTTATTTCCACAGCTCCTAGCACTGAGGCTGGTGTAAAAGAATGGCTTCAAGCCAGAACTCAACAACTTATTGCAAGGAAGATGTGTGATTCCTGGATTATTTATTTATTTATTTGTTTGTGTCTGTGTGTGTGTGTGCGTGTGTGCAGGAAGGCGGAATCATCTTCTAAAACAGTATGATAGAAGATAACCGGTGAAAAGTGTCTTGGTTGGTCTCGAGCCTTATCAGAGGTGAAAGTGTGCTCCGTCTCATTTTAGAGCTGTTTTAGTCCAGCTGTAAGTGGCTGTACAGTTTTAAGGGGTTTTGCGGGGAGGGTTGTTGGGCAGGGATTGTTTTTTCGGAATAGTGGATCGATATCGTATATCGGATCCTGTAACAAGTTGGAAGGACTGGAATTGGATTTGGAAGCATCGTTTATTTTCGGAACTGAAAATGTGGTACAAATCGACTAGAGTGCTTTTATTTATTTATCATATTAATACTTTATTATGAGGGGCGTGCGCTCTAGTCAAACCAGGATCTGTGATGAAATTTCTAGTGATTAGATGAGACTCATTTGAACTTTTTTAGGAAGGCTGTATGTCTGTAAATGACGATTGCGGCCGAGGTGGCTCGGGGACACACCGCAGTCGTTCCAATGAACGTTCAACGAGTCGGATACGTGATCCGTGAGCCGACTTGCGAAAGAGACGCACCTGTGTATGAGAACTGTGGATGGATGGATGGATGGATGGATGGAGGCTAGGTTAAAAAAAAATTATCCCAATAAGAAAAAGGGTAAGGTTATTAAAAAAATCATTTTTTAAGGAGATCCTGGGAGGCCAGCAAACATTTTATACGTAAAGCAGGCAGTTCCATCATACTGTAGATGTGGGATACTGGGGGGAAAGTATACAGTAGCAGGGGATTATTTAGATTTTACGCTCATAACTGTGTTTAGTGTGTAATCAACCAGTTTTGGTCTGACTTGAACACCACTCATGTATATACTGTATATTGTCTATCAACTGTATGCGATTTTTGTGTGGATGTTTGATTGTGAAGCCATTATATTCATTCATCTTTTTTTAAATATTTATTTAAATATATCATAAGTATACAGAAAACTTAAACCCTTTCTCAATATCTATTTTTGCAACAAAGAATGAAAAAAAAAAAACATTTAAATGCTTATTGCTGAATATAAACAGATTTTGGACTCATGTAAACAGGGTAAGGGGTTTGTTGACTTTTTACATTTTATTTTGATCATGCGAAAAATGTAAAGGAAATTATTCTAGAAATACAAACGCCTGTTTAATACCTAAATTAATCTGAGCCGCACTGTTTAGATACAATGCTGAAAGATTAATCAATATGTAAAATATTCAGTAGTATTTCTAAACCTAATTTCTAATACGCTTATATTGTTCACTTTCTAACAGCATCTTGTTTACTTTGCCAGGAATTAATGCAAATACAAATTGCTTTTGTCAACAGATCAGATTTAATTCTGTTTTCAGTTAACAGGATTCTGTGTAATACTAAATTGGGAGGGGGGGGGGGTAAAATTAAGTTTGCCAAATTTAATTAGTCAATTAATGTGCATACACCCTAGTGTATTTGTTGACAAGTTTTGCAGTTTGAGACGTTTTATAACTTGTACAGTTTTATTTATTTATGCATTTTATTTATTTATTTATTTATTTTGCAGTCAACACATTTCATTTCAGCTTAAATGACTCATTGGCGAAGATTACATTTCTGTGGAATGTACAGTATGAGTATATTTATTAAAAAATGAACATTTCTCGAAATGGTTTTGCTCGTCAGCCTGAAGTTCTACCATTATCCTGAATTGCAAGTGAATTAGTAGATATATAGTGTGTGTGTACAGTACATTTAGTCAGAATGAAGATAACGTGCTGCAAATAAACCGAGGGCCCGGAGCCGCTGGTCGTATTTCTGCCGCGGTCAGACGAGCGCGCGTGTGTGAAAACCAGCGAGAGAATACCGGCGAGTAGACTGAGTGGAACGGAGCTGGTGGAAACTACACATAACCACACTCGTTCTCTCGCTAGTTTCTCTCTCACACACACTCACACACACACTCACACGGGCCCACACACAGTTTCAGCTTTGTTCAAGGTTAAGGAAGTGGTGCAGGTGGTCTTTTGCACAAACTCAGCAGTTTTTCCCATGTGTTAGATCTCACTGCCATGACCTGTACGTGTGTATCCCAGCCTGCAAACCAACGGGTCTTGATCATGCATTTTGGACAGTATGATAAGTTTGTGTATTACTGTGTGATTTTTTTCTTCTTCTGGTCCTAATCATTCAGTGATAAGTCAGAGATCTTAGCTCGGCGCTTTGTTTGTGGCAGGAAGCTCAATGGATTTGGATTGGTTTGCTGAGCTGAGTCTCGTGAGTTCTGGGGCTCGGCTTGATTTTTATAAAAAATGCAACACTGTAAAAGCTGGCACAAAATCCTAGCCTGCAATTAAGTTCACTTTTATTTACACAGCGCTGTCAACAACATAGCGCGGCCAACTTTGTCAGAAACCTGCATTTCAGAAATCCGCGTGGAGTTTTTGATTGCTGAGACGAGGCGAGGCAAGAGGGGACGAGGACGAAACCTTAAGACGGTCCCACCCTGGGTGCAATTATAAATAGTTTCTCTTTTACAACTGTTCTGTATACTATAAGGTTAAACAGTGTGAGTGTATCATGAATGAGTTCTGCTTTAAAAGTGTTTTAATTGTTTTAAAAGGCTTTGGGTTTTCCTCCACAGGTTATTGGACTGATCCCAAACTTTAAACTTTTAGTTCTTTTTTATTTTTTATATTAAAAAAAAGCTTGGTAAATAAAATGCAATTATATGTTGTAACAATATCAATAATATTAATATAAAAAATGCAGTTGATTATTTTTAATTTGCTGTTTATTATGAACTGTTTTGAAGTTCTTACTTCAAAGTCAAAATGTATACTGTCAAATGTCGTTAATTAAATATTCTATATGTTTACAAAATATTGGAAATATTATACAATAAGTAAGCGCATAAAATATTCAGAAAAACGAAACTGATAAATCAATATCGCAATTAAATTTACTTAACAAAACCAAGAAATGGTGCATGCATTAAATTATAATTTATTTATTTATTTTTGTATTTTTTAAATCTATTAGCTTTGTCTCGTTCCTGCCCAGTGGCATTTCCATTAGCAGTGATTTTATTATAGGAAACCCCGCTGCTTTCAGCCAAATGCTACACGTTCGAATCGACAGTACAGATGTTTTTCATGTTTGAACAAAAAAAAATCGTCGAACCTGTTCTGTATTCATTTTTTTGTTCCCTCTTAAGGAGAAAGTTTGTCCTTGCACGGTTTTATTGTTGATGTAGAACTATATCACTTTCAAAATCGCCCCGGTTCAATTTGCTCCTGCTGTTGCATTTCAGTTGTGCGAATATAAGAGAGAGAGACAGAATGTATGGGTGGAGGTGGTAAAGGTTTTATAAACCAGAAACCGGGGTCTTGTCTTGAGTAGAGAAGGAAGGACAGAGTAAGAGAGCGAGAGCTCAACGTTTCCACGAGATACCTTATGTTACAAATGTAGTGTCTGTAAGTTAATGTCTTTTTTTTTTTTTAAGGTTTCAGTACATCAATCTTGTGTCTTGTGCAGTCATTTGTTTTACTTCAGACGGCCGTATAATTGACAAGTGACTGTGTTGTCTTTGGGTAGGAAGTTTCAGGTTATTATTCCACCATCTGGATTTGTCATTCTGTATGTTTTCCCACAACTAGATTTCAGTCTCTAAAAATCTTCCAGCTCCCCCCAAATCCCCCCCCCCCCCCCCCCATCCTCCCTTACTAAATCTCTAGATCTGCAATATGATATTCACGGTTTTGCATATAATCTTTCCCATGATCCCTCCCTCCTTCCCTTGCACCCTGACTGACTGGTTTTATGCGCGCCGCCTGTGCAATACCCCTCAACATATCTCCATTGAAGTGTAATTGTTCAGAAATCGAACGGGGGAGATAAGGCCGCGTGCTGCGTGTGTGTAAGCACAGCTGCTTCCATCCTCGCGGGGCTGTGATGTTCGAGCGTTCGAACATGTGGTACGACTTAGCGGGGGTACGTATGGAGCAAAACACAGCACCCTTCCCTTTAGTGGCTGAGAATATTAAAGAAAGAAAGAGCTAGAAGGGAAACGAGTGGGGGGGGAGACGGGGAGCGTCTGAAATTGAGAAATATGATATCAGGAGAGCACTGTGCAAGAAAAACAAAGTTACTTAGGCCTCCAGCCATTCCTGTTATTAAAATAGTATCACAATTTGATTGAATTTAGCATGTTTAGGGTAGAAGAAGCACAAAGGCTTCAGTCGACCGCTGGCTGGGGGGCAGATTTTAGTCTGTTGCTTTCAGGAGTTGTAGAGAAAACCATTCAAATGGAACATTTCGGTATTAAAGTGCCAGCCATGAATGTGTGTTTTATTTTATTTTATTTTATTTTTTTAAAGAATTCTCAGGCTCAATTAAAGAAGTCCGTTAAATAGTCAAATTCTGTCTCGTTTAAGCGTTCCACCACATTCCATCTTCATGCAATCAGTTAGAAATGCCCATGTCCATGGACGGTACTTACACACACTCAGTCTGAAAAACATCTAAAAGTGGATAAATACCAAGTCGGCCTGAACGACTTCTGTCTCGTGTTACTACTAAAGCACACAGTAAATGGTGCAGGTGTCGGTTGAAGTGTGGAAGCTTTGAGATGGAGTCTTTGGTTACAGAGGACATAGGCTTGAATCCCTGCTGCTGGATGGTGGGGGTTAATTAGCCCTCTATTTTTTAACCAATTATAATCATTGGGTAGTTTTCCCAATCCGACAGACCGGACAGTAGCTAATCTAATCAGGAAGAAGGAAGCCTGCCCACACGCTTATTCTTATTCCTGACCTCGGAGTGGTAAGCAACGTTAACGCCCATGTTCCCAATAATAGTATGTTCTAAGGTGCCTTACACCATATGTCATATTTTTATCCATTTATACAGTATTTAAAGTGTTGTGGAAGGTTTGTAGTCATTCCCTTACATTTTTTCCCTCACTGTAAGTCCTACAAACTTGGTCTAGGTACCAACACAATTGGTTATACACAGTATATTACAGTCCAGTGTTCTTCAGAATCGTACTGATGGTTTAATGATTTCTGTCAAAAGAACGAGCCATTTCTACCTAGCTTTTCACCTAGCTCTTTTTTTTTTCTCATTGTTTTCACTTCACAGCGGTACCAGCTTCATCGCCGCGGCTTTTACGCATGCTTTCAGACATCCTGGGCTCGTACTGCACTTGCAGAGGATGCACGCAACTTCAGCGATTGAACATACTGTACACAAACGTATGTTCGTATCTTTCGAAAGTTCGTAACTCGAATGCTCGTACGTAGGGGACTTGCATGGATGATGATGATGCCTTCTTACATTCATCTTGTTCTTGTTAAATAGCAACACTTTTATTTCTTCATTGTTATAATACTTACAATATGTGGCTTGTTCTCCGGATTAAGTCCATTTGAATGAGCTGTTACTATGGAAACAATGACGTACGTATTCGACTACTCTCAGAGCAGCTGTTGCAAAAAAAATAATAATAATAATTTATCGGACTGAATAAAGATCAGAATTCAATAGTGCTGTTAATATTGCGCTGTGATATTTATACCCCTATAATTCATCACGTTTACCGTAGCAAGTCTTGTTCATATTTCCCAACCCATGTTTTCTGCTCATCTGTCAGCGAAAGTTCAAAATATGTTTTCTTTAAAGATTTGACTAACCACAGGCTTGACATCTTGTCATATCTGCTCTGATTTACTTGCCCCCCCTTCGTGTGGCCAGTGTTACAGGCCATAATACTTATTTCTTCTATCATTTCCCACACTGTGGTTCAGCCGAGCCCTCCACTTCTGCCCTGTCTGCTCAGGAAATTCACTGGGCTTGGAAACAGAGCTTCTTGTCAAACCACCACAAAAAGCCACACTTTTTTTTTTTTCTAAACAGAAATCTAAACTGGCCTTCACAGGTCTGAATGCCTGAAGCTGAACAGGATGAGTGGAAACATGTGAGTGACCCAACTGAGCAGATTTAGATCCATTTCAACCGCAATCCACTTCTGAAGGCTGTGCTCCGAGCCATCTTTTATGAAGGTCTTTCGCCGCGCAGGGGGAACACAAGGGCTGATGCCAAACATGATGTGAAGGCTGGAGGAGGTAATGGCTAATGAGTAAAGTGGGATCGTCTGTACTCGTGCTGCAGCGGTGCGAACGCAAGCAGCTCCCTGAGATCTTGATACAAATGAAGTCGTAAGACAAGCCACAATCTTTAACCTTAACTCTCCGCGAGTGTTCTGTTAGGTCATGCGCATTTACATAAATCTGCAGTTGTGGGATTGTATCCTGAGATATCAAGCTTTGTGGTCATGTCATTGGTCCATTGACCCTGGAATCTAGTTATGTAACCGAATCTGAAAAAATACTGTATATATTAGAATAGAGTACATGGTTTTCTAGTGAACTACTGGCTAGGACATGGCGCGCTCACCGCCATGGCCTGGGTTTGATTCCCGAACCACTGACACAGAGGGCTGCACAAGTCAGTGTGCCCTTCATGCCAGTTCCAGTCCATTTGTGAAGGTTGCATCGGGAAGAACATCCAGCTATACCCTGTGCCAAATGAAATGTGTTGATCCACAATGCCAACCTCTAAAATCAGGATGTAAGGCGGTTTTTAATACCTGCCTGCATACATTTATACAATGGTATAAGTTCTGTGATAAATTAAATTACGATGGCTACAAAGAAAGTTAGGAAAAGTTTCTTAAGAACTTGCGCGATGTAGCTGAGGTTGAGGAACTTTCATAGCCAGAATTCACACACCATGTGTGCCATTTGACTCCCGGTTTAGGCCACACACACTTTAGTGCGAAATCTGAATATGGATATATTTGAAGCGCTAAACAGATACAGATAGTGCCATCGCATTACATCCCTATTGGATTGTGTCCATTTGTCTGGGCATCCATGTAGCATTTGGCCACCTGCTGTCCTCAGCTCCGGGGCCAGGACAGCAACGGATAGACTAAATGGACGTCCCTGACTAGACAAAAAGTGGAATTCTCGAGGTACTAATTACCCGGGAAATTTCTGCCAACTGGCACTGATGATTCTGCCCGGTTCTTTTGTCCCAGCTCTGGTCAAAACACAGAAGCTTCTGGGAGACAGAAGCATCTGTCCTCAATTCATATTATATTCATAGTATATTCAGTTCGTAGTATGTATTTTGTACTCTGACAGATAGCACTTTTTAAAACAATAATTCCTTTGTGCCCATCGAGCCTCTTTGACGAAACAGAGAAACAAATCGTTCGTCGCGAGTGTCGTTAGAGAATAGAAAGTGTGTAAAATCGGGGGGGTGGAAATGTTGCCATGTTGTGAGCCTGAATGACAATTTTGAGCTGCGATCTGTCGAAATCAAGTGCAGTCCCACGGGACAACTTGAATGAAGGTGAGGACGACTGTGTCACTCTCACATCGCCTCATCACCTTGTCACTTCATCATCCTTGCTGCAACGAGAAAAATGGGTGCCTGCTGAAGGCGTCACCCTGCTGGAGCGCGAGCGGGAGGAGGGGACACCCGCTTCAATCCGTCTTTCTTCGCCTATGAACAGATCATGCTAGTTTGCTAAGTGCTCTGTCTGCTGTCTCTCGCACAGATGGAGGTTGAACTACTAAATCCCTGAACTGGAGGCCTCCTAACATCTAACATCCAGGGCGCAGACTTTTTCCTCGGCAGTTTGCGCATAGCTTCACCTACACACACACACACACACACACACACACATACATTTATCGTCGCATTGGCTTTGGGGTATTGAGAAATGCCTCATGACAGCTGAGCCAACCACCGATCTTTGTAACACTCCATAACCTAGGATGTTTTAATGACACCGTCCAAGATACATTATCTAAACACTTAGTAAATGTCTTTCAGATGTTTCCCCCTGCCTGCATTCCCTTCAGAATTCTGGCAGACGTGAAGGGATCTGCTCCGATTTAGGGCTGAGGAGATTTATTGTTTCTGGAGAAAATTGCGCATAAGCTCTGGCCCTCGGTTCAGTACGGAACGAGAGCCGGCAGACACAGTTGTCGTTTTTTAAACAACGAGGCCGTGCTCAGTCTTCCTTGAACATGACTAATTTGAATTTCATTTAACAGCATGGTTGTTTATTCGCCGCAACTTAAAAATCAATTATTCCGTTGTTTTGGCTTACACATTTTTATTGGATTCATAATGGGAAACTTAATTATGATTGCTTGGAGGTATTTTGTTTACAACCTCCTAGCAGCCCAGAAACACAGGTTCCAGTAGATCTATTTAAAAAAAAAAAAAAAAAATCTAATTACCCAAATTAATTCATGAATGATGTTTGTCTTTTTTTTTTTCTCAAATAGGGGAACAAGATGTAATTAGGCATGTTAACTATGTTTCCGGTTTCCATCGGATAATGTAGGTAGAATCTAATTTGAAATCTTCATCTATTTTTTTCCCTTCTTCATTTTTTTATTTGATTTATTTAAAATCTCCATATTTTATAACTAGATAAGGGTGTACAGTATGTTGCTACAGGAAGCAATACAAGGATTTTCGAATGTGATTTTGTAATCAGTCACAAAGAGCCAGGAACTGATGTTGGTTGATTAAGGCCTGGTGCGTCATTGGTGTTTGAGGTTATCCCAAATGTCCAGGTCAGGGTTCTGTGCAGGACATTCCGGTTGTTCCACTCCAACCTTGGCAAACCCTGTTGTTATGGATCTGACTTTGTGCACGGGAGCATTGTCATGCTGGAACCGCTTAAGAGAAATCCTACTGCTGCACATTCTAGACAACAAAACTATCCATGATGCATTAACTAAATAGTACTAAGTGTTAAGTTTTTTTGTTCCCCCCCTCCCAATTTTTTTTTAAAGTGATTTAAAAAAATAAAAAAAAGCAGACAGCAAGCAATCCATCATAGTCGAGCTCCAGTCTTTTGCAATATAGCTGTAATTAAAGGCATAAAACATCAAAGTTTGATGCCTCATGATCAGATGTTTGCTTAACATCTGCGTTTGCAGATAAATCTTTAAACTGATCATTAAATCTCTTGGGGTAGAGCTAGTACATTCTCTTGCTTATGTGCTCATTATGTTTTTTATTGCTTTGCTTAGCTGAGATTAAAAAAAGATGTGATAAAGGAGATTGTAATAAATGTTTAAATAACAGTGATGACTGTGTTCTGTGACAACTCGAGATCGAAACATGCGGCGTGTCTTTTAGCGCCTCATATACAGTCTGCAGACCATGATTAACCCTGTCTGCATGTTTGTTTGTTTGTTTTGGTGGTCATTTTCAAGTTGCTGTTCCACTTGTGGTAATCAGGATCTGGACACCTAAAGAACTTTGTGCATAACCTTATGAAGCTTCATGAGAGTTCACTCTTCTTCGCTTTTGTTTTCTGAGATCATTGGATCTTGCAATGTATGTTGAATTATTATTATTATTATTTTAAGTTTTTTAATTTCCTCTAATGATGATGGGTGGAAGAACTCCAGTAGGATTACAGTGATCATTTAGGGTTTTTTTTTGCTTTTCTGTTACCGTCAAAAAATGTTCTCCTCGCCATGGCTGTGGATCTCGATGCTCAAAGAGACACTGGAAGTCTTTGTTCTGGGAGTCACAGTGGAAGCACATCGTGTATGATTCATGAACCTTTGGGCCTGAATTGAGGGCTTTTTTCTGGGTCACATGGTTTACAAGTCTGCTCCTCGGCTCCTCTCTATTACGCTCCCCCTGACAGCTATGCATACTCTGCGTCGTAGCATACCTCCTGTCACATCAGCTCCTTTTACCAGCCCCTTAAACCTAAAAACCAGAAGGTCTTGGCCTCCTTCCCGCCGAGCTACACATCCAGCCACTCCATCTGCTCCACCGGTGGAGAATAAATCTTCCGTCTGCAGTTTGTCAGATCACTCAGATGCAGTTGTTACGATCATTACTTTCAAATATGTCCGGATCAAATGGAAGCAATTTAAGAGGGGAGCGATGCACTTTGTATAAGACACCCTTAAGAATACAGCAGGAGACAAGCGTCCATTTGCTTCGTCCCATCTGGTCTCAGAAAGCATGTCATGGTATTAAATTTTCATGTCATAATCGTTGCCTAACTTTTTATGGTGGTCTATAATAGTGTTACGATGGCGTATTAATAAAATATCACAAGCTTTTCTGTACCTAACCGCATGCGAAGCATTTGTTTGCTTACATTTGCGTGATGGTTCCTCAACCAAGAGAAAAAAAGAAATTGAAGAAGGCTTAAATCATACGTGTCTAATTGTAAATGTATTCTTTAATGGACTTGGCATGTTTTGTTTAATGTTTATATAGATATTGTACAGTATTTATCTTGTACGAATGCACTGTAACAGGTGCATGACTGAAAATATTTTGAGGTTTCATAATCACATTTCAATATTTATCCATGCTTTAGTAGAACAATTTTCAACTGCTATGCAGCGTCACACAAATGCACCGTCAGAGTTTCCCAGGTGTGCTGTGGGAAATGATCAAATTACACTTAATTGGTCCAATAAATATTGTTAAGTTACTAGAAATCATTTGCCTGCGATATAGTGACTGGCCATGGACTGGAAATTCTCCTCCACGTCTATGGATGGCAGTAAATTGCGCAATAATGAGCTTCTTAATTCATGACAATTGAATTAACCATGCGTGTCAGAGCAATGGATAAATATTAGAAAAGGAAAAGTGCAAATTCCAAACTGGGCTCCGGGCAAAGCTGAAGGCCCCTGGTACGAGTGGTGGTCGAAGCGATCATTCGTTCGGGTTTACTTTTACCGGGGATCTGATCCAACAGTGCCGGGGTCCCAAGCAAACCTAAATGCCATGTCCGAACAAAACCCCCGTCACTTCAGAACACGGACGCAGACTAGTTTGTACGCTAAGAAACCTAAAAACAGAGAGAGCTTCAGCTTTATCAGCTTTGTGTTCATCTAAGCAGGCCAAGGTTTCACACTGAGCGAGTAGAAACTAATTGAGGGATTGAATTGTCGTTACATATACCGTGTTGTCACTTCGGTAAAGTCATGTTCAGATATTAACATTAGTCAGACTAGATTAGGACATAAAATACAATAATCCCTTGCCCATGTGGTTATTGATAAAGTACAGTATAGAGCGTTTGCATGGTTCAGCTCATTTATGTTTAGTGACGCCCACAAAACTCCATATAAGGCAAAAAGAGTCAAAAACACAAATTGACAAAAATTTTCCTTCAGTGCCGTTTGTGTGTGCAGTTGAAAAATATTTTTCTTCCCTGCGTATAAAATGGCAGTAACTCATTGCCAATGATATGATTTGAAGCGGTTGTGAAAGTTTTTCAGGTCTCATGGGATTTCTGTTGTACAGATTTCTAGTTTTCCTGGTAATCACTGTAAATAAAGAGCTACTGTAGTTCTGCCTGGGAGAAATGAACAACTCTGAGAAATGATTTTACCAAATTACTTCCTTTAACTGTAAATGTACCTTTAATTAGCTTAACAAGTGCATTATTAATGAAGATACATTAGCACTCGTTCATGTCCAGTGATGTATTTTTAAATAATTTTAAATGTACTCAGACTTAAAATTCACCTTTTCTATGTAAATGTTTACAGTATATACAGAACTAAATGTACAAATATGCATATGGTAGCATTCAAGCAGCAAAAAAATACACATGAAAATGCAATGTCTCTGATTTTACTTGTTTTAAAGCTAAGGTTAGGACTATAGTAGATGTGACCGACATTTATCTATTACAGTGCGACTGCACTATTGCTCTGAAAACTACTAATGATGATAAACCATGTGTGTAAACTGTATATTTCAACATAATACAGTGGATATACAGTATTGCAAACTTTTTATTGAAGCATAACTTCCCCAGGGGGCAGCGATGGCTCAGTGTGTTGAGGCTCTGAGTTACCGATCAAAAGGTCATGGGTTTGAGCCGCCCCAGCTCCGCTTGGATGCTGCTGTTGGGCCCTTGAGCAAGGCCCTTAACCCTGTCTGCTCCAGGGGCCGCGTGAAAACGGCTGACCCTGCACTCTGACCCTTATCTACTAAGAAAAGAAAAAATGGTTTATGCAAAGAATAAGGAATTTCACTATGTAGTAACGTATATGTAACGAATAAAGGCTGAACTTCAATAATAATAATAATTGTATAATTAAAAGTGTAATGGTTTTTATAGCTATCGGTAAGTTTAGCCACATAGCAATGCAGTAGTTCCATAATATACCGTAGATGAAGCCATGTATAAAAGTAAAAATACAACATTATGTTCACATGGCTAAGTGGTGTGGCATACGGTGTTGGGGCCTTCAATTGGTCCCTACAAGGACATCTTTAAGAAGTAACACTGACCTACAGCAGTTCACTGTGTGTATACAGAGATCATATCTTACTAAGCACGTCCACCGCAATAATCCAGAAAGCTCCTAAAACCTGACTCGCTTGGTGTTTCATTCTCCACCCCCTCATCCCCTTTGGTCACGGTGACCCACTTTGTGTGAAGTGGCCATTGAAGGCACTTTCAGAACGTCCACCTGGATTTGGTTAAGGGCTGTGTGACTGACCCCACGTGCACCCTTTTGTTCTTCCCTTCCTTTCCTGTCTCATCTTCCTCCCCTGGTTCTCTGCGGCTTCCTCACTTCCCCGTGGCTGCTTGCCAGGTTAAGATTAATTGCATGTAATTATTTTGCCACTGATGTATCAGCGGGGGTTTCTACTTATATATCCAGGAGTATTAACTTGCCTATAGTTTCCCCGAATGAGGCGAAGCTAGAGAAGAAGAGCACACTCGGCTTCTCCCAAGACACAAGCCCTAGCACCCACAGGCTCTTTTCCACTCCTGGCCTAATTAGTCTCTCAGTACACGTGTAACACTGCATATTTATCAACCACATTAATTAGTATCATTAATTAATATTATGTACGGTATATATGTACATATTTTATATTCAGATACCTCTGGGTTTAAGAGGGTGATGGAGAGGTTGTTTTTTTTCCAGTAAACACTGGGCACAGCATTTAGTCATGTTATTTATTGCTAAGTTTTATTGCCTTGCCTGTGTTGGATTTCTTTTACTGATTTTATGCAGTGTTGTCTTGTGTTGCAGTCTTAGATCTCATTGTCCTGACGCTGGTAATTTTTTAATTGTAATTTTTATTTATTATTTCTTTTTTTTTTTTTTTTTAATAATAGCCGAGTGTAATTGAAGTTAAAATGAATGTGCTCGTTACATAATAATCCATTATCATATGGGAGGAAAAGGAGTCTCCAGTGTCAGTGCTTTGTAACAGTTTTAGGTAATACTATCTTATTTTTACTATTGAAAAAATAACTTTTGTTTACTTCAAAAGAGACAAGTAAAAAGTGAAATGCTCCTAATCATTGCCAAAAGTGCATTGTTAAAAGCCAGATAAAACCCTTGGGGACATGCAGCTATTGAAATGTAATAAACTTCATGGACTCCCTGTACAACATTAATTTGGTTTTATGTTGTGCTGTGTTATACTACCGCATCTTAGTTTATTTTTATATTTTCTTCAGGTGGTTCATCCAAGGAATCTCAATGTTTTGTTGTTGTGAAGTGGAACGGTATGTCATATCACATGACCGTATGTCATGTCATGTCATGTTGAGTAGGTGTGCGAAGACCAGTCATTAAATAATATTCATAATAAAAAAATAATAATATTAATAATATTTAAACTTTTATCTACAGCATTCAAGCATTAGAACATTGTATCTACAGTATAAGAGCTTTAGAATGTATCTATAGCATAAAAGCACTTGAACGTTGCATATATTTACACATAAAAGCACTTGAACGTTGTATAGCATAAAAGCACTAAAATGTTGGAGCTGAACTCGGCAGGATTGCGGCCCTCTAGGACAAAACTTACCTACCCCTGATCTATAGAATAAAAGCATTTGACCATTGTAGCTATAGCATAAAAGCATTTGAACGTTGTATGTATAGCATTAAAGCCCTTGAGCGTTGTACTGTATATACACATAAAAGCACTTGAGCATGGTCTCTGTAGCATAAAAGCACTCGGACATTCTCAAATTCTGACTGAGCCCTTGAATGTTGTATCTATAGCATAAAAGCACTCAAACATTGTGTATCTACAGCATCAAAGCACTTTAACCTTGCATATATAGCATATACGCTATATTCGAACGTTGTATGTTTAGCATTAAAGCATTTAAACTAGTATCTTCAGTATAGAATAAAAGTATAGCACATGTACATTTTGTATATATCATAAAAGCACTTGAACATTGCATCTATAGTATAAAAGTACTTTAACATTGTATACATAGCAATAAAGCACTTGCACTTACAGCATAAATGCACTTGAATATTGTAAATATAGACTTTAACTTTGTATCTGTTTATGCAAAAACCACTGGAACTTTGTATCCATAGCATAAAAGAACTTGATTTTATATACTGTATATACTGTACAGAATGAAAACACACACACAAGCGCGCACACACACACACACACACACACACACACACACACACACACACACACATATATATATATATATATATATATATATATATATATAGCATAAAACACTTAAACTTGTATCTATAGTTTTAAAGCACTTGTACAGTTTATACTTGTACAGTATAGATCATAAAAGCACTTGAACATTTATTCATAGCATAAAAGCACATGAATCTTATATCTGCAGAATAAAAGCACATAATTCTTTATCATTATTGGAAAAATTGGTCCAAGGAAACCGTGGAAAACTATAAAAGATTTCAGGGATTCACTGCACTGAGAACTGCCCTGATATGAGTTCTTGTTTGATTTTAAACTCTGTGTGATCAGATGAATGGGATTGGACTTGGATATTGTTTTATTTTTGTGAAATCCTCAAAGGTTCCATGACTCCAGCCATGTTAGATAAATGCATGATGCAACGCTTGGTCAGATGCACTCGAGATCTCCTTACACCAGTGGCATCCATAAATCTTTCAATAGCAAGACATCTATATGCTTTAAAAAAAAAAATCATTTTTAGCCAGTGCAGTGGGAACGGGAACTTCTCTGAGCTCCACGACGGCATGATGTAGAAAGCTGCACCTGTGTGTGCAGTTACATGATCCCCAGCACTTATGTTTAAGACATTACAGCCCTCAAATATCTTCTCTGTAGTCAGTGTTGTGATTGGCACCATGGCAGAGAAATTGATATTACTTCCAACCATAATAGCACGAGGTTAACTGAAGGGAGCTAGAAAAAACAACAGGAATTCTAATGACTAATTACTGTGTTATGTCTGACCTTCGTCTGTCATCGTATAGTTCCTCCAGCTCGTCAGTTTATTACAGGAAGCCTGTGTCATGTTCAATATACAGTCGTGGCTGAATGATCATAAAGCAAGGAAATGTGCTACATGTTAATTATAGTATGAGCTATTCAGATTGTCTACTCAGATAAAAGTGCAGCTACTCGTCTAAATAAAACCCCACTCACTAAATTTACAGTAGAAAAAAACGTAAATATTGAGGTCAAAGTACGAAGGAAAAAAATAGTGTTTTATTTTGTTTCTCTGTAAAGAAACCGAGAAACAACAAATGTTAGCTAGAGTAATGACCTGAACGTGAAAAGCTAACTGTCACAACACAGCGGACTCTATGTACAGTAGCAGCAGATTACGGTCATGTGTAGTGGGTTTATTTCTTACCGTCACTTATATAAGAGTTTCATTCATCATTCATACGTTGTATTGGTCTTTGTTTTTTATTGATGACAAGCGCAGTGCATCAAAAAAGATGCATTAAGATGCATTAAAAAAAAAAACCCTTGTTGCATGCTGTGAAACATCCGGCACTATTGAAGGGGTTAAACTAATCTCAGGCGATTTGCGTTATATAAATAGGAAGGCTGGAAAATCTACTAAAGCAGGTGTGTAAACAGTCTCTTGTTCTGTTATATATGCTGTTATTTATCGAAGAGTTTGTGTGCAGTATGGAGGTAGTGTATTCTCACAAAGAAGTGTGTATGAATGGATAGATACACTACCGTTCAAAAGTTTGTGGTCACTTGCAAATTTCTTTGTTTTTGTTTAGTGATTTATTTTTTTTACATTCTACAACAATACTGGGGATTTCAAAACTATAAAATAACACATATGGAATTAGGTAATTATGTAACAACAAGAAAAACAACAGTTAGTTGTTATTTTAAGACACAGAGGTCAGCCTTTCTGTAATAGTTCTTGCAAGAACAGTATTGTCAAGTGCGTTTGCAAAATCCGTCAAGCACCATAATGAAACTGTCTCTCATGAAGGCCGTCCCAGGTGGGCGAGACCAAAACCCACCTCTGCCGCAGACGAGAAGTTCATTTAGAGTTATCAGCCTGAAAAATGACCAATTAACAGCACCTCAGATTAGAGGCGTTATGAAGTCTTTACAGAGCATAAGTAGCAGAAACATCTCAATATCAACTGTTCAAAGGAGATTAATGCATTTTTTGGACGCCTTCAGCATTCCTTTACAATGTAGAAAGAAATAAGAATCAGGAACCATCATGGAGTTAGAAAGTGTTCTAAAACTTTTGAACGGTAGTGTATGTTTAAGAAAGATGGCACAAATGTTAGCCATCAGTGTGTAATTTTTTACATTAAAAAATTACCGTCTTTAAAAAGCAATTAGTTACATTACAGCGTTACTTTCTGATAAAAGTAACTAGTTACTCATGCAATTTTTAGTTAGGACCTTTATAATTATTCTACCATCATCACTCAGCGAAGTTTGGCCCATAATCTGTTAACTACTAACACCCCTATCTCACCTACGATAAAGATAAAGAGTCACTTCTGATGAAGAAGTGAAGACAGCGGTGCATTTGTGGCTCGCAGCTCAGCCTGAAACATTATTTTAATTAGGGAACATGAAAGTGTATTGCCAGATGAACAAAGTGTATTGAAAAGCAAGGAGAAAAAATATTTTGGAAAATGATGTGTTTGTATTTATCCAAAGGTTAATTAAATCAATTCTACAGCCAGAGTGCAGATCATTGTTGACTCGCCCACAAATTTTATGTAACACTTTATGTAACTGCAGCCCCCTTGTGGTGGAATTGATTTGAAAAGTCAGTTTGTCTACACTGATGATGCTTTTTGTATGCGCTTTGGATGCGCTGTCAATCATCAAAGTTATTATGTATACAAGTTCCCATAGCTATAGTCCTATTGGCTCCTCAAATTACATCACTTTGATCCAAACCTCGATAACTGCGTCAACATGAACCTAATGTGATCTGTATAAAGTTTAGAAATGATCTTTTATAAACAGGCAGAACTGTAGTGCACCTATAAATAATCATCATAAAATAAATCTGTACCTAGGGGGTCCATGAAATTTATTTTGCCGTTGAAGGGGTCTCTGGCAAAAAACAAAAAAGGTTGAGAAACGCTTCCATAAGCTGGGGGTTTTAGCTGAATCACACGCTTGCACACTGCCAAGCACTGTGTAAGTCCTCCAGAAGCCACATCTGAATAAACACAGCAAGGAAGGACTCGTTATTTTGCTGCGTTCACGTCCTTCAAATTTTACGTTTCTCCTGTTTTTCTAAGATGCTTCTACTTAGACTTTTGTAATTGAACCAGGTCTCTGATTTCACTTTTGCTCCAGGAGGCCATCAGGCACCTCCGTTTGTTCATATTGATTTTTTTGGGCTTGATTTAAGAACAAGGAGAACCCTGCAGCAGGCGACCAAAGGAAAAAAAAAAGTGAGCGCGAGAGAGATGGGAACATAAAAGAGCAGCGAAAGAGGATGAGGTGTCTCTGGCGAGAAAGCTTTAAGTGTTGGTACGAGTGATCCTTTTCGTTGTCTTTTTTTTTTTTTTTTTAACACGTGGCCCTCAGGGCCATCACCAGTGCACCAATTTTAGAGAATCAAGAATGACATTAATAAAGATATAGAACAGAGAGTCCTGCTGCACCCTCGCTCACCCTGCTGGTGATGTGATATCATTTTACCGGCATGCTGATATGCTTTTTTGCTATTTTCATCGCTGCTCTGGAAGATAAATCAGCTCGATGTGTTAATCCTTTACTCAGAGGGGCAAATCATTTGTTTTAAACAATTGCAGTTTTATCTGCTAATGCTGTCGCGGTAAAGATTTGGGATTAAAAACAATCCGGAGACGGGGGGCAAAAAAATAGACTTATAATGGTTGTGTTGCTAATTTAGGAGGGTAAAAAAGTAAGAATTTTATTTAAGATGTTTTAGTAACAATAAAGATTACAGATTTTTATTTTTTTATGTTTGTTTTTTCCCCTACTCTCAACCCCCAAGATCCCTTCTTGCAGTCGTGTTTTGGCGCCTTGTGCCAGAGACGTGATATGGAGGTCTATAATTTAAGTAATGCGATTTCCATTTTAAATCATATGAGTCCTTGTCAATATGTAGGAATGAAGATAACAGCTGCTGTGCTATCTTTTATAACCGAGTCGTATGGACCCCCTGGGCTAATCCCATCATTGGGCTTTGTCACTATCTAGAGATTCATCTACTATCCAGCTTGGTAACAAATAGAAAGCTTTTTCTTTTATTCCCTCCTATTCTGTGTTTTTTTTTTCCCCTCTCTCCCATTCTCTGTAGAAGCTGCACCGCCTGACTAGAGCCGGTATGAAAGTGGAAACGCAGGGCGATATCCCTCCCTGTGTCTTGGGTTGCATAAATGATCTTCAGCGAAAAAGCTTTATTATTTCTTAGAGAAGAATCCTAACCTAACTGAGCGTTCTCCAACAATAACACACGCCAGCACAAACAGTGCTTTTGTATATGCGGGTTCTGCTTGTGATCGTTCATTTCGCTTGTCAGTTCATTTGATTTTTTTACTTTTTTTCCCTGAAAATTCATGCTTACTGGAAAACGTTGAGTCGGTGTGCCCTGAACTTGTCACGCCATCATGTTTAGCGGGAGAACGTGTTCTACATTTATTTCCTGGAAGGGGACTTAGGCAGTCAATCAAAACGTAGAATTTCCTCATTTTCTAGTGCACAAAGATGTTAATAATTTTCTCATTTGGCTTCTTATTGACCTGGCAGGCACAACAGACTAGCAAGGCAGTTTGGCAGGTCGGGAAAAGTCATCGGATATAGCTGGCAAAACCGCACATTTTTCTTTTTTGTCGTTTTTTTTTTTTTTCAAAACCAGACACATTATCTTTAAGTAACCATCTACAATAAATGCAGCATTTCAACCAAAATTGTATAGAAATGTTTTAATTTCCTTTCCCATCTCGCCCTGGCTTTGATCCTGAGTAAACACATCACTCGCATCTCACTATAATGATATTTAATATGTTTTCCCAATTTTTTTTTTTTTTTTTTTCTATGCAGCAATGTCAAAACATCCTGTCAAAGTATCATGTAATGGCTCTAGTTAAATACATTTACTAGCTAGATAACTTAGATAGCATCGGTAATATGACAGAGTTAAATAAAAACCTTGAACAAACAGCCGGCGGCGTTCTCCTGTCTCTCTGCTTTTGTCTTCTATAAGAACACTCTCCTACTGAGAGAGCACAGCAGGAGTACACATAATCAACACACACACACACGTGCATGGAAAAACAGTCAGAGCGAGACGCCTGGAGATGCAAAGGAGGAGTACATAAAAGAAGAGACTGAAAAGAAATCAGGCCAGAAAACATAACTAGTCCATTTTCTGAGGAGTTACAACACGATCGCATGACTGAGTGCGGATTCCATGTTGTCTGATTACAGAATGGATTTAGATTTTTTTTTGGCCAGAGCAGGTAGTTAGACATGCTTTGCAATTATACAAGAGCTAATCCAAACTTTGATACGTTTTCTTACTTAATTTGAACTGTCGCCATATATATATTTCAAAGCCCAATCACAGCACAATGTTTCTGCGTGATGTGGAAAATAAAATCCAAAAAACTGTTGGAGAGGGAAAGCAGACGTGCGTACGCGAGAGCTCACGACTTGTGGAACAGATGAGGACTATGGTGTCATGAACCACTTGATTCTTCCCAATACAGTAACTAGAGTACGTTTCCTTAGAGGAACATAGATACATATACATACATAACACTAAAAATTCAGTCCTTCTGCGGTAGATTTAGTGTTGCGCTATTTATACCAGCCTTAAAAATGGGTTTATATAGAACTTAAACTTTTAACATGTTTTGTTGCGTTTTAAGTACTGCACTGATGTGACGAAATCCAAATGTGACCCGAAAAAAAAAAAGGAAATCCAAATTACTAAACTAAATGTTGTTTTTCTAAATACATATTTTTTGTGAACACGGAAATGCAAACCATTCGAAATGCATATAATACAGTCCATATACAGGGTGGGCCATAAGTATCCATAGGAATAATTTTAGATTTTTTATAACAAACAATTTATTTGTATAATATTCTTTACATTGTTTTGAAAACACATTGCTTATATATAAATATAAATATAACTTATTGTTATAAGTTTCACCCAATGTTGATAAACACGCATTAGCACGTCTGGAGATATGTGTGCAGTTGCTATGGTGATGCAGTGATTTATGTCACTTACATAAATCATACATGGCAAATCTTAAATGTCACTCACTTGTATCTTTTCCTGGCCTTCAACTTTATATAAATAAAAAAAATAAATCAGTAATTAAATCTATATATATATATATATATACAAAAAGCCTCTAATAATATACTAACTTTGCATTCAGTTGGCATTAGAGGGGTGTAAGACTTCTTTAACAGATGTCCGTATAGAACTGGGTGTAATATGGTTTCCATGCTGCGAATCATTTTTTTCGCTCCAGAAGATTTACAGTCAGTAAAGCTGCGCTCTGCCTGTCGCTTCTGCGTGAGCGGTAGTAAATCTATCTCATCAAGAGGATCAGGTGATTAAATTACAAAAGCTGGTACGATCAAGGGACTCTTCAATTAGTTTATATCAAAATACAATGCCTGGCCCCAAAAAATAGTAAAAGATTTAAAATCGTCACACACACACACGCCAATTTTTATTCTTTTGACCTTTATCTTTAGCTTTACTCATATCTTTGGGGTCCTTGAATACGGACACAATTTTGGATAGGCAGTAATCCAGCTGGCGAGATTCCGATAGCTGTGGTCAGCTCAGGGCTCCATGCATCCTCTCCGAAACACGTCGAGCTCGACCTCATATCTGAAGGTTCCGTGATACCAAGTAGAATCTCTCTCATTTTCCGCCTCTCCACGTCTGTGTGTCCTTCTTTCGCTGTGAAGTCAAGCTGGCGTCATTATTCTCATCCGTGCCAGAAGGCCGGCGAAATCTTGTAAAAGGAAATGGAAAAAGTTGTGTGTCTGCCTCCCTCACACAGCCTCACATCGAGCGTTTTCTCATCTCCGTCTTTCCATCTCTTAGGCACGTATTCCTCTTTCTGTATGCTCTGTAATCAGGGCTGTGATTACAGTCTGACACTTTAGCTCGACAGCTGCTTTCATCATATCAACAATCCACAGCTTGAATATTTACATTTCGGTGTTACATGGTCATACTGTATCATCAGGCATTGTTTCCATGTTCTCAGGCCGCAGCGATGCGGCGCTGGTCCGCGGGCTACCGGGTCGATTTTTCCCTCAAGAAAACACTCCTGCCTGAACTGGAGCCTGTTTCCACATCACACTATTACCAATGCTAATAAGCTGTGAATATTTCCCCAGTGATGTGATGGACTTCTCTGTCCTCTAGGGAACGGCTAGTGTGCTGGCTGGCATTTACACATTTCTGACAGATCCGGAGCCTGAGTAGATTTCCTCCGGGCTACGCTGATGATGTTGATATTTCAAAACAGTCCTGCATTTCGTTCTTTCTTCTGTTATTTACTTTTGATATCGTCTCGAGCAAGGGGTGTTAGGTCCAGCGCCACAATCCGAGAGTTCAATGTAACGCCACGTTAGGCTGAGATTCATGTTTTTAGCTGGAAATACACTCGCCATCCAAATCTGCGATGCCTTGTTAATACTATCATCTCTTTAAGGCCCAGACTTTAATTGGAGACATTACTCATCTCTGAGAGCGAGGGAAATGCTTGGTCAGCTTATCTTTCAGACGGAGAATGTGTTTTCTTTCCAAGTTGTCTGTTTTTAAGATCATTCTGCATACCTAATTGTGTAATTTCCCCACAAGTAGTGCATCCTCCAGGTATTTCAGCTGTTTTAGAAATTAGTAAGTGAGTCGTTAGCGAAATTCGTGCATGCATGCTTCTTTTGAATAGCGTGTATGGATTTAAACACTGTCAGCATCATCTCCCCTGCTTTCAGCTCAGCCACTAGTAGAACCACACACTCCCCCATTCGACTGTCTTTCATTAGACTGGCTGCTGCCAGTCTTCGTTTGAAGCTGCCAGTCAATCTGTTTGAACTTCAGAGGAGCAAGCGAGGGAACGTGGAGAGCGACAGAAGCCAGTCATTTACTGTCGAATGAGCAGCGTAGGAAGAACTGGGGGGGAAACTGTCGATAGGATAAGAGCGCATGTGAATTCGTGGATATGCAGAGCTGGTGAATGGAGTTTAAGTGGTTATATGCGCATTGTGTATTCAGAGTCGGGTCACACACCTGCTTAAGGCCATGCTGATATTCTATTTTTTAAATGTAATCCGTACAGCGCTCGGTGATGTTTTGATATTCAGATTCCATGTTGAATGCATCCGGTGGCGTTTGATGAGTCACATATAAGCGGTGGCTTGAGCTCATCAGGCTTTCATTTGGAAAATGGGTCCTATCAGCGTGATCAAGGTCAGGTGAATGTTAACGTTCTTGTGAAGCAACTGCTAATCAGCATTGCCACTGGGAGTCTTTTCACGGGTACTTAGTGTTCTCAGGATCTTGGCTCTAAGCTCCGGGCTATGCTTCGCAATCTGCTTTAGCATCTCACTTCATCATTTCGCATACATCTACAGTACAGGAACCATGCATCAACATCATCATCATCATCATCATCATCATCTGAGCAAACACCTTTTAATTAATATGCGACTCCTGCAGTGTAGGTTTAACCCATTTTTTCCCCCGTCCTTGTTTTGGAAGTCTGTCAGCTCAGCTCATCACGTGTGCTAAATGACTTTTTAGTGTCTCTCACCAATGTCTATTTGCCCTTGCGTTTGTTTCCCCTCTATGAGTGTTGGCATGTGATTCCGTGTGTGTGCATGCTCATGTCCGTTGCTCCTCACTGTCCACTCATGCACGCCTGGCTCAGGTGTGTGTAATTATGCTGGTAATAAAACCTGGAAGGACTCCACCTGTCCGTCATTTGCTTTTCCCTCATCCTTTTTCTTTTTTCTCCCTCTTGTCTTTCAGCTGACAGGAAGGATACGCTTCATCACTTCACATCACGCGATTGCGTGCTAGCTTTTTTTGTTTACGCTCAGAGCTTTGATTTAGTCACTCAGGCTTTTGTAGCATCTTCTGTCATCTGTGCTGCATTAGCCGTAGCAGTTCATATGTATGTATATCCAGTGGTTTACCATCAAACTCTAGGCTACCTTTTTCATTTCTTTTTTCTGATAACATTGCACACAGGTGTCTGGATCTCGATACCGTAAGCTATTAGCGAAAGGTTTGTGTGTTATCTTGGCCTAGCAGCCGGCATAGTTGGAATTCTGAGCAGATTTCCAAATCCTGGTAAAATGAATTAAATAAGACTATTTTGAACGGATTTCCTATAAAAGCCACGCTACAGGGGGTTTTAAGGTAAGTTATTGGGTTCTACACAAGTACAGCCTTTTATACACGTGATATGGTCATGTGACTTGCAACTTGTGCTGTAACAATACGTTTGTATTAAAAGGAGATTCATGTATTGTGCATCGCTGATTTGGATAACTGGTGGTTTATATTCAGTGCTGTGAAAAAGTATTTACCCCTTCCTGATTTGTTTGAGTCTTGAGTGTTACAGAAATTCAATCATTGTAACATTACACAAAGTTAAACCGAGTAAATGCAAAATCTGTTTTTAAATAATGATTTCATTTATTAAGGGAACCTCCCCAAACCCCCTCTGAATCATGAATTAACTGTGATTAACCACATTGTTTGAAGATCTGAGTTAAGTTTCACTTGTCACACTCCGGCCTGATTACTGCCAGACCTGTTGAATTAAGAAATCACTTAAATAGAACCTGTCTCACAAGGTGAAGCATGCTAAAAGATCTTAAAAGGCAACACATCATGTCACAATCTAAAGAGGAGTGGCTCTGGACCTCAACAGGCCGTTCATGCTCGAAAATTTTAACAATTCTGCAGAGAAGAGTGGGTCAAAATTCATTCAAAGCGAAGCAGCGTTACACAATCAAAAGAATGAATGAAGTTTGTATGCAATGTGAATGTGTATGAATCAAAATGATGAGATTGTCCCTGATGAGCAAGCCGAAGATGACGGCAACAGTGGCATGTAAAAACACCCTGGGATGGTAATAGGAAGAAACCTTAAGAGGAACCAGACTCAACAGGGAACCCATCCTCATTAGGATGAAAACGGATAGCAGGGATTGATCTGCATCATACTGTGTGTTAGGAGGCTGGAAGTTCAGTATAGCAGGAGATGTGTTGAAGTTAAAATGAAGTCCAGTTCATTATTGAAGTCTCAGGTAGACTGTAGGAAACTCCAGTGGAACCAGTCCCCAGTCACCACACGCATCCCATAATAATCGCTACACACATCCTTTACATTACGATATCCAACTCAAATTGTACTTACAGTAAGACATCGTTTTGAAGAACCTTAGCGGACGTGTCATTCCAAAATGACCTTCATGAGCAACAGCTATCAGCTGTTTATGAATTATTTTCACTAAGTACACTTACCCTAATTCTAGTCACATAGTCACGTCACTTCAGTCTGAACAGACCCGGCACAGGTAGCACACACTCCTGCAGGAGGCTAGTGTGTCTGCGCGTCCCACTGGTACCATCACCACATAATTATGAGCACAAGTGCCCGCCACTGACAGATCGCCGAAAGTCCAGCCAGCCGAAAATCAGCGCACCTGCACATCGTTTCAGCTCCTGGCACCGGCTCCGGTGGAATAATAGTCAGCGGTATCAGAATGAGGAGAGGACTACGCTGTTATTGCAAAAGCTGAACAGGCAGCTGTACTGACGCCAAGAGCCGCCACTGTTTTACAGCAAATACTCTCCGAAAGCTCAGAGTCGTTCAAATGAAATCAAGCAAAGATTGCTTTCACTAATTACTCCAGGATGTTTTAACTCATCAAGGTGACTAGACTTGTTGCATAAATTTAAATCGCGAGTCTGAGAAGCGATAATTCCCCCCACACACACAGTAATTGTTGTGTTGGTAGAATAATTTTGTCCATTTTATCTGAAGAAGAATCTCGCAGCACTGTTGAATAGTTCTGTTCGGAGAGAAGGTGTTGATTAGTTTCCTGTTACAGCAGCTCTCCGACTAGCTCTCCGGCAGGGTTGATACTGTATGTACTACTGTGTTCATATCATTATGTAATAGTTTCTGTAGTCACAATAACTTCTACTAACTTGTCAGTGCCGTGACACATTATGGTGGGTGTTTTTTTTTTCCTTCTGTCCTAATGCTTTTAAGAGAGAGTAAAAGAAGTAGTGAGGAAGTAACTATTTACAGAATAAATACAGAATTGGACTACAGAGGTTCCTAGATAGATAAATCGAAACTTAACTATAAATGGACAAAAAGTTGTTAATTCTTTCATGAATATAATTAAATTGTTGGCAAATTGTCATAATATAAGAGGAATTAAACACTTTGGGTGGTAACTGTAGTTCTGTTGCTTTAAAATCATCATCATTAAACAAAGGACAAGTACAGGACCTCAATGATCCATTATTATTCCCCCAAAAAAATCCAGATTAGGAAGCGAGAAAGAATTTTACGTCTTTGGTCAAATTTAAACCTTTTAAAATCTAGCTTGTGATTTTAAAGATGGGGACCAGTTATTTATTTTGGAGTATTATTCTGCCTACACATTATCAATAGCTAACCATTGTTGAAGTTTAATCAAGAAGCTCTTAAAGGTATTTAGTTATTTATTTAATTTATTTATTTTTGTTCTATTTTACAAAGTTTTTTAAAAATCCAACGTTAGTGTTTCCCTCTTACAAAATGTTCCATGTATGTTTCCCCCAATGTGTGTGTGTGTGTGTGTGTGTGTGTGTGTGTGTGGTAATGCTATAACTGAAATACCCCTTAGGCAATGCTCATTTTATACCTCAATCTCCCTCTGTTTCACGTCTTCTCCGAATGCAGTATTTCAGTGTCCGTGTTAATGAGCTACTGCTGAGCCGTGTCCCTTCAGAGACCAGTAGAGCTGAGGGACAAGCTGGGGAGGGCCATTATTTTCTTATACTGTACGAGATTACAATAACAAAAAATCAAATTGGCTTGTTTAAAAAGAAGAAGAAAAAAGCATTTTTTTCTCTGACATGTTTTTTATTATTATTATTATTATTATTATTATTATTTGTATGCACCCACTGGAGATCCACGTGAACATCTAAAAATGACTAGAAGTGGGATTTGCCCTGAACTTATATATAATAATAAGAGGAATTTTATGTTCAACTGGTTCAACAGGTCCATCAGTTATTTTTTTGTTGTTGTTGTTGAGAGCAGAAACTCTTAAATGTGCCTCATGGCGTTAAAATGTTTTTAAAAACCCTTGATCACGTTGGCAGTCCATGTGTCAGAGGGTGATGTTGTGTAAAACATCACAGTGTGCTCTCCACCGCTGCAGTTCAGGTTCCGCCTCACGATCTGACGAGATAAACCGAGAAGTAGTTTCCTCCGTACTTTATCGCCGCACTTGTCCTCGTGCCAACGCTCGAAACAGCTGATCTCTCGGTCTGTGCTCTCCAGCGATGACTCTTCACTCATGGCTGAGTGGCATGTGCAGATCACAGATTCAAAATCACGCTTTCTTTAATCCTCTCCACATGAGCTTCCACTCAGTGCGCGCTCTAGGCCCGGGCTTTTTTGGGCCATTTTGTTTCTAGGGTTCTTTAATCATTTGCAGTACTGCTATTAACTGGGTGAGAGCGAGCGCTTTTAGTGCTTTTGTGGTATGATCATTTGGATAGCTAATTCCTTCGTTTTTTTTCATTCTTATTTCCCCGAAAATATTCAAAAACATAACCGCATCAAATCGCGTTATTAAATTCTAACATGGTTCTCCACGAAACCTGGCGGATCAGGCCTTTTCCAGCTAAGAGCTATCATTCTTTTAGCTTGTAATATAGCATAGTCTATGGATTTGCGCTGCTAAAGATTTAGTTTAAGGTTCTTTGGATATAAATGTAGCAAAATATTTTTTTGCATCCAAGGGAATATTCAAGGGTACAATTATCTTTCCACCCAAAAGTCTCTAATAATGTTGCATTCCCAAAAGCAATGCACAAATGAATCCTGAGCCTCTCTGCATTTAAAACATGTATCAGGAATATTTTTATTAAACCTATTTAGTTTGACAGGAGTTATGTAAGTCTGCCTCAACCAGTTATATTGAAGTAGTTTTAAGCTAACGCTCCCTAACTGTTTCTGAGAATTTTTACAAACTTGTCTCCAGATTTATCCTCGTTCAATCCCATCTTCCATAATTCAAGTTTCGGTGATGTTGATTCAGTAGACCCTGATACAAGCCAGTTGTAAAAAACTGATATTAAACCTTTATTATTGCATTTCTCAGTAATTAATTCCTCTAAATTCTGTGGTTCTGCCTAGAAAGAACAAAACTCCTTATCTGTAAATATTTAAAGAAATGTTTTCTTGGAATATTATACTTAGTAGATATTTGCTCAAACGACATCAACTTTTCCTCCTCAAAAAGATTACTAATTTTGCTTATTCCCTTTTCAACCCACAACCGGAATCCTGAGTCCTTCGTTCCTGGTTTGAATAATGTGTTGCCCTAAATGGGACTATACTGGGATAAAGAGTCAGCTATTTTCATGTACTCTCTAACTTCATCCCATACTCCAATCATATTATAAACTATGGGGAAGTACAGTAGTGTAGTGTAATGTAACCTTAAGTTATAAATAAAAACTTTCAACTAAGGCCAAGTATTTTCTGTATTAGAATCTACAGTATATTAAGAACTATACGTGTAATAGGTAATTGTGACTTAATTGTAATAATTATGATATGCTATTTTAATCAGTCGATAATCATACTTAAATGCAGATGAGAATTGCGGCTGACTTGGCCGCCTTGCAACGGATTGTTTATTATTGAAATGATGAAGAGTTTACAGCTTCCCTGTGTGTCCTGTCATTCATCCAGTTTATGGCATCATGTGACTGGCTGATGATGATAAAAATACAGCACTTTGTGCAAAAAATTGCAAATACAGTTTACGCCACCCTCATTTCTTCATAATAAATGTAATTAAATGGTATAGATTAAATCGAAAAAATGTTAACTAATTCTTTACTGTGACAGGCTGTAAAAACGGTTGCTTATGCAACAACCTTAGCAGCGACCTCATTTCCCCTCTCGTCTGTTCCAACCGCTCAGCATTCAGCATCACCTGTATACTAATCACCGGCCTGATCATCTGTCATCATCTGCACCTGTTTCGCACTGGTTCATGCCTTGAGTTTGATAGTTTTTTATGCTTGAATGATTCATAGGTCACTGTATAAAAACATTTCTCTGAAACTGCTCTGGGACTGGAGTGAAATTTTGAGCCAAAAGCTTGTCAAAAACAAAAGCCAAATAAGTCCTTCAAGAAGCCTAGGGAACTATTCCTCAAGACTACGTTACAAATACAAGAAAATCTGTCTCTTTTTTTTTAAGCAAAATTTAAAGAAATCAGGGTGGATCAAAACGTTTTCAGTGCAAGCAAAGAGAAACCCGAATAGTTTGGGGATAAAAGTTTGGTTAATACAGTAAGTCTACAGAAAAAGACACAAGATTGAGAATTCTGAGAACAGACAGGGCCACCTGCATGAATAATGAATGTCTCATACACAAACAGAATTGTCATACATATTGTATATACTGTATATGCAAAAAAAATGCTCTATATAGTGTATTCCCTCACTTGCCTTTACACACATGTGAACTTGAGTAACATCCAATTCTTAATCCATAGGGTTTAATGCAGTATTATGTTGGCCCACCTTTTGCAGCTATAACAGCTTCAGCTCTTCTGGGAAGGCTTTCCACAAGGTTTAGGAGTGTGATTATAGGAACTTTTGACCATTCTTCCAGGAGCGAATTCGTCAGACACCGATGTTGGACGAAAAGGCCTGGCTCGCAGTCTCCGCTCTAATTCATCCCAAACATGTCCTATTGGGTGAAGGACCTTATTCATACCTCGCTCATTCATCTCTTTATGGACCTTGCTTTGTGCACTGTTACGCAGTCATGTTGCGTACAGGAAGGTGCTGTCCCCTAACCGTTCCCACAAAGTCGGAAGCATGAAATTGTCCAAAATGTCTTGGTATGAGACTAACGTCCAACTCCTGAAAAACAGCCCCATACCAGTTCCTCATGAATGCGCTTTTGGAAAAATGGTCAAAATTTCCTCATGTGGACTGTTTTCCCAGAAGAGTTAAAGCTGTTATAACTGCAAAGGGGGCGGAGCCAACATCAAGTTCATATGCGAGCGAATACTTTTGGCAATATATGGTTTAGTACTTGAAACCGTTGTATAGTTTTGATTTAGATTTAGGCTGCTCTGCTCCTAGGGTTGGTAGACTAGTCCACATTTGACTCGCGTTTTCTATTGTTCCTGTCCAACTCGGGGCAGTCAAGCCACTCCTTCAGCACATCACCTACAGATCACAACTACAAAACTTTCCCAGTTTTTCTCAACTCCTTCCTTTTTAGTTCATCCTGTAAAGCACCGAGACACTTTGTGTTGATGAGGGCCACGCAGGTGAGATGGATTTCTGAATATTTGCTGGAGGGATGTTTCAGGCCGAGCTGTTTGTTACACGTTTAACATGCGCACACGTGCTTCTGGAATGACCCAGGTTAATAACAATTCTGATTTCTCTGTCTTGGAGAGAGATGACTCTGGATTACCAACCTGTCCTTGAATTTCTGCTTATTTGAGCTCATTCGCTTTCGATTTTAAGACGGTTGTAGCGTAATAGTTAAGAAAAGTAGTGCATTCAGATCCCAGCACTGCCTGTACTGTGGTTTAAAGCTAGGTGCGATAAATCTGATGACTTTTCACTTCTCGGACTTGCTCCGGATAAATGCATCGGTCAACTACCGTGTAAGAATAAAAATATAGATATGTTCTTAAAGATTAAAAAAAAAAGTTTATTTATTTATTGCGCAATTAAAAAATCCAATGATGAAGTAAACATATGCAGAGAAGATAGTGGTGCAGATATATACGTACAGTACATGCTAACGACGCTATAGCTGCGCATTAATGCACACGCATCATACGTGCATATGTTAACCGTCTGCCCATACAAGCGGTACATTGTACATTAATTAGAAAAAAAGTATTTTAATTAAACATACATCTAACTAGGGTATCCATTTAAATAGTCGTCTTAATTAGCAGATTATACCCATGAGTAACCACCGCTTTGTAGTTCGTGAACGTCTAAAGGGCGGCGTGAGAACTGAAGGTTGAGGTGCAATGTGGAGAAGGATTTCTGTTCGTTGCGGAGTAAAAGTGCACGCATCCTGAGATAACGGTCTCCAATGAAGCACTCGAGGCAGAGAGACTGAGCTTCCCAAACTAATTTCTGATCACCGTATCTTTTCTTCGAATTGATCTAAATGTCACTCGGTCTCATGATTTGTTACATGGATACAGATTGTTAGATTGGCTTTGGAAAATATGAGCGTAGAATGTATTTAATGTGGTTAAAAATATTTAAAAACACCCTGTGCTGAACTGAAAGTCTAATGTAATGAAAAAAAAAAAACATTAAGTGTATTTAAACACTTTCACCGCTCCTTCATCGAGGTCCTAAAAATGTCCCCCTGAGTAAACGAAGCCTAATGTCCTCATCCGAATCTCTAGTGTGCTCCAGCGGTGCCGTGTTGTGCTCGCTCTAAAAGCTGCAACTCACAATCTAGCTCAAAAAGTATGACAAACTAATTAAGTGCACTAATACACATGGTCTCCCTGTTTTAGCTGCAGTGTGAGTTGCGCTGTTCTTTCATCACACATAAAGAAGTTATTTCAGTCTGCCTAGTCTTGTGTTTCGCAATCCTCACAGTTTACAGCGCCTCCAAACAGCTCCGCGCTCCCAAGTGCTATTGAGTGCGCTAGAAAGATAGAGACTATATTCTTTTCATTACTGTTAGTGTAATACTGAATTGTACGGTTATTATACCTCAAATTTCCCATCTCGTCCCAGTCCCGTTATTGCGCTACAGGTATTCTAAATTGATTTCAGTGTTTTGTTGTTTGCCGAGCTACAGGTGAGGTACATCCTGTGTCTCACACGGCGTCTCTGTTTGCTTTTTACTAGTTCATGCTTCATTCAGTGTTTGTTTTTTCCCTCTTTTCACTCCTGGACATAAGGACCTGAGGTCAGTAGGTCAGAAAGGAAGATCCTTGTTGTTCCTCCCACTGCCTGAGGCACAGATGTTTCACGGTCATTAGGGTCCATCTGAAAGGTGTGAGTGACTTCCCTGATCAGCATCCTGCGTACCCTCCTTGCTCTCTGTGTGCTTGGTGAAAAAAAACAAGGAGGCACACACACACATAGGAAACAAGTGTGTTGTTTGTGTAATGACCCTGTGCGTTTTTCAGATCTGTTTCTTTACCAAGTGGGAAGAGGTGTCGGCATTTTTCTGAATACAGTAATTGTTGCTAGGCAGCGTGGTGGCTTAGTGGTTAGCACTGTCGCATTTTGCACCTCCAGGGTCTGGGTTCGGTTCCCTCCTCAGGTCTGTGTGCATGGAGTTTGCCTGTTGTTCCTGTTTTGGTTGGTTTTTCCCCAGGGGCATCCGGTTTCCTCCTACAGTCCAAAGACATGCAGATTGGTCTAATTGGCGTTCCCAAAGTGCCCTTGGTGAGTAAATAAGTGTGTGAGTGTGTGTATGATGGATTGGCACCCCATCAAGTGAGTAAGCGAGAAAGCAAGTGTCACTAGTCCGAACCCATGCTCATTTACTTTTACTCATTAAAGAGTAAAAACTCTCTGATGCCAACACCCAACACCGGGTATGCTTTTGCTAATAAAAGGACTACGCATAATGACAGAGATCTGGACATAATTTATAATTAATGATGGCAGTGAAAGCCAGATAGCCTGCCAGCTCTCTGACCTGAATGCACAGCGCAATATCAGTGAGCATCGTCATTAAAAATGACTGCGACGTGCCATGAATATAACACAAAGTTACACAAAGTAATGTGAGCGTGAAGCAGTGAAGACGAACACTCGGGAAAACTGTCAAGCTTTCAAGAAAGAGCACTTTATTTCAGCAAGCACCGAGGCATGGTCTACAGCGTCTACAGACATTCGCAACCTTTATTAAAGAGTCTGTTGACCCGCCATAACATCTATATCATCATGTCACTCAGCAGTATAAACAGAGAAGTGCTCCATGACAGCCGTGATTGATTAAATGCTCATTTCTTTATCCTTATCCGCGAAAATAAAAAGCATCTGAACGATGCATTCCCACCCGACTACGAAAAAGAAAAAAATGGCCATAGACAACCACAAAATCATATTAATAAAAATTCAGGTCGCTTTTCCACGGTTGGCTAGCCGACCTTGACGGCGCGGATCCAATACATATCCCAGCTAATCGACCAGCGCGACCGTCTGAACATTATGTAATGTATGTCATACACTGTGTCTTTGAGTCGCACCAGACTCCACTGCAGTTCACTACTGGATTGTCTGCTTTTTTTGTTCTAATGTGAAGCCAATACTCAGAAGATAGCGTTAAATAAGTGGACCAATAAATAAATAAAATAAGGACCAGCCGAGACACCTCGGACAGTTTAACGGGCTTCAAAGCTGTCCTCGAGCTGTCTCTCATTCTCGTTCGGGGTCAAGGATCGAGGGAAGCCGAAAGAGAAAGAAACCCTTTATGGACACCGAATCGGCCCCCTGGAGACGTTTTGTCCCTCAAAGCTAAACAATGTTAGGCATCTCGAGTGAAGTCTTAACATTTCCTCCAAAGGGCAGACCATAAACTATTAATGGACAGCTGTCTGTCTAGATGCCCGAGCAAGAGAAGGTTTCTTTGTATTGAATCCTCATGTGGCGCATTACTCCTGAGAGCCATAAAGTCACAGTGGGGGTCTCTGTCTGTCTCTCCGTCTCTTCCTTTCCACCGCAGTAGAAATAGTCGTTAGTCATGAGAGTGTTTGGGAATATTACAATATGCAGCAGGATAATTATCGGTTGTCTCAGTTTGTGGTCCATTTCCTGCACAGCAGGAGAGTGTGCGACACCTACATTAGTGTTATGTGTGAGGAAAAAATAAGTAATGGCATCACTGGTTGAGGCGTGAACAGGCAAAAATTGCTGGCTGTAATGGTTTTCTTTGGGGTTTGAGTTGGTTCGGCTGGGCTTTAGAGCGATACACAGTGTCTAGTCATGAAAGAAATAGACTGTATAAGGTTTAATCAATGTTAGGAGCAATAACAGTGGGTCGCCGCCTCCTGGGTTCAGAGTGAGTATCTTGGTTGGTGTGTCGTATTGTAACCTGCAAAGGGAATCCATTTAAATGTAAATCTTACTGTAATCCATTATTAAATCATGTATTATTAGGTTATTTAATTTAGCTTTTCTATTGAGTTAAATGATTTATTGCTTCACAACAACAGCAAAAAAATAATAATAATAAAAAACACCATAAACTTTTCCTATGTTATGACTCTTCTCTATCTGCTTGAATAAAATCTTCTCAGAACTGCTTTTCTATAATTAATACTTTATGTGAAAAGAAATTCAAACTCCAAACGTTCGACCCCTATTTTTTTTTCTCTTTCTCTGTCTCTCTGCAGTACATTATTTCAAAAGTGCGTTTTGTTTTTCTTTACACTTTGTCTTATATTCTTCAATAATAGATATTTTGCTCAGGGCCTAAATAATACACACCGACATCTTCAGCCCTGGACATTTTTATATTCATGCTTTAAAAGTTTGTTGTTTAAGAGTTCCCCAAGTAAAACAGGAGAGAAGGTGTTTAGTAGCCCGACGCGACCTGTTGTCGCGAAATCATAGCGAAACCCATTAACAAATGTATCACGAGTATAAAGCATGTCGAGGTATTAAAGTAATCGCTAAACAGCTTGAAAAGTGATAATTAACAATGCAATTAACAACACAGCAGTCTTTGTAATTAGCGACATAATACGATCGCAGCAGTGCGCAGTGTACTTACGACTATATGAAGAAATATTTAGTATTAATCAATATTATAAATGTTGTTTGTTAATTATGTCACTTGGAAAGCTGTTTAAAAAAATGGCGAATGATGAAATGAAGCCTAACTTGGATTTGAATGTGTGTTACGCAGCACATGTTGAAGTCTCTGGTGCTTTCATGTGTGCCGTATTGTATTCAGGATACCCCCTTGAAGTGCAAATTAAAAAAAGCCTTTTAATTTAAGAATAAATGTATTAATTGATCATTATTTGTTTTTATTTCCGCAGATCGACCGCATCATCTTTTGCGTCTTCTTGGAAAACGACTACAGGATTTACAACGGGAAGATGTCCACTTACTTCCCTACAGGTATTTGATCTGTTTTTATCCCTTGCATATCTTACGCGTATCTGCTAATTTACATGGTCAGCCTTGCTTTGAGAGGTGGTTAACATGCTCTTTGAGTACAGATAAAGCAATTGAAATAACAGCTCATGCACACATCATTCATACACACGTGTGTCAGGCTTCAGGCGTACAGTACATTCAATAACAGCGCTGAAGAAAATTCTTCACTGAACGAATGGGGCAAGCATTTTCAACAGGCTAATTATGAGCCAAAGCTGTATAGTGTATGAATGCTGGCAAATACAAAAATTTAATGAAGTGTTAGGTCATTTATTTTTTTTATAGGAAATACTACAGTATATATATATATATATTTTTTTTTTTTTTTTTTCTTATTTTTTTTTTTTTTTTATTAAAATGCAAAGCTTTTTTATTGGGTTCCATGTTTGCAAAATCTATGACCCTCAGAATCTGACACCCTGCTGTTTAAATGTTCTTGGCACCTTTAATAAAAATATTTCTATCCCCCTCTTAACATACATTCAGAATTGAGTTGCATGTGCGAACAGCTTCATTCAAAGCAGTTGAGGTTCAACATTAAGTTAAATGGGCTATGTTGATTTGCAAAGCAGTAAAACGGTTTTGAAAGTAATGTATAGAGTAGATTAGTTATGACAGTCCTGATACTGAACCTTGTGGGACACCATGCAGAATTGATCTCCCTTGACTTGTTTCTTTTGAAGAATGGAAAGTGGTTATTCATTAAATTGCTAATTAAATTGCTTCATCAGTTAACAAGTTGAAGTAGGTTACCAAACTAAAATTGATATAAGGGGTGTTTAAGTCAAACCAGGACTTTTGATTTTGCAGAATAACAGAACAGATATGAGAGTAAAAATTTTCCTTATTTTTTTATATAATCCCCTACTACACTAATGCACTTATCCCAGCGATTCAATAGTGCTTGGATACCATCTAGGTAGAATGTTTTCTTAGTACGCCGGAGCCATGATCGAACTAGCTTCTTCTCATTTGAAACATTGGCCTCCCAGGAACTCCTTTAACAGTCCAAACATGTGGAAGTGGCTTGGAGCTTGGTCAGGGCTGTAGAGCGGATGTGAAAATAACTCCAAGCTGAGTTCCTGTAATGTACAAATAGTGTTGGTGAATAATTATATGTACATTTACATTACATTTTGGCATTTGGCAGACGCTCTTATCCAGACCGACTTACATTTTTATCTCATTTCACATTTGAGCAGTTGAGGGGTAAGGGCCTTGCTCAAGGGCCCAACAGTGGCAACTTGATGGTTGTGGGGTTTAAACCTGGGATCTTCTGAACCGTAGTCAAATGCCTTAACCACTTAGCTACCCCTGGCCCTGTGTATGTACTGTATGTACAGTATGTACAGTTCCCACAGACAGATGCGTCTCTTTTACAAGTTGGCATCAAGTTATCCGTTAATTTTCAAGGATCAGGCGTTCCACTTAGAGAATGTTCATGCAGTAAACAGGCTCTGAGCCACTTAACCTGAGTGTCTCATCACCATACTGTGCTTGAAGTCTTCTGTAAATGTCAGTCAGTGTTATTCCTTTATTCACGAAAAATTTTATCAAGTCCCGGTTAGACTCGAACGGCCCTCCTATTAGATTCAACTTCACAATGTTATCTCTCCGGAAACACCCAAACACACAAGGAGAACAGGTGTGGGACAGTCAATGAGTGAGCGTATAATATTTTATTTTTTATTCGCTCTCTGAAGTTGATTCGGCGTAGGCTGAAGTTCCTCGTACAGAGTGCGATCCAACGTGGTTTTGATTCTGTCATCACGTACAGTCATCCAAAACCGGGGGAAAAGACCTCAGATGTGTTTGAAGCAGAGCCACAGTGAATCATTGTCAGTGAATCACACAACGCCTCACACCTTTGCAAGTCTGGTTCTCGTTCGATTGTCAGCGTGGGCCTGTCCCTGTTGCTGAAGTGGTACGTGACCCTTACAGACTAAATCTCTATCTAGGCTCTTTGGTCTGTCTTTGGTTGTGTTCTCGCTCTCATCCCACCTCCTTTCCTGATTCGCCATGGTGCGAATCTCCTGAGACAGAACATCATCCAGTTCCCACAAGCCAGTTCCCGTTTTACAGTCACGTACCATGGAAAGGGCACCGCTCTCAAAGGACGGCCCTTTTACTGATGTTTCTTTGCCTCCCCAGATGATAAACAGTCACATTATGCAGTAAAGAATGCTTTGTAGACCTGTTGGCCCTTCCTTAGCATCCCTGTCACAGAGTCTAGAGCATGTTCTATTCGATGATGAGGCCCTGTGGAGAACTTTTCAAACAGAAGTACCGTGAGGATTATGTTATTCACTCCAATGTTCATAGATACACACACACACACACACACACACACACACACACACACACACACACTCTCTCTCTGTCTTTCCCTGCGGCCCCACTGAAAGATGGCAGCCACTTGAGAGTCTCTGATTATATTGGGCCACCTCCTGCACACTCGGCCCGTCTCTTTGCGTTAGCTCTGGGAGATGAGACAGCGTAGCCACTTTTTTCTCTCCGTAACCACTCTCCAAGATTATGCCAGCTAGAATGAGCACATTGCCAGCACGAATGATCTTGTGCATAAAAACAGGTCTCTAATGCGATAACACAGAGGAAAGCAAGTCTTATTTTTGGTATTTTCCAAACCAAAAAGCTTTTTTTTTTTATATCCCCCCCCCCCCAATCTAAAAATATAAGAGTACTTATTTAATTCACCTCTTAGTCTGAATTAGATGTGAACAATTCATCAATTCATGCCACTGGCTATATTTGTTTCTCACGCTCTAAATAGCCATATCTTTATTTGATCTATCAAAACCTAACTGGGATGTCGGGAAGGGGGCTTGTTAGCTTGTTCGGAAGAAAAAAGAATGTGATGCTAAAATTTGGAATATTTCACCTGCCTCTGCCAGCGTGCTCTGTGAATTCTGGCTGTGATAATTCCTCAAGCTATACCACTCATTTTTATGACCTGTCTTGAATGGAGATGTGCATGTTTTTTCACACAGGATTTTTTTTTTATACCTGACAGTATTATTTTCAAATGATTTTAGTTGAAATGCTATAACTAAATTAAACTATAGAAGTAGAGTTGTGAATTGGAGAAACGAGAATTTTTTGTGATTTTTAATTTGATTTGATTAAATCACACAAGCATATCTGATCCGTCTTACACAGCTATATTTCTTACAGGTTTTAAAGTATTTAAATGAGCAAAAACAATTAATGAGCATTAGAATATTTTGCAACTTGTGTTGATTGTTAAAATCTACATCATACAAAGTGATTAGCGTTCGTTTTTGTTTTTTGCATTCACTCCCAAACAACAAAAAATTCAAATTTCCTCAAATTTCAGGAATTTGTCAAGTTTAGACGATGTAACGATTATAGATTATCTAGTTTAAAAGTACCGATTGACTCGGCAACAGAAACTGGCTCATTCATGCAGTGAATCAGATCGACCTACAAAAGATTGATTCAGTTGCATAATCGATTTAATCGCACAGCTCTAATTAAACGGCTAATTATAAGGCCTATAAGCAGATACCAAAAATTAGTGAATAAATGTGGACCTTTTCTTGCTAAGGCACATCCTACAGTACCTTTTATATACCTGCATATATAATCCTTTGACCACATGAAAGTAATAATTTCCCAAAACATGCAGGTATTTTACGTTACCTTACTTACTCGATAGAAATTCTATGGCAAGGTTTTTTTTTCCTTTTCTTTAAAAATGAAAGGGTGTTTTTTTGTTGTTGTTTTTATTTTCAGTTAAGGAAGCAGTAGCCGTCTGCTCACTCTAAATAACATGTTGATGTTCAATCCAAATGTAGTTTTGCAAATGTCTGTAAGTCAGTGCACTTTACTTTTAGCATTATGTAAATGAAATGCAGGTGTGGTAGCATGGCAAGCAGCATTGTTATTAAAGCCGCAGGTGGTGAAGGTGAAAGGTTTGGGAGATTAAAAAGGGATAGAGCTCATTTCAGGGTAAATGACATGGTGGCAGCGGCAGGGTCACCGATGTTAATTGCGACCCCTGGGTGATTAATGAGATTCATCTGCTCTGTGAAGTTCTTAAAACTGTGTTTCTTTTTCATGCTTTGACAAATTCCAGTCTTTCACCCTCTGTTAGTGAGTTCTTCATGAAAGCACCAGTCTTTGTTCTGTTAAAGCACCCCCCCTCCCTCCCCAACTGACATCAGGGTCTTTATTACCGCCGTTATAGCTAACATTTGGCAGGTCAAGAGGGAGAAACGGCACAAATACCCTGGTTACCACCTGAGATGAAGAATACTTAAGTGGCGCCTGCAGTGATCATTAGACCTTGTGTCCCTAATGGCATGTAAAATATTGATTGAAGAAACTGATAAGATATTGATTGGAGCAAGGATACTGTAGCTTGGTTAACATGGCTGCGTGTGTGAAATCTCACCTCAGGACTCACCTCGGGTTGTGGGAGAGAAATATAATAAGACCAATTTAGCACCTCTAGTGTTCCTGTCATAAAAAAATAAAAAAAACACTGTGAGAATATAAAGTCTTCGAAAAGCACAATCTTTGCACTTCTTCATCCCTGCAGGATCCAAGGAGCCCGGAAAAAACCTGCAGCTTATTTGTACCGGGCCTTAAAGGCCTGTCGTATTCACAGATATTCACATTTAGCTCGCCAGAAGTGTCACTGTCGCTTTAGCTCTTGTATCTCAGCTTCCTCTTTCTCATTTAGTCTTTGACTGTTTAACAAGTCTTACACCATCATCCATCAGATCCATGTATCTTTTTTCCCTTCTCGCTATTTCAGAAAGTACAGGCAAATGTGAAGCTGATCTCAAGAACCGTCAAGGAATTATATAATTTATTTTTAAAAGATGTAAATCGCTGAGTTCATTTCGGTTCACCGTTTTTTCCCGACATCAGCTTCAGAAAAAGCGTGTTTTTGTGCTCCGATATCAACTTTGACACGACTCTTAATTCCGATGCATTAATTATGTCTTTTTATACCACAGGCCTGTTGATTACTCAGCTCTGATTAATCAGAAGGCGGTGATTGATTTTCTGTAGCAGCAGCTTTGACAGTAATCCCAGCTGCAAGGCAAATCACAGGTTTATACAAACACACTCATTCTAATACAGTATAGTCTCTATGGTAACAACTCGGGACTTCACAGTGACTTGTACGGCAGACGTGACACATAGCTATTCATCAACACACAGGAAGTGAAGTGTTTGTAGCTTTTATGAAAGGGATCTCAAGCATCAGCAGTCAGCAATGTTCTCGCCACGTGAAAGTCCTGACACTGGAGACTCCTTCCAGGAATCTGAAAAGCATCCTTACAGAATTCGAACAATTCTACAGGGTGGGTGAAAAAATTTACTAGGCAATAATTAGTGGCTATAGAACATTGGCGAGCTTATTTTCCCCATTTTGCTCGCACTGTGGTTAGGCAGGCATTTTACAGGACGTTGACTGGGACGCCGTGGACCTCATGAATGGCCTCCAAGAAGTCCAGATCTATAGGACAAAGCCTCGCACACTTGAGGACTTGGATTTAGGAGATCCCTCAGAAGACTGGTACAAACTGGTCAAGGAAACTGGTTGACGCCAGGAATTTAAAGATTTGCTTTCATTTGCCTATGCCTTTTCAATGACTTTTCATCCATCCTGTAAATTTTTTACTTTGCCTGTTATTCTGGGGTCCATCTTTAATAAGATTGAGTCAGCCATTTCTGGAAAGGATCTAGTGCTTTAATATAAAGCTATGACTTGAATAAGAGCTGGAGCTCCTTTCAAAATTGGTGTTATAGAAAATCAACTCCTTGTTAATCAGATTTGAGCATTCAACAGTACATTCCATTTATTTAATTATGCAGTGATCTAGACTTCAAACAACACTTACACCCTAGGGCAAATTAGAAAATACCAATCAGCCTACACCGCATGGTTTTAGACCTTGGGAGAAAACCAGAGTACCGGGAGGAGACTCACCAAGCACAGGGAGAACATGCACACAACCCAGAGACAGGATTCAAACCTGCAACCTTGTTGGTGCGAAGCGACAGTGATCGACCACTAAGTCACTAACAGTACTATGGTATCATGAATATTGCTAAACATCCAGAGTTTACTTATTAGTGCTTGGTGACTAGATGATGGTTTGTGTGTAATCAGGCTGGTAAGTTGATGAAACAGAAATACAGACATATATATAGTTAAAAAAAAGGAGATATATACTGTAAGGTTTAAAATGCAAGGAGCTGACCGGCTGTCAGATAACTCGTCTGGCTTATGATGGTTAAGTAATTGGCGTTTCAGGTAAAATTGAGGGATCTCGAGAAAGTAATCATTAGCTTTCTTTCCCAGAGAAGGAGAAATGAGAATTCATGCAATGGAAAATTGTAAAAGAAACTCAATACGTGTTCCGTTTGAGTTGAAGTCCCAGGTTTTTTAGTTTTGTTTTTTTTTCCCTCCCCTTTTGAAATTGGAACAGATCGCTGTCGATACGCCTTAGTGCACACTGTCCATAAATTGGGTCTTGCCTTTTTCCAAACTTACCCATGCTATGCAATTAGATATGAAGTCTATGCGCAACACTGCCCTTGTTCATTCATGCAGTTCTCTTCGGCTCCCTCTCTCATAACTCACTCCCCTCTTCGAGCAGCCTTTTCTATATTTGCCGGGCATTCCCACGTTCTATTTGCACATAATAGGGAAACCACCCGCTAGCTTTAATAGTGGCCTTCTTGCGCTAGTGTTTGCGCTGGAGAAAGGCTGTAATTTGTAGAGCCAGCTGTTAGCGGGTGTGTACATGCTGTCTGCTGCCATACAACAGGGGGTCGTGGGCTGCCAAAAGGGGTGAAAATGAAAGCTGAGCACGCCTTGCTGCCGCTTTCCTCGGAGAAGGAATATTGAACGGGACATGGCAGGTTAACATCATCAGAAACACCACGGGACTGTTTTGGAGCGTCACCACATGCGCCATTTTGCATGCCTCAAAGCACGTCCATTATGTGCAAAAAAGCTAGTAGGGAATCGAAGTTCCTTCTGGGTTTCTTTCCCCAAAAAAAATAAAAAATGCTTCTCATACTTTTCCACGGTACGTTCTGTTCTGACTGACGGTATTTTAAATGCGTACTAACAGTGGGATAATACTATTTGTTGATTTAATGCAGCGTATTGCTAATTTGTTTGGCGCTAAGCCAATTTGTTCCCTTTTGTCTTCATTTGCCTTTTTCTCCATGGTTAGATACGCACAACAGGAGGTGTGGCATTCGAAATTAACTTTGAGGTCTGAAACATCACCTCGCATCGTGAGAGAGAAACATAATAGGACCAATTTAGCACCACTGGCGCTGCAGACAGTGCCTGTCATAAAACCTGTGAAGATATAAAAGCCCCGAAAAGCCCGATTCTTGCACCTCATCATCATCCCTGCAGGAACCGAGGAGTCAGAAAGACCCGCAGCTTATTTGTACCGCGCTCTGCAGATCTAACATATTCACAGCAGAACTGTCACTGTACTCCATGTTTCTCTTCAGCTCCCTTCTTTTGCGGTTGTGTCTTCGCTGCAGTGGGAATTTTAAACCTAATTTTTATTTTTTATATTTTTTATTGCGAAAGCGGATATGAATGCAGTTTTTTTAGGGACGCGTTCGGGGGTCCAAAAGTTGCGTCAATATTTACTTGGGGAAAGTTACTCGTATCGTGAGGTTGGTTTCGCAGCTATGCTAATGACTTGGATGTGAGATTTTTTTTTTTTTCAGTTTCTGAGACAGAAAGACTACATTAATGCTTTTAAACTGGAAAAACTTGGTGACAGGGCCTCAAATAAGAATCCTCGATAGCCTTACAGTACATACTGTAATGATTTTTAACAGTTTATAGAATAGCACTTGATCCAGCACATCCTGTTCTATTGTATTTTATTTATTTAATATCATGTGCTCTTGTGTATATTTAGGTATATCATATAAGATACCTTCCTAGAATAACAGATTTTTTTTTTTTTTTTTTTGATAATTGGATGTTTGATGGTTTTCTTTGAAAAACACAAAAATAAGTTATCCCAAACTTACTGTGCAAAAGTCTTAGGCACCATATTATATGCTGTACCAATTTTGATATATATGTTTATCATTCCTGCATAATTAAGTACAAAATCATTCAGTATTTCTATATATAACTTAAAAACATTATGCCCCTGGGATTTGTATAAAAATAGAAAGGATCAAGTGTGACGAATTAAAAAGTCTCAGTTGACGGACGTGCATTGTTGGAGCGAGTGTGACAAACTTATGAGAAGAACTCATATTATCCAGCAAGCTCAGTAAAACCTAACAGCAAAAAGTCTTGGCGTACATACAAAAATATGGCATAAGCAAAAGATGCTTTTAAAAACATTTCTGCATAAAATAAACTTCTATAAAGAGCAATAAAGAGTAATAAAATAAACAGTCAATATTTGGAGTGAAAACTTATTGCTTAAAATCAGGAGTTTTAGACACAGATTTGTGCAGTTTTATAAGAAAACAGCTGTTAGGTTTTACTGAGTTTGCTGGATAATATGAGTTCTTCTGGTAACTTTGTCACACTCGCTCCAATGATGCACATCCTCAAAACGAGCGAGGCCGTGATTATGCTTCCTCTTTCGTCAACTGAGACTTTTTAATTCGTTCGGAGTAGCGTTGTGTTTTTTTTTTTCTCATCACAAACTAGTTGTGTAATTGATTGATTGCAGGAGCTGATTGGTTTGGGAGGCTGTGTAACTGATTAAAATAGACTTGGACACAGGCAAATCGAAAGAGTTCCAGAACACAATCTGGTCCCTGAAGATTTGTCTATGTGTGTGTGTGTGTGTGTGTGTGTGTGAAAGAGAGAGAGAGAGAGAAACCTGATGCAGGGAAGTGAAAAAGGCTATTTGCTAGGATTAGTACTTAATGAAAACTAGCTGTTGATTTTTTTTTTCTTTTCAATACGCCTGTGCTACCGTTTATTTTCAGGGAAAGAGGAAGAGACAGGTGATGGAGGCATAAACACTGCAATCTGTTTTACATAAAAAAGACTCAATTAGTTTCCGAACAATTCGTTATGCGTGTTAGTAGAGATTTATTTTCTTTCTTAAATTTATTTCTGTAGCGTGTATTTGCTTTTCATGATTTTTAGTATGACCAATTGTTGTGGTTTAACCGTCATCATAAAAATTACAAAAAAAAAACACGAAGCAATGTACCGTACTGTATTTTTAAAAATTTTTATTAACATGTCAATATCAGATGCACATGCTGTCAGCAGCTGTCAGCCTACACACACTTTCATGCGACTGAAAGCACTAATATTTGCACTGTTTTATTTATACTGTTTCATATACTGTATATAACATGCCAATCCATGATTTACTGCTAGGTTTAAATTATCACTGTTGGTAATGAAAATACATTTTTATGCCCTTTGTCTGTGAATCCCAGGTTTTTTTTCCCCCGCTCTAAGAAAGAACTTCTTATTCTGAAAGGGGGAAGAAAAAAGTTCAAAGAAAGAGCACATCATGCTTTATGGTCAGCTGGACTAAAGAAGTCGTCTGTCTGCTTTAGCCAGAGGGTTCACTAACACACACCGTCTCGCTGGAACATGACATGAGTGTTTAATCTGAGCTGAGATCTTGCTGGGTGCTGTGCATGTGTGTATGCATCTTTATGATATCCATGTGACTGAGGTGCAGCTCTGCTCAGCTGTAGGCTGGAGATATACTGTATACTCGCTTTTTTACTTATTGTTCCTTAAATTTTAACATTACATTGCACGGCAAGCTTCTGATTTGAGCCGTACGCTGTAACACAATAGAAGAGAGATAAGAAATGGCCCTGTAACAATCCTGGTACGCATTTAAAAAAATGACATGTAGGTACAAAAAAAAAAAAAAAAAAGACGTTGTCCTCTTCCTCAAATATACATATTTTTTCCTATAATTTAAATGGTAAAATATTTTATTTAGCAAATACTTAACATTATATACTGTACAGTGTCACACCACATACCTTTACAGATAGCTTTATTGCAAACCATAAACGTTCCCCGCATGAACAACAAACACACTGAGAAACCTCAAGAAAGGGAATCTGTGATCTATATTTCGTAGACAATACGTTTTTAAGGGTTTACCATAAATCACGTGATTGATTCCCTCACCGTGAAATGCACTGTCATGACATTCTCTGTCTGCGCAGTATCAGTGCAAAACAAATACACTTTCACTGCGATACCGCTCTTATCGTAGCGGCCGTGCTGAATCTTTCTCTCTCCCTGTCTTTCTCTCGCTGACAGATAACGAAGAATGCGAGGAGGAGAACGAGGCCCACACGGTGGACGGTGAGTGATGGCGCTCTTCACGTGGAAAATTACACGGCAGAACATCCCACATACTACGCCAAGGCATTTCAGGAATTATTTTCTCTTTGGTTCATCATGCCAGCTATGCAATTACCAAATACACAATAAGTGGAGAGTCTGCAATTTCATTTGCTGATCTCTGGAATGGATTTTTGTCCGTATTGCGCTGAGATTGCAGAGCTGGATTTTGGTAATTGGTTCAACAGTCTTGTAAACCGCTACACATCTTGTTTCCGCACTACATGTCTTTTTTCTTCTTCTCTGTAACTGCTTTGAAATCACTTTAAGATCAGTTATACAGGACGGGTTGAAGTCTGGCTGAAACCATGATTAGCATCGTCTTGCTAATGATTAGCTTGTGGGATTAATCAAACATATAAATCACACACTGTTTTTTTGTTTACGCTAATGTTCGTCTAATGTTAGGTAGCATTAGTGTGTCGCTTTGTTAGCACAGCTCTCCAGTTTTACTTTCTAGTCTTAATTTACAGTACAGGTCACTGGGGTACTTTGGAGACAAAAGTCTTAGGTTATTAGTCCCCTAGTTTCTAGTCATAATCTTAATGTTTCTAGGATTCTGTTTTTTAGTTATTGTTTAGTAGTTTTTGCGTTTAAGTTTCCTAGTCCTTAGTCTACAGCTGTTGTCTACTACATTTTAGGTCCCTACTTCCTAGCTACTACAGTAGGTACATTCTCCCAATACATTAGTTCCCCAGTTTCTTATAGGTCCCTAGTATTTAGTCCTTAGTTTTCCAGTTTTCAAATTCAACTTCTAGTTTCTTAGTTCACAATTTTCTACCTAGTTCCTTAGCTTGTAGTTCACAAACTCTCAGCCTCTAGTTACTGTCCCTTAGTTTCCCAGTTTCGTAGGTTCCCAGTACTCAGACCCTAGCTAGTGTTTTCCAGGTTTTAGGTCCCTAATTTCTCATTTCCTCAATTGACTAGTTTTTTTATTTATTTTTAGTTTCCTAGTCCTCAGTCTACATCTATTGTCTCCTACAGTACATTTTTAGTTTCCTACTCCCTAGTTACTAGGTACTTTCTCCCTAAACATTATTTCTCTAGTTTTCTTACATTAGGTTCCTAGTACCTACTATAGTACTTAGTCTCTCAGTTCCCAAATTTTTAGCTGCTAACTGTTGTTACCCTGTTCTTAGTTCACTATCATTTTTAGTTCCCTTGTTTGTAGTTCCCAAACTCTTATCCCCTAATTATTGTCTACTAGTTCCTGAGTTCCCTAGTTCCTTAGGTCTCCAGTTCTCATCCCCTATCTGTTAATATTTTTTTGTTTCCAAGTTATTTTTCCAGGTTTGTAGTTTCCTAATTCCTTAGTTTTCTGGTTTTCAATCTTTATATATTGAATAGTAGTTTTTGAGCTCCCTACTTCCTTAGTTCCCTATTTTTTTATTTATTCATTTCACAGCCCTTGCTATTGTCTCTCAGCTTATCGGTTCCTTTTTACTAGATTTTTTAGTTTGTAGTTTAATTCGGAATACGCTCACTAAATCTGATCAGACTCAGGTGGGTTATTAAGTGGTACCAGTTTGGAAATTCATGTGGTGTGTGATTGCTTTGCATAGAATTTTATAGAATGCTCAAATAGCTAGCTGTTTTTCAAGAGCCTTGACATCTTTATTGTTTATAACACACAACAGATTAAAGCCAAGATTCATCAATTAGGAAGCAAAGCAAATACATTTAAAAAAAAAAAAAAAAAAGATGTGTGCCTTTGCATTTCAAATGCTTTTGACAAGAGCTGGGTCCTAAATCTTCATCCACATCAAGTATGATTAATGAAATAATTCATTTTACATCATTTACATTTACACCATTCCTTCGTCCTTCGGAGTTGCCTGGTCAAGGTGCTTTAAATCAGGCGAATCATTTCTTTGTTTTGGAGCATAGTGCCATTTAAATCCAACATAAAGAATAACTGTGTTGGCATTATTATAAAGACTTATCTCAACCTGAGACCAGTTATGAACTGATAATAATTTCCTGGCCTTGCAAAAGTCTTTGCCCCCTCAAGCTTTCCCACATGTTGTAGCTCAAGCAGAGAGAATTCTTACAAAATCCACTGCATTAAAAACACTCGTTGTTTCTCAGTCCTCTGACCCCAAAACTCTTGCGCAGAATGTGACCCATTAGCAGCACGATTTGCAACTGAACCATAAAACACACTCCACCTTGAAGAAATTCCACATTGAAGTTTTTGAGGATGATAAAATCAAAGCCATCTGCCGTAGCGGCACATTCATCTCTACACTGTACCGTGTGTGTTTCCGTGAGGGCGATCTGTCGGTGCCTATTATTTTTACTGGACACTTAGTGAGCACTTTTTAAAAGGTGATGTGCCAAAGTGTGCTAATATTCAGCGTTTTGGCAGGAAGGCAGAGTGAAGTCATGTCTTATTGGTTATTTGTGGAAGCCTTCGCACGCTCACCAAGTGCAATCAGCTTCCCTTCTGCTGCAGTTGACCCATTCCAATGATTGCCATGTGTGTATTAGTGCCAGCGTTTTTGTGAAGCTTCGAGGAGATCGACGGTGAATTAGAATCCTTTAGTTAGGTTTAGCCTCTTTTTTACTTCTAAAATTTGGTTGCAGTCGCAAATTTCACGTAATAATAAAGATCACACAGTAACTCTCAAATTAATATTTATCAGGTTTCTCTCTCTGTGTCAGTTCCAGTGTAGGCTCCGCGCAACTCCCGATTACAAAGACACACTCACAGACCCGTGCGCATACAGTACCCAGTTTCACCCAGCTTAGCCTCTGTTTCATTTTGTAAACGTCTGATTGTCAGCCAAGCCCTGGCCTTTAGCAGCGCCGCAGTTAGCCAGACTTTCTGGATCCAGTTCAAGAGCACAAATGGCTGCCATTCTCACATGGAATTCAGGCTCTTTTGTAGCAGTGCATCAGGCTTCTCTCTCCTTTTTTTAACTCTTTTTTTTTTTCTATCACCATTCTATTTATCTTCCATTCAGCTCCCATTCTATTTATCTCTTTTTTCTCTCTCTTTTCCTCTTTTTGTCCAGTTATATCGCCTACCATGCCTCAGACAGCATTCAGGACGTAGCCTCTAAAGCGTAAAAGCCAAAACCGTAATATTTGAATGGTCCCCGTCTTGACCTCGTCCATTATAGATGACACTACTGTATATCCGTAATGGAAACAAAAGATGGAATCATTTTTTTATTATTTTTTGTAAAGGGTTTTCAGCCAATTTAATATCATAATTGCGTCCACTTGTGGAAAGTTGCTTATAAATCTAATTTCATGTCGCAATAATAATAAAGACAAAAAAAAAAAGGCAGTAAAATCTGAACAGCTGAGACCTTGTGTATAATCAGCAGTTCCTGTGTATAAGTCAATTCCAATCATCTCCAGCACATTCTTCTTCTTAACATCGCTCCAGGGCAAATGAGTGTAAGGTGAGTGCAGGCTCTTTTTTTTTTTTTTTTTAAGGGTAATCTCCAAATTTGCCTTAAAATTCTGCACTTTCAGCTTCTTTGCTGGCATTCTGCTGAAACAATTACTATCTTTCCCAATAAGACAGACCAAAGTTAATTAGATTTGGACACCGGAGGGTGCTGGTAGGCAGTTAGCATGACACCCTATTCATTTGTCTACAAGTAAGAAAAGCTAAAGGAGTTTTTTTTTTTTTTTTTTTCTTCCCCTCCATTAATATTAGAGTCAATGCTGTTGGTGTCTTTAGGGAAATCTCCTGTACTGTAGAAATCCTGTTTCAATAAGCAGCATCGCCCAAGAGACAAGAGGATAGCGTCAATACTTTCAAGCAGACAGAAGAGCCGTAAATACCGTACTTTTTCAAATACAGACATTAAACCTGATTTACTAATCTAATCACGTAAGCCGGCATCGTTGTTTGTGTAATGATGTATAATTTATCAGACTTCCCAGCATGTTATTAAATCATCGCTCTTCAACAAAGGATCCTGACGAACACCACCTCTGGAAGATTTCTGAAAGGCCAGGAGAAAAATTGGATGTTTCTTTCTTCATGTAAAGTAATATATTAAGCATAATAAGATGTGCATTAGTAAGTCTGGGAGTGTGCTGTTAGAGAAACATAAACAAAGTCAAGGCAAGGCAGTGCGATGAAGCCTGACACTAAAGTTTATTATCTTTTTTATAATGGCACATTCATAAGTGTTTATGCTTAATGATTAGAAAGTTGTATTTTCATCAAGAGGAAGTCGTGCATTTTCACTATTTAAAGTTATATTTAACTTTGCAGAATGTCTGCTCTTATTACAGCTATAATCATATCTTAAATTTTTATTAAAGTAATACAAGTAAGATTTTTTAAACATTTATACGAGAGGCGTCCAAGTCAAACCAGGACTTTTGATTGCACAGAATGACGGAACGCAATTATGAAAGTAAAAACTGCTTTTATTTCTCGATATAATCCCCTGCTACACTAATGCACTTATTCCAGTGATACCACCAAGGTAGAGCGATTTCTCCACCGGATCCATGATCAAACTGCCTGCTTCATGTCTAAAACACCGGCCTCCCAGGAACTCCTTTAATGGCCCAAATATGTGAAAATGGCTAAGAGTGTGAGGTCAGGACTGTACAGGGGACGTGGCAATAACTCCGAGCCGAATTCCTGTAACATGCAAGTGGTGTCCCTGAATGATTGTGTGTACAGTTCCCATGCACCTCTTCCAAAAGTTATACAAGATATCTGTTGATTGTCAAGGATCAGGTGTTACACTCACTGAATGTACACTCACCGCTTCAGTTCACAAATCTACGGGCTTTTTAAAAATGTTTGCACCGTTCAAAAAAAACTTACTGTAGTTGAGAATCTCATCAATACAAGAAATTTCATCACAATGTCCCGGTTTGACATGAACGCCCCTCATAGTTGTGTTTAATGTTGAGGAACATACTGTGGGAGGAGAAAGTTATGATCTAATATAACTTACATTACAACTTCTCAGAAAAAATGTACTAAGACTAAATGTCATGTTATCAAGAAATTCTTTATCTTGAAGACTTTTCTATAGTGGAAAACTTAAATCCTGAGCATTATTTCCTGACTGGTACAAGGCACTAAGACTGGGGACTCCTTTAAAAAAATAATCAAATTTAGAGGTAAGGTTTGGTCTTGCTTTTTTTTGGATGCTTTTTTCCTCCCACAGTCCAAAAACATGCAGATTTGGCTAATTGGTGCTCCCAAAGTTGCCTGCAGTGTGTGAATGTGTGTGTGCCCTTCGATGGATTGGCCCTCCAGGGTGTACCCCACCTTGTGCAGGTTTGTCTCCTGGGATAGGCTCCAGGCCCCCCGCCACCCTGAATACAGGAGGGTATAGAAGTGGTATACAGTAGAAGGTGAATGAGTGTGTGTCCAGACTTTTGACTGGTACTGTGATTAGAGTTGCAGTTATAGAAAATAAATCAACACCTTCTAACCAGTCGGAACTGAGAACACCACGGCACTGTGGAGTCAACTAAAACGACACGTTTGTTCTGACCTGCCCTTCTCTCCAAGCTATTTTAAACATATTTTCCCAGTTACTTTTTTTTTTTTTTTTAATCTGTCAACAGATTTGTATTTTTTTTTTTTTTTTTTTTAGAAAAGCACTGAATAATTTCGGCTGTGTTTATCGAGACAGACTCGGGTCATTTTCTTTCTCTCGGAGTGAAATTGCTCAAAATTAATTATGTCTCCCAAATAAGGTCAAATCAGTTTTTGAGGTTCGACTGTGTTGGCAAGCAAGGTTAACAGAAAATCATTAAAAGCTTTGAAATAAGCTAATGAGATTTCTCATAAGCTTGTTTAAGCACCATTTCAGGATGAAAGAGCCTTCGCTAATTTGATGCAAGGCTTTGCCTGGATAAATTGGTAATGATTGTGTGTTACAAAGGCAGCGGGGAGAAATAATGGAGAATGGAGATGAGATGAATGCAAGCTTGTAGACTGGCTTATGTGTAAGAGTAACAAAGGTCGAAGGTGTCCCGAAATACATTTGAGGTGTCGCAAAAGTAGAAAAAAAAGGCAGATGATCTAGATTATCCTATGGAATAATAATAATTTAAAAAAAAAACGTTACAGTAATGCATTACAGTATGTTAGCAATAAGTCATATTTATAAAACCATTAAAAAAAACAACAACAGGACATGCCGTTAAAGGGAAATTGTGATTGACAGGTTGGTGGGATATAAAACCAGGAGTTTGTTATAAAGTCGTGTTAATTTTTAGCTTGCACGTCACATGTCTAAATTAGCGCTGCGGGAGTGTCGTTTAATTAGCTTGTAGTATTTTGGCACCTTATGTGCGTTAATCTAACAGTGAACAAACGTGCAGAACATGTGCTCTCTAGGGTTAGAGGCACTGACAGCAATCTGTACTCGAATGCTAAAAAGGACTACATGACAAAGTAGGATTTATTTATACGTATTAATCGATGCATGGCTTGATGCTACACTGGTCTTTTTTGCTTTAAGTTCCCCGAGAGCCCCCCCCCCCGCTTCTAATTGGGGTCAGAACGAAGCAGCTTACAGCCGTGCCGCTAATGACAAAGAAACATTATTAGTGCCGTCTCTGGAGAGAATTGGCCCTTCATGGGCTGAACTAGAATCAGCGTCTTTATCCCAGAGTTTCATATTAGCATTATATCGAGGAAATGTCAGCCCCAGCAAGCACTTCAGTGACAGACAGATAAATATCCACTGTATTAATATTCAGGAACCAAATGATTATTTTCCGTTCCATCCCTAAGCATGTTAATTAAAGATGAAATAGGTAGACATGAGGCAAGGTCAAGATCCATCGCACGAAATTACTTGATTAGTTGCACGTCAACCCTGTGACTCGTTGGAATTATGTAGCGTCTGCCTTTGGCTTTTGAAGTCATTACGCATGAGGCGAGTTGAGAGAAGTGTAAGAGAAGTTTTAGCCGGAAAAGCTTTTAAAATTAATAAATAAATGTTCAAATTGGATCAAAATCAGAGCCATAGCAAAATCTGCAGAAAGGCTGTTAAGGAATGTCATCACTGGAGCGTTCTGGTACATTAGGGGTGGAAGTAATGTCATGGCTGCTTTATTCAGTCTTTATCCGATGTAACTAAAGTTGAAAACGCTACCCTGGATGAGCTTTTCTTTTTACATTTTTATTCTGTCATGCTTGAGAAATCAAATAATGCACTAAATACTATGAATTACTTTACATGCTAGACATCGTACTTGTAACCTCGCTGACAGGCTAGCATAGCAAGCTACTGTACATTCGACAAACTGCATCCATCAAACAGAGGCGCCAACTTTATTTCTCCCTCTTGCCACTATAAACTTGTAATAAGAGCTCATGTATGACTGGGTAAAATGATACGTCAATTATAAGTTGTTTATTGAAATTACAGAAATTGCGAACCGATTGGAGGGAGGAGATAATACTCTGAGAGAGAACGTAAGGAAATTTCAAAACACACTTGCCACAGGACTGTTCTAAGGAACTATTTGGGCCAATCTTTTGGATTTGTCAATAGAACTGGGAAAGTCTCAATGAAAACTTGCTCTGTTTGTGATGTTGCTGAAATTGCATTGCTTCAGGAGTATTTTGGCACTAAAATATGTAGTTATGAAATGTACCATTTAGCATTCAGTCCGATTCACAAGGTGGTATCGAAAGGTTTTGAGACTAGTTTTGTAACACACTAGCAGATGGCAGCAAATAGCTGCTCGCACAGAGCACCGGCTTTCATAAGTCAGTGTGCCAAAAGACATCTGGAGCTGTGCAACTGGTGCTGTTCTGACCACGTGCATTACCACGTCTGCGATTTTATCATGGACAGCAAAATAGAACATGAAACAGCGAGCATGAAATCGCGCGGGCGAACTTTACTGAAAGACAACGAGAGACCAGGACAACCGGAAATGTCGAAAACCATTCGCAACTTGTGCATGATGCATGAGAATTTTTGTGTTCACCATACTCGCCAGATAATAATAAAGTATTAATATGTAAGTAATAATTAATAAAGTACTTTCTTGTAAACAGAGCTAACTTTTTGATACCACCTTGTAACCAGCCTAACAGCAAAAAAATAGCACAAATAATGCGTGAGCAAGATGCATGGATGTAATTAAAAAGAAAAAAAGAAATAATAATAACAAATATTCCAAAATTCCTGTAATAATATCCAGCCTTTTCAGGATTAAATTATTTCCCTGGTCAATTTCGATTTTTATGCAATTTAATCGTGCATCATATTTTTTACAAGCCTGCACTCTGGCTAGAACTGGAACACCACAAAAACTTCATCAGCAACACAGCGAGTTTGAGACAAATGCTGGAGCATGTTTAATGGACCTAAATGGAAGTAGGATTATTTTATTACACTGCCTCTGATTTGCAGCCATTAGGTGGTGTTCTTTATATAGCAGGCTACCCTGTTTTAAAAGCATAGCATATTTCATTGGAACACCCGGGGGACATTATGCACCTGGAAAGAATGTTTATTTTAGTGACCTTATCATTAATAACATACATTTATATACAGTAACTAGTGCACACCATTAGAAGCTGATTGCCGATGTAAGATTTGTAAGATGTAACAGTAATGTGTGTGCGCACACAGATCATCCATAACGTTATGACCATTCGCCTAATACTGAGTGGGTCCCCCCTTTTACCACCAAAACTGCCCCGTGCACCATTTCGCACCAAGCCATCACGCAGATACTCTATTAGATTAAAAAGCTAGAGAGTTTGGAGACCAAGTCAACACCTCAAACTCTTTTTTGTGTTCCTCCAACCATTCCTAAATCATTTTTTGCAGCATTGCTGAGCGCATTGTCTTGCAGAAAGAGACCACTGCCATGAAGAGGTGTACTTGGTCAGCAACACTGTTTAGGTAGGTGGTACGTGTCAGAGTAACACCCACGTGAATGGCAGGAGCCAAGATTTCCCAGCTGAACTTTGGCCAGAGCATCACACTGCCTCCGCCGGCTTGCCTTCTTCACCATTGTGCATCCTGGTGCCCGAACGCACCAGACCATCCACATGACGTAAAAGAAAACATGATTCATCAGAGCAGGCCACTTTCTCACTGAAAATTCCTCCGTGATCCAGTTCTGATGGTCACTTGGCCATTGTAGGCTGTGGACACTGGTCTGCAAGGACACATGGTTATCCTTGTCAACATGTTTCCTCCTTGACCATGTTGCTGATTCACTGGTTTTCCATTGGATTCCTTTGGGTCACGTTTGGGACAATATGTCCTGACAAGAACGTCCCACAAGGAGCCAGAACACCTGGGTTCCTTCTCATAGCATCATCCAACAATGTACTGAATTTCATCTAGGTCTAAGTCTATAATTAATACACTTAGCTAGCTAGCCAACCAGACTACAGGTTCCCTGGCAAGCACTTACTGTAGCTATTCACTTTGTTCCTTCTACACCTCTGGAAGGTAATGTGTTTCGCATAGATGGATAACATACACCGCATATCCAGCTTAACAGCAAATGTCAGCATCTGTGAGCAAGCTGTTGGCTGGAAAAGACACTTTGGGATACCATCCAATACACTTCAGGCTGAAAAAACAGGAGGAAAGCGATTTCAAAGAGGATAAATGATGCTAGATGGGGGAAGCAATCTGACGGGGAAGTCTGCCGGGGTAGCTGTTGCACAACTTGTGTATGATTTGGCATTTGTGGGGTTAAGAGTTAGCCAGATATACAAGCAGATCAACATGTAGGCTGTAAGGTCAGTCTGGTAACTGTGATATTCAGCAGATGAGAGGGAGAAGAAGAGATAATGAGAATTGTGGGAGAAATAACTCAAACTCAAACAGTATGCAGCTAAAGCTTTAGTTTACACCGGATTAAAAATGTAGCCAGCTAAAGGTTCCTCAGCCCATCACTGCATCTCTTGCAAAGGTTAACACCCCCCCCAAAACACACGCATGCACACACACACACACGTAATGCATGAACTAGCAGGCTGCAGAGCTACAGCTGTTGATCCTGACACTGTCACTCACCTTTTCTTCTTCTTTTATGTCTCATGAATAATTCATGCTGCTGCCTTTTCTGTGCTGCTGTGGTCAGATAAGTGTGACCGCTTGCAGCTGCGCTGTGAAGAGTGCCTCTGATTTTCTCACTATTAGCTCCCTTATTAAATTCCATCTCCTAGATGGAAAAAAAAAATGCATAGGCACATTATGGTTTTCAAAACATGGCATTAAAATGTTCACTTTTTTTTTTTTTCTTCTTCTTGGCGGTAAAAGGTCATGCTTGGAAAGCTTGGACAATTTACATAACCGTGTACGTCACTGGGTAGACGATAGAACGCGTCAGAACCCTGTTACGCTGCTACCATCTACTGGTGGACTTTTTTTTTCTTTCTTTTCCCGTTGCATTAACGCACCTAAACCAGATACTGTATTAATGGAGTTATTTTGAAACAGATAGATGATGTTACATGATGTGCTGTTCGAGCTGCGCAGAAATAAACAGCAAGTCAGTCTGGAATTATTTTTCCAATAGTTTCTTCAAATATTGCGAGGAATCATTGGAGTGTTAGAGGATAGCACAGGAGCAGGAGACAGTAAACCATAGTGAGCAAGAACCATTAGACTGTTACAAGTCATCATGAAACAGAAACCGCTAGAATACTGTAGACGAAGATGCTACGGTTCGGGAGCTTGTAGACTTTTAGAAGCAGAAAGCGTTAGACTTTTAGAAAAAGACAGATTTTCAAATTTCCCTCAAAGCCTTTGCCAGGTGTGTGTATGTGTGTGTGTGTGTATTAATCTTGTTTGCCAGTTTGTGCCCTCCTGCAGTTTTTAATGTATTACGAGGTCAATAGGTCGACCTCCCGTGATATTACAGCTGCACTTCCCCTAGGCTCAAAACTGAATAAATATCAAATCAGGATTGATTGATTGATGAGATAAAAGCCCAAGCAGCGTCATGTTGAATTTGATTGACGAAACCTCCAATACTGCTCAAGGAGCCGAGGCTGATGAAAAAGCAATGCGTTTAGCGTTTAATAAGGTTTTAATCGTCAGGTCCAAAATCAAACTGTTTAAAAATAAAAAATAATAATAATGCAATGAACGCATTGGCGCCGCCCAAGCAGAGAGATTTATTGGTGTCATGGCTTTTATTGCCTCAATTTGTCCTAAATGTCATCGAGAGAGAGTGAGAGAGAGATGGAGATTAATAAACAGGAAAAACACGATGAGTTCCACAGTAGATGTCGGTATGAATTAACATGCGCACTGATCCTGAGATGTCTCTCATCTTCTCCCATCCAACTTGATGAGATGCATTCAGTTATCTGCAGGATTTATTTCTTTTTTGATACATATCGAATAGTACCACTCCTAAAGCAATTAAACCGAACTATTCAAAAGCTTTAGATGCTCAAGTTGATTTTCAGTCACGTGACGTCATGATAAGGACAGCAAATGCTAAAATACTGAATAAACTGTATCACCAGAATAGCATCGCCGTTTCCCTCATCTATCATATTTGTGTCATTTTATCTCTGCATAACTTAATTGTATGTCTGGCATTTGCATCTAAAGACTGTTGCTGTTCCTCCTCAACATGAGGACCAAAGAAGTGTCACTGCCAGTGAGAAGGATCATCATGAGGCTGAGCAATCTGAATAAATCATAATAAATTATAATATATTAGAGATCTATCCAAAAACACTGGTAAGCGATAAGAAAAAAAAAAAAAACACGGTCGTCTTACAGCTACTTAAAAATCCATTGAATAGTCTGTAGTGTTCCGGGATTCGTTTTTATGGACAAGGATTAATGTGTACAAGTGGGAAAGTGTGAAGGTGCATCTTCGTTTTATGTCCATGTGGGTTGTCTTGTTTGTTTTTACGTCCCATAAAAATGCAAGTTGTGGTGGGATTGGCTCTACATTAGATGTAGATGTGAATAAGTCTGAGGATGTGTGTGTGTGTGTGTGTGTGTGTGTGTGTGTGTGTGCATTGGGATGGATCCTCCTGCTTGATGACACCCAGACCGGGATAAAGAAGTTACCAAAAGTGGACAGTTGAAGATTGGAAAAACGTCACCTTGTCTTTTTCCATTCTTCAGCTGTCCAGTTTCGGTGAGCTCGTGTTCATTGGTCCATTTAGCTTCATAGTTGACTTTTTTTTTTTTTTTTTTGCACGAGCTCCTGTTAATGAAAGTCGCAGTCTGGAACCGTGCCATGCATACAGTCAACACTGCCATTTATCCATTTGCTGTTGAGCTCCTTTAAAATGTTAGACAGGCTGGTTTACTTAATGTCCTCCAGAAAAAGAAAAAAAAAAGTTTTTTTCCCCCCGCTGGCTTCGCTGCCAGTGAAGTTAAAGTGTACCACCTTATCGTGGCCTGGGCGTGTGGCTGCCAGTGAACTGCTTCACTAATCTTTATCGATGATGTGACTGGTGATGGCTGCAGCAGGATGAATCCTGAAGTGTACAGAAGCAGAGAAATGCTCAAATACAGCCAAATGCATCACAGGTCATATTGACTTAATGTCATAACTCTAAGAGGTTCTTACTGCCAAGAAATGGAATGGTCTTGACATAACCTGGACCTCAAGTACTCGACAAACTGAAAAATTTAAACCCTTCTACAGAAAGCAAACATCAAAAATAAAAAAAAAATGGCTACATTACAGAGGAAAGATTTAAACCACTGCAATGAAAAAACCAATCACGATTTTTTAATTATGATTTAGCTACTATTGATGTGTACGAGGCTTGCTCTAATCCCTGCATGAATCAATACGGAAATAATATGCAAATCCTTAGATTTGACATTCTACATTTTATCATCCAGGTCATTTCAGATTGAAGCAATGCAATCTAGTAGACCTGAACTGTGACATAAACCTGTGTTCTTAAACTATTCATCCCTGACACTCACCTTCGATTATTTTTTCAGATCCTAATAAAAATGATGCAGATGATGACGATGATGATGATAATGACGTACACATGGACAGCCAGGTACACCACGGTAAGCCAATAATGCTTCTTTGTCTCTTTTTTTTTTTTTTGTGAGCGAATATTAAATACCTAATTGCATATACAGTGGGTTTAGGATGTATTCAGAACCTTTCAGTTTGTTGCATTAAATTGTGTTTAAAACTGATTCGAATGTCTTTTTAGACAGACTAATACATAACGACAAGGCATTCTCATTAGATAAGCTTTAAAATCCTTAATTCATTAATCCATTAAGCGTTTATCGCAGCAATTACACCATCTAGATTTCTTGGGTAGTCTCTACGACTTTCTTTTTTTGCACCTCAGTTTCTCCTGTTCTTCTTGGCACATCTGCACAGGTCCAGAAAAAAAAAAATCTGGATTGGGAGAAACTGTTAAATGTCATCTCCCACTCTCTCAGTTTTGACTGGCTTTACTCAAAGTGTTTGTCTTGGCTGGTTGCTTTTGTGCTAAAAGGTGAACTTTTGCTTCAGTTTGTGGTTGTGTCCACTCCGGAGCACATTTCTCCCCTTAACACCCCCGTGACCTCTCCTCTTTATTATGCCTATATTTCTGACCACTGCTGCTGAGAAGTATCTTGTGGAATGATGCTGCCACCACCATGTATCACAGGTCTTGCCAGCTAATAAGAAGTACCTGGCATTTTCACCAAATGTAGGACTCGAACATGTGCTTACAGAGGAAAAAAGAAAACTTGAATTTTGTAGCATCAGCCAGAGATTTTTTTTTCTCATGCTCTCAGACATCCAAATGCTTGCCATATGGCTTTTATTCAGAAATGGCTTCTGTCACCTCTGCTATTCTACCATATACGCCTCATTCATCTGGTATTTCAGGCAAGTTCTTCTTAAGCATTGCAAGAAAGGCCATTTGGCTCTTAGTAATCTCCTTCAGCAAGACAGTTCTAGTCTGGGTTACAGAGTTTGGCATGACAGACAGCTCTGCAAAGAGTTCTGGTGGTTCTAAACTTTTTCCATTTCACAATAATGGAGCCCACGGATCCTCCTGGGAACGTTCACTGTTTCAGAAATGGTTTTATACCCTTGCCCAGATCTGTGTCTCAACACAATTTGATCATGAATGTCTGTGGAGAGTTGCTTGGATTTCATGACTAACATTCACTGTGAATTGTGGGAACTTTTACACACAGACGTGTGCCTGTCTGGATCACATCCAATCTATTGAATTTGCGACAGACAGGATTCGGTCATGTTCGCAAGATGATCAAAGCACACAGGATGCACCTGAGCTCAATTTGGATCCATCTAGACGGGGGTCCTATTTCGGATTTGGTTTTTTTTTTTTAAACAATTTATAAAAAAAAAACAAAAAAACATGTTTTCACTTTGTAGTGTATGTTGTGTGTATGAGCAACAAGTCAAACTGATCCATTTTAAATTAAATCTATAACACTCACTGTAAAAACCAGCTTGTAGAATGCGAATCCTTGCCAGTAGTACAACGTTGTGATATAACGAAAAATACCAAGGGATTGTTTTCAGGATGATGTGGCAGCATCACATTCTTTTGCAGCTCAACTTCTTTTGATTTCCTGTCCCCGTATCCACAAACACCCTTTTCATCAACTGAGCATCTTTATCCCTGATGATAATGAATCTAATCTAATTACTAAGCTATGCTAATTAGGTAACTAATACTAACAGGGATTGATAAGTGCATTTTCTGGGGTAAAAGCTGAGCGTGTCAGAGGTATATAGACAAGCATGCTGTGAAGTATTTACTCTGTACTCTGAGGGGATGTTGCATCAAGAGTTAATGAGCTGTTTCTCCCTGACACCATGCGTTTTTCATCTTCCAGATGTTGAGATGCAGAGCCAGGGAGGTAAGCTGATGTTGCTTCATTCACACATCAGGGAAATCTCAGAATCATAATTTTTTTTGCAGCAAGTTACTGTAGATTGCCTTAAAGTGGTGGATTTGTAGAGGAAAGGCACAATCTAGAATGCACAGGAGTGTATAAACAGATTGAATCTCCAAAACCAGGTTCCAAAGTGAACAAAAAACCTCACCCCAATACATAGACACCAGTCTGATGATTATTATACAGCGTGGTTCAACATTGTGAATGATTTTCTTGTGAGAATTTTGGGTTTTAATTCCAGCTTGGAAGCTTGATTAGATATTGATCCAAGAAGCCCCGTGGTGGGATTGCACACACTGTTCTAATGATAAAAGATAAAGGAATAAGGAATGCGTTTTTGTAAGATCTGGTTCGTAAGCAAGCTTCTTGTGATATACTGTATATATATTTTTTTTCTCTGATTATAGACATGGATGTGGACCAACCTGATATCCCGAACCAGCCACCAGGTATTATAATTACTGTATTACTCCAGATGTTATTTTCTGAAGTGCATGAATCTAAGGTGCCTTTTATTCTTATCGTCAGTGGCTGATAATGAGACTCGCGCTCTATTTTCATGCAGGCGCAAAAGTAATATAATGGTGTAACTCCAGCATTTATAATTTGGGTGCTTTTTCTATTCCCCACCACATTTCCACGTTCTATTTTTACATGCAGACATGAAAGCGCCTCAACATTTCAGTCCCATTTCCTACAATGAGATTTTGGGGATGATTTGATCTATTTTCCTGTTCTTCCCAACAGGCTCATTTACATCGGGAAGTTACATTACATTACATTACAACTACTAACTAGGTATCAACTGGGTAATAAATATGAGTAATAAATATGATGAAATATCTCGGTTGTGGTTCTTAAACATGGATAAGACCAAATATCTAACAAAAGCAAGACGTTGTGCCACGTTATCATGGCGATGGACAAATCAGGATCCTTGCTGCCCAGGACAAGTGTGTTTCATATCACGTCAAGTTGGGAGGGGACCTTCACGTGTTTAAACATATTATTCTTTGTATGCTGTAATTTTTCCATGATACTGTAAAAAAACACTTTTCCACTGCCTGCTGCACTACACACACTGCCCAAGGCACAATCTTTACTAGTTTAGGATTAATTATCAAGCACTTGTATAACTTTGCTGTTTCATCATCAAGACCCTTGGGTTCATCACCTGTAGGTGTTTCTTGAGTGTCTCACTTTATCTCTCCAGATGTTCCTATCTTCTTCTATAAGGCTCAGTTCCTGCAGGGTGTCTTTTCCGCACCTTGCCTTTACATCATCTAACCGTCCCCTGTGCGTTCTTTGTCTTTTGTTCTTGCCATCCATCATTCCAAGCATCATCATTTTGGGTTTACTAGAGTTCTTCTTCCTGCATATACTGTATGACCAGACAGCTGTAGCTTTCTTTTTAATTTTGCTGCTTATTTCCAGTTAAACATGTTATATACTAAAGACACTAGCAAGTATCAATTAACTGACAAAGCAATTGCTTACATTTTGAAAAATTATATCCAGAATTTTTATTTTTGTGATAATGTTGTTTATACAACAGTTAATTCCAACTAAGCAATCTGATTGGATGAGAGGCACTTGGACATCAAACTATATGTATCACTCTGTATCAATCAGCCAATAATGTTATATCAGATTAAATAACATTTTAATAATTGCTTCTAAGTTGTTCTGAATTGCTTCTAAACAGTCTGTGTTGTTTTATTAATAACTATTGAATATTTTAAATGTGTTATTTCTTACATGATGCACAAACAAACAGACAAACTGAAATTCTAGAGACCATCTTGATGACTTATATTACTCATCTTATGCCCCCCCAAATATGTATGTACAATCTATACAGTATGTATAGATTACAAAGCAGGCAACGGTGGTGTGTCGCCTTGCACCTCCAGAATCTGGGTTCGATTCCTGGCCAGGTTTGCGTGTGCCCTGAGATGGATTGGCACCCTGTCCAGGGTGTACCCCACCTCGTGCCCTAAGCCTCCTGGGATAGGCTCCAGGTCCCCGCGACCCTGAATACAGGATAAATCGGTAACGATGATGAGTGAGATTACAAAGCTAACTAGCAAACTAGCACACGTCAAGGGCATTACTTGATTTTACACTACTTGGGGATTTAACCCTGAAACCCAGAAGTTAAATGATATTTTAAAGTGGAATAAATGGAAATATAAAGCTGAAACCTGTTAGACTTACGAGACTGTCCACCACCTCCATGATTTATTCTCCTCACCTTTTGTCCACATATTTCCTGTAAGAGTTTAAAACTACTTAATTACAGTAACTGTCGGTCGCCAGCGATGCACAGTATGATATGAAGTGAAATGCTTATACGACTGCTGATGACCTCAAGATTTCAAAAAGAAAGTTTTAGTATGAAATAAGAGAAATAGTAGAGATTTAGAAATATGTAAATAAACTTTAGCTGTTAGGCGCATTTATATGTACATTATGTACAAGCAATAAAAAATAAAAATAAATCGTAGAATAAAAAGGAAATAAAAAAAAATAATAAAATATTATAAAATTAAATATAGAAGAGTTGAAATGTAATGCAGTGTATTGTATAACCGTGTCCTGTTATGGGCAAGATAATGAGCGGAATGTGCAGAAAAGTGTGCAACAGTCGCGGAATGATACAGTATGTGATGGTGGAGCAAAATAACTGGTTAAATCAACAAAAAAGTCATAATCTGTTAATGATAAATGTTGTCTGTTGAACTGTTGTATAAAAAGCAACATCTTTATTACAGCCATGCAGATATTCAGAACACCAGCACTCGTGTCATATTGCTTAATTATTAAAATTATCATACAAATAAAATTGAATTGATTTGAATTGATAAAATACAGTATTATTATGTTCGCATAATCCATAGACAGAAAAACATATCTCAAGGCAAAGATTTTGTTTGAGACTTTTTGTTGAAAGCAAAACAAGATGCTGCAACTTTGTTGAAATATTATAGTAATTATATGCTTGTTCATTACTCTTATCTTGTGTCAATGCATTTAATTAACCCTGTCGTACATTATTACGTTGAGATAGTTATAATTTTTTTTTGCCTAGGCAGGTTTCCAGGAAGACAAACTGTGGCACTCGGTAACACACAGCGCAGTAATAAAACACAAAAAAGAGAATGAAATATTCAGAATACAAAATGAAAGTAAATATAAATAAATATAATTTATTAAGCCCTTGTTACATTTTAAAATATGCTTCGAGGCTTAGATTTGTTAACCAGAAAACTTTTATTGATATTATTATTATTGTTGTTGTTGTTGTTGTTATTGTTTTGTGAATTGAAATGTTATCCCTAGCAGTTTCAAAACAAAGATTTGAAATGTAAATGTATTAAATGTAAAAAATTATATTTAAATACAATTATGCAGTTCTAAAGTTAATTCTAAAATACTTTTGTATTATCATAGTGTCACTTATAACATTTTTAGGTCTTTTCATCCTGAATCAAAGAATCACTGTGTCCAGGAAACTGACATGCATGAACATCTTCTGTACCAAAGTCCTGTATTTGTTCTAGGTTTTGTCAGTAAATACTTTATTTCTAATATTAAATGAAAAATATTTTTCAGCATAAAAAGCACAAGAGGTGCTAATTCTTATACAAACTCAATTTATTTTTTCATAGTATACAGTAAATCGCATTTGAATGCTGATCATCATAGTGTAAAGACTTTAGTCACAGAAGCAAATTTAATGAGCACAAATAAATACTACTGATTTACAAATGCTCTTTTAAGTCTTTAGATTTATTCATTCACATTCTCTCTCTCTTTCTTTCTCTATCGCTCCCTCACACACTGAAGTTGCTCCTCATCCCTCAGGGCATTTGACTTATGAGAGAGAGTCATTAATGTCAAACTCCAAGGCGAGAGTCTCGAATGCTGATCCCATTCTTTACCGTGTCTTCTACTGTTCTGCTCCGTGCTACAGTTCTACATTTACATACCTCGGAGCAGCAGCTTGTGTTTTCCTTCTTCCCTTGTGATTTAGTTTCACCCTCCCAGCATTGACAGCCGTGTCACCATCACCATCCTCAAGTGCCAGTTTCTTGGATTTGCTTTCCGGCCAACAGAAGCAAAACTAATGTTCGTCTTGGCCCGAGCCCAAAAGCAGGCACTCTTTGCAATTATACTCCATAGAGAGGGGGAAAGCAAGAGAAGACGAGAAAGAAAAGTAAGAGAGGGGGCCAGGTGAAGCAGCACTGCTCAAAACAGGGCCGCATTCTCAATTTAGCATGGAGCACCTGCACGCCATGTGTAATGATGTGTGTGTTTTGGAGTATTTCTTCAGCTAAAGAATAGTTCACCTAATTCATCTATAAAGAAGTTTTTAACAGAACAGAAGGTTTCTGTGGCTTCACGTGTACATGACGGCAGAAGTCAAGAATCATCAATTAAGTATTAGTTAGATTGACCACGATTGTAATAGGAAGTGTTTACACTGATCAGCCATAACGTTACGACCGCCTGCCTAATATTGAGTAGGCCACCAAGGTTCTGATCATCTTGTCCTGACTGCTGCAGACCAGTAACATCCCACAAGAGCTGCAGTTTTGGAGTTGCTCTGACCCAGTCGTCTAGCCATTCAAATTTGGCCCTTCTCACAGTAGCTACACTTATACTCATATATCTGGTTACAATGACGGCTGGAAGTGTGTGAGATGTACAGGTATTAAACAGAAAGTGATCCTTTTTTCCAGAAACTGATTAGTTAAAACCAGAAAAAATCAGCAAGTGTTAGCATTTGGGTGACTTTGAGAGGCGCCAAATCGTCATGTCTAGAGGACTGGGTCCTGTGATGTAATGTCCAAAACTGCGGGTCTTCTGGGATGTTCCCACGTCTGCAGTGGTGAGAACATACCAAAAGTGATCCATGATGGGAAACCAATGAACAGGAGACAGGGTCACAGGTGGCCAAGGCTCACTGATGCACATGGGGAGCGAAGTCTGGCCCGTGTAGTCCGAACCAATAGAAGTGCTGGTGTAGATCAACTTGATGAAAACGTTAATGCAGCCAAAAGTCAGTATTTTGTTAAGTTTAAAGCATATAACTGAAGGTTTACAATCCAACTTTACTGACTCGAAGAGACCCGAACCTGTTCCAGAATCACGATTAGCCTGTCCAACCTCTGTGAAGACTGTAACTCGAGTGGCCCGAGCACTGACCTCGATCCCACAGTGCAATCTTTGGGATGAACTGGAACTGTGACTCTGCCCCAGTCCTCTTCACGTAACATCAGTGACTGACCTCACTAATGATCTTGTAGCTTTATGGCCAAATCCCCTCAAATCTCAGGGAAGAGTCGAGGCTGTTACTGCTGCCGGTGGAGCACAGGCTTCAGGTTAATGCCCAGGGAGGTTGTATGGACACATACTGTACTGTAGCAGTGTGATAGTCAGGGGTTTGGCCATATGGTGTATATGGTGCTTCGAAATATAGTTTAAAATGCAGACTTGATCACTGTTTCAGTCATTTATTAGATTGCATTTATTATAATTGTTATAAATAATTTACTGGACGCAAATGAAGTTAATACGTGTCTCTAAATAAAAGATGGCTCGATACTGAAGATCCATGCTGTAAACAAACACAAGTTTTTTTGTTGTTTTTTTTTTTTTAAATACAGTAACAGTCTCAAAACAGCTGACTATGTGTTTGTCTCCCATTTTCCTGTTTTATATAAATAAAAAGCAGTATACAGTACTTCATAACAGCGTTTGGATTCTAAGCTTACCCGTACTTCCCTTACTCAAGTATTGTTTATGTAAGATTTATGCGACGTTTATTGTTTGAATGTGTTTACAGGCTGTGTGTAGGCACGGCTCTAAGAACTGAAATTCAAAATTGTGTTGTCCTAAAAGAGCTGTGTTGCTTTTTTTTTTCTCCCAGAAACCTGCACTTTAGCGGCTGAACATCCAGCAAAGGAAACAGCTACAGAAAGAAGTGACCCAAGTAAGAACACTCTGACGTGATTATTAGAAATGTCAGTAAGATGAGGCAGATCACGAAAACAAAAGGGAATCTTTCTTAGCATTAAATTACCCATCATGTTGTTGTTATTTACTTAATGAAGAGCGGAACATGTACTGTATACTATATGATTAAGGGTTCTATTGTGTCCCAGTCAGACAAAAAAAATTATCAGCAATGAACTACAGTTAAATCCATTTTAATCAGCATTTTGAAAAAGTTGATGGTGAGGAAATGATCTCATCATATCACATGACCTCGAACCGGTACATACATACTGGATGTACAGATATATCTTCTAATCTTTGATTGATTAGATGCTTCTTTTTCTACGTTTGAAATAGCGTTTTTCTCATGGACATTACCAGCTGGAAATGGATGCAGAATTTCCTTTAAAGGAACGTCAAGTACTATAATGTTACCCCTCACGAAGTATATGTATTCTAAAAATAAAAACCAGCAGATCAAGTGTTTACATATTTAATATTCACCTACTGAAGGGATTATTAAAGGTTTTACATCACCCTTATTGAAAGCCCGTTCCGTTCAGGCCAGAACAGGTCAGACTATTCTGCATGGGGTGGTTACATGATGCGTTTTTATTCCATTTGGGCTATTATTCCCGTTAATAGCAGCCTGACCTGTACAAATTAAGCAGAATAAATAACTACAATCCAAACATCCATTTCATTTATGTATGGTCAGACGAACCAAGATTATTTAGAGATCCATTATTAAAAAAATAATAATTTCAGCCTTACATCATGGTGTATACAATCCTGATTACACCATCCAGATTGTAAACAAAAGAAAGTGCTCTAATTCCTATGATCTCTACAAACACATCACCTCTACAACCTTTGCACAAATTAGTGTAAGTTAGACCGAGTTAAAAGTTCTTATGAATTAAAAAATGGTCACACCATGATGACATACTGTAATGCAGTAGAAAATGACTTTTTTTTATTTTACAGTAAGTAGATGTGTGCATATTGTTGGTGAGTTTATTACAGTATATCTCCATTAACATTAACAAAATTAGCACTCTGCACATAAACACAGTTGTATTTATGTGTGTGTTGCATTTTTTTTCCATGTGCATGTTTTCTCACCTTTGCGTGTGAACACGGTGCAAAGCGGATGGCCTTCACCATCGCCACATAATCCACCCAGGAGTACACACAGATGTTAGCTGGAACCCCACAGATGAATCCTGCATCCCATTTATAGTGTGTGTGTGCGTGTGTTTGTGTGTGTGTGCGAACATAAGTGCGTGCACGCTCTGCCAGAAACAGCTCGCTTAAACCCAGTGCAATTAAAGGCATTAGCCTGAACCAGCTGCTTCATCTTTCTCCGAAAATTTACTTGTGGAACGTGTGGGCTTTAGTAATAGGTCAGCGTTTTCATCTGTATTCAGGATGTCATTCGGAATTCATAAGATGTCAACAAGGGATGAACAATTACAAGAGCATTTAGTGGCACTCTGAATAACATGAACTGTGAATCTCAGGCTTTTGAGTGAAACCCTGAAGCAGTGAGACGCAGCAGCTGAGCTTTTAGTGCATAAAAATCACTATTAGTCTATAATTTAGCCCAAGTGCAGGTGCAGTCTTACACTCTCGTATCTCATTATGGTTTTATCCACTTAAAAAAGAAAGAAAAAAGAAAGCTGAAGGGCTGAAATTATAATAATTTAACATTTTAAGCTGTTTAAAATAGCGCAATATGCATCAATTTCGTTACGTTTTGAAGGAACACGGCACCTAAAAACACAGTAAATCTGTTTATATTTAAATACAGTACAATGGCGGAATATAAGTATATGATCATTTTTGGTTTTGGTATTTAACACGCTGCCGGTGCATACAGTAGAGCTGCGTCAAATTCAGACAGAACAGCTTTGCTTCTTTCAGATTTGAAACATCTATGTAAAAGAATTTTAATAATAATTAGCTTTTTGCAGCATTCTGCTTCATTTTCAGGCAGTTCCTCTTGGCATGCTCTCTTTAATTCCCCAAGCAGTAAGAAAAAAATTGAACATTTAGAATAGAGAATGTGCCATGCGCTGGATTGGCACCCTGTCTGACCAGGGTACACCTCGTGCCCTAAGTCTCCAGATAGGGATAGGCTCCAGCAATGCCCCCCATGACCCTCTAAACAGATAAAGCGCTATAGATAATTAGTAAGTGAGTGGGTAAGAGAATACAAAATGTGCTCAATACATAGACAATATGCTCTAAACTGAATCGGCATGAGTATAAATTTAATTAGACTTTACATAATAAAAACAAATGAAAATGATGTCTCTAAAAGTACATAAGTTATGTAGCGATCCAGGCAGCTAATGAGGTGAAAAAGTAAATAAATGTACCTTGGTGTGTGTAGACTTGCTGCAGCATTATTTATTAAAATAAATATATAAGTACATCATTTACAGATGTACACAGCAGATGCAACCGTAAGACACATCATAGGGTAATAAACTGTGTTTTACAGGCTACAAGTCGCTCTTGGCCTCTAGCGGGTCAAACGTTTCCTTCAACCACCCTTACTGCTTCACAACTTCCTGAAATATTTCTGTGCTGTCAGGAAAGAAAAACGTGTTGATGTGATAACCTGGCCGTTCAGTTCGTTCAGGTCGTCAGCTGATTTCATTTTACTGCCACATAACGTTGCTGAGCCTCGACCTGAGCAACTGAAGCAACACCAGATCGTAACACTGCCTCCAGAGACTTGTACAGTGGGCACTATACAGTACATGATGCATCACTTCATGCCCTTTCCTTCTTACCCTGATGCACATCGCTCTGGAACAGGGTCAGTCTGGACACTTGAGACCACACTAGCTTGTTCAATTGCTCCAAAATCCGAAATCTTTACGATCCTAGCAAACTGAGGCCTTTCTATCTGATGAGTCTCACTAACGAGTGGTTTTCTCATGGTCACACAGCTGTTTAATCCCAGTCCTGTTATTTCTCATCGTATTGTGCATGTGCAAAGGCTCTAACTATCACAGTCCCTCATCCTAAAGCTGTGCATTCATATAGTCGATGGGTCACTCCAGCAGTGTAATTGAATTATCATAAATATCATGGATATTTTAGCAGAAATAAAGTAATAAGTGGACACACTTACTCAACAAGATTTTAACTTGCCAGATTTTATCTTGTGCGCCAGATAGTTTTCTAGTTAGCAATGTTCCCTCTCTGTTCTTTACAAAGTACAGTATGTGTAGATTCTCTTTTTCTATGTCTCTGAGAGTGCTTTAGTACAGAGGTCTTGGGGAAAGATCTTGTTCCTGAATTATAAAAAGAACATCCCTAGCCAATTTTCTTCTTTGCTGTTGAGTCACACTAAATGCACAGCTTGACATAAGCCTTCATCATCCCATATTAACCACCCTATCCTGTAAGGGTCACAGTGAGCCGTTAGAGTGGATCAGTATTAATATGATTTTTTTTTTCGACATGTAAAAAATTCTCTACGGAATATATGTTTTTTTTTTCACTGTAATACTGGGTTGATCTTGTCCATGTTCAAAAATAATGATATAATAATAATAATAATAATAATAATAATGCCTGATTGTAAATACTGAAGCTGCGTTACTATATTTAAAGAATCACTGCCGGTATTTTACATTTTCCACACACACACAGAACAGAAAACAGATTTCTCAGACCAAAGGAAAAATCGAGCTGGCTGGCCGTGTCATTACTCGGTCAACAAAGCATGCTGAGCCTCCCCTTAACGACGAAAGCTTAAATCCTCACCCCACTATGACGCGGGCAAAGACTCGACTCGCCGCATGTAGCTATCTAGCAGGAGGAAGCAGATTGTGACAAATCGGACCTTTAAGTCATGCTGATCAGCCTTGCAAGGGCACTCACCCAGTTCCCTCACACTAGGGCACAAGAAAAGTTATTCTAAGCAGGTTTAAACGGAGACTATTTTCCCATTTAACACTTGTTCTCGGATCAATAAAGCCTCCAGTTGGCTCTGTAACAAGTATGGAGAGCAAGGCACATGAGTAAGAGTCTGTGGAAAGGGGGGGGTTAAAAAAAAAAAGTGTGGCGTTTTTCCTGTTCGTGTCGCTTTACATGCTGACAAATAGTTATTTCTTTTAAATGGAAAATGGCTGGATGTTTTTTCACTTATTTCAAAAGCACCTGATGCTCACAAAGCCGCTTTACAGAAATCTAGATATAAATTATTTTAGATGCCTAAGGAGAAGAACTGACAATGGCAAGGGAAAACTATTTTGCAGACTCAAAGGGAAGCCATCTTCTTCAAATCATTACTGCATACCATCAAAGAGAGAAAAGCCAAACAGCACTACATGTATTGAAAAGAAAAACGGACTGGCCACTAAGTTCTTATTGTGAATAATAATCCTAGGATAAGCATAAAGAGTGTTTATGATCAAAGTACCCAATAGAAAATGAGGGTGTAAACATAAAATGTGCATTTGGCAATTTAAAGATTTTTTTCTAGACAGTGCTTGGAGCTGGTATGTAACCTGACCTGAAACTGCTTTGAGACAATGACCATTGTTAAAAGCGCTATATAAATAAAATAGAATTGAATTGAATTGTGCCACCAGTGTGGCTCTGGCCCCCTTGGACCGGGAATCTGCAGGGGTGTCTGGCACCAGGACATCGGCAGCGGATCCTGTGGTTGTTGGGGGGTTGCAGGGTGGGCCTCAGTGGATCAGACTTGTGTGCATTCCATGGGTGTTCAGTCAGATTGAGATGTGAGGAATTTGGAAGTCTCATTTCCTGCTGGGACCCGGGCCATCATTATGTACTGGGTCTGGTGTGGGGGAGGCTTTGGTGCATTGGGTGTTCTGGTGCGTTTCTGTTGTAGCTAGCATTAACTAGTCTTAAACTTATGTGATTTGCGCTGAATTGGCTTTTCTATAAGATCAGACCAGATGGCCTGGAGCATGAGCCTTGGGTGCCCATGATCCTGACTCTCATGATCCTGATTAACTTCTTTCATTATTATTATTATTGTTGTTGTTATTTTAGCATTTTGATGATAGCTCAAACATTGTGTTGTGCTGTCAAAAGCAGATCATTAAAATTGATTGAAAAGTCATTGAAAATCAATGTTTGTATTTAAGGGGAAGATGAGAAGTCTGCAGAAGAAAGCAAACCCAAGCAAGAGAAGGAGAAGCATGAGGAAAAGAAGAGCGATTCAGAGGAAGTCTCTGGTAGTGCCGGTAAATTCTCTATTCATTTTACACACAGGCATGAAGATCAAGACAATATTTCCATCACAGTACACACAGCAGATTCACATTGACAAATGTGATACCTAAGCAGTCCATCTCTCAGAGATTCAGAGCATTTTGGGGCTCAGAATCTTGACAGTTATTTTAATCTGAGCTTTTCTGTAGCTTTGTGTGATTGTGTATGAACGCATGCCCACACTCCCTGCCTTGTTTTTTTTTTTTTTTTTTTTTAGGATAATTTAGACCAAGTTATGGATATCCATTTTCTATTCCTAAGCAGCATTCAGATTTGTCCCTAGGCCCCATTATTAAAAATGATAACTGTAATCTGGCTGCCTGCTGGCCGTGCAGTTCAGACTGGCTGAGTTTGAAAGGGCTAATAAAATAGGCAGACACTGTTGGGCTGTTTGAATTATGGATCAAAACAGTTTGAGGACTGAATTAGAATAGGGCTGAGGCAGATTTATCAAATCCTTCAGTTTGTTAATCCTGCTTTCGCACTCCAGGGGTCGAGAAGGAGAAGAGTGGCGGAGAGAAGACTGAGAACGCCCCAGCTGATACAAAACAAGAAGATAAGCCAGGTACTGTCCTTTTTTATCTGTACATGTGCATTTACTTATGTGGACAGTGGTACAGGGATTACCTGTGGGATTTAAACAACAACAATTCTTTTTGGCAGTAGTACAGTACAGAGCTTTTCAATATGCCCTTGATGTCTATACTGTACAAGCAAGAATGATGTGATTGGAAGTCATAAGAGAAAGGCACAACCTCTAAACCTGTCTTTAACCCCTTATTGTTCAGGTCATGGTGGTGTAGGTAGTCTCCAAAAACGAATTCCATGTACACTGTTGTTGTTAGTCTTACGGCTGCAGGTTGGTCTTCCTGACACAACCCTCCCATTTTACCCGGATTCGGTTTGGGCATTGGGTGTATGAGTAATGAGTAACGAGTTATTGATGAAAAATACATTTCCCAAAGACGTTACCTAATTACCACAGGACACATTTGACCAGTTGATGGTCATGCTCGAGTGCCAGCTTGGAAACGGTGGGATTTGACCTCACAACTATCTGATCAGTAGTCCAAAGTCAGCACTCCCACATATATAATACATGCTCATAGGTTGTATTAATTAACACACTCTGGCACACTCTGTTCACAAATTGATTTTCAGGCTGCAGAATGAATTGATCGATGCAGAATGAAATGAATTGTGCCTCGGTAGTAGCGTTGGTAAGAATTTTTTTATTTTTTATCTTAAATGCAGTGTTGAGAAACAGTCCACCAAGCAGTAACACCCAGTTAACAATGGTAACAATGGTGCTTCTTACACTGCAGGCTGCAGTCCACTCAATGACTTACAGTAGCACACAAATGAAAGTTTAGCTCTTTTAAAAAGCTACATGTAAATAAATCCGGCTTTGCAAAGGCCAAGGAAAGAAAGAAATGAAAATTGAGTCCCATCTCTCTCTCTCTCTCTCTCTCTCTCTCTCTCTCTCTCTCTCAGACAGGTGAAGATTTAAAGGAATGCCCCCCAGAGCTTCAGTGGCTTTAAATGAGCTTGGCACTGAGTTGGACCAAGTGTGTCCGGGTTCTGATCATATATTACTGTTTAGAGAACACACAATGTCTTGAACTGTCCGTTTCAAATTATATTTACGTTTTTTTTTATCACATATTAATGATTTTAGGACACTTGCGGTTAAGGGGCTGTGCAGAAGTAGATCTTAAATGAATCTTAATTATGTCTGTAATTGGAATGTAGACATCTTTTAAGCTCTAAGGCAAAACTGAGTGGGCTATGTGTTTGAGAGGAGAGACAGAGAGAGAGAGAGAGAGTTGGCGGAGAGGTATAGGGTGTTAAAGTCGAGCTAAGTGTGCGTGGGAGGAAACCTTGAACAGACAGGAGCGGAAACAGGCCAGCCACACAGTCACTCACTCAGTTACTCAGTCACTCACACGTGTACTGTACTCACACTCACACCAGGCTGTCCATATGCCTGAGAAACAGAGATCCTGCTTGGACGTACTCCATTTATTCAATCTTCTCCTTTTTCTGTCTCTCTCACCCTCTAATTGTCTGTCCTTTCTTTGTTCTTACTCTTGACTGTCTTGGCACTTTTCGTTCTCTTTCCCACCAGAAGGTATATTTATTGTGAAGAAAAAGTGTATTTTAAACAATCGTGCTAAAATGTGTTATTTTATTAAGTGTAAATACTTCCAAGTACATTTTACTCTATATATTTATATTACTATATTTTACAAAAAAATAGGTTAGTAGGTGTTTAAATATTGATCATCAGATAATTGGCTGGAAGCTTTCAGAGAGAGAAGAGAAGAGGCTGGTGAAAGAACAGGTTACAACATAAGTGAGAACTGTCTTTTACCATGATGTAAATGTTTTTTTTTTCCTAAATTGGAACTAAAAGGGCAGGGGAATAAATCTGAATCACATACAAACTTTCAGCCATATAGTGTCCCTGATCCATGTTCTCTTTTTTTTTTTTTTTTTTTTTTTTTTGAAACCAGGGAATTAACACAAAACTTTCTTTTGTCTGTTCCTGTCAAGAGGTCGCCACAGTAGACCATACGATTTGCACACAACTTGGCACGGCTTTTATGCCAGATGCGCTTCTGGGCACAATCTTTCCATTTTTTTAACCGGCCTTGGGACCAGCACTGGATCCAGTGGCTGGGTAGTATGGGATGTGGCAACCCTCCATCGGCAGGGCTCGACCCAGATGCTCAGATTGCCAAATCAACAACCTTAGCCATAGCCACTTGAGGCACCACTCTTCTTAAACCAGGGAATTAATAAATGGCCTAAAGGTAGTCCCTGACTTATGAACGGGTTCCATTCCGGGAGCTTGTTTGTAAGTCTGATTTGTTCCTAAGTCCGACAAAGTAAGTCTTATATGCCTCTGACACGAATATACAATGTGAAGCATACCAATCCACTTGACTTAATCTGTCCCCTTTTCCACTATGGCAAAAACCTTACGATATTAATCTCACACAAATCTAACAGTGATGTCTCTGCACCTTTAAATCCCGAGAGGAATACCGGATGCCATTTTGTCTCAGAGCTGTTTTCCAGTGTATTGGACTGTGAACTCTGTTTTGTTGAGGACTTTCCGAAATTAGGATTATTTACCATTAAAATAGCTTTACAAGACAGTCATTTTCTATCATCATGCATCTGGACTGAACGTTTGAAACCAGTGAGGCCTGACTCATTTCTCCTGCACTCCCACACGCATACAGATACAATATACCGGACTTACACATCGAACATATTGTATATAATGGTAAATATTGGTATCTGGTACATTGGTACTTTTTGTACAGTACACGTGAGCTTTTTCCGTGATTGGACGGGAAGTAGAACCACGGTCCGTTCGTTTCTGCAGAAATTCGTAACTCGAATGGGGGACTACCTGTAAATCTCATTTAATATGATTACTTCAGGAGCATTTTTTTTCTTAAGCAGCATTGTATTTAGATTCTGATTTCATTTTTGTAGAAACAGTGACACATACCATCACTGGTTAGTTAAATATAAGAGATGGGATATGACCTCTGCATCTGCAAGCATCCATGTACAGTAGTGTATTGTTTATTTATTTTTTATTTATCTTGTGTATATTTAATACTGGCCATTTTTAAGATGGTTGTTACTATTATTACTGCATTACTTGTAGTTTTGCACATGAGGCTTTTACATAATTGCCATAAAATTCACCACAGCTCTTTCAAATCTATTATCTTCAATAAAATGATCAGCGTAGGCATGCAGAAAGGTCGGTGCACAGCATTTACTAAAGGTCAGATGTTTTCATCTTTTGTGTGATGCTCTGCAATTTCATCTTTGCATCATAGAGCAGTAAAAAGCATGAAATGGATGTAAGCTATAATGTTAGGGGTGTTTTATATAGCTCTGAAATTGTCCCTGGAAATAATACGAGTGTGTGGGAGGTCTGCAAAGATTTAGCTTTTTTTTTAAAAGAAAAGACTTATTATGGTGACCGTTGTGCTGTTAAGTACAGTATATGAGAAAAGCTAGTTCTGTTAGCTCCTGCTGATGGTAAGCAAAGATTTCTAATGTCTTTTCTGCTTATTTATATTAATACTGTTGTGTTTTAAAAACTGCTCTACTTTCAGTGACTTGAGGTCAATTGTGTAAAAAAAATTATATATGTATACAGTTTACTTAATTTAAGTCTAGTTGAGTACACGCAGATACAGTCATGGGCAAGACTGCAGACTTGACTGATTGTCCAAAAATATCATTGACACCCTCCACAAGGAAGATAAACCAGAGAAGTTTATCGCTAAAAGGGCGGGCTGTTTGCAGACTGCTTTATTGAAGCATATTTATGGAAAGTGGACTGGAAGGATAATTGTAATTGTACTTAAGGACAACAATTGTCAAGCAAAGCAATTGAAGACCTTCACAAGGTTCACATGAAGTGGAGTGAGGCTGGAGTCAGTGCATCAAGAGCCACCATGCACAGACATCTTCAGGGAATGAGTTACAACTGTCGCATTCCTAGAATCATGCCACTCATGAACCAGAGACAACATCAGAAGTGTCTTACCTGTGCTAAGGAAAAGAAGAACTGGACCAATGCTTAGTGATCCAAAGTCTTCTTTCCAGATGAAACTAAATTTTGCATTTTCTTTAGCAATCAATGGCACAGAATCCAAACTGCCCAAGTCTTGTGTGAAGGTTTCACCAGGTCATCTGCTGGTCTACTGCGTTTTATTAAGCTTACAGTCAGTGCAGGTAATCTACCAGGAGATTTTAGAACATTTCATGATTTAGTCTACTGACAAGGATTTATAAGGATGCAGATTTTCCTTTTCTAGCAGGAACTAGCATGTGGTCACAGTGTTAAAATGACCACTAACTGGTTTGCTGACCTCAGGATACTACTGTGCTTGATTGGCCAGCCAACTAGCCTGACCTGAACCCCCATAGGGAATCCATAGGCGATTATCAACAGGACGATGAGAAACGTTTAACCCAACAGATACACTGAAGGCTCCTATCAGAGCAACCTAGTCTTCAGTGATGCCTCAGCAAGGCCAAAGACTGATCGCCTCGATGCCATGCTATATTTATGCAGGGATTCCTGCAAAAGAAGCACCATGTATTAAGTGCATAATTTAACATAAATTTTAAACATAGATTTCTGTATTGTAAATCATTTTGGTTTGATCTAAGGAAATATTTTAATATTTTGAGGTACTGGATTTTTACTTTTCATGCACTCTAAGCTGTAGTCATTGAAATTAATGCAAAAAAAGGCTTTTACATGATGTATAACGTACTTGAAATATTCCTTAATTTTTCTGTTAAATTATGGAGAAAAAAAAAACTTTATTACTTTTTTAATAAAAAAAAGCACTGTATGTAACATAAAAATGACAGATATTTCTCTATCGATTGCAAAAATGTAGTTTCGGGCCTTACTGCAACAGCTTCTTCTAATTGCTTAGGTGCATGAGTGACCTACTGTATACTGTATAGCTGATAATGTTTGGGTTTTTCTTGTGTTTTTGGAGAAAGTCATGTGTTTTCCATAAAAACAGTAAATTAAAAGACATTTTTCTGAATGTTCTTCCAAATCAGCGTTTCTCAACCCAGGTCCTGGAGGACCCCCTGCATGGTTTAGTATTTTCTCATTTCCAAGCACGTCTGACTTAACTAATCAGCTAATTAACAGTGTTTTCTGAAATGATGTAGGTAACGCAGAGCAGGAAAAAAAACACTAAAATGTGCAGGACAGGGGGTCCAGGACCAGGATTGAGAACCACTGATTTAAATGAAGCCGTATTTAATGAATAAGTTATGTAAGTTTCTTCAGTAGGCTAGGTCATGACGAGCATATGAGAAGAAAAGGATGACTGAAAACACGACTGAAAAGTGGAAACGCATTTATTTCAAGCAGTCGTACCATCAAACATATGCATCATTTTGTCCTTGGAGCACAGAATACAAACATGTCAACAGGAAGTGCAGGCATCATAATCTGCATAATGCTTTGAGGTGTCTGTCAAGCACATTCACAGAGATCTTTCCTGGTTATTTCAATGTCAGACTTAAATCATACAGGACCCGTTTGCAATCTTTTTTACCCTTGCCCTTTGTCTGTGATAGTCTATTGTCTGTGATAGTCTATCCTTCGATAGTTCAATGGTCCTTCATGTACTTTTGAAGTATTTGCCTTTTTCATTACCGAAAGCTCCATCGATTTCTTTTAATGAACTGATGCTTCGTTCAATCCATGAGCCAAAAGGGCTTATCAATGTGCAGCTGGTGGAAATCAGTAATACAAGTGACCACGCTGATGTGTCTGTAAACATTCGCTGGCCCTCAGAGAGAAACTTTAGCTGTCAACTTTACAATTCATCTTAGTTAAAATTCTCCAGTAATGTTCAATACAAATGATTAGATCGCTGTTTTAAGGGTATGGTTGGACTTTCTGATGGCTCAAGAAAATGTCCCAAGCTTAGACAAAGCTCTCCGTTCTCGTTACCTGTCCGACAGAGATTAGCCTTGTTTAAATTCAGATCATTAGATATTTGCAGAGGCTACAAAAAAAAGTTTGTTGTGCCCTAGAAATGTCCTTGCAAACTCTTATTATGGTGCAGGGTGGATGCATTTGGCTGGAGATGTTGATGGCACTGGACAGGGTTGAGTGTGTGTGAGGAACATGCATTTTCAAAGCTACTTCTCCTAGATTCTGTGTTTTGGTGAAGTTTTTCCTTGTTCGTTACTTATAGGTAGCTAACTAAACTTTTATACCTGAATTTTAGACAAAGCTATGTTTTTAATACCTGTCAAGCTAAGATTTAACTAAATCAGACTTTGGCTTCAAGTTTTTCAAACTCAGCAAAGGAGGGATTTGACGACACTTTGATCTTGTAAGCCTCTAGTAGTTGAAGCTGGGATTCAGGAGAAAAATGCAGAGCTTCCCAGGTTTGGAACAGTGGAACTGCTCTTTACTCTTAATGACATATGTTGTGGGAGGTACTGCAGGAGTATGAGGTGTCTGTCTGGGTCACTACTTTCTACAATCCAGCCTGTTTATAAGAGCATTTATGAATGTGAATGACTGCTTTGGCAGTAAGGTCAAAATGTGGGTTATATCAAGATGAAGTAAAGAAAGCCGGTTTTTCCAAATACTGTAGCATTGTTCTCTTGGCAGCTGGAGCCTCTAAACACATGTAAACATTTTGTAAATGCAAAGTGGCTGGGAAGAAAATCCAACTCCAAAGCATTTGGTGGAAAAGACTTAGCTCCTCCACTGAGGTCAGGTTTGAGACCTTTTCCCCTGGCGACGATGAAAGGTTGAAGAACTTGACAGTCCAGGAGAGGCTTTTCTTCTCTGAACAGTGAAGAGTGGTTTGGGTAGCTTATAAAGATGCCCCGCTAGATCTGTATAAGGCATGTCCCACTGGACAGAGATCATGGAGCAGACACAGAACCCACTGGAGAGATTAATGTCTCTGAGTTGTCTTGGGAACGTCTGGAGAATCTGTGGCTGGGGATTGAAAAGTCTGGTCTGACCTTCTCAAACTGTTAAAGCCTTATTAGAAACCCAATGAAAAACAAAACAATTAAAATACTGCTTAAAAAATAAAATAAATAGAAGCATAATGAACCTAGACATAATAGAGTCAGTCCATCTGCTCCTGATGGACAAACTCCATCAAATCTGCTCACGTGTGCTCTCAGTGTATCCCAGTGGCCCAGTTAGCATCAAAGCTAACATGAGGGAAGAGAAGCCTCTTACCTGTGTCCCTGAGTGCAGCTTTGAAGATTTGCTTTTGATCAGAACCTTCATCTATCCTGTTGCCTTTTAGGTTGAGATTCAGGGCAAAGATGGGAGGAATACATTTGGTGAATATGTCAGTGCACGCAAACAAGGGAAAAGAGTGATTTGTAAGGTGTGTGATTTGTGTCTGATTATGCAAAGGACGTTTTTTTTTTTTTTTTTTTTTCCCCATGCTTGATTAACATATTCCTTTGTCTCTGGTTTTGTTTCTCAGCCCCGTACACTGTATTCTACACCCACACCCTAATGGTGCCTGCTGCATTTTCAGATTGCAGAGACCTTTTTGAAACGAGGCATCTTAATTAAGGAAGAGCACTCAAACTCCTTCGGATATTCATGACAGCGAAATCATTCGAATATTTTTTTTTTTTAATTAATGTAGCAATCGTCTCATGCTCTTTATGACCTACAGTATGCATGAACTTTAACCAGTTTCGCAACCCTGTTCATGTCTCTCTCTTTTTCCTTTTTTTTTTCCTTGTCATTTTCTTTGCAAAGGCCAAGTAACAAGCATGGACAGCAAGGAAGCAGACACTCAAGGATTAGTGGGGGCCAAAGAGGTAGAGGGTAAGCCTCAGCATCATCTTTTTTTTCTGTCTCTCCATACACATGCAGATCTGTCTCTGCAATATGAGTGTGAATATCCCAGATTAAACTTATCAGCGAAGCTTATATTATTCCACAGATATAGATTTTATTTTAATAATCTCGGTTCACAAAACGTTATTGCTCATATTTTCAAGTCATGGACTTTTTTTTTGCTCATTTTTGTCCAGAAGCGTGCAGAATAATGATCAATAAGATTAATACCAGACTATAAATAAATGTCCGTGTAATGCATGTGTGTGTAACTAGTGGATGTAAATGGGCTAAGACTCAGACCCCATACACCTGCACTGTGCATTTAAACTGTCATCATAACTAATAATAATGCTTTCCTGTTAAAACAAAAGCATGGGCTTGTGGGAGAATGATCTCTCTACTTATCAAATACAGTTGAGCTAAGAGCATGCTAGGGTAATTATATAATGGACTTTTGCTTTCACATTGTTAGCATCAACCCCCAATTTATCACTTTTCTGACAGTTTGCTTGCTTTTAGTGCTAGATTTTTTTTTTTTCTGTCTCTCTCTCTCTCTTTGACATTTCCGCTCGCTTCCTGAACTCTGACCGTAAATACCAGTGCTTCACCACGTACAAAGATTTTCTTGGCAAATTTGCATTTCTTTTGTGTTTTTACCTGTTGAAGCCCTCAATCTCAAAGACGGTCTATGTGCTTGCATCGCTAGTGGCTTTTCACTATGCTAAATAATTCAGAGTGTTCAGAGAGGACCTAGCTACCTGTGACAGCTCAGTTTAGCAGGTATGTAGGTCACGCCAAAGCTCAAACCTTTTTTTTTTTTTTTTGCATCTTTGTTGCTTTTACTTCTCTATTTATGTCTTTTTTCTCCTCTATATTTAAAGCTCCCTTTACAATTTGCATCTTATGTCTTTATTTTATTTATACCTGAGAATTGTGCATTATTTTTCCTGTACATGGAAAAAGCAGAAGACTAAAATGTTAAATAGCTTAATAGTCATTTTAACGGAGATGGCATTTAATTGAACCATTTACAGCAGTCTGAAACATCTCTCTCTCTCTCTCTTTCTCTCTCTCTCTATATATATACTGTGTATAGAGCTTGAAGCACCACAGACATGAGGCGAGGTCATACATTGAAAGAGGTTTTTTTTTTTAATAAAATAATAAAAGGGAAAATTTAAGAAGGCAATGGAGATTATAAAGAGGAAATGTAAGAAATACGTACTGTGAGAAGAATAAAAGTGTCCTAACCCACATGATGGCACGAAGCTGGTGAGCTGTGGCACTGGCAGCAGTGTCCAAACTTTTGACTAATACCGTACTGCACACACACTCACCAGCCACTTCATTAGGTACACCTTGGTAGTACTGATTTGGACCCCCTTTGCCTTTAAAACTGCTTTAATTCTTCATAACATAGATTGGACATACAGTAGATTCACCAATCCAAGAGATTTCTGTCCATATTGACATGATAGCATCATGCAGTCAGCTGCAAATCTCCCGTACCACCACATCCCAAAGGTGAGCTATTGAGATTAAGATCAGATCTGCATTGTCATGTTCAAGAAAAATAAACAGTTTGAGTCTATTTTAGGTTTAAGACATCGTGCGCTATCCAGAGATCATAAAGGGATGGACACAACCCGCAACAATACTCTGATAGACTGTGGCATTTAAACAACAGGTGTGAAACGTTGTTAAAAGGCATGATGCATCCATGTTTTCATGTTTTTTTTACGCCAAATTCTGGCCCTACCATCTGAACGTTGCAGCAGAAATCGAGACTCATCAGACCTTCTGTCTTCAAATATTTTGTTTCTGAAATATCCTCAACATCCATGTCATAAAGTCAGATTCCAGTTTTTCGACATTCTGATGCTGAACATGTACACACACACACACACACACACACACACACACAAACACACTTTGGTCTACTTATGTCAATCTCAATATAAATTATCATGATAATATAGTTTATTGTATTAACCTTTTCAAACTGTACACACTTGAGTGTATCCCTGTCTAACAGCTGCTCTCTAGGCAAACTGTCCCACACTCCTGCTCTCATCTTAATGCACTGAGTGTACCCTATAAGGCAGCTGGCCCCATGTTCTCTTTTCACTCCACTTTAAGGGCCTCATGTTTTCCTAACAATGTCCTTTCTCCCTTGTTGGATAGAAAGATCTTTCAGGGCAGCCAAGAGCCCTTTGAAAAAGCTCTGCTTACAAAGCCAACTCTAACATGCACATCTTGTAATGTTGTGTAAATGTCCCAGCAGCCTGGTGCTGCTTTTTGCCCTCGTCTCTCTCTCTCTCCCTCTTCTGCGTCTTTGGTGACAAAGGGCCGACTACAGACAAGAGGGTCACTTTTTTTTTTTTCCATCCACTAAAGGAACGAGCATCTGCGGTATTTATGACCCGCCTCCGACCCCAATTGCTTCTCAGCTCACTAGATTTTAATTGGCTTCGATTGTCCAGAGCTTTATCATCTCACAGCAATAAAGCAGAGAGAGCGGGTAGGAGCACCTCCTAGATATTCAAGTATTTCCCACAATGCTCCTCTCCAATCATTCATTCATTGGTGCTATAACCACTCGAGTTCCTACAACCCTCGGATATTTACACATGAAAATAAGGGTTTGTTCTTCACATTTAGCACTTCATTAACTCTGTAGGCCTTGCAGCTTCTTAAAGGTCGGTTGGAAGTGTTTCCCGTAAATGCAGGGAGCTCTGGGAATGTATGTTTTAATAAAAGGTGAAACACTGCGGTGACCTCAGTGCATGGAGTACACACAAGAGTCCACTTCTTCATTATTTAACAAAAACCAAAGCAGGTTTTATTCATTAGGAACTTGTTTTGGGTTTTTTTTGGAGAATATTTTAAGAAATCCTCATGTATGACTTTGATATCAGAATGTCTTATTCACAGTGGGTTTTTTTTTTTAATACAAATCACACAATTCAAGTAAATAACACCATGAAGCAAAGTTACAGTTACCTCTTTAAAGTATTAAATGCTTTTTTTAGCATTTAATTGCTCTCATCGCAGTGACTTCTCAATAATTGCACTTTTTAATTTATAAACGAACGACAAGTTGTGCTTTTATTTATTTATTTATTTATTTATTCATTTTAATTACAGTTGCATTTAACGTTGTGTATCCATGACATCCACGCAGCTATAACCAACTATTTTCTCTTACTTGGTGTAATAAAGTAACAAGTAATAAAGAAGCCGCTCTCATGTTGCAAAGAAAACAAAACACAGATCCCATGAAACTCCTTCTCTACGGGTTACTTACAAAATGTTTCTCTATATCAAAGATTGCTCTTCGTTACATAAGAGCACATTTTTTAATCTGTTTATTTTTTACCCTATGATTGTTGTAGTGTCTGCCGTACAAATCCCTGTGAACCCTTTGTTAGTATAGAAACCATAATTTATTCAAACGTTTGCATTAATATAATAAATATGTGATTTATTTAATGATAAAGTGTTAATTATGTCCAAATGACATAAAGTAAAAGTGGAAAAATATTTGACAGCAGGTTTTTTTCCTTATTTGAATACTATTTGTTTAGATTCTGTATAAATCTGATCATTTTCGGACCTGTGGTACAGTACCTGCTTCCCTTTCCTGTAACCCAGCCTTTATAAAAAGGTTGTCATTGTGTCTTAGGCGGACAGCCCGCGCGCGGTATGACAAGGATGTGACAGTCGGTGTTAACACGAAGGTTACCATCGATTGTAAGTCTCATGGACCACTAGGCTCTGATGAGTAAAACATCAATATTTCTGCTTTTTGTTCATCACGCCCGCTCAAAGAGGTCTCTTGTTAAAACTGTATTTCTGCTCGCCACAAAAACCATGCTGATCTTTCCTAGATACTGTGCCCCATGTGAAAGGTTATAACCAGCTCTTCATTGCCTGGTGAGATATCGAGCAGACTTTGTTCAATACACGCATGATGGGTTTTTGTGACTGCCTCAAAGCATTGCGCCTTGTGCTCGTTTTAAAGGAAGACTTTTCGATTAACCCTGAGAGTCAGGTCTGAAAGGGATCCTCGGAGGTGCCAGTCACATGTCACTGGTTTGATTACATGCATTTTCTGTCCCCGGTGCGTTTCTGTTTTCTTTGTTGCGGCTAGATAAGCTGAAAGTCAGAGAGCATGAAATGTGCATGAAAGGAGAGCACATAGTCCAAGCTCTGATAGTTTGCAGAATAACTACCTACATTTACCAGTCACCTCATTAGAGATTCGTAAACCCAGGCAGTGTGACCAAGGAGTTGTAATCTAGGCCGTTGGGTATAAATGGGCTACCAGGGGTAAGCGGTGTTTAAGAAATGGGTAGTTTTGGGGGTTTTTTTTGGCTTCTGCTGTTGCTAACATCCTGCTTGATTTTGCAATAACAATAAAAAAATATATAATAATGATAAAAAAATTATATATATATATATATATCATCAGGAGATTATTTTGTGCAAAGTTTCATTGATATGCTGGAACGTCATTGATGTTTGGGCCCTTTGGATACAGTAAAGGGAAACTCTAATGCCAAAGCAAATTAAGGGAAATTATATACAATAGTGTGCTTCCAACCTTATGGCAGAATTTTGGGAAAACCAAAATATGAGTTTGATGCGAATGTGTCTACAGATGTTTGGACATATCAAAATTCAATTTGTAGCATAGGGGAATGATTTTTTTTGTGTTTTTTGGGGTCAAAGCTCAGAGACAGCATTAAGGACCTTGCTCAAGATCTCAACAATGGCAATTTGGCGATGCTACAGCATCGCCAAATTGCGCCCCCACACACACACACACTTCCATCATTAATCCAGAGCCATAACCCTTTAAGCCACCACAGCCATCTTAATTGCCGATTTTTCAGACCGTCTTTAGAAGAGAGGTGAACAGGCTAAACCCACATTGTCCAAATAAAGTAGAAATGACAGAAAAAGTCCAATAATAACCATCATACAGGTTGTGTGGTTCAAACCAAAAAGCTAACGATATGTTAGTGCAGGGCTTACTACAGTTTGTATGTGCTCCTACATAATGTTTGAAATTTTGACATTTAAATTTCTGCCATTTGGGAGATGCCCTTATGCAGAGCGACTTACATTTATCCTATTATACATCAGCGTGGTTGACGAACTTCTCCAGGGTCCAGCAGCTCGGTGATCCAGGGGTTTGAGAAACCTCCAACACCTGGACCACTAAGCTACCCCTGCTTTTATGCTTATAAAGAGAGCGTGTGCTTCAAGGCTGAACCATAATGATTTAACAATTTTAAAAGTAAGATGGTTACGTAATTGTGGAATTGGTTGAGCATTCCCAATTAACATTAAAACCAACCATAACTGATTCTAATACAGGCTCCTAGTATATTCCTGCTTTTGACTAAGACTCATTATACTGTACATGACTCACTATACCGTATATTTCTCTCAAAATCCATAGGCTCAAGGAACCATAACAGTTTCGCTGATATCATTAGAAATGTATTCATAAAGTTCATTGTAATGAAATCCAACAAGGCAAATCTCTAACTCAACCCCGTTAGTATAACCAGTACAGACCACTGATCTTTTTTTTTAATACAATTTTTTCCTCCCCAAGTCATTGCTTCATTCGGGTTTGACTCTCTTAAAAGATATCATCACAAAATGAAGTGATGTTGATGGCAGGGAACTCGTGATCACTCTGATGTAAGAGTGAGTCAGTGACAGCGCTATAGTGCCCTCTTAACCGGCTGCTTCAGCTTTTAGCGGCCCGTACGGGAGTGTGTGAGTGCGTTTGTGGGTGGCACGCTCTCTTTTAAGCACGCTTAGATGAAGTGAGAGTGGCTGCAGCTGTATTTGATAAGTAGTTTCAGGTGCGCTTTATTCTCAAGCTGTTTACGCGTTAGCAGGATTGAATTACTGAATATTAGCTATACAGGAAATTGCTCTATTACCTAATAGTTAACGTTACTTATAATAGAAAAGCTCAGAAGCCAGGATCTGATTTATACGCTCTCATATAAAGTGTGCAAATGGGATAGATTGTGCACAGAAACTTGGGTGGGACTTGATCACACCTGAATATCAGAATACAGATGTTTAAAGGCTTAGCGTGTCTGTTAAATAAATTGATTTCTATACTATTAATATCGGCTCTTAGGCAGTGCTCATTTGCCCAGATAATCTCCATTCTTTAAGTGACTATAATGTTTAGTAAATCATGTCGTGGGTGTTGAATTCATCTCACCACCTTGACTCCACTTTGGATTTTAAAAACGCCTTTTTGTTACAACTTTACTGTACTGTATGTACTGTCGTTCCCTCTTTTCTCAATAATTTATGGAGTTATAAAATAACCAGCTGTCACTCATGAGTGATCATCATCTAAGGCAGAGATTATATTGATCAGTCTTTATGATAGCAATACGTTTTAGTGGAGTGTTTGTGTTTAATTAGCTCTCTCTCTCAAGCTTTTTATTGATTCTTTTGTTTGCATGAAATGTTACGCATTTAGACACATTACCTTTGGGAGTCCGATTCAACATTGGCGATGTAAGTCTGATAAAACTATACAGTCTGGGTGGAATAAATAGTGAGCGTCACCAGGCTTCAACTGCGGAAATCATCAACTCTCATTTTAATATTAATAAGTAACAAGGCTGTAACAGTTCATCTAGTGTATGGTGGCTTTGTTAATAATGGCCAGAAGGTTGAGAAATTAGTTACTGCAGATTTCATAAAGCTTATATGTCTGTAGTTGCCCAGGGGAGTGAAAATAACCTACTGGTTATTGACTCGGTAGCTAAGTTTCAACTCAATGTGTCTCCTATATGAGCATGTCATGTTACCTACACACACTTTTGTTGTTGTTGTTGCTTCATTTATTAGGTTCCTATGCAATGCACACATGAGACCAGATAACACACTGAAGCTTTTACTTGCTTCTTCAGCTACAAAACAAATCTATCATTTTCCCACCTCTGAACCTCAGCACAGGTACGACTCATCAGGAAGAAGACAAACGATGCAAACTTTTCTAAAGCTCCTAAATCTTCGTATACAGCCCCGCCTTAAATCGTATCCGCTCGCCTGTAACAATGCCATTGAGCTTGACCCCATGAACCAAGTCCATAAGAGATGTTGGCTCTCTCTTGGCACATCAGCTCATTATTTGTGTGATGCAGTCAGTTGGTGCTGACTAACAACACACATCCTGTAGCTTCCACTATCTCGAGAACAAATGGAAGACGGCAGATCTAATTTTCTGCTTGTCTGAGTATGAATATGACTTATGTACCCCTGCTATCCACCTACTGTGGTGAGACGGGGGCCTGAAATTACTCTAAAAGTACCGACCACATAAAGGGGATTTTAACGAGCTTTCAAATTCTCATTATTGCAAACTGCTTTTTATTACAAGCAAGCAGATTAAGTAAAGGGAAAGCCCGACTGATTCAAGCTAAGTAGTTGTGCCCTGTTGGCCGAAACCAGCTAAGAGGCTTTGTTCGGTCTGATTAAATGAAGGCAAGTTCCATGCTAATTTAAGGTTTATTGTTATTCTTTTCTGAATATGATCCCTGATTTAATTATTCCAATTTCGAGCACATTTAAGATACAGCCGATCTCCAAGGAGGAGTCACCGGAGGAGGTTCTTTGGATAAGAGGAGCTTCCTAAGGAGTTCTGTTTATAAACGTTCCTAGAAAGGATACACAGGGTTCCCCAGACAAACAAACTGAAGTGTATAAGATAAGATAAGATGTACCTGTATTTGCCCCTCAGTGGGAAAACTAATGTTACAGAACCAAAGAAAAAAACGTGCAAATATAAAGTAGAGACAATTAAAAACCGTTTATAATATTTCTTTTTACGAAGTTTCAATATTTTACCCTTTATACACGCACCAAGCCCTGTCACAACTTTAAACACAGAACGGTTGAAACTTCCATGTACATTTAACATTTAAGTGCGTCTCCTGGCTGCCACAAAAATATCTTGTACTGTAATTAACAAAACTATTTATTTATTAACCAATTAAAAGATTGACAATCCTTTCTTTTGTTTTATTATGATACTTATGATTTTGTAAAAAATGGTGAAATGATTTTGAAAATGACAAAGTACACTAGGTTCACTTTCTTAGAAGTAAATCAAAGCTGTTTTTACAGAATCGGTGTTTTTGGTCTTAGCTTAATTAACCACTAACTACGATAAATATTTTTAAGTACTTTACCTAATTACATTCAAATCATGAAGCAAAAGACTCATACAAGCATTTTACTTTAATCAAGCCTTGATTAAAATTCGAAAGATTGATTTTTGCTTTTAAATACGCATCCAGACGAAGCAGTCCTGTATAATCCTCCACGGCAAAATGTGCAACGTTCCAATCTCAGTTGAAGCGCTGGCTCCTTTTGTATGCATCCACACCTCACACTTCGCTGTTTACTAACTGCCTGTTGTTGGATAGACGGCTAAGATCCTCCTACCGCTCTGAAATACCAACGCTCAGGGCTTTCCCGAAGTTCGTTTCAGATGCCTCTTAGAAGCGGCTCTGACAAAGCGTAAACAATTAAAAACCATTCCAAACCCTCAAGACTTTCAGGCTCCACTTTTGAAAGCTCTCTAGTTTGGCCACAAACTTTCCTTTTCTTGTTAACATAATATCATTTTTACTTCATTAGTCAGAGTTATTGCTGAAAGCCTTGAAGGTCCTAATGCTAATTTCATGCTCATGTTTCTTTGTATACGCCACATGCCGTCTCGCCAAATGATATGCCTCATGTTTTCATCTGAGCAGAAGCCAAATTAGAGACATAGCCAATTTGCTTCTATCGGAAGGCATACTGGTGCATCGTGAGCACGTAGGGCCACGGCATCGATTGAGATTCCAGACTCGTCCTGTTTTTCCCAGACATGGTTTGTTGTGTTTTTATCAGCTCTCCTTATTAGGAGCTGAAAATGACAGCGAAAAAAGATGGACCGAAAATGTGAAAGTCTATTCTATAGTATCCCTCGTAACATGTTCTTCATTTGGCAAACAAAGGATCTTATGGATCTGAGCAATCAGAACACACAACAAATTAAGAGAGAAGTTACAATTGTCACTTTTTTCAAGAGCAGAAAACTCTAATATAAAATACAACTCACTGTTTAATCAGCTGTAGCTAGGTCACAAGGTTGAGCTACAGTGGGCCAAAAAAGTATTTGGTGAGCCACCAATTGTGCAAGTTCTTCCACTTAAAAAGATGAGAGAGGCCTGTAATTTTCATCATGGGTATACCTCAACTATGAGAGACAAAATAAGAAAAAATAAAAATTACACATTGTCCTCTACTCATTACCTGTATTAATGGCATCTATTTGAGATGCCATTAATACAGGTCCTACCCCATGGGGTCAAAAAGATCACAAGAACTGTGAGCAAAAATCCCAGAACCACACGGAGGGACCTAGTGAATGACCTGCTGAGAGCTGGGACCAAAGTAACAAAGGCTACCATCAGTAACACACTGCGCCGCCAGGGACTCAAATGCTAGAGAGCATTTGGATCATCCAGAAGAGGATTGGGAGAATGTCATATGGTCAGATGAAACCAAAATAGAACATCGTGTTTGGAGGAGAAAGAATGCTGAGTTGCATCCAAAGAATACCATACCTACTGTGAAGCATGGGGGTGGAAACATCATGCTTGGGGGCTGTTTTTCTGCAAAGGGACCAGGACGACTGATCGTGAGATTTTGATTTAAAATCACCTTCCATCAGGGGCATTGAAGATGAAACGTGGCTGGGTTTTTTAGCATGATAATGATCCCAAACACACCACCTGGGCAACGAAGGAGTGGCTTCGTAAGAAGCATTTCAAGGTCCTGGAGTGGCCTAGCCAGTCTCCAGATCTTAACCCCATGGAAAATCTTTGGAGGGAGCTGAAAGTCCGTGTTGCCCAGCGACAGCCCCAAAACATCACTGCTCTAGAGGAGATCTGCAATACCAGCAACAACGTGTGAAAAACTTGTGAAGACTTACAGAAAACGTTTGACCTCTGCCATTGCCAACAAAGGGTTTATAACAAAGTATTGAGATGAAATTTTGTCATTGACCAAATACTTATTTTCCACCATAATTTGCTAATAAATTCTTTAAAAATGTGATTTTCTGGATTTTTTTATTTTATTTTCTCTCTCATAGTTGAGGTATATCTATGATGAAACTACAGGCCTCTCTCATCCTTTTAAGTGGGAGAACTTGCACAGTTGCTGGCTGACTAAATGCTTTTTTCGCCCCACTGTATCTGCATGAGATACATACATGTTCCTTGGAGTTTACACGTGTTTCTTCTACACAACATTTCCCTGGCTTTTTTTAGTTCATTCTAACAATTCAAATCATCGATTGCTATTTTTCATAATCAATAGCTTAAAATGGACAGCAAATCAACCGATCATCTGCTATAATGGATAATCATCTTATCAATATTTGTTATTGTGTGTTACAGGTGCTGAAAGCGAGGAGAAAAACACAACTTTGGATCTTAGCAAGCCTGAAGGTACGGACGGAGTGTGTGTGTCTATTTTCCTGAGGCTGTCTGAACGGTCATTACTTCTGCTCGTCACAAGCACCAAGACAGTTTTCACGTTTCAAGTGTTTTTTTTTGTTTTTGTTTTTGTTACCTTGAAAAGCTTGTTTGGCGTTTATACTGTATTGTTTCATTGTGTGTGTGTGTGTGTGTGTGTGTGCAGAAGGTGCTTAAGTGAAGTGTTTTCCTTTATTGCTTTCTTTTTTTCCTCTAAAATAGATGTATACAATGTTTTTTTATAATATAAATAATATATTAATATTACAATAACCTGGATGTTAATATAAAATTGAACATGAAACCTAAAGCAGCTAAACAAATTCAGGGTGCTGACGCTGCAGCGCGCTCAGCTCTTCCATGGAGATGATGTAAACTCTAGCTGCCCTCCTGTACATCGTGAACACACTTAATGGTCTATTAATCCTGTGTAAGGAGACAAACAGACAGCAGGAAAGCGAAAAGGTTTTTACTACCAGTGTCTTTTAAATGTGTATTTTGTCTATCCTTGTGAGAGTATACTGCATGCAGCGTTTGTGTTAGGATACAGAAAGGACATTAACGAAAGAAAACCATTGGGCTATTCTTCTTTCTTTTTATTATTATTTTAGTCTAAGTATATGTTAATTAAAAGTAATGGATAGAGTTGTGTGTGTTTTCGTTGCTCCAGGCACAGCCGGTGGCATCTTCGGTCTATTATTTTAAAGCAAAATCCCAATAGACAGCTTAAGTGGCCAGCTAGTTATTTTTTTAAACATTCAACTCCAGGGCAAATAGTGCAGCCTTAACTTTTTTCTTTTTTTTTTCGTCTCTCCTTCTTGTCTCTCATTAGATGAAATGAAACCGAATCAGGATGAAAGCCTTGCAGAAACAAACCAAGCAACTCAGACAGACAGCAGTCAGTCCAAAGGTAAAAATACATCATTTAAATAAATAAATACAATAAATAAATAAATAAATCCTTTTGGGAGTCTGGTGATGTACTGTACAGTAGGTGCTTGGGTTCATTTTTGAGTCCCTCATTCAAGATTATCGTGATTGCCTACGCAAAGTTTGAGCCACCGAGATTTACTTGAGTACTTGAGCATCCGCGTTGGCGTTTTTAATCGCGTTTTCTGACCACTTACTGTACCTTTAATCCCAAACCCATTATCCAAAAATCAAAAGAGGAAATGTAATTAAATTGAATCATGATTCATAATTATTCATCAGCGTACAGAATAACAGTTGATCCAGCCCATCTTATTACTCTCCCCCTTTTTTTTTTTTTTTTGTTCCTGCAACAGTTAATTAAACTTAAATAAATCAGGAGATACTAAAGTAAGACCAGGACGTTTTAGTATGCACAAGATGTAAGATGGTCTATCACACTGTTCTTAATGAACTATTTTGATGTAAAGAAAATTCAGCCATGGTTTGAAGGGTAAGCTGACCAAGCACTCATTTCCTATGCTTACAGATTATTTTAATTGAATTCATATTTTATCCATAAAAAAAAAAAATGTTCACTGCTTGAGATAAGCATTGCGTCCAATTAAGTTGCCTTGGAAAGTGTTTCAAAGAAAGCTGAGGGCACAAATTTATTGGATAATTTATAGTCATATGTATGTGTTTAAGATTGGCCACAAATGGCATTCCAAATTTATTTATTTTTAGTCCAAAACAAATTTCATCCTGGTATAATGTATAATATATAATATACAACAGTACCACTCTTTATATAGCACTTGCACCAAAAAAATGGTGAGTAAATAAATCATTTTCAATCTATGACCAGGTTTAAATGTAAGACATGAGAGGAACTAGTGTTCAGCTAAACAAAACTTTACCACTGCTTCCAGCGGCCGTCTTGATGTAATTACTGCGGTTTGTATTCGTAGGTTTGAAATCACCAAAAATGTATAACCTGGGACTCGGACTGTGCTCACACATTTCCCTTCCAGAAAATATATTACATTCAAAGTGCGAGTCTTTCATGCTGAAGCTCTGCCCGATGGATGGAGCACCGGTGATTAGATTAGGACAGAGCTGAGCAAGTCTAGTCCCTCAGGGCCAATTTAGCACATTCCCAATTCTATTACGTCTGATTCAATTCAGTAAATTAGTTTTTTTTTCTTTTTTTATTTATATATATGAAAGCCTTTTTTTTTTTTACAGGGGTTAGAGTAAGATTAGTTTTACAGGACTAGAACTTTTCACATCCTGATTTGGATACAGTAAAGAAGTCAAGGAGTTAGAGAAACATACAGCAGTGTGACGGAGGAGTGTGAAGAGGAAGATAATGTAATGTTATAACGTGGGGAAAAAACTGACATGGCTAGAGCATAAAGTTTACGCTATACATAAATACATCACACAGAACTAATTTCTAGATCAGTATAAGTAAAATAATTAGCAGGGTTTTGCGATGTGGCTTGAGATGATACGCAATCGCTTTTAAACTGATTAGTTTTTATAATGTGCATCAACTAATTATTTTTGGCCAAAGTAATTTTTCGACTAGTTATGTTGTAATTATTCATCACAGAAACAAGCTAGTTCCTGGTAATACTGGGGTTCTTTCAGATATAAAGAGTTGCTCCTTTGCAGGCCTCTCACGTTATCTTTGAGTGCTAACACTGGAGACTCCTTCCAAACAGGCTAAAAAAATATCTTACGCTCTGTGCACAAAGCAGTGCTTTAATATAAAGTTAGACAAAACTAACTGTGTACACAGATCCTAATATTCCACTAATAATCAGAATAATAATTCTCCAGTCAGAATAAAAATGAATCATGTAAACCGATCCGGATAAATATTAGCCAATTAAACACTGTTGATCAAAGTGTATATATATGGATATATATATATATATATATTTGTATGTTTGCCCCACAAGGTGACATTTCCCTTAAGAAAACCATTTCAGGGCCCATATTCACAAAGCCTTCTAAGCCTAATAGTTGCTCCCAGTGACGAAATTCTAAGAAAATTCTTAGAATTATGACACTTTCTTAGAATTTCCCCTTAAGTTTAGGACCAAATCTTAGTAAAGGTAAAAATTATTCACAAAACATCTTAGACCTAAAAAAAAAAACTCCTAAGGTAAAAATTGTTAATAGTAAAGAGGACTTTTCAGAGGCTTAAGAGTTTCTATAGCAGAGGACAAAATGGCAGAAAGAAGACATATTTTCCAAACACTGAACGTAAAGCTAAACACTGCTCTTCTGTCCAATTTGGTTTTCTTGTTCTTTTACTTCCTGGATTGTTGGCTACATACAGTACCATCCAAAAGTGCAACTTAAACAGAAAGTCCTGCCATCTTATAAATTTGTAAAATCTGAGCCATATTGCTCCCATCAGTCTAAAATGGATTACATGTAATAAAATCAGTATGGTAAATAAATGTAAGAACTTAACTGCGTGAAAATCAGTTGCTTCAAAAGTAGACACATTTTCAATGTTTGGCGGTTTTAATTGTTTTTAAGATATTAAGCCTATAACAGAAATTTTGCATAAGCAGCCTGTAGTCATGATTACGTATACAATTCCTCATATACAAACATCATGATTTCATTGTCTGTTCTATTATCGTATATTCTGTTTTCGCAAAAAAGCGCATTTCAAAACCTTTTCAGAGGTTATTATTTATCAAGCAATTACAGTCCTTGAATTGCTGCATGATCACTAGCAACAGGGTCAAACACACTAAGATAGAAGGTTTTTTTACTTTCCTTACTCAGACTTGCTCTGAGAAGTTTCCTAAATCACTTTTAGTTTAGAATGCCCAGCTAGGACTTTTAAGCTAAGATAGGAGCTCTCTAAAAGAATTCTAAGACAAAAAAATTAATCAAGAAGCATAACCTTCAAAAAAAAAAAAAAAAAAGTGATGCCAGATTGACACGTCTATTACTTTTATTTACTGGATGATAAAACAACAACAGTTGTTAAAAAACGAACCATTCTTATCCAAAGTGTGTCATCAATAAGCATTTCCCAATAGCAGAATCACGACCTACATGATCTCTAACTTCAGTTTAATTGTAATAACGAATGTCCCTCCGCCCCTCTTCCAGCCAGTTTAAGAAGCTAGACTGATCAGCAGAGCATGGAAACTCAATGTGCAGAAGCGGCACACGTTGTGTCTGGTTTAATAAATTGTATTCAAATGAGTTTAGTGTCCTCTCATTGAAGCGCCCACCATCACACAGCTGCTGACGGCAGGATCAGATTAACCTGTTGTTGGATTTCATCATGCTGCTGGAAAATCTGTCTTGGAATTCCTTTGTGCCTGTGTGTCAAGTAATAAGTGTTACATGAAAGCTTGTGTACCTTGATAATGATTACCATCGCAGCAGAGCCACGCTGTCATCATCCTTTAACATCCTGAGGTTAAGAAAAAGAGCTAAACCAATTACCACACATCGACTGAACTAAATCACTTGATTAACTATATTAAATTAGAGCAAAACTAGGTTTTGATTACGCTTAGCTGGGTGAACAGATTAATACACCATCGCTTGCACCAAAGATGTTTAATCATCACATATCATCTAAGTGATGATAAATCAAATCATATTGTACGGTAGCAGGGTTGGCAGATATCCCACCATTGCCTTGGTTATCTAAATTTGACTGTGTGGAAGCCTGAGGTTTTTACGCCATATAGTAATAAAGTAATAGCTAATAGTAAGGAACTTATTATGAGTTTATGGAGTTTGCATGTCCCCCCTTTGCTTGGGGGGGTTCCTCCGGGTACTCTGGTTTTCTCCCACAGTCATGCAGATTAGGCTAACTGGCGTTCCCAAAATGCCCCGTTGTGTATGAATGCGCGTGTGAATGTTAACCTGGGGTCCTACTGTATCATGGTTGTAAAGATGGGAATAAATACAATGATAATGGTCCCATGGATGGATGAAAAGAAGCGCCAAGATGTTCAAGGTGATCTTTTCATGCTTTTCATGCTGCTCATGCAGATTCGTTTATTAAAGTAATTAAAACAGTGTATTACTACAGCAATGTTAGAAATGCTTTTTTTTTTCATTGTGCTAATTAAATCCCTCCTTCCATAAGACTGCTCCTTTGTACTTTCTGACGTGTTTGCATTCTGTCGCCTCAGATGGTCCGAGTGATAAGGGTGAGCCGAGTAAGGAGTGAGAAGACAATCAGCCTCGTAGTTACGCGCACCGGCAAACTGTGCGAAGGTGAACATGATGCCACACGGTGGAGTCTCCTGAAACCCCCTCCCCCCTCCCCGTTCCTCGTTCCCCCGTTCCCCAGTGAGAGGATTCTGTCCACTTCCTCCTTCCCTTTTTCTTTTCTTCCTTTCCTGTCTTTTCCTTGTTTGGTTTGGAATTTAACAAAACACGTGAGATATATTAGAAGGGCACACGTGAACATATCAGAGAATCTAGAAGGGTTACGGGGTGATACTTTACCTCACCGTCTTGCTGCTTGATCATTTCCATTTTCCAGGTTTTCTGGTGTCGGATATGAACAGGTAAAATAGAGAAACAAAAAAATAATACTCTGGGTTGGATGGGATCTTAATTTATGCTTATATAAAGAATATATTCTCATTGATCGATGCTTTGCACAAGGTCTGCTCTAACACAGCACCTTTACATCAATTACAAATATGACTATTTGATTTCTTTTTCTTTTTCCTTTCATATCATGCTAATAAGTGACGTGTCAGTACAAATGTCCATGTCTGCATATGGCCATATGTACGAATATGCAAGCCAGTGATGAAATGAAACACTTGGCATTAATACACAGTAAGTGCTTAGTGAAGTGAGAAAATAAGAGATGCATTTAAGTGCTTGGGTTCCACATGCAATTAATAGAAATTGAATAAAGCAGATATATGAACTATACAGTAAGTTATGTTAAATAATTATACACATATATTTAAAAATACACATTAAATAATATGCAAAATAATACAAATTTACTAATCCTATATATTCTATAGGTGTGGATAGTTTAAATTGAATGTTGAGTAGAAAGGAGACTTCACGGAAAAGTTTTTCTTGATTTTTGTTTTCTATCCATACTTGCCTGAGTCAAACCAGGGTGGTTTCAATTACATACCGATACTACACTATATCTCTATTTGTGATATTTTTTTTTTGTTTAAAATGACGTTAAAATTATGTTGTGGGTCCGTACAGTAACAAAGCACTACACATCATCTCTCACAGAGGTTCACATTTTTTTTGTTTGTTTTTTTTGGTGGTGTTGATTTTTTTCCCCTCTCCTTGCATTGTGCTTCAGAAACCATGCTCAACCTGTTTTACACCCTTTTTATGATTCTTAAAGTTTCTTCTAATCCTTCTCATTGATGCATCAACACTGATGATTTGTTGTTTGTTAACAGATGAACGTTTCTCATTTATTACCCTAATGCACGCAATCAGGTTTCCTTTGTGGCTTTTTTTTTTCTTCAATTATTATTAATTCTTTCTTTTTTAATCTTTCAATATTTTCATTAAACTTTGTGTGCTCCAGATAAATCAAGCCTTATATGACAGGACAGATACGATGTGATCATGATACCAGTGCAACATGCAGATATGATGCTTGGAATGAATATGAATATATATATACACATAAAAACTGATAAGTGATACATATATGATAAATAAATATTAAAAATAGTAAAAAAAATAATCTGTTTTCTTTGGGTTTAAGGTGAAATGTCAAAAAAATATATTTCTTTGGTTTTGTTGGAAGGTTTGATCGATTACTTGAAGTGGTGCCATAATTACATCAGATGACTTTATGCCTTCATAAATCGATGTTTGCTTTGCTTTACAACTACGAAATAAAGTTGAAAAACGATTCTTTCCATGAATGAGTAGTGTTTTTAATCTAGAGTTCGGTGCACGGAACATCTAGTTTGAATCTTAATTTTTATTTGTATTGCATTTTAACCACCAAAACTCCCTTCTAATAATGAGCAAGCTGAGGGCAAAACGGTGAGGACAAACACGAGAGACAAAACCTGGAGAGTCAGGAAACCTTGTTAGTGACCAAGATGTCATGTAAACTTAGCGTCTGCATTTTTACATAATATGTTTAAGCCGAAGTGCATGACAAAGTTCAGGTCAGAAGTTGCATTAATATTGGGTATGATCTTTTATCATTTATCAAGTGGAAAAAATGACATAACCGTGTGAATAAATGAACGTGAAGCCAAGTGACTAATTAGCTGTTCCAGTCATTTGCATTTTTGTCTACATGTACAGACATACATGTGATGATAACTGTTTTCAGTTTGCTGGTCAATCTCACTGATTATTATTAATCACTTATTGCAGTAAAATTCACACACCTACATCAATAATTCTACTGTCAATAGCATTTTTTTTTTTCAACTTAGCTTGAGGACATGAGATCCTGAGCCGTAACATGATACCTATTTAAACATTTATATTTATATTAAATTTATATTACATATATATATATATATATATATATACACAGTGGTGTGAAAAACTATTTGCCCCCTTCCTGATTTCTTATTCTTTTGCATGTTTGTCACACAAAATGTTTCTGATCATCAAACACATTTAACTATTAGTCAAAGATAACACAAGTAAACACAAAATGAAGTTTTTAAATGATGGTTTTTATTATTTAGGGAGAAAAAAAATCCAAACCTACATAGCCCTGTGTGAAAAAGTAATTGCCCCCTGAAACTTATAACTGGTTGGGCCACCCTTAGCAGCAATAACTGCAATCAAGCATTTGCGATAACTTGCAACGAGTCTTTTACATCGCTCTGGAGGAATTTTGGCCCACTCATCTTTGCAGAATTGTTGTAATTCAGCTTTATTTGAGGGTTTTCTAGCATGAACCGCCTTTTTAAGGTCATGCCACAACATCCCAATAGGATTCAGGTCAGGACTTTGACTAGGCCACTCCAAAGTCTTCATTTTGTTTTTCTTCAGCCATTCAGAGGTGGATTTGCTGGTGTGTTTTGGGTCATTGTCCTGCTGCAGCACCCAAGATCGCTTCAGCTTGAGTTGACGACCAGATGGCCGGACATTCTCCTTCAGGATTTTTTGTTAGACAGTAGAATTCATGGTTCCATCTATCACAGCAAGCCTTCCAGGTCCTGAAGCAGCAAAACAACCCCTGACCATCACACTACCACCACCATATTTTACTGTTGGTATGATGTTCTTTTTCTAAAATGCTGTGTTACTTTTACGCCAGATTTAACGGGACACGCACCTTCCAAAAAGTTCAACTTTTGTCTCGTCGGTCCACAAAGTATTTTCCCAAAAGTCTTGGCAATCATTGAGATGTTTTTTAGCAAAATTGAGACGAGCCTTAATGTTCTTTTTGCTTAAAAGTGGTTTGCGCCTTGGAAATCTGCCATGCAGGCCGTTTTTGCCCAGTCTCTTTCTCATGGTGGAGTCGTGAACACTGACCTTAATTGAGGCAAGTGAGGCCTGCAGTTCTTTAGATGTTGTCCTGGGGTCTTTTGTGGCCTCTCGGATGAGTTGTCTCTGCGCTCTTGGGGTAATTTTGGTCGGCCGGCCACTCCTGGAAAGGTTCACCACTGTTCCATGTTTTTGCCATTTGTGGATAATGGCTCTCACTGTGGTTTGCTGGAGTCCCAAAGCTTTAGAAATGGCTTTATAACCTTTACCAGACTGATAGATCTCAATTACTTTTGTTCTCATTTGTTCCTGAATTTCTTTGGATCTTGGCATGATGTCTGGCTTTTGAGGTGCTTTTGGTCTACTTCTCTGTGTCAGGTAGCTCCTATTTAAGTGATTTCTTGATTGAAACAGGTGTGGCAGTAATCAGGCCTGGGGGTGACTACAGAAATTGAACTCAGGGTTGATAAACCACAGTTAAGTTATTTTTTAACAAGGCCATGTAGATTTGGATTTTTTTTTTCTCCCTTAATAACGTAAACCTTCCTTTAAAAACTGCATTTTGTGTTCAGTTATGTTATCTTTGACTAATAGTTAACGGTTTTTGATGAGCAATAACAGTTAAGTGTGACAAACATGCAAAAGAATAAGAAATCAGGAAGGGGGCAAATAATTTTTCACACCACTGTATATATATTTATATATATATAAAGTACTTAAATTTGTATATTGTCTACTGTGTCTGTTCTGTACTTGTCTCAGTATAACTTTCCTGAACCGAAATACACTATGTATATGGACAAACCCTTATCCTCAGCGAAGGGCAATCTTAAATCTTCAGCATACCAAGGCATTTTGGATAATGCTATGCTTCCAACTTTGTGGCAACAGTTTGGGGAAGACCCATTTCCTATTCTACTTGACTATACTCCAGTGCACAAGGTAAGAACTATCAAGAGATGGTTTGATGAGTTTGGTGTGAAAGAACTTCACTGGAACTTGACTTGGAGTCCTGACCTCAACCCTATCGAGCACCTTTGGGATTGAAACGAAGATTGTGAGAAATACGTATGTCCACAAAGTGTATGTTTCTCCCTTCCCTTAGAAAAAGTATCTTAAAAAGTTTTTTTTTTTATAATAATAATAATAATAATACAATCACGATCACAACAAAATCACTTTTTCTCCTAACAATCTACTTATGAGGAAAACAATACAGCAAAATACATTCCTTATGCTTTTATCACCAACATCCACATCAACTGGGGTAAGGATCATTTGCAGTTTTCATTTTTAAACCTACATTTCATCATTACGGCCAGACTTGTACATGCAATTCAACTGGGCAGCTTGGGACAAAAGAAGATCTATCAATTAATTTGAAATATACTGTATATGAACAAATACGTAAGGGAAAAACTGCCACCAATTTAATTATTTCATTGAAACGGGTGTTTTGATTTTCTAACTGTATGTTGTTCATATTTGACTTGTGCTTATTGGAAACGACAGACATTGCAACACTAGGCATGAAAAAGAAAAAAATTTTACCCTGCATGTTATTGAGGTGGCTTTAAATAAACAAATAAGACAACTTTTAAACGTTTGTTTTATATTGCAGAATTTGACTTAGGTTCATCATGACAATTAATCTGTGGGCCATGTCGCTGTATAGTAAATTGTGCTGTGTATTTGGCATAGTGTCTGTTTCTACTCCGGGTCAAAAGCAACTCAGCAAACTAATGTACGACTAAATGTTTGAATTGTGACACAAACAAGCACTCTTCAGTCACATCACGACACTCCTGATTAGAAGTTAGTAGAAGGTTATGTTCAAATGAACTCTCTTGGCTGTAAGCAACCGTTGCTGAAATGTGGCAACAAGGAAACATGTAAAGTTTCATTTTCCAACCACACAGTTTTAGTTTATCTGCATAGGAAGTACGACGTGCAAGCCACTCTAGCCGACTACTTTACAAAATAATTAGCTGAATTTTTCACTTGGAAACAATTAGAAAACATCATTAGCATAAAAGCTTAAAACATTCACTGCCCAAGAAGCAAAAAAAGTAATCAAAAATAATTATATGTGCTTGGCTGGCTATGATTTTACCATGTCCCATATCATCATGATTTGTATTGTTTATAATGGTTCAGTATGTACAGAATGGTCGAGAGTATATGATAATGAGCGTTTTCTCTGGCCTACGAGTTGTACGATACTTAGCAGAATACCGTATATGACAACTCTTAATCTGGACAATTTCACGCTCACTGAATCTCTTTTGTGTTGTGGTTGCTTTGTTAAAACTGCAGTCGTAACCACTGTCTATTCTGCCATAGTAATGTTTTTTTTCCTCTAATGCGCACATTCTTAAAAATACCTTGTTCTTCTTTGTAGTCTTTTCTTGTGGCAATTAATTATAACTTCAAGCTTTAAGGTTTCTAATCTGTGGGTGCCATGCATATACACATTCCCACACTTACTCACACCTACGGGTAAATTAAGGGCTGCTAATCCACCTGCCTTCAGGTTTTAGATGGAAACCAAATAACCTATAAGGGAAACCACACAGCTAGGACCTCGAGCTCAGATCCAGACTGAGAACCCCAGACCTATACGGCAGAAAAACTAGCCACTATCCATTTCTACACAAATTTTGAAGTGGCCACTGAATTATATATGTATCGTACACGCCACAGTGATTGGCAGCCTACATGAAAAATGTATATACACTGCCCGTGCAGAAGTTGCACACACTAATATTTCATTGAACTGCCTTTGGCTTTGATTACGGTGGTGGCATCATTTTAAATAACTAATGCGGTGTCACAACATTTATTTACATCTAGAGTCGCATTAATTTCTCTCCAAGATCTTGTATTGATGATGGGAGAGTCGGACCGCTGCATAAAGTCTTCTCCAGGACATCCCAAAAGATTCTCAGTGGTTAAGGTCTGGACTCTGTGGTGGCTAAGCCATGTGTGAAAATGTTCTCTCATGCTCCCTGAACTGCTCTTTCACTATTTAAGCCTGCTGAAATATGCCTGTGCCATCAGGGAATTAAAACTCCATTGATTGGAGAAAAAAAAAATGCTCACTCAGTACATACAGTTCGTCAGCTGACCACATTTTTTGAACCTAGAACTGACCAACAGAAGCAACCCCAGATCATAACTTTTCCTCCCCAGGCACCATAATAAGTGCACTTCATTTGCCTCTCTCTTCTGTCCCTGAGGCACCCATCACTCTGGACACCACATGACCTGTCTCCAAAGTCCATTATCCCTAGCACACTGAATCTTTAAACCTGATTTTTCCCACTGATAAGTTGTTTTCTTAAGGCGACACAACTGTTTAGTCCCAGTTCCTTGAGTTCTCTTTGCATTGTGTATGTAGAAATGTTCTTACTTCCACTGTGAAACATAGTCGCCACTTCTAATGTTGTTTTTTATGATTTGATTTTACAAGTCTTTATGTACAGTAAACTCCCATTACTTGTAGTCAACATGTTTCTCCAACCACATTTCTTCCTCAAAGATGATGGTTCATCACGCTACTTTTAGTAGGTTAAGCAATCTCCTTAGTTGTTTTGTTTTTTTTGCTTGATACAGGCCAATAACATTGACCCTTCTTATACAGACAAACATCTTTTCCATGACTGACATGGTTCAAGAAATTAAAAGCTATTCACTGCATCAGTTTAGGTTAAATAACTTGTTGCCAGCTGAACAATATTAACCACTGCAGTGATTATCCAGCGCAAGATTTATAACTGATTGCTTAGTTAATTCCAGGTGGCCAGACACTGTATATCAAAAAAAAAAAAAAAAAAAAAATGTGATGGGAGATGACCAAAAAAACAGGAGTTTGACCAAAAAAACCTGAAACCCATGTGCAATTTTTTAAGACTCAACTGTCATATCTAAAACTGTCAATCATCTCAAAAACCATGTCTCTAATAAAGCATATTTATCCTTCAATTAAAAACAACTAAACTGAAAACTAAGTTCATTGTCTCAGCAAATAATTGATGGAGATGTTTAATTGTTTAAATTGAATATTTGGCTTGTTCTACAGTTGCTAACATGGGATGGGCTCAAAGACCTTTCTGCTTTAAATGACATGAACAACTCTGATTTATATTGTGACACTGAATCCTGTTAAGGGGTGTGATAAAATAGTCACCAATGAACAGTCAGTTCTCAAAATTGATGTGTTGAAAGCAGAAAAAATGGGCAATCATAAAGATGTATGTAGTTTTAATGGCTAGACGACAGGGTCATGGGCGAGCGAGGCTTACTGAACAAACACCGTCTGCCCGTCTGGTCTGATCCCACTAAAAAAGTGTAGACCACAGACTGGTCAGAGTGCTCTTGCTGTCCCCTTTCCACCACCAAAAGCACCTACTGTACACTGAGCATGTGAGCAACAGAACAGGACCCTGGAGAAATGGAAGGAAGTGGCATCTCTTACATGGGGAGGAGATGGCACCAGGATGCACTATGGGAAGAAGGCAAGCTGGTGGAGAAGCCTCAGGTTCACGTGGTTATTACTTTGACACATATCACTTACTGAAACATTGCTGCTAAGCCAAATACACCCCTTGACGGAAACCGTATTCCCTAAAGTCTTTCAGTACTATAATGAACCTTAACACACTGCAAAAAAAAAGCACATGACAAGGTGTTGATCTGACCTTGACATTCCCCAGAGATCAATCTACCCAAGCATCTGTGGGATGTACTGCACAAACAACTTTAATCCATGGAGGCTGTAACCTACAACTAATGGATCAGCTGCTAACGTCTTGGTGCCAAATACCACAGCCTACCTTCTTGAACAGTCCATGCTTTGAGGGGTCAGGCCTGTTTTGGTGGCACAAAGGGCACGCAACTTTTTATCAGGTTGTTTATAAATGTTTCGAGGAATCAGTGCATGTTTTTAGGGAAAAGAATGAATTAAAATAAATTTTAATGTCTCTTTTATATATGTATGTATTTATTTATTTATTTTCTTATTTATCATTTTTTTTATTTTTATTACTTTATTTTATTACTAATATTAGTGATTACACTTCTAAATATTGACCACTCATTGAGTTATCTTATTCAATTTAATTTTATATTATATTTATTCTTGCAGCCCTTAATTGTCTACAGATTGTATTATTATTATTATTATTATTATTATTATTATTATTATTATTATTAAAGTAACATTTCAGCTTTATGTTCTACCAAGTCTTAAATTAAGAGTATTAAAAAACGGAAAGGCAAGTGTCATGAATGTACTGTGTAGTAGATTTCCAAATATAGCAAATGTATAATATTAGGCAAAACAAGATTAAAGAAATCTCACACAGGCTTATCTATGATGTCCTTCATCTCCTATGTCTCTTATCTTCTTGCTCCATCAACTTTTCTTTTTCAGCATATTTTCAGGATTTGGAGCTAGTCATTGACTCACAGTAAAGGTCAGCACCCAATGTGTTTCAAAGTCATTTTTAGACAGAGGTCTGACTTCCATCAAACCAGAGTTTCAGCACTGTGCGATTCAAGCCCACGCACGCTCTACAGTAATGCGTCGCTACGCTGCAGGTCTGGTGTGAAAAAGTGGAGAAGCAGGTACTACTGGCCCTTTTATATAATTATATTTTGCAAGTTTGCACAGGCTGAATGAAACGAGGCAGCAGGCCTGGAGTTGCCATATTCTAGTATTCCTAGACCTTAGGACAAGACTGTAGATACAGTACACTCTGTTGTAAATCTTTCTTCCTGGCCATAAATACTGCAGTTTCATCAGATGCAAGAAAACTGACACCCAAGAGCCGGGGTCTAATGAAAGAAATTTATCTCTCTGCATACAGCGGGGCAAAAAAGTATTTAGTCAGCCAGCAACTGTGCTCCCACCTAAAAAGATGAGAGAGGCCTGTAGTTTTATCATAGGTATACCTCAACTATGAGAGAGAAAATAAGGGGAAAAAAATACACATTGTAGGATTTAAAAAAAATGTATTTGCAAATTATGGTGGAAAATAAGTATTTGGTCAATAACAACATTTCATCTCAATACTTTGTTATAAACCCTTTGTGGGCAATGACAGAGGTCAAACGTGTCTTCACAACCTTCTTCACACCTTCTAATTCCTGATTTTTATTTCTTTCTACACTATAAAACAATACTGAAGACGTTTTAAATATGCTATTATCTCCTTTGTACAGCTGATATTGAGAGGTGTCTACTACCTATGATATGTAAAGGCTTCATAACGGCTCTAATCCGAGGTGCTGTTTGTAAATTGGTGATTTCTGAGGCTAGTAACCCTTAATGAACTTTTGGTCTTGCATTCCTGGGAAGGTCTTCATGAGAGCCAGTCTCATCATGGTGCTTGATGGGTTTTACAAACACACTTGACACAAAAAACACAAAATCTCCTTTAATAGGCGGTACAGTGGATTAGTGGTTAGCACTGTGGCCTCACAACTCCAGGGTCCGGGAGACCACAGTTCCCACCTCAAGGTCCATGTGCATGGAGTTTGCATGCTCTCCCTGTGCTTGGTGGGTTTCCTCCGGGTACTCTGGTTTCCTCCCACAGTTCAAAAACATGTAGATTGTGTGTGCCCTGTTTTGGATTGACACCCCGTCCAGGGTGTACCCCGCCTCATTCCCTAATTCTCCATTATTGTTTTAGAATGTAGAAGATAAATACATAAAAAAAACATAAAAACATTCATTTAGCAGGGGTGTCCAAACTATTGATTGGTACTGTACACGTCTTGTTTTAGAAATAGTGTGTAAGGGGTGAGTTAGAAACTTGGCAAACTCTAGAATCAATGCTCTTAATGTTTATATTCCAGTAAAACAGGAATTTGGTGGAATAAAAAGATAAACTTTATAATATGTAAATATAAAGATGCTATTATTCTGCATTTTGTTCATAAGTATTCCCAGGAGTTTCGCAGCATGAGTGTTATCAACCCAATAAATAGCATTTCTCATGCCGTTTTTCGGTCACTCTTAGCAAGTGTGTGTGTGTGTGTGTGTGTGTGTGGTGTTTGTGTGGCACTAGGAGAGGAATCGATTGCCTTCACACTCGAGTGCTCTCTCGCTCTCTTCATTTTTACTCGTTCTCTCAATCTCAAGCCACTTCTTCCCTCTTTTCCAATCATCCCCTCTCCCCTCTTCAGCCTGTTCTGCTCTTCCATTTCCTCAGTCTGGCCTCTCTGCTCATCTGTATAGAATGAAAATGCCTTTGATGAAAAATGAAACAACGCTTTAGTGGATTAATGCTGGCAAAGGCCATAAATGCTTTAAAAAAAAAAAAAGGCAAAATATCCTCCGAGCGTAAATTCAGTTATGTGTCGTTTTGCTAGCGTTTGTTTTTTATTTATACTGTCTCTTCAAGCAGGCAGATGTCTACAGGGCATGAGCACAATCCCATTTATAAGAGCGAGGATGAGAGAGAGAGAGAGAGAGAGAGTGAATGAAGTGAAATGTAGTGCACTATTGCCCCCTTCTGATCATGTTGGAACCAGTACAAAGTTCATTCTCACCCTGAATACACTGGACACTGGATACACTAGATAATTATTAATTAACTTGTCATATACTTTTTTATCAGGTTGTAGTTATATGTTGTCTCATGTCCACTAGAACTGTGTTTGTCGATTCAGTTAATACAATTAATGGATTCACACTTTAAAATGATTTAGTTAGAAATGATAAATGATCCCAAATTTAAAAAATTCCTTAAAAATATACTTCAGCTTTGGCATAAAATATATATATATTTTTTTTTTACAAATACTCACTTTTTATAAGAGTATCACAATATTTTAAGTTTATGGAGAGGTTGGTGTGTTACCTCCACCTGCTGGACTGGAAGAAAAAAAAAGATGATCATTTTTGTATGAGACGTGAGCGTTAATCAACAGCAGAAGTACAAAGCATCGCTATGTTTATTGGATGCAACAACAAAATAATTCTGCTAATTGGGTGTCTTAGCTTTCGTTAATTTTTGTTGTATGTACTGTGGTACCTTGGTCCAGAAGGAACGTTGTTTCGTTTTATTGTGTACTGAACTGTATGTGATGATAAATGACAATAAAGGTCTACTCGACTTGACTTAAGTAGTTTTTAATATCTCAAAACCTGTAACAAATATAAGTGCTACTGAGCTGAATCAAATTAAAAATTTGTATTGAGTCGACCTATTATTCACAGCTCTAGCTTCCACAAGCCTAGTTATCCTAAGTTACAGTATATACAGTAGCATTAGCCTCTCTGTTGAAAACAAAAACAAATGCAGCTGTGATGTTACTTAGAAACCAAAATGACTTCAGTTTCGCAACGCTTCACTTAAGCAACAGATTTCCTAAATAACATCAATGGTTTAATTATTATGATTATGATTATGAATAATAATAATAATAATAATAATGATAAAAGACATGTTTTAACGTATAAACCTACACTACAGTATATGGACAAAACTATTTGGCCAAACCTGCAATGACATTGTATCCAAATACACATACTTCCCTCTCTTGGTGCCTCTTTCATAACTATAACTCTTCTTAGACGGATCGTCCGCAAGATTTTGAAATGTGTTTCTGTGGGAATTCGTGCATATTCGTTCTGTAGAGCGTTTATGAGGTGAGACACTGATGTTGGACGAGAAAGCCTGGCTCACGATCTCTGATCCAGTTCATCCCAAAGTGCTCGATAGGGTTAGGAGCTCTGCAGTTCTTCCACACAGAACTCATCAAAACATGCCTTTATAGTCCTTGCTTTGTGCACTGGGGTACAGTCATGTTGGAATAGATAAGGGTCTTCACCCAACTGCTGCCACAAAGCTGGAAACATTGTCCAGGATGTCTTGGTATGCTGAAGCATTAAGATTGACCTTCACGGGGATTGTAACACCTGAATTCAATAATTAACATTTTGGCCAAATACTGTATGTTTTGCCTTGTAGTGATGAATTTGGATATTAGAAGGTTAATTGACACCTTCTGTCCAATCATAATTCATTAGTGTTTTTAAAGATGTATGAATAATATTCATATTTTGAAATTATGATGTAGTTGTTTGACTTTCTCGCCCATCCCTAACCGCAATCTGAACTGATTTTCCTCCAGCACTTTTTCCCACTGACTCCCAAAGGAGTCTGTTTTTTCTATATAAAATTATCAGCCAGATTTCTTCACTTCCTGCTCTTCAGTGACGCACTGTGCGATGTCCAGCCTCATAAATTGACAGTCCGGCAGCTGCTCCTTCTACCAAACACAGCTCACAGCTATCAGATCATGCTTCGGTTTCACAGTCCTGCTGCCGAATCCAACACTTCCCGTTCACTTTAAATAGAGTGCTATCAAGTGTTCATAAACTTCATACTATCATACTTCCATTGATTCCCTCTGCGGACAAAGAGAAAACAGTTTAAGCGACAAGAAAAGAGAACAAATGAGGAGCTAATGTTCAAAATCTAAAGTAAGGAAAAGATCATAATTGCGATTGAATTCATAATTATGACTGAATCTTTTTTGCGATCATGTTTTTTTCAACATCAACGCATCATCATCATCATCATGCCCAATCGTCCATGATCTATGAAAATGAACCAACTTTGAAGAACTGAGGACCAAACACAGGTCTCTGATTTGTCAGTCTTACTATGTGGACTTTGGTTCTGTCATCATAAGAGACTTGCTCCATCATGTGGTCACTTCATAAAATTTCAGCAGAGATGTTTTGCAAACTTTAGTACTTTGACTGTTTTCATTTTGTTTAAAATGAATTTGAACTGTTTGCCTCAATCTCAAGAGATAAATCTCTGCTTTTTTATGCAGTCTTCTTATTCATTCATTCATTAATTCATCCTCCATACCGCTTTATCCTCTATTCAGAGTCGCAGGGGGCCCCGGAGCCACACTATGGACAATTTGGGCACGCCAATTAACCAACCTGCATGTCTTGGGACTGAAAGAGGAAACCAGGGTACCTTGAGAAAACCCAACAAAGCACGGGGGAAACATGCTCCTTGCACACAGACCTGAGGAATAAATCGAACCCGGACCTTGGAGGTACAAGGCAACAGTGCTAATCACTCAGCCACTGTGCCGCCAACGTCTTCTCATTCATAATAAAGATCTGAATCCAACTACTGAACTCTGTCATATAATAATTATGTAAAGATTTTCTTTTTCAAGGCAAGGTGCAGGATATGGAGAAGAACATTGTACAAGTATGTGATGTGTCTAGGGTTATGCTTCTCATAACTAGCCTCTGGTAGCATGTTATGACAGGACAGACAGGGACAGCAACCTGGACATCACCAACAAGCCGATCTGGGCACATGAGCAGGTACCCTGTCAGGTCCACCAACCATATGTGTATTAACTTTGGATGACTCGGTCAGTTCTGTCACTTCCCCTGATATATGCGTACAGACAGAGCATTTTTTTTTTTTTTTTTTGGTTGCTCATTGTTCTTTTCTATAAACATTGCCAAAGATAGTGGCTGTATGTGGTATTTGACAGTGAAAGTGGCAATATTGTGGGGATATATTTTTATCTCATAACTGATGTTGGCCTGCATGCACACACTGTGGATCTCTGTGTCCAAGTATAATACAGATACACAATACAAAGCTAAAACTGAAAAAAAAAAGAATCATTACGCGTCCAGATAACAGTTGTCACTGATGCTATAATGCCCAAAACTGTCACTTATTTAGATTTTGTTGCAGCTTTCAGGTATAAAAATGTCATATTTGTTCATTTTCATCCCAAAAAATTGGTAGCCTCAATATAATATCACTCACTCACTCATCTTCTACTGTGTACCGCTTTATTCTGTATTCAGGGTGGAGGGGACCTGGAGCCTATCCCAGGAGGCAGGGTACACACTCATTCACACACTACAGGCATTTGGGAACGCCAATTAGCCTAACCTGCATATCTTTGGACTGTGGGAGGAAACCGGAGTACCCGGAGAAAACCCACCAAACACGGGGAGAACATGCAAACTCCATGCACACAGAGACGGGAATCGAACCTGGCCGGGAATCGAACCTGGACCCTGGAGGTGCAAGGTGACAGTGCTAACCACTACACCACCTGGTATATAATATATACTTGTCTAATGTTTGCTAACTCAAACACACAGTACCAGTCCAAGTTTGGACACAAGTTTGGATTTATTTTCTACAGTATACAGCAATACTTAATTTCTATTCAAAACTATAAAATAACACATATGGCTTTAGGTAATTAAGTTAAGACTACAGCAACAGCCTGTTGTTATTTTAAGACATGAAGGTCAGCTCTCTCTTGCAAAAAGTGTTTGTCAAGTGCATTTGCAAAACCCATCAAGCACCATGATGAAACTGGCTCTCATGAAGACCATCCCACGAAAGCAAGACCAAAACCTCAGAAATGAACAAACAGCACCTCCTATTAAAGGCGTCCTGAAGACTTTACAGAGCATAAGTAGCAGATACATCTCAACATCAGCTGTTCACAGAAGATTGTTGCATATGTTGAACGCTGTCAGTGCTTTACTGTCGAAATAAATAAAAATCAGGAAAGACCATGAAATTAGAAGATGTGTCCAAACTTGTGACTGGTACTGTACTTTAATGTGTTTATTTCACATTAAAGTATCCTCTATTACCCTTGACAGAAAGCAAGGTTGCCGCTGTCAAGCGTAAAATCAAGTCTAGGTAAGCAAAGAAGGCTTTGGGGATTTTAATGCAATACACTATTTTTTGGGAAATTCACTGAATATTTCATCATGCTCTGGTAGCTGTCCGTTCCGTGTGTGTGTGTTGAAAAATAACCTGGTGCTCATACATAGGCTCATACTAGGCTCCCTAGTAGTAAAAAAGGAATAAACTGCACTGCGACCCGAGTGTTTCTTTGGCTGTTGGTTCAAACGTCAACAATCTTTCTTGAAAATGTCTATCCATTGTTTTAATGTGAAACAGAGGAAAAGTGAGCAGGGCTCCCAGAGAGGATCGGTTAATATGGACATCTGAGCTGTCAATCATTCCAGATTCATACTCTGATTGGTTGCCCTTTTTTTCAGGTCTAAATTGTTATATTTGTCAGCACCACCAAAAAGTGTCTTTATATCCATGCATTATCAGCATCTACAGTCTCAAGACACTCACGCACCAAATGCTCTAACGGCCTTTTTTACTTTTGACCCTTAGTTGCTTAAAAAGACGAAATTAAGGGCTATTTTGTGTTCAGACAGAACTACAGTAGAATTCACTTTCAGCTGGAGAGAATGACTGCTTAAACCTCTAGTGCTAAACAGAGATGGTCTCTCTCTCTCTCTCTCTCTCTCTCTCCATTCTGACCTACTTATCACCTTCTTGACGGTGACTATAACCAACATAAACATGGAATATTTCTGTTCACACGCTGTCCTGACGCCTGACACCAAACCACCCTAAGCTGATGGAAACATGTACACGAAACAATCCTTAAAGTAGATTGACCTTATTTCAAATGTCAATAAGTATACAGTAAGGTCTAACACAATACAGTAAAAATGGAAGTGACTCCTGACATTTGCAAACATTTACACAAACAAGTCTGAACCTTATTTAATAGCATTACAGCAGACTAGTTTCCTCAGAGTTAGCATGAAGTTCAGCGTCTCTCAGAGAGGCGATATGACCCTTGTGTGTTCAGTCTAAAAGGAAGTAACGAAAAAATGATATTAAAAAATCATTTGTATTCAGGGAAAAAAAAAACCTATGCAAAACGACTATGCTGCCACGTGACCAACAGGGGGCGCTGGAGCTCAGTGTAAACACTGAAATTTAATATGACAATGTGGCTCAATATATACAGTACCTTCAAATCTCAGATATTTAGGGATGGTTTTTAGTCAATAAACATTTTTAAAACATTATACAATTCATAAATCCTCGATATATTGTCTAGTTTTAATTTTAATTAAGTATTATTTAACATTATTTAACTACCTTTATGTGTATTTTATTGCAATATCACTCAACATATGACAAACACTGACATCAATCTTTAAATGTCAAAAAGAATGTTTTGTTTATTTTTTAATCCATGTTATTTCTCTGCCAAATAGGGTCTAAAAAATGATATATGTATATTGCATCCTTTTACTTTTTTTCTCCTCACTTGTACTTTAAGACAGTTGATTTGAACTAACTTTACGCTTGTTATATATATGTTGAACAGAGTAGCTCTGATAGTTTACCACCCTGATGACACACTAAGATTGTTAGATAATATTAAGAGGCAGTACGATCAAGAATACCTGCACTAGCACGTGGGGTTGGTTAAACCATCTGTAGGGAAGAAAAAAAAACCTGTTCAAAAGTCCTGAGCCACCATTCATTTCTATATAACACAGCAGACTCTGGGGGAAAAAAAATCAGCTTTAATTTTTCCTAAACTGCTTTTGACAAATTTTAACAATCCAGTAATCCTAAAGCAAATCAGACACAACACTACATAAAAAAAAAAACAGGAATTATAAAATTTAACAATTTGTTGTTGATGTTGCTGCTGTTGTCATGATTACACTTGGGGCCAACATATGGTTTACCATACTGTATGTCTTTATAGTCCCGCCTTTGTCCACAAGGGTGTTGTCATGTTAAGTCCTTGTATACAGTAAATATGTATTACATAATTCTTCTGCTTTGAACTTTTCTGCATTGTCTCGTGGTACAACCTGGAATTAAAATCCAGTAAAGATTTTATGTTTTTTATTTTATTGTTATGGAAATGACAGTTTAAAAAAATACATTTGTAGGTTGCATAAGTATTCATCTCCAGGGTCAATACTACTTTAAACCACCTCGGGCTGCATTTAATTTTACATTTACATTTAGCTGCAAGTCATTTGGGAATATGTCTCTATCGTCTGATCACATCTGGATTCTGATGTTTTTACCTATTCTAGACATGTGGTTCAGTTCAGGAGCAGTTCATGAGTTTTTGAAGTCAAATTCATAGTTTTGATTCCTTCAGTCTCAGAAGTTTCTCATGTCAGCTTTTTCTGTCTTTTATTTTGTTTAATATGATTTCTCTCAAGGAGTTGTTAGAGAAACATATGTTTCAAATGTTCTACCTAAACGAAACACAAGGCCTGAAGGTCTTTTGGCAGCAACCTTTTATTTATACCATTTCAGGTGGCCAAGAATCCGTTTCTTCACACGTCTCAATTTTTTAGGAAGCTTCAGACAGAGCACAGGATCAGACATGATAGGCATCCATTTAGTAATTAGGCATTCTGGAGAAGAGAAGGTTAAATGCCATGATTCATAATACATAATTAAAAATTATGTTTTTAAAAAAGTGAGCATATAGCAATATAAACAAATTGAGAAGTCAGACTCTTTATTTTTTTTCCACAAATTTTATAAGCAGCATGAGCTGTGTATCATATCAGTATATGGGGTGTTAGCTATTCTCTTGCATCACTTCTTAGAATTAGAAGAAAGCCCCATTACAATGAGGAAAACATCCAGATGACAGCTGACACAGTTGACAGAATTAATAAAAGTTTCAAACTGCAATGGAGTGTTAATGTCATATAAAAAAAAAGGTTTTCTTAATCGCAGTGTCAATCATTTATTGTCATTTTTTTTGTTATAACATGATGTTTTTCTTGTTATATTATAATGTTATGGGAGGGCCTTGGATGAAAATGAGCTATCAGGTATAATCTGGCACAAGACATCTTCTTGTTTGTTGTGCATGACACCTAATAAATAAACTTTATAAAATTAATAATGTTTATCGTGCGAACATGTTGTTTTCTCATTATAACAAGATCTTTTATCGTTATAGTGTGGGGGTTTTTTTCTACCCGATAGCCAGCACAGATATAATAACATTATAATCACTGTGTTGTATGTTGGGTTAACTACTACAACTAGGAATACTATTACAAAATCCACTAAACACCAAAGGTTTGTAGACCTATGACCATGACTCTTATACATCCAAGATACATACAGTTCATACAAGATCATTGGTCAGATCAGGCACTAATGTTGGGTCAAGCAGTCTGGGGTGCAAGGTCAGCTGGAATAACTCTTCTTCTCATAAGCTCTAAACCGGATTTAGGCCAGGTTTCTGGGCAGTTCATTTGAGTTGCTCCACACCAACCTCCAAAATGTAGCTTTTTTTGTGCACAGGATCATTGGGATGCTAGAACAGGTTTTTGCTTCTTAGCTCTAGTGAAGGATGTTACGACCCTGTCTAGGCTCAGGCTGCAACAGGGAAAAAAGGAGAAAAAAAAGTGATAGATAAATAAATAAAAAGGGGTTGAGAGCAAAGTGAACTTGCAATTTCTTGAAAGTGATCGCAAGCTTCGGAAAATGACAAGGCTAAAATAATAAACAGAAATTCACTCTACCTAATCCGAAAATAAAATACGTAAAGCTACCCCAATAAAAAAGATAAAACAACAAAAAGACAACATACTACGCTTACTCCCTAGCTAAACAGAGTGGAAATAAAAAAAAAAGGTCATAACATGTGAATTGTCATACACAGGAAATCTATCAGAATACAAATAATAAAAAGAATAAAGTGAAGGGATGGTCTGGGGAAGTGTAGGCAGAAAGGGTTTAAATGGTCGTCCCCATGTCCTCATTTCAACCAATTACAACACAGAAGGCGGGAACAATGAGTATAGAGTGAGTGATCATCCAGTAGATCATTGGAACCTGGAACTGGCACACTGAATAGGCTGGACCTAAAAATAAAGGAAGTGACACACCCATCGCACCACCGGCAGAGGCAGCGTTCTTGGGTTTCTATTAGACTTGCTTATTAAATGTTTACTGTGAAACCTTGAAAGCTGGCTTTTAAATAATTTTATCTCTAATCTAATCTGCTCTGTAAGTGTAAAATTTAGGAACAAAAAGAACAAATAGACAAACTATCATGTACACTGCTTGGCCAAAAAAAAAAAAAAATGTTGCTATTTTAAACACAGTAAGCGGCAAAAAGTCGCCCACGGTCACCCACGGTCAAATTATTGAGCTGCATCAAACAAAGAAAACAATTAAGGAGATGTGAAATTACTGGAACTGGGTTAAGAACTCTTCAACATTTAATTATCAAAAACCAGGAAGGATAGTGCTGAACCCCCAAATCTGTTGAATAAATGTGAGCAGGTTAAAAATTATAAATAGAGATCACTTAAACGCTGGGTAAAGCTGCATGGTAAAAAATCAACAGTAAAAAACATAGGTACTGTATGTTTAATAGTTAATAGTTAATGTTTAATTCAGCAAGAATGAAAGGAAAGGTGGACAGGACAGTGGTGAGACCAGCAATGCTCTACGGCTTAGAGACCGTGGCACTGAAGAAAAGACAGGAGACAGAGTTGGAGGTAGCAGAGCTGAAGATGTTAAGGTTCTCTTCGGGAGTGACAAGGATGGATAGGATCAAGAATGAGTTTATCAGAGGGACAACCCATGTTAGATGTTTTGGAGATAAAGTCAGAGAGGCCAGATTGAGGTGGTTTGGACATGTTCAGAGGAGAGATGGTGAATATATCGGTAGAAGGATGCTGAGGTTGGAACTGCCAGGCAGGAGGTCTAGAGGAAGACCAAAGAGGAGATTTATGGATGCAGTGAGAGAGGACATGAAGTTAGTTGGTGTGAGAGAAGAGGATGCAGAGGATAGGGTTTGATTGAGGCAGATGATTCGCTGTGGCGACCCCTGAAAGGGAACAGCCTAAAGACAAAGAAGAAGACTGTATGTTTAATAGTGAACGCAAGAGAATTTCCAAACACATACAATGTGATGAGATCTCACAGGGTTTGCAGACCTCAAGCATTTGTTACTGAGGTTAAAAAGAACAAAGCTTCAGTTTGCTGGGGAGCATAAAGTTAGAACTTTGGATCAAAGAAAAAGGGCGTCTGATGAGTCCAGATTGACTGTACAGTTTTAAAGTTTAATGGATGAATAAATGAACCTCTTGGTCTGTCCGCTGTGTTCCGAGTAGATAACTGACACCAGGAGAGAAATAATTAAACATTTTCTCTGTGAGAAAGGTATCTATTTATTAACAGTGTTGTATACATCTGTTACTTCAAAGAACATAAGCCATTTTAACAGGTCCTGGTGAAATCCTGCAGAATTAATAGTGGAATTTGTATAGATGTCCATCCAGAGATAAGCCAGGAAGTTCTAGCTCAACCAGGTGGTAGAGAGGGAAAGATAAAGAGAGAGTAGGTGTCACTTTATCTTTGACTGCAGAACTAAATATACTAACTAATATTTTAACTAACTATATATATAGGCATAATGGTTTTGCGCTGTCGCCTTCCACCTCCAGGGTAGGGGTTAAATTTCCGCTTTAGGTCTGTGTGCATTGAGTTTGCAAGTTCTCCCCGGGCTTGGTGGGTTTCCTGAGGGACTCAGGTTTCTTCCCACAGTCCAAAGACATACAGGTTAGACTAATTGCCGTTCCCAAGTTGGCTGTAATGTGTATATGAACGTGTGCATGTGCGTGCTGTGCAATGGATCGGCACCGCATCCAGGGTGTAACCCGCCTCGTGCCCTAAGTTTCCTAAGAAAGAAAGATAGAGAGAACTATAAAAAAAAAACTCTAACATTGACCCTATTCCAGGGTGCACTGGTGTAAAAATAAAAGCGCCTTTATGAGGCAATCAGGCATAGTGCCCAAGGTACAAGCCTCAGGGTGCAGTGTTATGATCTGGGGTTGCTTCAGTTGGTCAGGTCTAGGCTCAGCAATGTTATGTGGCAATAAAGTGAAGTCAGCTGATGGCCCGAATGTACTGAATGAACAGACGTTAACACATCTATGGAGATTTCTCCTCTGATGGCGCAGGCAATATTCCAGGTGGTTCTGGCAGCGTGAGGAATGATTTTCACACATGAACTGGACATCAGAATGTGTGCTGCAATCAAAGCTAAAGGTGACTGAATGAAATCTTAGAGTTTGTGAGTTTTTTTTTGTTTTTTTTTGGCCAGGCTGTGTGAAAAGCTGGATTATGAAATAATATTTTAAACTCAAGGGGTCAGTTGAATTATTATTATTTTTTTTATACTTCTGCTCTTGAAACTGTCTGCAAATAGATCAGAAGTTTCTAGAGTTTGATGATTTATGAATGATATGAAACATATCCTCAGTCAGTTGCAGTATAAAGCGTGCCAGGGGGCGGGGCGCGCTGTGATTGGCTGAGTTGACAGGGCTTCTGTTGACCCGCCCACCTGTCTGACGGCCAAGCCTTCCTCCTCCTGCGCCTCTCCCGCTAAACTTTCAGACTTTTGCCGCTTACTGTGTTTCTTCTTCAGACCCGAGAGAGCAGCGATAATGGCCGACCATGGACTGACAGACGAAGCCGCTACAGGCGCTTGTAAAGAGGGAAACCCGATCACTAAGGTAACGTTGAAGTGCTAGTGGAGGGAGGTAGAAGTGCTAAGCTAGGCCGTGTGTAACTTAACGTTAGCTTAGCCAGGTGATAACAGGTGATAGCAGGTTCTCAGTTACGGGTATTGCTTGAAAATGTTTAAATACTGAACTTAAAGGACGTTGCCTAAACACTAAATAATGTGGTGCTTGCTAATGTTCTAGCATTAGCATATACACCTATAGCAGCTGTTTAGCTGAGTCATAATCAACAGCGGTTGGTTTTTAAGCAGTAAAGATGACGTCACGCAACGAGCTTATACTGTATTTTACAACAAAGATATAACCAAACATGTATAATCATTTTATAGCTATATATTTTGGAGGAGTTGAAAGAAAGACACATAAGCAAAATGTATTCTGCAAAATCAAGAGATATAATGGAGCACCAAACACGTTTTAATTACAATCAAGTTGCCACAAACTTTTTATATCTATTAAACTTAAGCAATATGCGTGTTGTCACAGGTAACTGTAATATATGTGCTTGATATATGAGCCGTGGCCAAAAGCTTTAAGAATGAAGCCAAATATACATTTTTACAAAGTCTGCTGCTTTAGTGTGTGTGTGTATATATATATATATATATATATATATATATATATATATCAGATGTTACTACTTTATACTGAAGTATAATTACAAGCGTTTCATAAGTGTCACAGGCTTGTATTGACAATTACATTAAGTTTATGCAAAGAGTCAGTATTTGCAGTGGTCACCCTTCTTTTTCAAGACCTCTGCAATTCGCTCTTGCTTGCTGTCAGTCAACTTCTGGGCCACATCCTGACTGATGGCAGTCCATTCTTCCATAATCAAGGCTTGAGTTAGTCAGAATTTTTTTTTTTGTCTACACGCCTCTTGAGGATTAACAACTCAATGGGATTAAGATCTAGGGAGTTTCCTGGTCGTAAACTCAAAAATTCGATGTTTTGTTTTTTGAGCTATAACTTTTGCCTTATCACAAGGTGCTCCATCATGCTGGAAATGAGATTGTTCGTCACCAAACTGTTCTTGCTGAAAACTCCCTGGAAAAGTTGCTTTGAGAGGATGTTTTTGTATCGTTCTTTATTCATGACTGTGTTCTTAGGAAAAGTTATAAGTGGGCCCACTCCCTTGGCAAGCAACCCTAAACATGAATGGTCAGGATGCTTTACTGTTGGCTGATGGTAGCGCTCATATTTTCTACTCCGGACAAGCTTTTTTCCAGTTGCCCCAAACAATTGGAAAGGGGGTTCATCAGAGAGACTTTGAGAGCCTTCTTTGCTGCCCTTAATAAAGTCAAGTCCAATAGCATGAAGGTGAGCGCTACCATCCATGGCTTGAGGAACAAAACATTTATATTTTATGTTCATGGACAGGAAACTCTGTAGACCAACAGAAATAATTCTTAAGGCATGCGGTTAATTAAAACAAACAAACAAACATATTTTGACAAACTCCAATCATTGATTATGCAAGAATGGGCTGACAACAGTCAGGATGTGGCCTAGAAGTTGATTGACAGCATGCCAGGGCAAATTGCAGAGTTCTTGGGGCGGGGGCGGGGTTCTTAGGGGAGAGGTGTCAACATTGCAAATATTGACTTTTTGCATAAAAGTAATATAATTGTCAATACAAGCTTTTGACACTTATGAAATGCTTGTAATTATACTTCAGTATACCATAGTAACATCTGACAAAAAGATCTAAAAACACTAAAGCAGGAAACTTTGGCGCCCCAGCTGTATTTATTTTGCACTGCATTTTGTGTGTAATATTTTAGGTATTTAAATCTTAGAAGTCAATACATTTGATAAGGTAAGCTTAAATACAAGTTTAAACAATGCAGGAGTAATTTAAACACACGCTTATCTCTCTGAACATTGTGTTCATCATGTGGGTTTTTTTTTTTTTTTCGTTTAGAAATTTGTGTCTACTCATTCTTTAGATCCTGTCCCTTAGTCTTATATTATATTTATACATTTTGAGATCAATGTAAAGATATAGAGGGGAAAGAAATAATTTAGGATATAATTCTCAAATTTTAATAGTTTGTCCTTTTTTTTTTTACTTTGTTTTTTGGATGACTCACACCCACTGGGGCGTGGTTTAGTCAGCACCTAACTACTTAATGAATGCAACAGGACTAATTAAAAACATACAAACATACAATTCGGGTTCTAGTGGCTTTCATAATTTGACTTGCCCTCAAGCGGTTCTGATTGTGGTTACAGTTATTTGATGTGTATAACATTTTTATTGTGTGTGTTTTTTTTTAACAATGTATTAATGCTTAAAATCTTAACTTCTTACTTTGTTGATGACTAAGGACTTCATGATGCAGCAGACGATGCTGAGAGTCAAGGACCCGATTAAATCGCTGGATTTCTACACACGCATCCTGGGGATGACGTAAGTGCCGCTGTTTTTGCGGTTCGCTTCTCTGGAATGTTGTGGATCCTGATTTTCTACTTATTTACATAAGCAATTTGTTCATGAAGTAATTGAAGTAGTTAAATTAATTATTCTGCTATGTTGTTATTACAGCAGTGAATAAATGAATTAATTATATTTTGCCATTGCAAAGCTTTCTAAAGATTTACTTTATAGAGATAAGGAATAGAAGTGACACAAGAGCATTTCACGATGCAATCAGGAACGAAAAAAAATGTAAATGACCAGCCATCTATTTTATCTACCTTTTGTGTTCCAATTAGCAAACTGACAACATGGGATTATTGCAAAAACCTAATATTTCTCGCCTTCAAACCCGGTGTGTCTCATTTGTTCAGAGTAAAAAGTCACCACTAAACAAAACACAGTGCCTTCAAGTCATCCTAATTATATCCAGGAATCAGTGGTGAATAAAAAAATGTCTATAAGAAACGTTTTTCGTAAGCTAGCCCTTCCAGCTGGCTGCCAGTTCTGATCCTCCATCTGGTCAATTTAAACGAAGGAGCATCATTTTGGTCTGGGCTTTATTTTTACTTCCTTTCTAAGGTTCCCTTTATTTGTCCATGGTGTTCCTCAATAGTTTTTGGGAATTTATGTCCAGACACAGAATCTTTAAAGACAAAGATGTGTTTTTAGTAATGCTCTTATCTAAAGATATGTTGGGTAAGATCTGTTTGTTTGACTTAAAAATATATATATTTGTTTGATATTTTGGAATTTAATATTGAGATGTAGCAGAATTTTGTGGCGCCTCCCCCTTTCCTAATAATTTTGACTAAGCTCTGCCCCAGGATCTACAACAATTAATCAATAGAATTATTGATAAAAGGCCCATCTAGACACAAACATGCATTTGAACAGGAAATCCACAGTTCTTCCACAAACAGATTGTCTCAAAGAGTTTGTACACTTTTGCTAAGGCCGTGGCTCGAATATTTTTTTTGAAATAATGTTCTGCATTTTCTCAGTGTTATTTGTACACGCACCGTTTTTAATTAAATATTACAACTTTAAAACAACATATGTGTTGTGGTAAACAGACTGTCAAACATTTTACACTTTTTATTTTAACACCTGAGTAAATGAACATGTCAGTGGCAATCTGCTAATGTGCTGGTTGTTGAGATGGGAAGGTAAAAAGTTGGAGCAGGATATGGTAAAGAAAACAATTTTATTGCAAATGCGCACTTTCCTGCAGTCTTGTGGACCAGCTCTCATTTATGTTATATTAATAGTCTTAATAACCTAAGAGCACAAAATTATAGAAGGGATTTATTTTCCTTATGGTCACACTGTCTGGTGTCTGGTTTCCCTGTTGAGTCTGGTTCCTCTTAGGGTTTCTTCCTCATGTTGTATCAGAGTTTTTCTCGCCATTGTCGCCTCTGGCTCACTCCATAAGGGACAAACTGATAAAACTATAAATTTATACTTTATTAAATTAATATTCAGAATGTTTATTTCTGCAAATGCTTTGCAACAACGTCCAAAGCACTATACAGATAAATTTGAATTTAATTCGATTGAATTATAATATTATTTAAGTTCAACTTTACCATCAGACATGATGATCATGTTGTATCGCACACTTCTAATGTAACTGCTAATGAAGATTCAAACCTTGTTCATGGTCCCTAACGTGTTTAAACTTGCTTCTTGACATCCGCGTAGTTTTACCCCCGCAGGCTTTACGCCAACCTTGGCGTACAGGCTGTCACATGATTTTTATATCGCGTAAATTAACTTTGGTCGACACACCGATGCTACTTTTATGCCAATAGAATCTCAATTTGTCCTTTTCCATATTTATAAAAATCTAATTGAGCTGCTTTTTGATTGTATGTGTCTGCTATTTAGAGTAGTACTCAGTTAAACCTGCTAAATCATTATTAGTTGTAAGTGAAATGTAATTGTGTAAAAAGAGGTATGCTTGCCTGAATTGTTAAAAATATATATTTTTTATGTTTTACAGCCTGCTTCAGAAATTCGATTTCCCCTCCATGCGCTTCACTCTCTACTTTCTGGGTTTTGAAGATAAAAAAGAAATTCCAACTGACGTCAAAGAGAGGACAGCGTGGACTTTCTCACGCCGAGCCACTATCGAGCTCACCCAGTAAGTGTCCAGTGAGCGATAATAGAGGAGTAGGAGAAAAGTAACTATGGATAGTCCCTCCAGCTATTTGTGTGTGTGTGTGTGTGTGTGTGTGCGTGTGCGTGCGCGTGCGCAAGTGTGAGAGATGGTTAGCAGTGTTCATTAACAGTCATAATAACCAGTAGATATGGGGGGGGTCCTCCAAAGTTGATTGACTCAAATCTTTTTTTAAAAAACTATTTTTATATTTATAAAATAGATAAACCTGTCGTTCGGCCAGTGACAAGAATTTGGCTGTTTTTTTAGTTTGACTGGCTGTGACTGGTAATGACTCGATTAGCCTCAGATATAAACGGTCTTTTGTACAGACCACAGAAGCTTACGAGTTTGCGCAACAAAAATGTTTTATGCGTTTTAATGCGTTAACATTATAAAAATTGCATCTGTTAAAAGCCGCTGATCTTTTTTTTTTTCCTCCCAAACTTGGAGCAAATTAGTCTCAAACCCATTCATCACACATGCACCAGTCTTAAATCACCACGAGTGTGTGTTAGAAGCTGCCCACGTGCTCGCAGCCATGCAATTCGCGCCCTCACTGTCAAGTTGAGGTTTAAGTCAGTGTGCTGGTGGTACACTGACCTACTCATACATTTTCATCCCCGTGTGGTAGGAGTGAATTATCAGCCACATTTGTTTAATAATTGAAGTAATTAGAAGTAATAATTGTGATGGATGACATAACAGAGATTACAGTAAAAAAGTTTAACTCTTTTTAAACTTATTTTTTATTGTTCAAATGCTTTGTTTTGAAGTGAGACAACAAATGTAAGAAATGGGCTACAATTGATAATTGAATTAACTTTTTTTTAGGATTTAAAATTATTAGTACTTACTTTCTCTTCTTTCTTTTTCTTTTCGTAGTAACTGGGGTTCGGAGACAGATGAAAACCTATCTTACCACAACGGAAACTCAGATCCCCGAGGTTTTGGTGAGCCCTGACTTTGGTCAACTTCTTAGTTAAAGCAAATTCACACTTTAGTCAGAAAATGGTTTCACGGTATACACTAGCACTGTCAATTATAGACAGAGCATCCATTTGATTCAGTTAGATCCTTTTGAGCATCATGGTTTTTCAATTTTATTCACTAGCAATAATGATAATTGTCTGTTGAATAGGTCTGTTTTGTGTCAGGCATCTGTATTTTAATATATTAAAAACTAATAGAAGTATTTTATTAAATTTTATTTAATCTACCGTTTTATTTAATCTCATGTCACAAAGCGATGTTTATATCCGGCCGATCGTCTGTCTGCACCACGCTTTAATCCTGTCTGTGTTGCACCAAGCTCCCATAAACTTTAAAAGTGGAAAATGAAAAAGTAACATTCGATAGTCTATAAATTGTTAAAGTGTTTAGTTACCTTGAACTTAATGTAAAATTTTAATTGTGCATATAAAGTTACTAGTGTAAGTACCCATCGACGGGTAAGAAGTTTGTAGAAGATAAAATGTAGAAAAAGAGCTGATCAGATTCTGGGACATGACTGCTCATAACTTATTTTCTACTTAACATTTTGGTGCAAGGTTCAGTTTTCCTAGTGTATTTTTTTTGGGGGGGTAAGCCATGATGAGTAGAGCTTTCGTGTGTGTATTAAGGATTGTGCCGGCTGGTAGATGCATTACGGTCATTTCTGTGCCTTCTGCATACTTTGTGTATACACGGTAAACTATCATGTCATTTTGTAAAACAGCGCTGGATCCTGTGATGTAATCTGGCACAAAACTGCTTATAACTTTCCTTCTACTTAACTTCTTGTTTAATGTCAAGCAGATCCTTTTATTTATATAGATTCTGAGGCATATGTCTGTCTGTCCTTCCTTCCTGTGGAGTAGCCAAAGAGCTGTGTATGAATGACGTGTTTTACTGTTCCAGGACACATAGGAATCGCTGTACCAGACGTTCACGCTGCTTGCAAGCTGTTTGAGGAGCAAGGAGTGAACTTCGTCAAAAAGCCAGATGATGGTGTGTTTCTCCCACATTCACTCTATACATGCATGTGCTGTTCTGTGTTTATACTTTTACTTTTTGTCTTTTTTGCCTATTAATTCATTCTGCCTTTTTTCATGTATCTTGCTCAGTTCTTTTTGTCTTCACTCTTTTCTTTTAGTCTTCTTTTACGTTCTCTTTTTTATATATTTTTTATGATCTCTTTGCTTCTACTAAACCTTTTTTTTTTACTTTTCTTTCCTTTACTGTATCTTTTGTCACCATATTTTCTTTTTTGTCCTTTTTTCACTTTAATGTATTTTGCCCCTTTTTTATTTGTTCCTTTCTCTTTAACATTCTCTTTAACTTTCTTTCTTTTTCTAATCTTTTCCTTTCTCATTGATATTTATTAACTTTTTTCTTAACATCCTCTTTCTTTCACATGGTTAAAAAATTTCTTCTTTCTGCTAAATAATCTCTCTCACTTTCTCTTCTTTCATTGGTATCTATTCTTTCTCTTTCACTTTTTGTTTTTTATACTTTGTCTCCTACTTTCTTTTTCTGCTATATTGTATATTTCTGTTTTTCACTCAATCACTTTTATGCTTTCTTTTTTTTCTCATTCTACTTATTTTTGGTAATATTTTATCTTTTCCTCCTTCCCTCTTTTTTGTTCACTCTCTGTCTCCGTTTCAGGTAAAATGAAGGGGCTGGCTTTCATTCAGGACCCGGATGGTTACTGGATTGAGATTCTGAGCCCTAACGGCATGGTGTCCATCACTTCATAAAGGTGTCACCTTGGCCGTGTGATCAGCCCACAGACAGGTTTCAAAGAAATCCTTTGAAATGTGAGAGAATGACGACCAGAACTGTAGTTTTATGAATTTTCTTGGCGAATCGGGTGCGAGGTACAGCCGGCACTGAACAACTGAAACAGCCGAGACGAGGCCATGAGCTTTACCTAGAAACTCATCACTGACACTAAATTACTACAAATATTACTTAAATACTGAGGTTTCTAGTCTTACATGTCCGTTTACATTGGTTTACATATTGTTTCATGCTGTATTTGTTTTGTTTAAAAGATTATATTTTATAATAAATCCCTCTTCTAAATATTGTCACTATTAAATTAATAGCAGATGTGGACAATAAAACAAATTACTGTTCATCAGATGCCTGGGTTTTTCTTTTTAAATGTGATTTAATCATTTTAGAGAATTCAATTAAAACCCCTAATCTGGAATTATTCATAGTAGGAATTAGGTGGGAAACATAATTTGCATATCAGTCTTTATTAAAATGCTTAAGAGGTGCTCAGAATTTTTTTTTATATTTTAAAATGACTAAAGATAAAGAAATCAGTGCCATGGCCCACTGCCGCTGTGTTGGATTCATTTATATTTATTTAATCAAGTTATTATGAATGAATATTAATCATAAGATAAAAAAAAAAAAAGTAAGATATATAGTAGGTATGAGGGGACTAAAGCAAACAAACTACGGTTTTTGGTTCAGTAATGAAGTAGGATGTCAAAATTTACTGGGCAACATTGCCTGGCCCAAAAAAATTAAATAAAATGTTGCATTCAAATATAAAATGTTGTACAATCGGGGGGTGAGTTCATGTGTGAAAATGATTTCTCATGCTCCCAGAACCACTCTTTCAAAGTCTGTGTCTTGGAATATACCTGTGCATCAGGGAAGAAAAACTCCATAGATGATGGACCATGGAATGGCCATAGTGATAACCTGGTCATTCAGTACATTCATTTTATTGCCACTTAGTGTTGCTGAGACTAGACCAGACCAACCAAAGCAACCCCAGATCATAACACTGCCGCCAGAGGCTTCTACAGTGGCTCCTATGTATGATCGGTGCATCGCTTCAACGCTGCCCTTCTTACCCCGTCACACCATCACTTTGGAATAGTGTCAATCTGAACTCATCGGACCACATGACCTTTTTCCATCACGCCAAAGCTCGATCTTTATGCTCCCTAACAAACATAAGCTTTTTTTCTAATTAGTCTCACTAACAAGTGGTTTTCCTATGGCCACACAGCTGTATAATCTTAATCTCGTGAGTTCTCATGACATTGTGTGTATTAAACATAGCTCTGTTTTTTTTTTAAACTGACCACATTTTTCCACAAAGTTGACGGTTCAGCCACACAGCTGTATAATCTTAATCTCGTGAGTTCTCATGACATTGTGTGTATTAAACATAGCTCTGTTTTTTTTTTTAAACTGACCACATTTTTCCACAAAGTTGACGGTTCCTTTCATTTTGCGATAGTGTTGAAGGTTTTAACTTCAAATATTCTTAGTCTTTTTTGCTCAAATATAAATACAAAGGCATCTGTATGGGTGTAAAAATTATGACTGATGCTCCCAGAACTATTCACAATCAATAAGTTGACTTACGTCAATAAGAATATCCTTCACAAGTGGCAATTTAGTTACTAGAGTTTACTTGCGGCTCTTCCTGTGTTTAGACCCTGACACGTGTTTTCGCTGTAGATGACGCTGCCTTGTGTACTTACGGTGCTCACAGTATGACAAAAAAGTTGATTATTATGCTGCCTACTGTTAATTCAGGTAGGGACACCTGTAACCAAACTACCGGTGCAAACACGGCCAAAATTTCTGTTTACTTATCTATCGTTATACATATATAAAAATCTCTCTGTTTTTGCCAGGTAGTTGTTTGGTTGCCATTTTTATAAAATATGAAAAAAAATGTAAATTGTTACTTGACGTTTTTAATTATTAGCCAAATATAGTCTATATTTAAGAGCGGCTGCAAATTTAACCTTGTATTTACTTGCCAGAGTACCATCTAATAAAGTGGTTGGTAAATGCATGCTGTTGTGCAGTAATATCAGCACTACATAACCAAACATTCTTTGCAAGACAGCAAGTGAAATAATGAACCAAAAGCAAGTCATTTGCATTCAGTACAGGACAAAGGAAAGGAAAGAGAAAGTATATTAATTAGCAGGCTATGAATTAGACACAGAGCCCTCAATAGTGCTCTATTATGTTCTGCTCTCGTGCAGGGGAGGGTAGATATGGTGGCATGACTCCAAGAACTAGGGAAAGTAAAAAGCATTTAATGTTGTTTGTGAGGAAGACTACAATGGAAAGTCAGCTTTTAAGGACAGGGAGTCTGAGGAGAGAGAGTGCTATAGGTGGCGGTGGATGCAACCTACCAATTAGATGCTAAGTGCTACTGAGAAAGAAAAAGTGTTTGGAAATACCGACTAAAGGAAACAAAGAGTTTAAAACACAGAACAAGACAAGACAAGATCAGAGAAGGATGATGTTTGACGTTTTAAGGAAGGCTGGTCTGGAAAATCAACTTTAAGAGGCCGGAAAGTTGAGAGAGAGTGTGACCTACAACCTACTAGATTCCAACCACCGTTAAACAACTAAGAAGAAAAAGGAAAAATAGTAATAAGAAGAAGCCTAATGTTAATCCAGTGAGGAAAACCCATGATAAAACTACCTGTGCAAACACTGACCGGCCAAACTGAATTTCTCTTTTATGTATATAGGGGGTATACTAGGATGCTATGGTAAGCTATTTATACAACTATCATGTAAAACTCTCAACTGTTACTCAACTTTTTTTTTACTCAAGCTTCACCAGTATTTCCCCCTCGTGGTCTGTGTGCATGGTGGGTTTCCTTCAGGTACTCGGGTTTCCTCCCACAGTCCAAAGACATGCAGATTAGGATAACTGGCGTTCCCAAATTGCCCGTAGTGTATGAAAATGTTAAATGCCTATCATGGTCTTAAAAATGGGAATAAATACAATAGTAACCACCATTGACTCGGGTTCCCACAGTAGATGGATGGATTGCCTATATTTAAAATTTGCTGCAGATCTAACCTTGGAATAATTTGCCAGAATAAAGTGGTTAGTGAATTCAATTCAATTCAATTTTATGAATGCATGCTGTTACGCAGCAATATCACACTCCATAACCAAGCATACAATGCAAGAAAGATTATAAAAGAAAGTGAGCTACAAAGGCTTTTACCATCCCTCCATTGAGAGCCAGTCTTGCCCTTTTCAATATGGCGGCTGCATTAACGTATTTGCACAGGTAGCGGTACAGAATGCCTTCATGCTAGTTGTGCTCCTCGCCACAAGAGGGCGATATGCTGAATCTGTCAACTTGCGCCATTTCTCTGAAAACATCCTGTTCGGCTTTCGGCGCAGCAACATATAATGAACCTGTCCTTCCTCGGAGCTAGCGTTTAATCAGCTCTATCAAAAATCTACTGATTCTTACAGAGCTGGAGTTAAACTAAACACACGACACGGCCTGGCTTCCTGTTCTGTGAGTACCGCGCGCTTATTTACATATTTACGCGTGGATAAAATAGACAGCTGAAATGCTAAATTAAACTCGAGTAAATCCGGCAAATTTGATTAGGTTAAACCATTTGGTTTGGGTTTTCTTAATACCAGCGAGAATATGTTCTGTTTTAATTTCAATAATACATTTAAACGCGAAACTATGGTGAATTAGGTTATTTTTTCCTACCTGTATTTTGGCAAGTCCCGCCACCTGCGCTGTGATTGGCTGATAATAAGAACATTTGCTGTCTGTCAAATCATGCAAGAACCCTATTGGCTACAATTGGTCACCTGAACTCGAAATGCGGTCGGTTAAAAAAAAAACTAATCTTATCTATTTAGCTTTGCTTTTTTCAAAAAGAACTAAATGTGTTTGGGTTTTTTTGTTCTTTTGAACTTAATTATCCGAAAAGAGGTGGATATCCTGCATAAAAAGACGGATAATAGCCGTACACGATGATGTCGCTCTGATGCGATGTGGGAGTGTATGGATGCGCTTGTTCCAGGGTTCGGTTTTGGTTGCCATGTTGAAGTAAATCCCTTCTAAAAGGAACCCTGATTCCTCTAGACTGTACACAGAGCAAGCAGTCTGGGGTAAAAAGAGAAATCATCCCCAGTGTGTGTGTGTGTGTGTGTTTTCTGTGGATGGGTGTAGGCAGGGCTTTTTTATGGGGTGGCCATAAAAAATGGCCACCCCATGACCTTACTGGGGTGGCAAAATGGGGTGGGCGAAATCCTAATCCATAGTAATTTCCATAATGTGGCTCCGCCCATAAGTGTTTCACAAAACTAACATAACATTAGGATTTATTTCATTAAGCATGAAGGTTTAACAATTTTCACAATGTGGTTGTATCATTAAATCTGATCGTTTTTGTACCCCAGCACAAATATTAATATTAACCGCCCCCCCCCCCCCCCAAAAGACAAACTTTGTGTATCACATCAGTGTTTATAGTTTATTAGCGATTATAGTTGTTTATTATAAATAAATGTCTGGTTTTAACCCCAAGGTTTTAAATTATACACGGTTATTATTTTACAAACTAAAGAAAGAAGAATCATAAATGTTCTGTTTGTTTGTTTGTTTGTTTTGTTTTTATTAATACAGATGTGCTGTAACTGGCATCCATGAGCGACAGTCACCCTTTACGCCCGCTGGGCTCGGCGGCTGAGGTCGACCACATGCACCTTCTCTCCGAGCAGCTGGCGGCGCTGGTGCCCGATGAGGAATACAGCGACGTCACCTTTCTGGTGGAGGAGAAGCGCTTTCCTGCTCACAGGGTCATTCTGGCTGCTCGCTGTCAGTACTTTAGGTAGATGAGATTTCAGGTGTTTGCTCTGGCGAAGGCTAAACACAACTAATGATCTCTGCTCATTAATTATGGTGTATATTTATACTTGTTTCCCCTTCATAATCAGAGCTCTGCTGTATGGTGGCATGAGGGAGTCTCAGCCACAAGCCGAGGTCCGTCTGGAGGACACTCGGGCGGAAGCCTTCTCGATGCTCCTGCGTTATCTCTACACAGGCAGAGCCAACCTGAGCGAAGCCAAAGAGGAGACGCTGCTGGACTTCCTGGGCTTGGCGCACCGCTACGGTCTCCAGCCCCTAGAGGCCTCCACCTGTGACTACCTGCGCACGCTGCTCAACGCACAGAACGTAAGTCTGATCTTCGACGTGGCCAGTCTGTACCACCTGAGCAGTCTGGCCGAGGCATGCTGTGCTTACATGGACCGGCACGCAGTGGAGGTGCTCAAGTCCGACGGCTTTCTCGCACTTTCCAAGGTAAGCGAGGACGAGACTCGCTGTACAATGCATGCAGATTCTACTACTACTACTACTAATAATAATAATAATTGTGAATTACTGTATGCTTGTGGCATGTTGGTGTAGTGGTTAGCACTGTCGCCTTGCACCTCCAGGGTCCGGCTTCGATTCCCGGCTAGGCTCGATTCCCGTCTCTGTGTGCATGGAGTTTGCATGTTCCTCTGGGTACTCCGGTTTCTGGGTATTATTTTATTCTCTACTATAAAAAATTAATAAAACATGAGGTATAAATAGGCTTTAAAATTTTTAAATAAATTAATAATTTTCAAATGCAGGTGAAATGTATATGAATGTGTGTATACAGTACCAGTTAGGGCGCAACTTCTAATTTAGTGTATTTTTATTTTATTTGATTTTTTTAGTTTGTTTTCAGTTCTTTAGTGATTTATTTTCTATATTCTCGAAAAACATTCGAAATTTCAAAACTATAAAATAACAGTCAGTTGTTACTTTAAGACATGACTGTCAGCCTTTCTGGAAGAGTTCTTACAAGAACAGTATTTTGTCAAGTGCGTTTGCAAACCCCATCAAAGCACCATGATAAAACTGGTTCTCATGAAGACCATGACCAAGGAAAGCAAAACCAAAACCTACCTCTGCTGCAGAGGAGAAGTTCATTTAGAGTGACTAGCCTCTGTAATCACTAATTAACAACCAACACCTCAGATTAGAGGCGTTACGAAGGTTTTAGAAAGTATAAGTAGCGGAAAAATCTCAATATCAGCTGTTCAAAGGAGATAGATTACTGTATATTTTGGACCCCTTTAGCATTCAACAGTGTAGAAAGAAATAAAATCGGGAACGAATCCGAAGTTTACAACTGTTTGACTGATACTGTGTGGGTTTATTAGAGAAGATGGGAACTGACAGTGATCTTCTGACACAGTAATATCAGTACGCCTAGTTGATGCTTCGATTTATGTTGCAATTCTGTAAGTATCACGATTCTTAAAAAAAAAAAAAAATTGTCTAAAGTTGGTACGGTATATACATCTACATGTATATTTTTTCTGCATTTGGAAGTTATTGATTTATTTACAATTTACAAACCATATTTTCTTCTTTTTTTATAGTAGAGAAAAAAATCTAAATAATACTTCACTTTAAATTATGAAGAAAAAATATATTATAATTAATATCTAGATTTAATATACTGTATTCCCAGATTTCATTATAATTATAAACAAATTGAAATAATTTGCTCCTAATATACAGGACATTGTGCAGTCTGTCGATTTGTGAATAGTTTAAAGTGTATGGTTATAGAGGAACTGCAACACTTTACTTTTTGTTTGCATTTTCCTTTGTCCATTTTGTCCAACACACAACAGTGTGTTTCGTATCTTTGCGTTTTGTTTGATGTGGTTATACGTTTTATTTTCTTATGCATTAAATACACCTGAACTTTTATAAAAGTGATAAAATCCTTTTAAAACACTAATTTAAAAAATCTGCCCAAAGTGCATAACATGTTGGTACTGAGCACATTTCAGTGTGCTATTGCATCATCTAAAGAACAAGACCCAATAAGTTTTGAATAATTAAATCCAGTCCATCCTGAGGCCCTTAAATTATAGCTGACACTGGACGTATGGATGTACGTACACACCTTTTGCCTCTCTAACTTTTCCTCTCTCTCTCTCTCTCTCTTTCAGTCTGCCCTGCTGACAGTAGCTCAGAGAGACTCGTTCGCTGCGAGTGAGAGAGAGATCTTCCAGGCGCTGTGCCGCTGGTGCAAACAGAACAGCGAGGAACCCGGCGCACGCGAGGTGATGTCGGCGGTGCGACTCCCCCTAATGAGTCTGTCCGAAATGCTGAACGTGGTCCGGCCCTCCGGGCTCCTGAGTGCCGACGAACTGCTCGACGCCATCCAGACGCGCTCAGAGAGGAGGGACATGGAGCTCAACTACCGCGGCATGCTCGGTAAGTCTTTAAACAAATAATGCTCGGTTCTGCGTCAGTCCTAATCGTATGATCTGTCTTGTTTATTGTTCTTATTCTTCTGTTGATGGTCTGATGGTAAAGACTAGATGGTACGGATACCAAACGGAGTGATTCAGCTGTAAAACATAAGATTAACATCGAGATCATCACATGCTTGATAGAGGTTTTTTTTAAGTATCTTTTAGAGATGTATAAGCACTATACACCAATCAGCCATAACATTAACGTCGATTATCAATTATATTCCAGTAAACTGGTGACAGGGTCAAGGCTCACACATGCTCACAAGGATCAACAGGCAGCCTGTCTGGTCCCATCCCAGAGAAAAACTAGCACTGTAGCACTGTATGTAGCACTAATCGCCATAAAAAGTCAGTGCTAGCTAAGACTTAGCAACCAGTGCACTACAGCCCAGTACACACAAAAGTGCCCAAGGTTGCTGACCTGCCCAGATCCCAAACTTCCCAGATCCTAATCCGATCATGCACCAGACAAACAAGTCTGATCCAGAGAGGCCCCATCACGCTCGAGAGGTTAGACCTGCCCCTGTGGCACAAAGGGAAACCGAAACCAGTATGGTTGTGGTAGATCAGTGTGTGTTTAGAGCTGATAGTGGAAGCACCATCCTGAAGCCAGTAAAAACATTTCAGTCAAACATGGCTTGCTTTATTAAAATAAAAAAATTTAAACAAGGAGTAGATGTGTACGTAAATTTGAGAAATGTTACGAGCGGCTTTGTTTTTTTGTTTTTTTACTTGTTTACGTACCAATTCCCGGCTACCAATCAGAAAGGGTGAGGGCTAACACATACTTCCTTCGCGTAACACTGCTGCTCTTAAGGTGACACATACCAGCGTAGTGCTCTTGCTCATACAGTACATGATGCCACAGATGCTTGCGATTGGCCGATGTTGCTGCGATCGTCAGGAGAGAGAAACTACAACATACTACTTAAAAAAAAATTTTTTATTATGTCATGATCACAATCGAACTTTCATTAAGATTAAAATATGATTGATTATTTGCTATCCTGTATAATTTCCTTTTTGTCTGGCGCAACATTTGTGTGAGTGTAGATTCATTGATCAGTTACACACCAGCATCAGACTGGCTGAAAACTGAAAGCTGTAGGAAGTGTGTGTTAGGACTGTTTGGTTAAGCTGTACGATTATTTAGAACAGGTTAAGGAATGTTAGCTTCCTAGGTCAAAGAAAGATCGCAAGTTTTTGGTGTGATGTGATTATTACATGTTAAGCCAGACTCTTGTTTAAATTCTCGTCAGGGGAGTTTGTTATATGACCTTCCGTAGGGTTGAAGGGTCGAATAAACATCACAGTCTCGGAGTGAAACTCAAAAGTAAAGATAGCACTCAGAGCTCAAGTACCACAGTCACTTCTCTATGCTCTCTGCGTTCTTGTTTGTTCTTCACCTTCTTTGACCTCAAGCTCAAGTTCGTGCCTGTTTAAAAATCTATGCACTCTTGTCTTTCGAGAAGCCACTTTTGTAAAGATTTTGACCGTTCCAGGAACACGAGTGAATGGTTCATCACTGTGCTTATAGGTATTTGTTATACCTTAGGGTGTATTGTTTAAGAGCAAACAGCTGTTATTTTAGACGCTGTTAAATCAGATAACGAGCCGAGCTCGTCCATATTGTGGCTGTTTAACTTTGAATATGGAAATGTGAAACCAGTACATGAATACATGCATCTGTACACACTCTTGTTTTTCCAATGAAAATACATAACAAACATTTGTACTTTGAGCCGTTAATGCTTTTTTAATAAGTTGATTGGTGTGTGTGTGTGTGTGTGTGCGCGTGCTTGTATAGTCCCAGAAGAGAACATAGCCACTATGAAACACGGCGCCGTTGTAGTGAAAGGTGAGCTGAAGTCGGCTCTGCTGGACGGAGACACTCAGAACTACGACCTGGACCACGGCTTCACCAGACACCCGATAGAGGAGGATGGACGCAGCGCCGGGATCCAGATCCGTCTGGGCCAGCCGTCCATCATCAACCACATCCGTCTGCTGCTCTGGGATAAAGACAGCAGGTAAGATAACTCTGGAAAAAAAAAAATCTTAAAATAGTCTTACTATTTTTTCTTCTTTTTTTTTTTCCTTTTAAATCATGAATGCTTCTTATATTTTATATTTCATTGTGGTATTTTTAGTTTATCCTTTTATTAACAATAATATCAGGTTTATAAAAGAAAGTAAACTTGTCTAATTTAACTAGAATTATTCCCTCCTCAGATCTTACTCCTACTACATTGAAGTGTCTATGGACGAGCTAGACTGGGTGCGAGTGGTGGATCATTCCAAGTTCCTGTGTCGCTCCTGGCAGAACCTTTATTTCCAAGCCCGCGTCTGCAGGTTTGTGTTATTTTCTGTTAAGGAAAGACTGCCACCTTGTGGACTAGCACTGCAGCAGAAGTTTGGCTCATAGTAATAAAATAAATTAAATTAAATAACAAACAGGACACTTGTTTTATAATAAAGAGATAATGAAATTTGTAATTTGGCACAGTAAAGCTTAATTTCGGCTTGTGCAATATTAAGAGACTGTGTGTTTTGTACAGGTTTATCCGTGTTGTGGGGACACATAACACGGTCAACAAGGTCTTCCATTTAGTAGCTCTGGAATGCATGTACACTCAGCGACCCTTTATCTTGGAGAATGGCCTTCTGGGTAACGTGATTCACATTTATATAAAAGAATGTACTATATGTGTACCTAAATTAAAAATTATTGATTTGACAATTAAAAAAATAAGATTAATTCATCCACAGCTAAATTTTTTTGTCCGCCACATAGTTGTATAGTGAAAACTAGTTTTATATGGACTCCTGTGGTTACTGTAAATGACTTTGACATCTTTCTAGTCCCCAGTGAGAATGTAGCGACGGTGCAGGCAGGCGCGAGCGTGGTGGAAGGTGTGAGCCGCTGCCGAAACGCCCTTTTGAACGGAGACACAAGCCACTACGACTGGGACTCGGGATACACCTGTCACCAGCTGGGCTCCGGTGCCATCGTCATCCAGCTCGCCCAGCCTTACCAGCTCAGCTCCATGAGGTTTGAACTGACATGCTGTACATTCATTTTCAGTTAAACATCTCCAAAATCCACCATATCTTTCCTTTAAATGAATATAATTAGTGCTCTGAAAGTATTTTGAGTGCTGGGTAATATCATGATAGACCATACAACGATGCAAAGGGAGAAAGCTGAAAACTGAAAGCAAAAAGAATGATTAGAAAGCGATGCGGTAAACACTCTATTATATCATAAAGCTAGATCTATAATGAACAATAGCTGATCCAAAATAGTACACAATTAAGCGAGGTTGTTTACATTATATTCCGAGATTAAGGTTAACACACACACACACACACACCCCTTGTGTGATTTGTAATAATAGCGGAGGTTGTCTGTGATCTTAATCACGTACGAATCAGCCATGTTTAAAGTAAAAATTCCCCCTCAAATGACCAACAATATTTTGACGAACACTGTGGTCCTGTGATAATATTAGTCCTGTGTGAATCAGTACGTCTGTGATTTGGTCAGGATCTTGCTGGGGAAGTATATAATTTTTTTAAGGTTTTTGTTTCCTTTCTGGCTTTTTATTCACCTTCTGCGAAGAATTGAGGCTGAGTTGGCGTGAAAACAATACAACATGCAGAAAGGAAAAAAAATGTGAATTGGGCTTTATTTGTATGAAATGTAATATTATTTGTAATGCGTAATGTAAATATAAATGTAATATATATATAAAATAAGCATAATATTTGGAAAAATGCGCACTGTCGGATTTCTATTTGACAATATTAAACAAAAAAAAAATTAGGTCATGTGATTAAGTAACAGGATTAAAATAAACATTGACCACTAGCATACATAAGATGTATAATAAAGAATTGGTTGTCTGTTTCTCACTGTCAAATAACTTTGTGTGTGTGTGTAGGTTGTTGTTGTGGGACTGTGACGAGCGAAGTTACAGCTACTATGTGGAACTCTCCGCTAATCAGCAGCACTGGGTCAGAGTGGTGGATCGGACTCGCGTTCCATGCAGGTGGGATTTTTTTTTTTTCCCCCACATTGCTGTAAACCCATATTGTATAGTTTTGTCTACACCATCAGGCTTACAAGGTTAAGTAGGTAGTCCCAATAGAAGTGTGTGTCTCATAAATGTTAACAGTTTGTGTCTGCAAATCATTGGGTTTTTGTTTTCTAATAATCTTTCTTTGCCGCACAAAGTTTTCTGTAAACAAGCCCTTTAATTGAAAGAAAATCACTATTTAACCTGATTTTTTAAACTTTAAATGGCCACGGTTTTGGCAAACCACGACATGACGAGTCAGTCACACCGCTTCTTGCTATCACATTTTTGTGAGTGAACTAAATGTGTTTGAGGATATTTTGGAGAATTTTAAAGCCAAGAGAAAAGACTTTTTGCAGTCACTTCAGCAGAATTAAACTATAGGTATGTGTGTTTTAACGTTATTGACAGCCTATTCTGTGAAACAAGACATTGTCAGATTTAGGTGTTGTTAAAAAACCATGTTGTAAACTTAAAAACTATATGAGATACTGAAGTGTGAGTGTTGTGTTAGATTTACTTTAGTTTGATAATTTTTTTTTATTTCCTCATTTGCTCCTGCGATCACTAGCCCTTATGTTGCTTCATTTAGGAGCTATGATGCCCTTTCGGTAATATTTCTTAAAGAAAGGTACACACAGAATAATAGTACAATACTGGAAAGATGGAGACATGGTCGATCGATTTGTGCCGAAAAAAAAAAAGAGATGCACATGCACTCCATCCTGTTGTGTTAAAACCTTAAGGGACAAATAATGGATATGTGATTATTTGATGCATGAACAGACGTTATATGGTTCGTACCTGTACTGTGATAGGGAGCTACGGTCAAATCTTAAAGTGAAACAGGATTTTGTTTTGCATATATATATATATATATATATATATATATATATATATATATATATATATATATATAGTTGTATTCTACTCACATACACTTATCTACTCCTCTGTAAGACTATTCTAGGTCTATTTGCCTCTCAGAGGTGCCAACATATACATTTTAAAGATATTTAGCCACCTGAATACTTTTCCTGCTTTTAAAACAACCTTCAGACAGGACGCAGATTTAAAAAAAATTAAATTTAGTGTTAAAGAACGTCAACTCAATATTTCTTGAACAAAAATTTATATTGGACCCCAGTCCAGATTGCACATTAATTCTAAAGGTTAATATGCAAATAGTTCAGGGTGAATTTTTTGCTTTGTCTCACCCAAGCTCTGTCTGACTTATCTGCATAGGTCATGGCAGACTCTGCGTATTGAGAGACAGCCAGCTTCCTTCATTCGTATCGTGGGGACGCACAACACGGCTAATGAGGTGAGGAAAAAGGTCACGCTTTCTTTTTGTTTTTGTCTTGTTTGACAGTTTCTCAGGAGCACCTCAAGTTGCATTTTTCTCTTCTTAAATATAAATAAATAAATAGGGCTGGTGATGGAACCACTGTTCATAGTTAGACATTTTATAATATTGGTAAAATATTTATATAATATTTGTTTAATAACAGATAACCTTAATATAAATTAGTTTCTATGGGAAGTTGATGTAGTATAAGAGGAATAAATAAGTTGTTTCTGTAGTGTTGTGGTAATCACGTTCGCCTCACACGCAAAAAGTCCACTGATTCGAAACCGGTTGGAAACAAGTTTTTTTTGTGCTATAAATACTCTACCTTTACAAGTTAAAGAAAATATCACTATGCCTGAGCTTACTCTATAATAATAATAATGATTAATTTCTGCTCTTCTTTCCTGTTTCCCTCCTCTCTCAAGGTCTTTCACTGTGTGCACTTTGAATGTCCGGCTCAGCTAGACACTGAGGTCAAAGAGGGTACTCCGGGCTTGGATCACCCAAATGCAGACCACACTACGCATCAGGCTCAGCACTCCCAGCCCCAGGGCCTCCCCGCCCAGAGATGCACCACTTCATCCTTTCACACATAGGAATGTGAATGTCACAGTGTTTACTTAAACTTACACGTACGACGAAACACATCAGGCGCTTATGTCATAAGTTTGTGTTCCAGCATAACATGCTGCTAATGGTATATATATATCAAATATATTTATAATAATTCCTTAGTTATAGTAATTGGGATGATGAAGACGAAGATGACGATATTTATGAAGACATTGCTGTATATAGGCACATAGTTTATTCTGTTCCATCAACTACAAAATCTTCGGCGTCTTTTTATTGCGAGTAACTTCCCAGATTGTCATCATCACTTTTAAAGACTGTCTTTTTTTCCCCTTCTCTGCATGATATTAGAAAAATATTAAAATATAAGTTTCATTTTTATTTATTTATTTTTATTAAACATCACTGGTAGACAGTGCCACACAGTGATAGAGCCAGTGATGGGAGCTCCAAAGAATGTAGAAAAGACATATCAGGACTAGTAAATAGTCCTAGGTCAAAATCAGTCTGACAGGGTACGATGCAGCCCACGATGTAAGAGACAAGGTCTGAATCGAATCAAAAAGTAAAACACTCAATACCTGAGTTGAAATTCTGTGCATATACACCAGTTCTTGTGTGTGTTTGTGAGAGAAACAGAGAGAAAGAGCTTAAATTTCTTTCTGAGCTTGAAGGCATAGACAACACCCACAAATATTTCAGTGTTCTTATTGTGGCGGCATGGTGCAATGGATTGCCGCCCTGTCCAGGTTGTACCCCACCATTTTCCTGAAGTTTCCTGGGATTTCCAGGTTTTCTGCGACCCTGTATAGGATAAGCAGTATTTAAGATGAAGATGTTCTTATAGTCTGTAGACAGGGTAATGTGGATTTAATAAAAGTTAATAAACAGATTTCTATCATTTTCTAGCTACATTTGATGCTGTGGATTTGTGAAACAGTTCGGTCTTGTTATACAGCTGTAACCTATTGTTATTATTATTTCCTGCATGTTAAGAGGTTTTATCTTGTAGTGTGAAAGAAGGAGATTCACAGAGCTTATAAGCATTTTAGAGTTTTTGAACTGTCTGTATATTTTGTCATGAAAACAGCTCTTTCAAGTCTTTGTAAATGTGTGATTTTAAAGTTATAAAGGATTTTTATGATTAACATAAAGAAACATTTATTATGGCTTCTCACAATATCTACAGTTAGAATATCTCTGTTACCATGGAGGCTGGAAGTTGGTGGACAGCAAGTTGATGTGTTGTAATCAGAAAAAAAAAATTGGGCAGAGAGAATTTGACAAGGGCGAAATTGTGATGGCTAGAGGACTGGATCAGATCAACTCCACAACCGCAGCTCTTGTGGGATGTTCCTACCAAACGTGATCCAAGAAAGGAAAATCGGTGAAGAGACAAGATGGTCAAGGCTTAGTGATGCACATGGGGAGCGAAGTGAAAATTCTTAGCCATCCAGGTGAAGATCTGGAAGTTGAATCATGTCATTTAGATGACTTCCTTTTTTTATAGATATGCTTTATTACTCACACAAGCTTTTTCAGACTTAGTAGTGAAACATCTACTGAACAAAAAAGGAGTCCAATTGACATGGCTCAACTTCCAGCTATGGGGAGCGTACTGAGGCTGTACTAGTCCAATGGAAGAGCTTGTGTGGATCAAGTTGTTGAACAGATTAATGCTGGTTCTGATAAAAAGTCAGAAGACAGTGCATTACTTTTATGTTGGCAAAAGGAGAATTTACTCAATATTAGGCAGGTGGTCATAATGTTATGGCTGGTCTGACATAAGTGACAATAAGAACTATTTTACATAAGTACAATAGTCCACTTCGGGATGTGCTGTTATAGTAAACACACTTTGTTTTTGTTTTTTTGGCACATCAACGTCATCACATCAACTTGCTAGGAATTAAATGTTTATATATATATATATATATGAGAAAGTTGCAGGCCTTCTGCATGCAGGTTTCCGTAGTGTAGTGGTTATCACGTTCGCCTAACACGCGAAAGGTCCCCGGTTCGAAACCGGGCGGAAACACACCTTTTAAAAAAAAAGAAAATCTTTTTTTAAATTTTATATTTTGTTCAAAATTATGCATATACATTACATATGCATTGATGTTATATGATAACATCGTCATGTGTACGAATTATGTCCCAATAAGACGTTTAAGCCTGTTCAGAATAATCGAAGTTGTAATGCCATTTTTATATAAACAACTGTTTAAAATCACACTATATTTAATTATTAAGGGATTCCAAGCGTTAGATGAAAAAGTACAGATCTAAAGATCTCAGATATGAACGATATGTCTTTCTCTGCTAAACAGGTATTAAAATGTTAGCTTGTAACCGCCGGTTCTAGAAAACCAGTTTTATTATTGCGGGTCCACTAGATGGCGCACAAAACTACAGCTGGGGTTTCTGTACACATTCCAGTTCACTCGAGTGTCTCTGGATTTCACATTTCACAGCTTACTAACTTTACCAACCTACATTACACTAATCAGCCATACCATTATGACCACCTTAAGTTCCCCCTTTTGCCACCAAAAGTGCTGCACTCTTTTCTGTCACCTTTCTATTCTGTTGGATGGGACTACACGGGCCAGCGTTCTCTCCCCATCTTCATCAGTAAGCCTTGGACGCCTATGACCCTGTTGCTGGTTCACTTGGATCACTGTTGGTGTATCCTGACCACCGCAGACTAGGAGCATCCCACAAGAGCTGCAGTTTGGGTGTTTCTTGATCTAGGTGTCTAAGCCATCACATTTCGACCCTTGTCGAAGTCATTCAAATTCTTACATTTGCCTATTTTTTATTTTTTTTTTGTGCTCTCAACACATCAACTTCAGAAAGAAAATGTTCACTTGCTGGCTAATATATCCCACCCACCTCAAGATGTCACTGAAATAAGATATTGTAACTGTAGCTGCTGTGAGAGAGGCCAAATTGTGATGGATGATATGATGATGGGTCAGAGCAACTCCAAAACTGCAGATCTTGTGGGATGTTCCCAGGGTGCAGTGGTCAGGACCTAACAAAAGTAATCCAAGGACAGAAAATCAGTAAACTGGAGACGAAGTCATGGGTGGTCAAGACCCATTAATGCACTTTGGGGAGTGAAGGCTGGCTCGGGTAGTAGAAGAGCTACTGTAGGTCAAGTTGTTGAAAAAGTTAATGTTGGTTCGGATAGAAAGGTGTCAGAACACAGTGCATCACTGTTACAGTATGATGACAAAAGGGGGATCTACTCCATATTAGAAAGGTGGTCATAATCACATGGCTGATCAGTATATGTTTTATTGGCTTTTATATCCGATGGTTGCTTACTTCTTGATGTGATATTTTTCTATAAACACAGCTCTGACAGCAGCTCCTACTGCATTTCCAATCACAGGTCTGTATTAATCTGTGAAGATTAAACCATGCAGTGCAAGACCATCACCTGAGACAAAGTGATCGTGCAAACGTATAGCTTGTGATGGAGACTATATTAAATATTCACTTTGTATAGAGGAGGAGTTACTCTAGCAACATGTGAAAATTGGACAACCTATGTCAGTTAATAAATAAATGTCCACTTTTGCAATACTTTAAGTACGGCCCTTGTAATAATGAGATTAAAAAAGGATGCTGTGGTTTTTTTTTATAAAGAATAAAAAAAGACATGGCATTTTAGGGATAAATTAGTTCTGGTGGAAACTGAATCTCCACTTTGCATGTTTTCATCACACCTACATGTTGTTGATTCAGCATGGCTGGGAGGCGTCTATGTTTTTTTCTCTCTCGCCTTTTTAATTTCAACACATGGAGGTGAAACCTAACGTCGTTTCTTTCTCATGAGGTAAGCCGAATGGAACATAATTAATGCTTAATCCTTAAAGGATCAGCATTGATAAACATATAATTTTAATTTCTTGACATCGAGTTTTACAAAACAAATCAATCTCTTGTTGGTAGTTTAGGCCACAACCATGAGTTAAATAATTAAACAAGTAGGTCGGATTGTCGGTTCAATCAGATTTTTCAGTTCATACCAAAAATACCGCTACTAGTGCTACTTTGGTTCGTACTGATGTTAAACAGACTGTTACAGTACATGCAGTACGTCCTGTGTTGTTGTCCGCTTGCAGCTTGGCTTTTCTTTCAGGCTCATACCATCGAGATCCTCGCTCAATATATCACGTTACATTACTTAAAAAAATCATTTGAGTGAAAAAGCGCCTCACTTGCACTTTTGTCTAAAAACTTCATCCATGAGCGCATGCCTGTGTGTAAACTTGTGGTGGAAAATGATGTGCATGTGTCTGAGTTATACTGAAGCGAGTCATTTTCCCCACTGCACTAATACACTGGGTTATATACTGACCTGAGGGGAAGAAAACGCTGTTTATTAGGTTATTTGAAGTGAAGATGAATGAAGAAGAGTCTCAATTTAGCTTGAATAGTAGATGGGTTTAAAGCAAAGTGTTTGTTTGGTGTATTTTGCTACACCTGTAGAGCTATTCTTATAATATTCCCAAATTATCCATAGTGTGTGTGTGCCCGGTGTACACCACCTCATGCCCCAAGTCTCCTGGGATAGGCTCCAGTCTCCCCGCGACCCTGTACACAGGATAAAGTGATATATAAAGCGAGGAAAACAGGTACACACAGTAAAAAAAGAGAAACACACACACACACTACCTTTATCTTACGCTGCATACACAGGGAGATGCAGCGTAAGATAAAGGTAGAGGTGGCCAAGGCCAAACAAAGAGCATATGAGGAGAGGTGGATCTGTACAAAGAGATAGAGATGGGAAGGATGTGCAGCATGTTAGAGTGATTAAAGACAGGGATGGAAATGTACTGACAGGTGCCATGAGTTTGATGGGAAGATGGAAGGAGTACTTTGAAGGGTTGATGAATGAGGAAAATGAAAGAGAACGCAGAGTAGAAGGGGTGGCTGTTGTGGAGCAGGAAGTAGCAAAAATCAGTTTTTTTGTGAGGTGAGGAGGGCGTTAAAAAGGATGAAGAGTGGAAAGGCAGTTGGTCCTGATGACATACCTGTGGAGGTATGGAAGTGCTTAGGAGAGGTGGCAGTAGAGTTTCTGACTAGTCTGTTTAACAAGATTTTGGAGAGTGAGATTTCAGAGAAATGGAGGAGGAGTGTATTGGTGGCGATTTTTAAGAACATGGGGGATGTGCAGAGCTGTGGCAACTACAGAGGAATAAAGTTGATAAGCCATACAATGAAACTTTGGGAAAGAGTAGTGGAAGCTAGGTTAAGGGCAGAGGTGAGCATTTATGAGCAGCAATATGGTTTCATGCCTAGAAAGAGTACATCAGATGCAGTATTTGCTTTGAGGATGCTGATGGAAAAGTACAGAGAAGGTAACAGGGAGTTGCGTCTTTGTAGCGTACGACAGGGTGCCGAGAGAGGAGCTGCGGTGTTGTATGAGGAAGTTTGGAGTGGCAGAGAAGTATGTTAGAGTGGTGCAGGACATGTATGAGAGTTGTAGGACAGTGGTGAGATGTGCTGTAGGTGTGACAGAAGAGTTCAAGGTGGAGGTGGGTCTGCATCAAGGATCGGCTCTGAGCCCCTTCTTATTTGCTATTGTGATGGACAGGATGACAGATGAGGTTAGACAGGAGTCTCCATGGACTATGATGTTTGCATATGACATTGTGCTTTGAAGCAAGAGCAGGGAACAGGTGGTGAAAACCTAAAAAGATGGAGGTACACTCTGGAAAGCAGAGGAATGAAGGTTAGCCGTAGCAAGACAGAATAAATGTGTGTAAATGAGAGGAACCTAAGTTGAACGGTGAGGCTACAGGGAGCAGAGGTCAAGAGGGTGCAGGACTTTAAGTACTTAGGGTCAACGGTCCAGAGCAATGGAAAGTGTGGAAAGGAGGTGAAGAGGCGGGTACAGGCAGGCTGGAATGGGTGGAGAAAAGTGTCAGGTGTGTTATGTAACAAAAGAGTATAAGCCAGAGTGAAAGGAAAGGTGTTCAAGACAGTGGTGAGACCAGCGATGCTCTACGGCTTAGAGACAGTGGCACTGAAGAAAAGACAGAAGGCAGAGTTGGAGGTAGCAGAGATGATGTTGAGGTTCTCTTTGGGAGTGACAAGGATGGATAAGTTTAAGAATGAGTTCATCAGAAGGACAACCAATGTTAGATGTTTTGGAGATAAAGTCAGAGAGGCCAGATTTAGGTGGTTTGGACATGTTCAGAGGAGAGACTGTGAGCATATTGGTAGAAGGATGCTGAGATTGGAACTGCCAGGCAGGAGGTCTAGAGGAAGACCAAAGAGGAGATTTATGGATGCAGTGAGAGAGGACATAAAGTTAGTAGGGTTAGGTGGAGGCAGATGATTCTCTGTGGAGACCCCTGAAAGGGATTAGCCAAAAGAAGAAGACACACCACGGGCAATTTGGGAACACCAATTAGCCTAATCTGCAGGTCTTTGGAAACCCACCAAGCATGGAGAGAACATGCAAACAGATATGGGAATTGAACCAAGACCCTGGAAGTGCAAGTCGGCAGCGCTAACCACTACACAACCATGCCACCTTTAGCTAGATTGTATTTGCTAATTTTAATGCTAGCTAACATTTGCAAGAGTGAATAAACCTGATGTCAGTTAGCATTAGCTAGGGTTTTCCTCAGTTCCTTGGAGAGGGGGACCTTTGCTATTTTCTTTTGTGAATACTTTTTCTATTTCTATGTTTTCCTTTTTCTTTGACTGAAATTGAGTTGGCACTTTAAACCCTTACCAAAAGCATTTTTATATGAATTTTTGCACTTTTATTTGCACTTTCTTTCTTTCTTTTTTATTTTATAAGTACATCATCTGCTACATTTCTTCATTTCCGTTCCTGTGACCTCTGTCAGGCTTAGCTGAGATTGCTGGTTGTGTATTTGTTAGCTCACTCGCTAACCTAAGATGATTTGAAGAATAATCATTTTCAATTCAGTAGGGAATTTAATTTTCAGACCAACTGGAGCATGATAAACATTCCTCAAGATTCATGTATTAATGACAAGCTTCTTATCAGACTATTATGTACAGGAATATGTTTTCCAGGATCTACGAGGCAGGTTTATCTTTCTGCTGTGTTTGGGTTTGAAGCCTGTCTGGGCAACTGGGGACTGAAGCTAGAAGAAACAACACCTTTCTATGGACAAAAACGTCACAACCCATTATGTTTTGCTAGCATATTGCTTAGCCTAGAAATCATTCAGAAGGCAACTTGTTTGCAAATTTCACTTTTTAGTCATTTTTAAACGTTCAGCTGGGTCTCCAGTGTGCGTATACAAACAAACAACAGCAAAAAAATCATGCTGTTTATTTTTTTCCCATTTAGTTTTAGATTCTCCTCCCCCAGCTTGTTGCTCAGCTCCGCTGTTTTGTTGAGTGGGTGCTTCAGGAGTAGCTCATTTAAATAAACACTAAAATGGCGCATTTGGAGGAGGAGTTAAACGTTTGCGGTATGAAATAACCTGTCATCTAAAGGGTATTTTAGCTGGAGCATTAACACACACACACACTTAGGGGAACAAGCAAGTCTGTGTCACACTCACTCACACAGGCTTGATTTTGCCCTCTGTTGAAAAATTGCAAAGTGAAAAAAAAAAAGAAAAAAAGATGCTCACTTTAATTGAGCTGAGTGCGCCAGCCTTCTGTAGTTTGTGGTACTTTAGCGACGCTTTGATCAGCGGATTGAGGGATCACAAGCTCACAGGCTACATACAACAGAATTGCAGTTCCATTAAGACAGCTTGTGCTAAATTTGATAACTTAAATAAACATTCATGTCAGAGCAGGTTAAAAAAAAAGGAAACAATCTGCAGTTACAGTATACTGTAAATTCTAATGCAAGATTGAACATTTGTTGCTTCTTCTTTCTGCTTCTATGTTTTTACCTTACCAACCCATAACAGACAGATCCTTTCATTCATTCATTTATTCGTTTGAACATTTTGAAAACGAATGCAATCACAGTTAATGAAATTAGGATGACTATCCCCTCTCTTCCTTATTCTCTATACCGCTTATCCTGGGTCTCTGGAAGCCCAGAGCCAATCCGATTCAGGACATGAGGCAGGGTACAACCTGGACGGGGATTCCAATCCATCACAGGGCACACAAGCACACACAACCACACAGAACCACACACACACACACACACACACACACACACTCACTCACACACTATGGAAAATTTGGAAATGCCAGATAGCATAATCTGCAAGTCTTTGGACTGTGGAAACTGGAGCACCCAGAGGAAACCCACCAAGGAATGACAATCCTAATTCTGCAAAAATGTAAAAAATTGTAAAAATAAATAAATAAATAAAGTAAAGCTTCTGCTGATTTTTTCATGCATTTTCTTATAATTTTGTCATTTCTTTTGCCTTTTTTAGAGAAGTAAGACGAATAGGCAAGCCAAAACTGGTGAAAGAACTAATTCTTCATACGAACAACTTTGTGTGCAAGACAATCAGCTTGTCAGGGCGACTCAGATGGCCTGCTTCTTTGTGAATTGTATCCTGATTCTTATCACGTAGAGTAGGTCTACTTAATAGCGGCCTTTAGCTCTTTTGCATTGTTGGGTCTGGTGTCTCTAACCTGTCTCTTCACAATACCCCAAAGAATTCTCTTCACGGGGTTCACGTCGGGCGAGTTTACTGGCCAATCATGCACTGAGATACCATGGTCTTTAAACCTCCACCTGTGCCTGGATTCTGTGCCTCTCCTATCTTTCTCCATACACTGTCATCTTAATTTCCAAATGCAAAATTTAGTTTCATCTGAAAATAGGACTTTGGCCCACTGAGCAACAGTCCAGTCCTTTTTGTCCCGAGTCCAGGTAAGACGCCTCTGACGTTGTCTCTGGTTAAAGACTGGCTTGAAACAAGAAATGCGACAGTTATAGCCCATGTTCTGGATACATCTGTGTGTGGTGGCTCTTGAGGCACTGACTTCAGCTGCAGCTAGTTTCAGTAATTAGCTGATTAGTGACACCATGAGTTCCAATATAGAACTTTTTCACAATATTCTAATTTTCTGAAAAACTGAATTTTGGAATTTTATTAGCTGTAAGCCCTAATCGTCTATATAAAAAGAACCAAAGACTTAAAATATATCAGTCTGTGTGTAATGAATATAGTTCACTTTTTGAAATGAATTACTGAAATTAATTAGTTTCATCTTTCCTGTGCATCTCTGAACTAATATTTAGTTGTATAACCATGCTTTTTTGAGAACTGCTTCACATCTGTGATAATTGTACTACACGCCACAATTCCTCTGTATTTCTTGGTTTTGCCTCAGAAACAGCATTTTTAATGTCAGGTCACAAGTTTATTATTGGATTAGGGTCTGGGGATTGGGCTGGCCACTCCATAACCTCAATCTTGTTGGTCTGGAACCAAGATGCTGCTTGCTTACTGGTGTGTTTGGAGTCGTTGTCAAGGGCATTTCCTCTTCAGTTTAAGATGACCTCTTTAAGTATTCTGATGTATTCAAATTGATCCCTGATCCCTGAAATGTAATAAATAGGCCCAACACCATAGTACGGGAAGCATCCCCATATCATGATGCTTGTGCCTCCATGCTTTACTGTCTTCACAGTGTACTGTGGCTTGAATTCAGTGTTTGGAGGTCACCTGACAAACTGTCTGCAGCCTCTAGACCCAAAAAGGACAATCTTGCTTTCATCAGTCCACAAAATATTGCGTCATTTCTCTTAAGGCCATTAGGTGTGTTCTTTGGCGAACTGTAACGTCCTCAGCACATGTCTTTTTTTCAACACTGGGACTTCTTGCTGATAGTTTGGCTTCACATAACCGTCTTCTAATAGTAACAGTACTTACAGGTAACTTTAGGTGTTTTCTTCCACATCTTTCTGGTTTTGATCTCCATTTTAAAGCAATTGATATAATTTTAGCAGAGCAGCCTATCATTTATCTGCACTTCTTTGTATGTTTTTTTCCCATCTTTAATCGTTTTACTCTGATTTTCAGATAGAAATGCATAGGACAACCTTTTCTGCATTTATCCTCAAATAAGGGGAACTTGTTTGACACCTGTTTTCGACGGGATAATTTACCCCATTTCAATTAATGATTAAATTAATGGTGCATCCAATCATGACTGTTGGGTCTGTTGGTTTTCTATTACTCCACTACACTTACAAGTAAAATATATACCATGAAGAAATATAATTTTTCCCAAAAACAATTATTGATCTGGTTACTGATGTTGGACTGATATTATTTTGAACACAACTGTATGTATGCATTCAATTGTTTTTGTCTATTGATACAGTCCATCTGGCCAAAGGCTTAAATATGCTCTCTTTGCTGATGATAAACAGAGAACAGACATATCATGCGTATGTGTGTGTTGGTCTCTCTCCCAGTTCTGGGTCAGCCAGTAAGCGTATCAGCGTGCAAAAAACCCATCAAGCAGTACTTTTTCCTGTAATTTATTCTAAAATTTAGCTAATTTAAACAGCAATATTGAACTATTAATGCATTATGTTGTATTCAAACATACAGTATGTATATAAGTTAACAGCAAATAATGGCACAAATGATCTCAACAAGAGGGTGTTTGCCAATGTTTATTCTCAAATAAAAAAATAAGCAAATAATTATTGACTAATACGATATTATATGTAATAAATTGCAGCCTTTTGTGTTTAAATAATTGCACAGATTCATAATGTAATTTAGATTTTTGTGTGATTGATTGTGCTACTTCTACTTGACTTGACTTGACTTGCAGCACTAGTGTAAAGGTGTATTTCTGGAGTATTTCTGACAAAAAGTGCAATAGGAATTGTTTTTTTTTTTTGAAGAAACACGTGATTGTTTTATTTCAAAAATGGTTTTATTTTAAGGGTACCAGATAATAATTATGGCCCAAGCACTATGACATCAGCCCTATTATGTCATAGTGTGTGAAAGGCCATCATATTCTTCTAAGGATTTTTTTCCCCTCATCCGTGGCATTTTAGGGGTCTTAACATGTTGGAATCTGCTGCCATTAGGACGCCCTACATAATTTATCTGCACAGCTCATACACACTTGCACGTATGCACACGTAACCAGGTGGCGATGGCACACGGTGCTTGGGTCCACTTATTGTGGCTTGCAACTGTATTATTTTATTTTTATTTAACTAATAATTATTTCTGGGCAACCATTACAAAGAAAGCTGACGGACTAAAAAATGAATCGCTCTATTTGTATGTATATACCCAGTGGCCAGGTACATCCAGCTTGAATGTGCATTCATTAACCCTTTTCTAGACCTACTGTACCTAGCACTAGCCCATCTGCTGCTGTGCACAATGTGTGAGCCACTCTTTCAACCCCATTTACCCATTTCTGACCAGACGTAATTGGCACAACAGGGAACATGTACTGTATACACATTTAGACATTTATTGAGATGCAATTTAAACATCGTGATGACTTTCTCACCTTCTGTTACTGTAGACTCATTTAGTTATATTTTCATTTTTTCTTTGTTAAATAACAGCATTACAATAGAAATGTTAGTGTTTCAGTACAACTACATTCATGAAAAATTACGATTTGACTTTTAAGCCACAGCTATGGTTAGCACTGCAGTTCTACGTAATTAATCAACAACTGACTATTCAGGTAAACGACTAATCTAATGAATTTTCCAAAATTAATATGATGTTTGGAACTATATCAATGTCTATGCGAGTGTCTTAATCATGGCTCACTACACAAATTATGTTTCCTTGCACAATTTCTTATCATTAACATAATGATACACATGATGACTTAATAGGTTTTCAACCCCCTTGAACAATGTACACAATAACAACCTTGAACTGAAATGGACTTAATTAGGATTTACAGAAAAACAGGGGAAGAACAATATGCATACTTGAATTATTTTTGGTTTTAAGGTTATGGTAGCATATTTCATGCCCTGCATCAGTATGAAACCCCTAAGCATGTTCTGGTGCAATGAGTTACCATTATTATAAACAAAGTGAAGCGTTTTATTGCCTTTAATAGGGGGTACATGATCCTGACACCTGACATACCCACCTATTGTATGTGGTACTTTGACTCGCTCACAGTGTGATGCGAAAGTAGATGATGGCGCTGTCTACAGTTAGATCACAGCATGACATGAAAGCTTGTGATGATGCTGCCTACTGTAAAAGTCGGTGAGGAACGCCTGTGACACACTCACTTTATGATTTGGTGAGGAATGCCTGTGATACTCATAGTATGACGCATTGATCAGGTCACTGCCTACTGTTATAGTCAGTGAGGAATTCCTGTGCCACACTATCACAGTATGATGTGAAATTTGATGGTGATGCTGCCTACTGTTATGTGTCACGTTTGAGTGTGTGTATGTGTGCCCTATGATGGATTGGCACCCCGACACGAGATGTACCCCACCCTGTATCCTAAGTCTCCTGGGATAGTCTACTGTATAGGACGATGAAGAGTGAGAGTGAGTGAGCGGGTGACGATGCTGCCGACTGTTGCAGGGTTGAGAAAACCTGTGACACGATCACAGCATGACATATGCATTCACGATGAAGCGGTCTACTGTTACAGCCGGTTAGGAAGGCCTATGACGCACTGACAGTTTAATATATGCGTTAATGACACTGACTACAGGTACGGTGTGTAAGGAACCCTCGTCTGCCTACCTGCCAAACAGAATTATGATTTTAAAATCAAAAAATAAAATGTCCAACATTAATTGCAATACAATTAAAACCAGAACCAAACCACTACTTTTTTATGCACAGTGTACATTGTAAGGAACCATACTATAATAGCAAAACACTTTGATTCAAATAAAATAAAGGAATAGATAAAAATGTTTGTGGTGTGTGTTTCCTCATAAACGACCTTATACACTCTAGTTTTTGTATTTATACCATGGAAAGGTTTAACGCAACGAGATGGTTAAACTTTTTAAACCATTACATGTGAATATGAGGAGCCATGAGCATAGCTTCTCAATCACAAATCGCTTTACAAACAAGGAATACAGCTTGGACTGTTCCACTTTATTCCCGGGGGTGCATAGACAGCGTTGCAATTAAAACGCGATATAAAACTATTTCTGTGTAGATATAAAGTCGGGTATTAATGAAATGTCATTTAAATTTAACATTAGAACATTTTTTTGTGTGTAAACACCAAACAGTTTCATTTGTCTAAAGATCTCCAGAGGAACTGAGCACCCCCGTGGAGCTGTTGGTAGCGCTCACACTCCAGCTGATCGGCCTCGGCTCCCGGTGCGGTCCGTCGGACTGTACGCGGCTATTAATCATTTCTCTAGGTTTTTTTTGCACAGTAATCGGAAAACATAACAACAGGGTAAGGTGTCGGTCGTGTGGTGTGTTTTTTGAACCGAGGATTATATTATTAAGCGTGTTTGGGAAGCGACTGGCTAAGGAATTTCCCCCACAACAAACAGGCCGTTAGCTCATCCCCGGTGTTTCTTTAGAGGAGCTCGCCGATTTTCACACTTCGCCAATGGGGGACACAGGGAGCGAAAGGAGCAAGCCGCCTAGTAGCGTTATACCTCCGCGGTGTCCTTGTGGATTTTGGGGGTAAGTGCTGTGTTTTGGAAAACAGTGTCCTCTGATACAAAAAAAGGTCTGTATATAAATACAACTTGGTCAAAATGGAAGAAGGAAATCCGTTAGCAAAGCTAGCTAACCGTTAGCACCGAGGGCTACTGTCAGTTGGTGCCCATTGTTTGAGTAGGCCAGGATGGGGGTGGGGAGGCTTGTCTGTTTTTTCTCTCTTTAGCTGTGCCTTTTCACTTTTTCCTTCATGTTCATTTAACAAAAATGAAATGAACACGTTTTCTCAAAGCAGAATATTCACACCATGCTCATTGTAATCGAATGATTGATTAATTAGCTTTAGCTAACAGGCATCTTGACAGGTTAGATGTATGTGTATCCAGTTCAACACTGGGCTCCTTGGCAAAGCTGCTAGCTTATGAAAATAATAGTACGATCACTAGGGTGTCTGAAGCAGGCATTAACAAATAAAACACTATACTGACTGCTGGTTTATGTGACCACTCTGGCCATCATTGATCACAAGCTGTCAGTTGCACAGGTGGAGTCCTTTTGCGCAACGCTGTAAAAGCCCATCAGATAGGGATGGGGGAAGGGTAAAGCACTGTGTCTCTTTCTCCATTTCACACAAGAACAAATGCATCAGACTTATAATTACCCAAAGATTAGATTGTCTAGTTTGTCTATTATATGTTGGAAATGGAAATACAGACTGAGTTCTTCTTTAAATCAGAGGATCTAAACCTATCCTGGTTCGGTATCTATGATGTAGTGTTAAATAATCAAGACAAGACACCTCATGTAGAAATGACTTTTTTTTTTCATAAAAAGATCAGGAGACAAATCATCAGACAAAAAGCTTATTTTTACTTTTTTAATAATTTTATTTTATTGTCTTAAACTTTGTATTTGTATTTGTGTCTGTATGTGTACATATGTGTACATACATCGATCTACTTGTAATGTTTGGAACAGTCCGTGAGACAAGTTGTCACCTGAGACGTGTTCCTGTTTGTTACTCGTGAGTCAGATTTCTTTTTCACTCAAAGTTAATAAGACCAAAAAAAAGGTTGTCATGTCACTGGGAAACCACAAAGCGCAAACTATTTCATCCTGAAGACTGTTGGACAACTTGACTCTGACGCTGACACTGACTGACACTGGAGTCTCCTTCCTTAAAGGTTAAAGGTGTGATCCACTATAAGTGTATAATCACTTCAATGCTTGGATGTATAAATGATGATTTTGTGTTAAAAATTAAACATGTTTAAATGTAAAATGCTAATTTATTTAAATTATAAATATACAAACAAATACGTAATATATATTTATTTGTTTGTCACAAGGCGTTCTTAGTTTTAAAAAATGTTGTTCCAACCACTTTATTATATTGTAAGCGTTGTCAAAGTGCAACATTTGAAAGTTATTTGAAAAGACAAAATTACTGTTAAATATACAGCAATTAATCGGCAAAGATGGCTCGTAGGGCTGCATGATTTGGTTTTAAAAAATCATTTTAACACGTTTTTTGACACGTTACAATTGCAATTTAAACTGCGGTATTTAAATGTTTTTTTTTTTATCTAGGCTAACAATAAATAATGGCACAAATAATCTCATTAAGAGAATGTTGGCCAATATTTATTGATCACCTCAAAATGATGTAAAAACATAAATTACGCTTAAATTACTGACATTAATACTGATGTTGTGATTTCGATTTTTGTGCGATTAATTGTGTGCAGGACCAAAACATGAGCCGATTCAACTGTAATGTTTTATATTAAGCCTGACAACCAAAAATAGCAACAAACCAAAAAAAAAAAAAAAAAACAATCACTGGTTTGTAAAGTTTGTAAATTGTGTCCTTTTTTTTTTTTTTTTTTTTTTTAAATGCAATATGCCTATTTTTGTGAGCATTTAAATATCTATAGTGACACACAAACACGCACAAACAAAGTTCGGTCCGTTAAACTGATTTAACACTGAACAAGGAGCAAGTAAACATTAGGCACAAACAATTATGGATTGGAATCACCAGCGACCTCTCGTTACGACACGATCACAATACCTAGGTGCCGATTTGATTTGTTTTGTGATTCTGTTTTGTGATTTATTATTTAGATGTTTTTACAATTATAAACAAACTTGTCAAATTATTTACTACACAGGCTGCTGTGTTGTCTGCCAGTGTGTGAATAGTTTAGAGCGCACAACTTGCATCGAGAAACGGCAACATTTTACCACTTCAAATGCTAACAAATATAAACCTACAACTTGTATAAAAAAATTATTTTGGAGTCAGCGTGGTGATACGTGAATCGCCACACAAAAGAATCGAGATTGATCTCTACGCACAACGTATATGTACTTTATCTTCTAATCATGTACAAGCAATGCAGATATGCCTGCCTAAGATAAAGTCCATGTCAGCTTTATGTTAGTTAGTTACTGAGGTATTGTTTTGTGAGCTCACTATCAAGTCAGTGAGATCATTGCAAACGTGGAAATATTTAGTTTACTGTCTTTTACATTATTTTCATATAATATAATATAGTTCACAAAAAAGGTTGGCAAGCTTAAACAAGCGCCTCTTTTACTTACTGGTTCTTATGTTGCTAAGGACGTTACTGTGATTGCAAAATCAGTTTTTTTAAACTGTGATTACAATCTCGTTTAGTTGTAAATACTTCCAGCAAATTATTTGCTGTAATAATTCCATGAATTTTAACTCCCACTGCTTACGTACATTTTTTGCATATCTGTGAAGACGTTTTCACTTCTAATAAATGACACTATATAAGTTGGTACTGTTTCCAAGTTAAACATTTGGTCTGACAATTTCAATGTTTTTTTTCTCAACTTAATTGAAGCTGCAAATGTTAACAATGATTTGCAAGTTCTAAAATGAAAATGTGGTTTTCTCATTCTGGTCCTTGTGCCACAAAAATGTTGCCTAGAATTGTTGAAGTTTTTGACAAAATGTTTAACTGTAAAGTGCCAGGTATCTACTGTCTATATTACAGGTTGCAAAGAAAACCTCTCTAGTGCTGGTTAAAATAAATGTAAAGCTTTATGGGTTTTTTCCCCTTAAAAATGAAAATCTTCACAGCTTTGTTTAGATTTAAAAAAAGTTCCTAGTTTGGCAATTCTTTTCCCTTAACCGATAGCACACAGTGTATATTTGCTTACTATGGTTGACTAGGCAGTGCTGAAAACCTTTTTTAAAATAAATAAACAAAAAAAGCCAAAAATATCCATAGCTATAAAATCCCAAAGTAGCTTGACTATTTATGTATGTAACTTCTTTCTCTAAAAGTAACCTAATATTTATTACTTGCCCAAGGCAGATTTTTCCACCCAAAGATGATGATAAGTAACCTAGTAACCATAAAACCGCCCAACCTGGCAACGGTGCAGATGATAAATTCTGATTGGCTTTTTCCTTTCAAGAAGGTCCATACATTCTACATTTGAAACTTTGAACTGTAACTGTGTCCTCTTGTGGCTGTGGTAATCTATGTAGCATTATCATGACAAACATTTTCGGTTAATATATTTTCTTAACTAACACCAATTAATTGATGACTCATCAACATCCATAGTTCTTGCCCAACAGTGTTACACTTTGCTAAGACGGTTGTTGGAGCACTGGAAAAACAGATCATGTATTATCTTTATTTTTACTTTTTGAAGACACAGATGGTTATAATATAGTGGACAATATTATTATATACTAATTGCTCTTTTGCTGGCACAGTAACCACAGCCACAACTGTAGAGTTACCAAGCTCACAATTTCATCATACCTTAATATGCTGTTTTTTGTTTTCTGGGAAATAAAAAAAAAACGCAGAGACTGAGCAGCACAGTGAATCTCATATGATGGCCTTGATAATAAATGTGTTATGTGTTTACCCCCTGTAACCCAAACAGCACTGTATATTACTGTAAGAACTTATTTGTTGTACCATGGGGAGGCAGAGTCCAGAAATGTCGAGAATCTGATCAGATTGCGACGATGCTGAAGCTTCTGGCCAAAAGATTGTACAAAAAAGTCCAGCTAGCTAACTTCTTCATATGAGAGTGAGACCTGTTCATAGTTCCAGTGGTAAATAAAAGGAGTGCATGTTGGTACAAGGTGGCTCAGGTGTAGGCGGAACAGAGATTGTTTGCACAATCACATAGCACAAGGGAGTTTTCATAGACACCTGACAGGCTATGTTTTGGCCTTGTTTTTGTTTCTATAACCTAGATCTTTCTCCTTTTTATAGTGAGAAAATATTACAGATTATGCCATTATTTCTTGAACTTAAACACCCGTACAAAGAAACTTTATACCTACAGTGTGTTGGTCATATTTTTTACAATGAACTGACATTGCAGCGCTGCACATCTGGCTAAGAAAGAACCAAGCAGCATACTGTCTAATTATATTATACCCTGTTAAAAGAGGACTGTGCGTTTAACTGATATATCATTTACCTCCATGTGGTATTACACACACTCTCAAATTGAAGCTGGCATCCCGCACCTGAACTTTACTGTCTCTGATTCATTCATGAGCCGGAGCTCGTTATAGCGCCCTTTTAAAGATTCAGAAAGTTTCCAAATTGCAATCCTATCATCAATATCAGCTTTTGGAGTCTAATGAGACCGCGTTGTGCATGGAAATTGGCTAGACTTTATCACAGTTATTATGAAAATATGGAACTTCATTCTCTTATCAAGTCCTGAAGAAAATTGCTAATGGTGTTTGGGGTTTGGGTTTCTCTAGAATATTCAAACAAGATGGCAAGTCAGATGACTAACCACATGGAATATGTGCGTATATTGAAAGTCTCAAATAAAAATGGTCTTAACCATTAAGGGTAGTTTTAGGAGAAACTCTATTTTGCTTCCAGGATGCAATATATGCATCTTAATGTTTTAATGTAACGTTTCCACTAGGTTCAAGTTTGCAAAGGATTAAAATTGACCAGTTTTAGCAACTTTTATATACATAATTAACAAACAATTCCCTCTCAACATCTTCCATGAGCAAAGCACCCTTGCAGTTGTGTTTAAAGTTTCAACTAAAAAAAAATCACTACGAATGTGCTTAGTTTTCTTTTCATTTATAAGCAATATTTTTTTTCCATGAGGGGAAACATTCTTGTGTCCTGTCATGGCCACCTTGCTGAAATGTTTTTTTTTTTAGCAGCACATATAAATCTTATGTTTTGCAGGATATATGACAAATATGTGACTATCTATTTAGCTATTTATTTATTTAGTTATTTATTTTACCAGACCATGTAACTCAGCTTGTGCAGAATGTTCTAGGTCAAATTGAGATTATTGGCAACCTACTTCACAAAATATTTGAAACATTCGAAATAGTTGATGCGATGATACTTTGTTATAGTTATTGAGCAAATGAAAGTGCAAGAGAACATTTGCGGTTGCTTTGTTGTCCCTAGTTGCTGTGGTTGGTTATTAAATGCTGTTGTTGCGCAGGAGATTAAGCATATAAAAAAAAATACAGTGCATAAGATGGACCTTATGCCTTGCCAAAAATGCCTTCAAAGTCGTGTTGTTGTAATAGTTAAATATAAAGACATATCTCAAGTTGTTAGTGTGACTTACAGTGTTACCCAACATACAAGTTCCAAAATTCTAGGCAAATACTGCCGTTGCGATATTTAACATTTTGCTTCTAAATGTATTTATGTCAGTTAACAGTAAATAATTGGACAAATGATCTTATTAGGCCAAGGTCTCCAAAAATTATTTATCAACTTAAAAAGTTCTATATAAAAAAATCACTTAAATTTTTGCCTGTATAAATGCCTAACTGTGCGAACTGTGCACAGTCACTACTGTTTATTCACATCAAGCTCTAACATTGTTGTTAGACTTGTGTTGCTGCCGAGACTTACACCATCAATGGCCTTGTGTCAGTGAAAATTATTTTACTTTTTGATTTATATTTAAATAATAGAACAGATTTTTTATTTAATTTGCGATAGCTTAATATCTGGTATGGCAATGAAGGTAAATATTACAGATGGTCCCTGGCTCATGGTACGGTATGTTAGGATCTTTCCGACTTGGCTCAAACACAATACTCATTTAATAAAACCGTACGTCAAATTTGAATCTTACTCTTTTCTCTGGCTAGAGATTTTTCCCTTTCTTCATTTCCCTCCTTACTACCGTTTATGGAACCTGCTGCTGCTGTAACAATAACAATACTTTCACCTCACAGGCTCAATAAAGTATATCTGTTTGTCTGTCTGTCTGTCTGTCAGTCACTCTAAACGACGAGGCTTTACAGTGCACTGCAGTGCCAGTATAACCTGCACCAGACATTCAGTTATAAACTTTACTCTTATTTAAATAGGCGTTATGGTAGATGATTTTGCCCAACTGTAGGCTAATGTAAATGATCTGACCTCGTAAGTTAAAAGTAAACTTGGGTTAATATATAATGTTAAGTTACCTGGGTACTTGGTATGTTTTAAATGTACAGTAATTTTCAATTTCAGTTCCGTTTACAATGGTGTAGGGGTAGCTAATGATGCAACGATTGATTGGCCAGTGACCAGGTTCGGACGTTGATTGTCTGATCTAACTATTTCCATGATGATCCTGCACAAACTCCCAAGTGGCACAAAATTAGATTAAAGCATGTCATCCTGAGATCGCGAGTTTGAATCCTGGTTTTGTCGCATCCATATCCGTCAGTCTAGGGAGCAGATGCTGGCCATGCTCTGGCTCAATAATCATATGGGCACTAACCAATTTTTGGTGTCTGCACTTAATTCCCAGGCTCTAACAGTGTACGAAAAGATGCTATTGTCATGTATTAATGTTGTTTATCTTGGAGGAAGCATGTAATAGCCTTTGCTCTCGCTGTCGAGTTTTCATTTTCAGTTTGATTTTATTTGTACAAATTTAGACCAGTAATCTGGTGTACGCCCTGTTAACTTGTGCAGTTTTGGGGAAAATTTAATAGTTGTTAAATAGTAATTTTGCTTATTATTTACATATAATTTTTTGTTTATGTTTCAAAAACGTTTGTGTATACTGGCAGTTATATTTATAACAATAGACTTTTTTATTATAGACTTAAAAAGCAAACTGGTATCATTCAAGAAAATTGCGGTTGTTGACGTACGTCACAGAGTATGTTTACTTCATGTTTGCTAATTAGGTAAGAGATTTAAGGATTACCTGTTAATGGGTCAACCTGACCTGGTACATTCAACATATTGTTTTGAACCTGATAAACCAGTATCATGTTTTAAATTTCTTACCAAGTTTAATGGCTGGTCAGGGATTATATTTCACTGGCATTTTTTATTACACTTGTACCGTCGTGATCAGCAACGTTTATGAACCTAATGAATCATCATGTGTCATTTGTGTTTACAGTTGACCACAGATCAGCTGTTACTCAAGTTTGTCCTGATAATTTTAGAAATAAATGGTGCCTGCAGGCCAAGCTGTTTGGCCACTGCAGTAATATGGATTTGAATGGTGGCCCTTTACACAGTTTAAATGTCCAAGGAGAAAAAAGCAAACAGCCTGTATAAACTCTGCGACTGTTGAATTAATGGAGCAGGTTGTAGTTTGCAGAACTCCCTGCTGTATGCGAAACGAATTGCAATTGTAATGAAAAACGATGACAAGCCTCCTCTTTCTCTCCACAAGAGCCTGTGCTGGCATCATACCTTCTGTATAAAAATATAGCAAAGATGCACAGAGCTGAGCTTCTCTGCCCAGCCAAACCCATCAAGCGACCTGTGGTTCCTTAAAGGTATTTTTGAATTGATGTGATTATGTCCGTGGTTAAAACTATTTCACTCTGTACAGATAAGGCAGATTTTAACAAATGATCAAAAGTCCAACCTTTCTTATCTGTTATAAGCCATGTTTTAAAAGTATAAAAAATTAGGAGTAGTTTAGAGACATGTTGATTAAAACTAGACTCTGCTGTTTTAAGTATAAATAATGTTTCTTATTAATGCTTCCTATTATTAATGCATTCATTATATTAACTTAAACTTATTACACTTGACTTAAAAAAAAAAGAGAGTTGTGAAGGCTAAGGGTGAAAGAAACCTTTAAAGAGGAGCAGGAATGTAAGTGCAGGGGGAATATTGCTGAAAAGTGGTTTAGTTATGTTTGTTATGACTGTAGTGGCTCCATTTGTTTAAATAAGTAGTTAAACAGACAGGCACTTTGCCTTTTCCAAATAAGTCATAGCCAGTTCCTGTCCAGTCAACAACGACAAAAGATATCTACCAACCAGGGAGGGTTAAGGCTATCTTGTGCTTTCCCTGAGACACGGGACTTCAGTTGAGTCCATTTCAGTTTATCACTGTTAAAGGGCGGCGTAACACTTGTAAGGAAAAAATCGGCACATGGGTTATGATACCCATGTGCCTATTCTTTCCCAAATTTAAAAATATCCTGATACATTATTATTATTAAAAATAATATTAATATTATTTTCGATTTTGTTGCAATTATGCGAATAAAACATTATGTTCCCATCCAACAGGATGCTGTGCTGCTGCCTGCCGATGTGTGAATAGTTTAGAGTGCACCACCTGTAGGATGATAAAGGGAACTGCAAAATATTACCATCTCAAAACCAAACTGTATATAAATTTAACAGTCATTAAAAAAAATTAATTAGAGGTCAGTGTGGCGATATACAGGTCCCCTACTTATGAATATCCAAGTTATGAATTTTTGCAGGAATCGCAGAAGTAGCTCAGGTGTGTTTCTCGTTTACGGTTTGGGCCACATGATAGCAGTGTGCAGAAAGGGGACAGAGATTTACTCAAGGGGATTGGTATGATATAATAATTTTAAAGGACTTAAGAATTTTTTCCAACCCTTGATTAGTCTGTCTTTTTTTAAGAAGTTATGGCCCATCAGGAGCATGTAAAATATTTGAAATTGATCTGTTATCTGTCTGTGATCCCCCCAGTTTAGCATGAATATAAATTATGCACACAATAATAACCAGGGAAAGAAGTACAATTCGTCTGCCACTGTTTGGAATTATATATATTTGGACCCTGTGTGTAAATCTCGCTCACACATTATATTTTTACTGGCTCAAAAAACCCTGATACGTGAAGATTACTGATTCAATGCATAAATAATAAAGATACCAGTGAATCAAACATTAAAAGAGGAAAAACTTTAACGTCATTTGCTTTTGGATGGTGGTTAGTCCCAGAGTTTTGTGTTTTAGAATTTTAGAACTAGCGGTAAGCTACCTATGGTGGCTCTGACCACTCTTTACAGCTGAGGTAAACAGAAAAGTAATGCACGACAATGTTAACCTTGAGAGAGCGAGATGCAGCAGCAAATGAAAGAGGTCTCATTCAGCAATGAACTGGAATCCAAGGCTACGGCGCATACGGTGGCCGATTGGGATCCTGCTGATATTCTACATGATGTAAAATGTACTAGAAGAAGTAGGAGTTTATATTGTAGAGTTTTGTGTAGTTTGCTATCTTGTACAACCCCGACAGATTTTCAAAGCTTGCAATTCAGTGATACAGATTTTTCTGTCATGGTGTGTGTGTGTGTATACCTTGACAGCACTCCTTTGCTCTCCTCGCCGATCGTCTGGCAGATTGTTTTGTCCTTATTGCTCGTCTCTGGGGTGATATTTGCGTTCCCCTCCGCCTCCCGTTCAATTCTCAACTTTTTTTTTTTTTTTTTCCTCCGTTGATTTCGCCCTGCGGAATGTAAAGGTTTGTGTCTTGATTGGTGCTCTCGCTTTCCTTCATAAGTTAATTGCAGCTGACATTTAACAGGAGATGTCAAATTAAACCTCTTCCTGCCTGTGCATGCCCCCTGAGATCTTGATTGGCTCTGAGTGATGCGAGAGAAAGAAAAGTGGAGAGAAAGCGCGCAAGAGAGGAAGCGCAACACGAACGCCTACTGTAGCTACTTGTTTACTTTTTTCTCCCTCTCTCCGTCTGTCTGTCAGTTTTTTCTTTTGGCGATGCTTGAACTGTTTTGGAACCAGTTTCCAGAAAAGCAATAAAATTGTAGCAGGATGGGGACTGATAAAGCAAGGCTTAAGTTCGCCACTTTAGTGTTTTATACCTTTGAGGAAAACGACATTTGTTGATCGTAAGGAATTCTCCTTGATACCTCAAAAGTCTTGAGCTCCTAAGTTGCTGTATTATTATTATTATTATTATTAACAATAATACCTCACGGCTGCACGTTTCAGACGAAAACTATATTTCATATTTCACTTATTTCCAACACTTTGTCAACACATCATATCTCACACTGTGTTAAAATAACTCTGTTGTGCTGCTGTGATGTGAAACGGTTAAAGGTCAGTCTGCATTAATTAGACCCGCATGAACAGAATGTGTGAAGATATTTTTATTCCGTTGTTGAATTCTTGGTTCTGATTGGGCAGAAGGTGTAGAGTTACTTAACACACACACGCTCTGACAGTGCTTTCAGCTGAAGGTTTGGCTTTACAAGTTTTTTTTTTGCTGTCCTCGATGTTAATGACACGGTAAACTCTTGATAGTTATGCAAAAAACATAGGTGCTGTGAGGTATATAAAAGTGGAAACTAATTTGTTTCGCACAACTTTGAAATGTAATTGTGATTGCATTGTTAAAAGTAAAGAATCCATGTCAGGTTTCAAACGGTAATGATCATGATTATTTTTCTGTAATGGCATCTTCCTGACTTTATATATACTTATACACCATTATACACCGCAACGTTAAAATGACTGACAGTTAAATTAAAGAATGTTAATTATCTTGGCATGTGTTATTGGATTATACAGTAAGTCCCCTACATATGAACAAGTTCCGTTCAAAGAGTTGAGTTTGTTTGTAAGTCCAGCAAACATTGTCTAGCCACTAGGACACGTGTTCATATCTTTGAAAGTTTGTAACTCGAATACTTATATTTAGGAGACTTAATGTCATAGGCTGCATTTTCCACAAGGAGTTCCTGGGAGCTCAGTGTTTCAGATGAGAACTAAGCAGGCTGATGAGGACTCCGGCATACTGAGAGAACTTTCTCCACTGATAGTGTCCAAGCACTAGTGAAACTGCATAGTGTAACGGGATTATATAGAAAAAAAGGGAGTTTTTTCTCTCATATCTTTTTATGTCGAGATAGCTGGATCAGAGTACGTCAAAAGGGGATGTAAACAATATCAGGTAGGTGGTTGAGGTATGTTTGTGTGTTGCGCAAGTTAAATACTGTAAGAAATAGGTCTAAGTGTTTTTGTCTGAGAATGGGCAAAGAGTTGAAAAGATTTATGTGTTTGATGAAACTCTATCAACCCCCTCCCATCTGTGCCATACACACCCGCTTCATGCTAATTTATGGTTAGCATACCCCCCCCCGAAAAAACAGCCCCCTAAGTGGTTGTCGCTGATGTATCAGACCTGCATTACAATTATGGGTAAAGACAACCTGAAATCAAAACTGACCTTTAAACCCAATGAGGGCTTTGTTGATTCATCCATGCATAATCACTACAAAAGACAAAATTAATTAAATAATAATAAAAAAAAATTCTCCACTGAAGTGCAGTGACATTTCTATGTCATAAAAACTGTTTTGTGGTGACAAAAAGAAAATCAGTCAAGATGTATGAAGCATTATACTTTTGGGGTACAAAAAGAAAGAAAAATATTGCTTTTGTTAAAATTTCTCTTTCATTTGGGAAAGGAAATTGTATCTTATTGCGACTTGTCCAGGGCATTTTTTTTTTTTTTTACCAGTCCTTGGGTTCATAAAGAAAATTGCACTTGATCTAAAAAAACGATTCAGTTACGCATTACAATTCTTTTGTGTGGCAATTTATGTTTCGCCATACTAAATGAGTTGTTTATTTATTATTAGAAGTATAAATTAACAGTTTTTAATTTATGTATTTTTGCAATTTGAGGCGGTGAAATGTTGCCATTCCTCTATAAACCTACAGGTGGCGCAAAATATTCACACTGGCATGCATCACAACATCCAGTTTGTTAATTATTCGCCAAGATTGTTTAGAATTGTAACTGTTATTTGTAAATTGTAAAAATTGTAATTGTAAAATCTTAAATTATTTTTTTTTGTAAATTTGGAGTATTTATAAAACCATGATACTAACAATCGCATTGCAGAACACTTATGATAATATTGTGACAATTGATCGATGGGAACTTAAGGTTTTAGAGCGTCACAGCACTGGTGAACCCTCACTTCTCAAAAAAGAAAAAAGGATTGTAAACACAAAGTGCCAGGATATTGCCGTCAATACTCACTCACATATATGACATACCTCAATGAATGATTAACCCTATTTAACACAAAAAACTTTTATTATTAACACTATAAACTTAAATTGTGTTCGTCTTTTGTACTCTACGTATTCCATATCAAAATAAATACAAATGTAAAGCAAGCTTCTGTCTATAGGAAGAGAGCAATCTTGTGAACTTTTCTCTGTCAGAACACACACACACTCATAGTGTCTTACTTCTTAGTTGTGCTACCCACTTAATATGCGTCATTTGTCCCCAGAAAGCCCGTTATCTCTCTACGCGCCATCATCCGCCTTCTTGATTGGGTGGTGATTATGATTGCGGTTGATTATAATGAGGGCCGATCGTCTGCGTTGTTGTTGTTTTTTTTTTTTTTGCTTTTAGTTTTTTTTTCCTCGCTGTCGGTGTGTGTGTGTCTTACTTGCTCTCCGTGAAACTTAAAGAGCATCATAGAAGGAGCGACATGGAAGCAGACACATCAGTTTCATTTAATATGAGAGACGAGCGCCAATTTTAATAAAATGTTTAATTTTTTTTATTTGACACAAACCAGATGTTGTTCCCTTCAGTTCTTGTTCAAAGGATTGACGTATTTTTAATTTTCACGAAGTTGTTATTTACAAGGCTGTGTATTGTCATGTGTTCCGCAGGTCGAGCAAAACCATGAACCTCTGCTCCAAGTGTTTTGCAGGTAAGAGAATGTGTGAATCACCGATTCTAATTTCGTTCATTTTAAAAACCCAAGCACGAGGGTGTTCGACCTTTCAACGGCACAACCGAAGAGGATTTCCAGCATGCGCGTGTTCCTGTCAGGTTTAGTAACCGTGCTAGAAAAGAGGAATGACTCAGTCTAGAGATACACGTGAACGTGTGTAAGAGAGACAGGCTATATTCCTCTCTAATCCTCTTCACGCTTGTTTTTCATACCTCACTTAAACTCGTCCCTCCCGCCTGCTCGTTCTCTTTCTTTCTCTTTCTCTCTGTCTCTTTCTCTCTCTCTCTCTCTCTACCAGACATCCAGAAGAAGCAACCAGACGAGGACTGCTCTTCAGAGCCCGCCCCCAGCTCCAGCAATAGCCAATCAACCGTCTTCTGTAACGAGTCAAGCAGCAGCAGTAGCCAAACCCTGTCCTCCGGCTCCGAGGGGCCGTCCACAGACACCACGCCTCTCTCCAAACAAGAAGGTAAGCTCTGGGAGCGTTGGTGCGTTAACAGCACAGCGTTTCATACCTTACATACAGTACACCACGTTTCCTCTTTGACCTTTTTCTGTATGCCGTACCTCCGTCGATTGTCGTCCTATAAACCGCAGTTGCGTGTCACGCCGTGATGGGGTCAGGGGGCCAGGGGACAGCATGTCCAAAAAAAGTACACACTTGTTTGTAATTAAGCTTTAATGAAGCGAAGGACAAGACGGCTAACACGCGAGTGCACGCAGGCAACGAGGGATCAGAGCATTTCTGTACCGCAGCATGTAACGAACACACAGCCAAGATACGAGCGAGTTATTATTCAGCCATAACAAAGTGTTCATTTAAAAGGATTAACGGGAAGTAAATTATTAACAACACGTTTTATGTGGTTTGGGCTCGGGTGTAATTTATGTGCTACACTTATTTGAAGCATTTCTGTGTGTCTGGACATATAAAGCTGCCAGATATCTCCGCCATCTCTCCCTCTCCCTCTCTCTGTCGCTCTCTCTCTCTCTACCCACACTCACACACACACTGGCTGTCTCGGTCTGTTGTGCTATCACTATCTTTCTCTTTGCTTTTTTGTCTTTCACACTGTTTTTATAGTCTTTGATTCTCCCTGTCTTTGTTTATGTTTTTTTTCTCACTGTCTGTCTCTTTCTTTCTTAGTCTCACTGACTTTCTTTATATCTATCTGTCTTTCTCTTGTCTTTCTCTCACTTGCTCTGGTTTTCCTCTCTCTCTTGTACACACACTCACTTGCTGTTTGTTTTTCCTCTCTGTTTTTCTCTCACTGTCTGTCTGTCTTACTGTCTCTCTACCCCCACCTTTACCTTTTTTCTTTTATCCCTCTTTTCCTCTTAAATTTGTCTGATTTTCCTTCTGTTTCTTTCTGTCTGTTTCTCATTCTTACACATACACCCTGTCTTTCTGTCTTTCTCTGTCTCTCTGTCTCTCTCTCTCTTGATCTCTGTCTCTATTTGTCTTAACTTCTTGTTTTTCTTCTCTCTCTCTCTCTCTCTCTCTCTCTCTCTCTCTCTTTTTGTGATACAGAACAGTTCCTCCTCAGTTGGCCCTGCCACTTCCACACAGATTTACAGACATTTATTTTTTAGTTTTATGAGGGTTTAGACCCGACGACCCTAACTTTCTCCTCTCTGCTTTTCCTCCCATCTCCTGCAGAAGTCTCGAGTACAGACACAGCCCGAGGCACGCTATCTACTCCCACGAAACGGCCCTGTGATGCAGGTACACTTTGTGTCCTAGACTTTTCAAGGGTGTCTGTGTGTGTGCATAAATGTGCGTCTTTGTCCGTCTAACACGCTAGAATGCCTAATAAGGATTTTTGGGATGGCTTCAGCGCCGTTATTGATTAAATGTTTTCAGTCTGCTGCTGTTGCTTGACAGGACAAACGGAAAACTGTGGACATCTGAGTATCTGAAATGAGCTCCAGAGATCTGTGCACTTTAATTAGCTTGCATTCATGAGCCTACATATGGAAGTGTATATGTTTATGCGAGTATAGAAAGGATTGAAAGACATGCTGTGATTGAAGCCTCACTCATTTTATAGCCTGGCATGTGTGTGTTTAATTTCAGTACAGGTTCAAATGTTAATTACAGCTTATAATTGTTAATAGCAGCTTTCTGGGGTTAATAAGTTGAACCAGGCAAAGTTTAATGAAATTAATTTTTTTATTAATTTATTTACAAATCAAAGCAAGTTTATTCACAGAATGTCAAGACCAGTGCAAGAACACTAAGACACCTGTTCCAGCATTGAGCATACAGTGTTATTCCGAAAGCAAAACACTCATAAACCAAATTAATAAAATCTTCCCATAAGAATTAATGGAAACCTTTTTTTTTTTGGAATTATTCGTTCCACAGCCCAAAAAAATAAATACATAAAATATATGTATGCATTGTGTGTGTGTGTGTGTGTGTGTGTGTGTGTGTGTGTGTGTGTGAATCTAAAGTAAGCTCCCCTTTTACCCTTTTCGCCTTACACAGTTCCTCTAACTCTTATCACACGCGCACACACAATGGAAACACTGTTTGATCAGAAAAATAAACAAAAAATCTTTCTAATGACACTTGATTAAGCGACACTAACGGAATCACTGCTGTAAAGTAAAAATAAAACAAATTAACCTCCACTTTACCTTTAAAAAGAATCGTGACAGAGCAGTGTTTTTGTGTAGAGCAGAGAAAAAGTGTGTGTCTGTGTCTGAAGGCAAAAGTAGGAGGGGTTTGTGTGGCACACACAAAGAGCAGGCTAAACCTTGAGCAGAGAGAGAGAATGGATCTTTAACCTATACACACCAGCATACAGACACAAAATAAAATGCACACACACGTGGTCACAGTGTTATAGTAAACAGTACACGCGTGCACCGATGTTGATTATACCAGTAAGAGACTAAGACCCAGCAGGGGAGACAATTACCCACAATTCCGCAGCGCAAGAGAGAGAAAAACCATTGGCTTAGTTGTGTTTACGTGACGCTTGCATCAAAACAAGAAATGCATACGTGATACATGATACTCGGTACTCATAAACCAAGACTTGTTTGTTTTTCAAGTCAAAATTTATTACAAATCTTTGCTCATCCTGCGAAACACTCGCAAACCACGTTATTCGCAATCCGAGGTTTCACTGTATTTCAGATTTCAGATATTACTTGTTTTGTGATTATAAAAGATTTAGCGCTTTTATCAACTTGAATTTTAACTACAACATTCAGAATTATTGTGTAAACCATATGACTGCTTTGAAAAGGTGTTCACATGGAAAAAGGGGTAACTTCGAGTTTTTATTTATTTTTATTTATTTATTTTGTTTGTCAGCTTCAGGTTCAGAGAGCGAGGCCTCCCCAGAGAAGCGGGTGCGCATTGGCGAGTCCTCTGAAGATTCTCAGAGAGGCCCTAAGCAAAAGAACCGCAGGCGCTGTCATCGCTGCCAAACCAAACTCGAGCTCGTACAGCAGGAGCTGGGCTCATGCCGCTGTGGTCAGTGTTTACTTCCTGCAATTATGATATACATTGTAATGTTACCACTTAGACACGTTCCGTCTTTTTAGAACCTTCAAAAAGTTATCGAGCACACTTAAGCCCAAAGTCTGGTCCGTTTTGATCAGTGAGAACACAATCGTTGTGCGCTGATACAGTAGGAGAGTGTAGCTCTTGACCTTTTTATTTTTTTTTATTATAATTTTTTTTAATGATCAATAATACGAGAGCACGCAGGTTAACTTCCTCATTCTCTTCTCTTGTGTTTAATGGCACATTACAAATGAAGTAGGTGCATACAACTGTATCGAAAAATGTAAATACACAAGAAGAAGAGAACGAGGAAGTGAACCTTCACGCTATGCCTAATATTGTGATATTTCGAAAAACATGTCAAGAGCAACGCTCAAAGGGCAAGATTGGTACGTTCAACTCGCACACATGGATTTCAAAGGAGACATTGGCCACTGATAGTGTTCTTGGGTACAAGTGTCTTTCATATCGGATTGATTCGTTGGCTCACAAATCAAGCAGGTGTGTACTGCCACCGCCTGTATTGGAGAGTGTGAATATGCAAGTGTACCCGAGAACGGAGAGCAAAAATAATGTGAATGCTGGCCAGCAGGGGCGTGGGCAGGAGAAGCAATTGGTTCTGGACACGGTACAAATCAATCTGCCTGATGTGAAAACACACTAAATTCGTCTAAAGGACGACCTCATTTATAACACCCTGATAGCCCCGCCCCCTTTTCCTGTGCTCTCGTGTTTCACGTTCATAAACCTGATGTAATGTATGTTCAGTGGTCCTCACATTGGACAGTTTAATCAGTTTCCTATCTGTATTTTTCTATTTAAAAAAAATCCTTAATTTCTTAGGTTACTGTTTAATCATGAGATAAGTGCTTAAATAAATTTCCACGTTCACCGTCAGGTTTCCGTAGACACCGCCGTTCCCGGTTTGAATCGCATCCCTTTAAAACAGCATTCCCAGCTTTAGTAAGCAACGGCAGCCGTCACCTTAATGACAGATCCTGCCGTTTTGCTAAAGCTCTTACACTGATCCCTCATCAGTTCAGGTTTGAGTGGAGATTATCCCTCTATGCTCTTTCCATGAAATAACTCCTATTGTTAGTCGGCGCTCCTCAGCCGCCTCTTTTTATCTCCGTAATGGCTCTTTTATCTCCATAAGAGCCCGAGCGTGTGTGCAGGGGCTCCGTGTGTGTATACTGGTGCCGTTCCAGCTGCATCGCCGCACAGCCCATAATTGCGAAGCTTTAATTGAAGCATGCTGAGCTTTTAATCATCACTCACTCTCGTTAAGAACGGCGCACATATTAAGCGCGATAAGCTCCTTAACAAGTCTGCGTGTGTAACGAGCCTTAAATCTAAACGGATTGTTTCGCATTTTCACACTTTTTTTTTCTGTAAATATAATTCTCTCTGTTTGTATAATTTTTGTTCTGTTTTATAAATTTTTTTTTATCTATCTTAGGATACGTATTCTGCATGCTTCACCGGCTGCCCGAGCAGCACGACTGCCTGTTCGACCACCTGGGTCGCGGGAGAGAGGAAGCCGTGCTCAAGATGGTCAAGCTGGACCGCAAGGTGGGCCGATCCTGCCAGCGCATCGGAGAGGAGTGTTCCTGAACACACAAACACGCGCGCACACATGCATACACAAACACACACACGAATCTACACACACACACACCTGCATACACATACTTATAATGTATATTCCCCTTCCACTCATAAGTCCCCTGATTCAACTGAGGCCAGTGGTGCTTAAATCCTCAGTGCTGAACAATGTAACACACACCCAATGTAACACTTAGCACTGTTCCCCTCACACACAGAACCTCCTGGCCGTGACACACCTCACAACTGTCTTAATCTACTTCCCGTGGGACACTTTCTCACAAAGGAAAGAGAGGAGACGCTGTATGTAATCTGCGGTTTGGCATGATTCGATTCCCCAGTCCATCATGATTAAAATGTCAAGTAATAGTAATAATAGTGACCCAATCTCAAATTAGCTGTTTAAGTATAGGTCAATAGTCATTCCCAAATTCCCCAAACCTCCCATCAGGCCTCAAACGTTGAGGAAAGCATGATCTATGATCAGGGAACGACCTTTGACCTCACGAGAGGAACGGGGTTCCAGCACCTAACCTCGACCACCTTTCATCCACGACCTCCTCCGGTCTCCCACCTCGTTTCTGAATCAGAAATGGAGTTCGATATGGATCACGCGCCCTCACGTCCTTCACGTTGGCCTTCCAGATGCCCCACTGCTGTCACTTTCAAGGCAGCGCCACACCTCTAGTTCTCACTACACGTGCACACACATACAGACACACACATACACACACGTACATACACATAGGCTGTTTTGATATTTGTTCATATACACACAAGCCACATGTGGTCTGTGTGTGCCCAGCACATGGACAGAAGCTAAATCGGTACCCTTCGGACCGGGTTCATTTGGGATCGTGCGCCCCAGGGCTTTATGGGAACTGTAGTTCAGGTCTACATACACCTCTGTATACTTACAGCTCCACTCAGACCCCTTAATAATGTATTTAGTTACGCTCTGCCTCCAGAAAGTTACAGTTCTCAAAAGGAATCTTTACTCCTTTCAGTTTGTTCTTTCTCTTTTCCCTCTGATTCTGGCTCTCCTTTTCATTCATCCTTGTCTCACTCCCCCCCCCAAGCACACAGTTTTCCAGTTTGTCACTTATTATAATTATTATTATGATTTTATTATTTTTTTTCTTCCCCAAGTGGCTTTAGGAGGGACTGTGGTTTGAAGGTTGGAGGCAGAGTGCTGAATATACCGAATATATTTTTTTTTAAAGCTGTTTTTTTTTTTTTTTTTTTTTTCTGTTTGAAAGGACAGAGCCGAAGACAATACGTGAATATCCTGTATCTTAAAGAAATCTTTATTTAACCATCTTTGTGTTTCTGATTAACTCGCACTAGCATAGAGCTGCGTTTCTTTTCCCTCTTTAGGTTAACATTGTTAAAGAGATAAAAAATCAGTATGGATAAGATAATTCTGTAGCCTTTCTTTGGGTTTATGTTTTTTTTCTTCTTTTTTCTCCTTTCCTTCTTTTTGCTGAAAAAAAGAATAAACTGGATTAGTGAAGTGTGTTGTGGATTTTTTTTTTGTTGTTGGTGCTTTTAAATCTTCGAGCAGAAAGCTGTGTGTGTGTGTGTGCGTGTGTGTGAGTGAGTGAGTTCAAGTCTGAGAGCGTGTGTGTTCCTTAAACGATTTCCCAGTGTCATTACTTATTTCTTATTCATCTCTCTCTATAAAGTAATGTAATCTGACAGTGTTAATATCTTGAGACGGCCAGTCCGCTGTTAAACTATTTCAAACAAGCGTTTCCAGTTTTTATCAGTCACTCAGGCAAGATTAAAGCATACTTTTTATGCTTTAATCTGTCTCCAGGAAATCATTTTATTCATCTTATTCCAGCGTCTTTATTATCTGGGTATTAGCATTTAGGCAATTCTTGTCAGTCGTTTTCACTGGACCGTTCTACATCGTCATAAAGGATCAAATCTGTGAATCTACCTTTTAGTAACACATGATCGTGCCATTAGTTAGTGAATTTGTTGTTAGCTGGGATTACTAGAGCACCACAAAAGAACATGTGCATTGCAAATTGCTGGATCTGGTATAGGCCAGTGATTGTACGAGGGTTATTCATGTCGAACCGGGACTTGTGATTGTGCAGAATAACAGAACGTCGTTATGAGAGTAAAACACTTATCCCAGCATTTCACTAGTGTTTGGACACCATCAAGGTAGAACGTTTTCTCAGGACCCCGGAGCCATGATCGGATCATCTGCTTCACATCTAAAACGCTGGCCTCCTAGTAACTCCTGGAATGGTCCAAACAGGTGGAAATGGATCAAAGCGATGTCAGGACAGAACAGGGGATGTAATTCCCAGTTGAGTTCTTGTAATATAGAATTGGTAAACAGTTCACACAGACAAATGTGTCTCTCCTGCAACCAAATATCAATTGCTTTTTAGGATCAGGCGTTCCAGTCACTTGAATGTTCATGGGAACAGCTGCAGTGGGCTTCCTCGGCATGGATCATCATTTAAACATATACAGCCTTCTTTTAAAACGTTTGCGCTGGTTTGACTTGATCACAGAATCATTGCAATTCAAGCTTAAGAGGTGTAAGACCAGATCCAAGATCTGAAGTTTGGTCTAAGGAAATGATAATGCTTTGAATATTTAATGAATCAGTAAGTAGGTGTCAAACATCTGCATTGTAAATATATATGCTGTATGTATTTAATGTATACAAGCTTTAGTGCATGAAAGTGTTGTTTGGGGTATCTATCCCTCCCAGTCTATGGCATCTCCTTTGTTTCAGCCATTCGAAGATGGTGACATGAGCCACGTGTGGTGTTTGTGCTTCATGCCCCACAAAGCAAAGCTAAAGACGTCACCAAGCATCTCTCCAGAGATCGTTCTGCATACCAAGTTGATCCAGGGGTACATGCATCAGTCACACTTGAAAATGTTCATTAATGATTTGTTTTATTACAACAGATTTTTAAAATTTTAACCTGAAATAACCCACATATACACATGTGCAGCATAGGATTTTTACAGTGCCTTGTGTGCATATTGCATAATTTGTTGTTACAACATGGAAGTGAATCACAATAACTGATAATATTTCAGTAGAAGGAACAATTAATATTTTTCACAAGTTAAACCACCCCTTCCCTTAAGCGTTTGTTTATTTACTAATGTTTTATATATAAAGATTTCATCTTTACTGACTGCTCATGATTGTGTCGTATTCCTTCCATGTTTGATTAATCAATTCGACAGTGCTTCCAAGTACTAGCAGTATCTGTGTTTACACCAGTGTGAAGCTTCATGCTCATACATGCTTGTGGTTTCATCACATCAAAGTAAAAACCTGCTGCTTCTCTCACAGGACTTTCTTGTTGCTTCCTGTAGAATCTCGTCTCAAATAGATGGCATTTTTGGCAAGCTTTCTTAAAAGAATTGTCTGTCTACTGTTAGTATACGTTATCATTTACAATGCAATTACAAATCAGTTTAATCCAAATTATGTATTTGATTGTCTTCTGTTTAATGTTCAGGGTTTCTTTCTGAATTTCTTTTAGTGTACACTACGGCTCAAAAGTTTAGGATCACTTTCTTACTCCATGGTTGCTGGTAATCCATGGTATTGTTGTAGAATGTGGAAAATAAATCACTAAAAACAAAAAAACTAATTTGCAAATGATCCCAAGCGTTTGAGCGGTAGTGTACTTTTCAGGAACATTGTTTTTGAAACTGACTTGTATTGACGGCGCATAATCTTGATAATGATGAGTGGTGGGTAAAGTTATTGGGACAAATATGTGTTCAGTATTTTTGTTTTGTACAATGAAATTGCTCTACAACAATTAATATTCAGTATAAAGTCCTTTATTCTTTAAAACCTGCTGAACCTGCAGTACTCTGCTGTCTCTCACTCCATGCCTGCTTGATTATTTCCTGTAGGTCATGTACAGAAATTTGCCACAAAAGGTTTCCTTTCACATAAGAATTCTCTAGTTTTAACTTTTTTTTTTTTTTTTTTTTACATGCAGAGGTGGACATCCCAGCTTTAGAAAGTAAAAGTCTTGCGATATTTTAATGTAAATGTAATGTAAATTTGTTCCATCCATAAAAAAAATAAACCAGCTGATTCTAATTAGCACCACTCTTCAGTCAGATAGATGCAATCTAATTAGTGACATCACATTCCGTTTTGTGCTCAGGAAGATCAATAACGCATGGCATATATTGTCCTATTACTTTTGACCACCATGGTACTTAAACAACCTTAGGACCCTTAGTTCACGTGACATTAATTTTATGGAGGGTTTAATCCGTTAAACGAATTTTAAACGTGACTTCTGACCTCAGCTAGTGGATGAAACACTTTGCATCTTTTACTTTTTGGATGCAATAATTATAGGTTTTTATAATAATTATTACTGCTGTGTTGATTTTCCCCTCCTTTGCTGATTTGTAAAAAATAATTGTAAAAAAATGAGATTTATTTATTGCCACATACACTCACCTAAAGGATTATTAGGAACACCATACTAATACGGTGTTTGACTCCCTTTCGTCTTCAGAACTGCCCTAATTCTACGTGGCATTGATTCAATAAGGTGCTGAAAGCATTCTTTAGAAATGTTGGCCCATATTGATAGGATAGCATCTTGCAGTTGATGGGATGCACATCCAGGGCACAAAGCTCCCGTTCCACCACATCCCAAAGATGCTCTATTGGGTTGAGATCTGGTGACTGTGGAGGCCATTTTAGTACAGTGAACTCATTGTCATGTTCAAGAAACCAATTTGAAATGATTTGAGCTTCCCTTTCAAGGGATGGACATGGTCAGAAACAATGCTCAGGTAGCCCGTGGCATTTAAACGATGCCCAATTGGCACTAAGGGGCCTAAAGTGTGCCAAGAAAAGATCCCCCACACAATTACACCACCACCACCAGCCTGCACAGTGGTAACAAGGCATGATGGATCCATGTTCTCATTCTGTTTATGCCAAATTCTGACTCTACCATTTGATTGTCTCAGCAGAAATCGAGACTCATCAGACCAGGCAACATTTTTCTAGTCTTTATCTGTCCAATTTTGGTGAGCTCGTGGCAATTGTAGCCTCTTTTTCCCATTTGTAGTGGAGATGAATGGTACCCGGTTGGGTTCTTCTGCTGATTGTGAAATACTCAGACCGGCCCGTCTGGCACCAACAACCATGCCATGCTCAAAATTGCTTAAATCACCTTTCTTTCCCATTCTGACATTCAGTTTGGAGTTTAGGAGATTGTCTTGACCAGGACCACACCCCTAAATGCATTGAAGCAACTGCCATGTGATTGGTTGTTTAGATAAATGCATTAATGAGAAATTGAACAGGTGTTCCTAATAATCATTTAGCTAAATGTGCAGTGCTATAAAAACGTATTCGCCCCATCGTGTTTTTTTTTTTTTTTTGCCCGTCACACGTAAATGATTAACATAGTTTAGGAAAGAAAATTTTATATTACACAAAAATAATCTGAGCAAACGCAAAATGCAGCATTTATTAAGGAAGAAAGCCGGTCAAACCAGGCTGGCCCTATGAGGGGGAAAAAGTAATTGCCCCGTAAAACTAATAACTGGTTGTGCCACCCTTGGCGGCAAAAACTGCAATCAAGCGTCTCTTCTTTTTAGAATTGTTTTAATTCACCCACATTGGAGCGCTCACAATTGGAAATAATTGCAGACTTCGACTGAACAGGTTTTTTTTGTTTGTAAATTATTGAAATCATTAAAAAATTTACTTGTATTTACTTGGGTTATCTTTGTTTAATATTAAAATTTGTTTGCTGATCTCAATCATTTATATATGACAAATATGCAATTAAACAAAATCAGGAAGGGGCAAATACTCTCTCACATCACTGTAAAAGAATTTCAATACATCACAGAAGCGAGTCTCTCCTAATTATGTTACAGTTCAGCCTCAGTGCTTTTTGGTCTACCTTTCTGATACCAAATTCAAACAGATAGAGAAACCGGATTGGGGTGAAACAGGTGAGCTGTATCTCATTGTATCTTATTGTCTGTTTGTAAGGTTTTAGTTCCTGAGGAACTTGATTTTCATTCTGGTTCATTGATTATGATGGTTTTTATTGTTTGCATCTTATGGCTGAAGAGTCACTGTTTTGATCCTGACCTCAGGTCTGAGTGGAGGTTTTCATGTATTCCATGTTCTCATAGGTTTCCTCCAGGGTTTTTCCAGTTTTTTTCCACCATCAATCCACCTTTACCATGACTATAATAAATTGCTTATTGAAGATGCGTGATTTATTTTCAAGTCAACGACTGAAACATTGAACAGTGTTTAAAAACAGCAGAAAGAAAATTGCTCCGTCCACATTTTTCTATGCTCTTAGTGTATTCTTATTTTAATATCTGCTTTTTTTTTTTTTACTTTTATTCTCTCTTAAAAAACGGAGTGAAAAAGGTCAGTGGATTTGTTGTTTATGGAAAAAGTATACTGCTAAAAAAAAAAGTTTGTATATACAGTATATACCCTGCGCCATCGCCACCTGGGCGCTCCAAAAAAGAAAGCGGGCACATGCATTTCAAGGAAATTTCCCAATACCATTATGACATAGTTTAGAAATATAGTATGGTTATAGAAAAGTGGGAATTATATGTTCAGACTTCCAAAAAGCCTCAGATGCTGGAAAAAAATGCATCACACTATGATGTCACTGAACGTGATGTCACTCAATATGATCTCCCCCAGAAAGTTATTAACCGAATTTCAGCATAAGTTTAGGGCATCGTCACAGCTGTGCTCTCAAAAATCAAAAATCCCTCTGCAATTTTGCATCCTCAATGTCGTTAGATCACATAGACCCGGTTTGGTAACAATCATATAGATTCCATGTGTATCAAATTTCTTTAGGTGCGTTTTGCAAAATGCTAAATAAAATACACAAAATAACTGACTTCCTGTTGAGTAGAGCCCATGACATGTGAAAGTTGTTTAGCTCAATGAGCTCTAAAGGTATACCTGGTTTTGCATCCATACCTGCAAGTGTCTATGAGCTTATGCAGCAAATTAGACTATCAGGCATCCTAATGGCAGCAGATTCCAACCTGTGCCAGTTTTCATGAATTTTAGAGCAAGGTAAAAACCCCAAAAAGCCCCAAATGGTGGGGGAAAAAATCCTTAGAAAAACAATAGGGACCTTCGCACACTATGATATCACAGTGCTTGGGCCCTAATGGAGGTAACATTTAGTCCTGGTTTGACTGGAACCATGTATACACATACAAGGGGTGTTCAAGTCAAACTAAGACTACATGGTCCCATTTCTTTGAGCACTAAAGATGTTTTAGTGTTTTGTTCTAATGAGCATGGAGCATATTTCACCCAGTAAAAAAAAAAAAAAAAAAGATCTATAATTAAAACTGAAGTTAATTGGATGATTGTTGGCTTTGTCATTGCCTTTACACTGTCATAATCTGTACACACTAGGGATGGAACTAAATATGGATATGTTATTTGCAATGAACCATTACATATCTTTTACAGATAATGCATTGCATCAGATGTACAAATACAGATGAACGAGTGGGGCGAGTTTACATTCTAGCTTTGAGCACATTTAGTAGAGGAAATGTGATGTTATTGCAACATCTGTTGTAACTTGTCTGGTCACAAAGATTTAAATTAGACTAATAACATCAGAAAGTTATTTACTTTGATTTTATTTCTTTTTGTTTAACCTCCTGATAGAGAGATGGATATTTGGAGCACTAAAAGCATACATGCCATTGCATTACATGACTGTGTCCATTATATCAGCCCAGCTTTAACAATTACAAACATCACACACAGCACTATGCATTAGATGTCCTATAACTAAATAAAAATGTAACCTGTATCAATATTGAGACTAATGGCATTCAAGTCCAGTCTTAATTCCTACTAGAAACAAGTACATAGTTTGATTATCCATGCAAATGTAATCTGCTCTGATACCGGATCTCCTTTTAGTGTCCAACAACACTCAACTAATGTGTCTCTTATTGACCAATTAGTCTAATATTTCTCCACTCCCTCTCCATGCCTTTTATTGCAGCAGAACAATTTGCACCAGCTGATGGTAAGAGAGAGTTGGATTAATGGTTCAAGTCCTGGAGATGTTGTATGTGTGTGTGTGTGAGATGAGAGTATCAGTATTTGCATTGCTTCAGTGGACGTCTTTAATAGCAATTGTGATTGCCAGTAGATGACATTCTAGTGGTGCAATGATTCATTTGCTAATGTAATAGAAGTCAGATCTGAGGGAGACAGGAGAGATCAAGAGGCGTCTTACAAGATTGGCCCATAATTATCCCTAAGAGCCAGGCTGGAATTACAAACGCATCAATGTGTTAATACTTACAGGCTTCACTTAGTGTTTAATCAGGGCTCGATTATGGACCGTTAGTGTTCACAATCTTATTTTCCTCTCGCCTGCTTTAGTCTTATCTCTTTCTCCCACTCCCTCTCCCTATTTGAACAACTACTTTTATTTTACAGATTCCAATATCATTTCTTTTACATTTGTGCATAAATATACTTAGCAAAAAAAGAAACGTCCTCTGACTTTCAACTGTTTTTACTTTCAGTAAACTTAATGTGTAAATATTTGTATGAACACTAAAAGAGTCAACACCATAAGACATAAACTTAAAATGTTTTACAATGTGTCCCTGAATGAAGGGAGGCTCAAAATCAAAAGTACCAGTCAGTATCTGGTGTGGCCACCAGCTGCTTGAAGTACTGCAGTGCGTCTCCTCCTCATGGACTGCCTATTGCGGACAGTCTGAGCACTGATGGAGGGATTGTGTGTTCCTGGTGTGACTCGGGCAGTTGTTGTGGCCATCCTGTACCTGTCACGCAGGTGTGATATTCGGATGTACCGATCCTGTGCAGGTGTTGTTACACGTGGTCTTCCACTGCAAGGATGATCAGCTGTCCTTCCTGTCTCTCTGTAGCGCTGTCTCAGGCGTCTCACAGTGCGGACATGACGATTTATCGCCCTAGCCACATCAGCAGTCCTCATGCCTCCCTGCAGCATGTCTAATGCACGTTCACGCAGATGAGCAGGGACCCTGGGCATCTTTCTTTGGGTGTTTTTCACAGTCGGTAGACAAGTCTCTTTGGTGTCCTGCGTTTTTAGAACTGTGACCTTAAATGCCTACTTTCTGTAAGCTGTTAAGGTCTTAACGACCATTCCACAGGTGCATGTTAATTAATTGATTATTGTTAATTAAACATGCATGGAAAACATTGTTTAAACCTTTTACAATGATGATCTGTAAAGTTATTTGGATTTTTACAACATTATTGTTGAAATACACAGTCCTGAAAAAGGGACGTTACTTTTTTTGCTGATTATATATATAGGCTGACCTATTATATATTTGAATTGATATTTACCTTTTCTGCTTAAATACAATTTTAAAATAAGATTTTATATGAATATATATAGGCTAAATAAATTCTATTTTTAAATTGTATTTAAGCTGAAAATGTAAATATCATTTCGAATAAATATGTGGCAATTTGCATATAGAATAAAAAGAAACAAGCAGAAAAATTATGTAATTAAGATGTTATCCAAAGGAAAACTTTTTTAGAATTAAAAGAAAAAAAAAAAACTAATGTGCATGTTTTCTGCCAGCTTCAATATGAAATCTGGAAAAATTGTAAACTTTTTTTATTTTTAGGCCACACTCTTTAAAAAAAAATTAAAAGATAGGAACAAATGTAGAATTTCATTAATGCAGGCCAGAACCTGAGGTTAAATACAATTTCTATACCTACATGTCCTAGCTTTAAATCCGATAAGAAAATAAGATGCTATATGCGTGACATGTCTTGACACAACATACTGTTATTTATTTCCTGTAGTCGTAAAAACAAAACTGTCATCAGTTTGCATCAATGTCTTATTTATGACATTCAAAGCCGGTGTAGGTCTGGTATTTGCAGAATTGATGGTGGAAATTGTTCGCCCTTAAACTGTGGAATATGGATTATTATTATTATAGATTATTATTTTAAAAATTTTCTCTTTTCTTTTTTTTCAATACTATTACATTTATACCTTAAGCATGTTTTCAATAACTGTTCAATAACTGTTCCTTCAATCTATGAACTCTTTCCAATTTAACTCTTAACTTCTAACAAGAACATTTAAGACATCATTATAAATAACCTATAGTGTATTTCTTTTTTTTCCAACTTATTTCTTATTCTGCAGCACCATTGCTATTCAGCCGAAGTACACCTGTTTTTAAAGGTGAACGCTTAAATCTGCATATCGGCAGCTAATAATGAGATCTTCAGGTTTCCCAATGGGACTTTTGATGTATGTGGGGATCCTGAACCTAGGAAAGAAGCAGCATTTCACCCACTACCTCATATAAACTTGAGATTTAGTCAGTCTTCCTCTCTCTTTGTATCATTTGACCTTTCCAGGAAAGGTGCTGACTGTCAGGTTCTACCGACGGCTCGGAGATGCACCAATGGACTGGATGAATTTTTAATGATCATAGGGTGATTTTGTTCCCCTGTAGCTAGTGTGAGGAATGAAGTCTCATAGGAGTGTGTGGAAACGAGCGATGAATAACGATTAAACATTTCAACCTCTGGAGTAGAAGATGGCGTCTTTCAGTTTTTTAGCAGCACTACAGATAAGAGCTGAAAGCTTAAGCCAGTTTTACAAAGGGGTCTATTAAAATTACTAGGTGTCATACTGTATGAAGCGATCCCAATAAACTCCACGTTAAATTCTGTACAATAAGGTGCTTATCATGCCAGATTACACAATAAGGATTTACTAACTGTACACCTGAAGTTAAAGAAAGTGACTCCCCATGTTGTTTTTCATTTCTAAAGTGAGTTTCTTTGAGTACTTGTAGCTGTCCCATAAGTATTGTATTATCCTTTACCAGCAAGATATGCTGCAATATGAAATTCATATATTTGTTTATTTATTTATTAAATTCTTTTCCCAAAGGGGTCGCCAAGTGGAAAGAACTTTCAACAACATTAGTTATCGGTTCACACTCCTGAATATCAAGAAATTAAGAGTTTCTTTATGAGCAGTTTATGATATTTTGTTTGGGGCAAATTTATTTTATTGTTATTATTACTACCATTATTGATAGTTTATATTTCTAAAATAAAAGTGTTATTTAGCTAGCTTTATACACCTATCAATGATGTATTTTATTTCAGCTATTTATTTGTTAACCAACGGACCTCCTCACATCCTAACCTATTCTTTAAAAAAGTAAGAAAAGAAGACATCTGCTTGTCAGCTCTGTAAGGTTCCACCTTAACACCTTGTGATATTCTACTGCTTTTTACTGCATGAGAAAGAGAGAGAGAGATGCCTAACCCTTAAGTGTCCACTGGACAGGAAAATCGATAATGGCAGCCACCCAGACAGAAGCAAGGATGACGAAGGAGACAAAAAGAGAGGTGGAATTCCAATGTGTCTCTGCTGCTCTGCATAAATGATGGAACTCTGGATCGAGATCCCAAAGGACCTTTAAAGGACAAGGAGGAAAGAAAAAAGTTAAGACGATCACCAAATACCAATCCAGTGCTTGTAATGGTAATCTAAAATGTAATAGAATTGGTATAAATTTTGGCTTCTTGACAAAAAGTGGTTGGTCCTTAAGGTGTGCATTAGCATGGGTTATTATTTAGGTTTTGTGAGAGGGAACAGGTGACGCTAGAAAAATGGAAAGAAGCGATGTTAGCAGCCACTTTGGTCCCACTGGTACAGTTGTGTTCATTACATTAATCATTAACAATTGTGTTTATTTACAGTCTGTGCCATCGGGGAGATAAACTCCATAAAGGTGATAACCTGGTTATTCAGTACATTCGGGTGCTGATGATTCAGTTCAATTATTTGTCACATGTACTTTACAGCACACTGATTTTTTTTTTAATGCCTCTCCCAGTTAGGAAGCTGGGGTCAGAGCACAGGGTCGGCCAGGTTACAGAGCAGATGGGGTTAAGGGCCTTGCCCAAGGGCTCAACAGTGGCTCAACTTGGTGGCTCGAAACCCCAACCTTCCGTTCAGTAACCCAGTAACCCACAGCCTTAACTGATTGAGCCCCCACTGCCCATTTCAGTCATCAGCTGACTTTATTTTGATTAAGCCTAAACCTAACCAACTGAATCAACCCCAGATCATAACACTGCCTCCAGAGGCTTGTACAGTGGCCACTATGCACAAGAGATGCATTACCTCATGTGCTTTCCTTCTTACCCTGATGTGCATCTCACTCTGGCATTGGGTCAATCTGGATTCATCAGATCACATGACCTTTTTCCATTGCAAAGTCCAATGTTTATGCTCCCTAGCAAGCTGAAGCCTTTTTTTCTGACTTGTCTCACTAAGAAGGAGTCTTTTGATGGCCACACAGCTGTTTAGTCCAAATCTTGTGATTTCTTGTTACATTGTGTGTATAGAATTGCACTTACTTTGATTATTATAATATTTATGGATTTTACTATGGTGCAATTTCACCAAGTGTTTGTGATCTCCATGCATGTTTCTTTTTTTTTTTTTTGACCACATTTCTTCCACAAAGTTGCCGCTTCAGCACCGTCCTTCCAGGTTTTGATAATGTGTTGAGCAGTTCTTAACCCAATTCCATTTATTTCAGTTCTTCTTAATTGTTAGTTACGTGATGCAGGTCAATAATCTGACCCTTCTGAAGTTGTCTTCTTTTTCTTTAGCTGTGGAAGTGATGATTCATGTAAGTTCTGCAAAATTTTTGATTGTAAAATGACATTCATACCAATGGAGTTTGGCATGATGTAGATTTCTTGTGGAAAATAAATTAGCACAAGTGACCATGAAATTCTCTTTGTGGAACTGTAGCACCACCGCTTTGGCTGTGATGACCTCGGGAAAAGGTTGTCTTTTTGTATAGCAGAGCACTAATTTTAGCAGCAGACAGAAATGGATTTTTATATAACACTTCCTGACCTGAATATAAATTAAACTGTATAAGGAGTCACTATGGAACGCAAGTGGTGAGTGTTTTGGGGTGGGGCCAAAAAAAAGAGTTTTTTTGTTTTGGTTTAAAAAAAATAAATAAAAGAAGTCGTCAAATTTCACCATAATGGATGGACTTCATCAGCATTGTTTTGGTTCTGACTTTTCAAGCATTTGTGAATTAAAATGTGATTAGGCCACGAGCTAGGGATCATATCCTTCCTGTTTTACCTCACGCTCTCTATTAGAGAGCACTTGTTTTAGTCATTGCTATGGAGACCTCAAACAAACATGTAACAGAATATTACCATGATGAGAACTGTGGAATCCCTTGACATCACTTTGATCTCTCTCTCTCTCTCTCTCTCTCACTCTCTCTCTCTCTCTCTCTCTCTCTCTCTCCTGCACTAATGGGTTCATGTGTCACTCATGTTCAGGCTGCTCTCATCCACCAGCCCTTGTAAAAACCTTGTGAACATTAATGACCCTGTAACACCTAGCTGTGTATGTGTGTGTGTGTGTGTTTGTGTACATGTTTGTGTGTGGTAATATCCTTGCAGTCTCCTCAGCTGGCAGCTGCGTCTTGGCAAATGGAAATCTGTCTTCTGGAATTATTCGCATCTGCCCATTTCTCCCTCTCATTTGGGAGGGTCGCCGAGGGCCCTGGTGTGTCTGTGTGTAATATATTTTTGTTTGTGTTGTAACATGAGATGCCCCAGATTCCCACCTTGCATAGTGTAATGGTAGGTGTCGGAATGCGTAATGATTTAAAATGACCCGTGTGCGAGCTCCTTTGCTGTTTAAAGCTGCATTTATATGTCAGAGGCTGTTCTCTGACAGTACAATCTCTAAGCTCTGTTGGATTCCATTACCACACTACTGATTTCATTTCCTATAGACATGCATTGTGATTATCTCTTATGCACTGTCTCTAACACACATGAATGTGGAACTTACTAATTGCTGTATTCTCACATTTCAAGCACCTAGAAAACAGTGTTGGCAGGAGGAAGTGAAGCTTATCCATTTGCATGGAAAGGAAACGTTTGACACATTTGAATATTAATTACACAATTCGTCTACAGCATGATGGCAAGTTGTGAGACTGATGTCAACTATTAGGACGTTTTTGTTCAGTCAGTTGTCAAAAACTAGAACGCTACTGTGAAATTCTGAACTGTTGATAATAATAAAGCCTAGAAACAGTTCAAATGATGTGGCAGTCTGGGAAAACACCCAAAAATACAAATGAGATTTGACCAAAAAAAATTTATTTTTACTTTATTTATTTATTTATTTACTTTTATAGAAATAACTTTTTCAGCCAGAAATATACTTCGACACTTTAGGGAAAAAGAAAAATATATTTTACAAAAAATGTTATGTCTTTTATTTTGGAAGCTTGCTTAAACTCTTTGCAAAGATCACATTAGGTTAAAAAAGAAGCCAGTTTAACAAGCACAACCAAACGAGTTTGACGATATAAAGATATAATCTTCATAGGCATACTTCCTTTTTTATTAATATTATATTTATAACATGTTGCTTTTAGACAAAACCAATTTAATTTTCTAAAGGTAAAATGAATCTTGTGCTGTCTATTATCTGGGTGCAGCAAGGAAAGCAAAAACCCATTACTATATTATGTCACTCTTAATTCAAGCTTGTTTTTTTGCATGGATTCAACAAGATGGTGGAATATTTCATTTGAGTCTCTGGTCCATGTTGACGAGATGTAATTCCTGCAGATTTTTTTGGGCTAGCTTTCATATTGCGAATCACCTGTTCCACCACATCCCAACAGTGTTCCACTGGATTCAGGTCTGGTGACAATAGAACTCTCTTTGGCATGTACAGCGATCTGGACAGTTGAAAGAGGGCAGGCTGGGTTTATGGATTTATGTTGTTGGCACCAATTCATATTCACCAAATATCATCTTTGTGCTTCAACAGAAAACCACAGCTTACATTTTTCCTGTCCTTAGTTGTTCAGTTTGGCTGATTCTGTGCTCACTGCAGCCTGTCTGAGTTTCTGTCTGATGGAACCCGATTAAATTCAGTTTAAATGTTGTGCATTAAAAGATTATTTTCTGCACATCACAGATATACAGCATGGTTTTTATAAGTTGCTGTAGCCTTTCTGCCCACTTGAACCAGTCTGTCCATTCTGCTTTGACCTCTTTGGCCAACAAGGTGTTTCTGCTCAATCGATATTTTTTCTTTCTCTCACCTTTCTGAGTGTATGAATGTTCCATTAGATGAGCAGCTATAATAATAATAATGATAATAATAATACTTAAATCACCCCTACTGGCACCAGTAATTATTCCATAGTTATGTTAGCCTTTGAGCCTAATGGTGGCCTCCTTTACTTTGCTTCTTGCACTTTTTTATACTGCATCCTTATATATCCTTTAAACAGCTACCAAAACAATTAAGCTTGTGAAAATAAAGTAATTGTGGGAAAATGGCTGAACAGTTGATGCGATAAGTTTTGTTAAACTCGTTGAAAACCTACTCTTCAATCTTATAACTGAGATCCTCGGTTTGTGTGCATGTTTTCCTTAACTTTGTACTGGGTGTACTATTTAGTTCAGCCATGATAAATTAGGCCAGTCAAACATTTCTAAAATTTGTGCCGTTTATTTTTAAGACTCCCCAAAACCATGCCAGACGAAGACCAAGCAAGTGTGCATAAGAGACATAGGAACAGTGTTTGGATTTTTTTTTTTCTCTCAGTAACCTTTCTAACAATAGTGAGATGTCTCTTATTACTTCCCAGTTCTAACTGGGACATGACATCCAACTGGAATAATATCATTGGCTGTAGGCCTACTCTTCTCCACTCCAGGGGATTGAAAGAGTGTAGCTGAATAAAATAGTGCTACATATTATGTATAAGTGTGAGGGAGAAATAAAGAAAGAGGTGATCTGGAATCTGGGAGGAATATCATTTCCTAAAGCAAGGTGATGAGGGCATTAATCACTCTCTACTACACATTAAGTGTTTTTTTTTTTTCCTTTTTGGAACACTACCATTTTCTACTACAGCTACCCAGCTCTTCCTGCAGTACATCGGGGTCATTGGAGTGAAGGTGGAATTGGTTATGTAGTCAGACAATGCCTCACTATAGCTAGTACCCTACAGGCTTTGTGATTGATTTTTGCCACGCCAGAGCAGGTTGGGTCATGCTGAGGAAATTGTAAATTAAGTTAACATATAATGCGTCTCAGGGTCCTGACTGGTAAATGCTATAGCACCTAAAGAGCATCAATAAGTCCTACAATGTGAATCGTGTAAAAGTGTATAAAGATAAAAAATAAAAAAAAAGCGTCTCCCAATGGTTAATCAATGCCGTATCATGGTATGACAATTGTTTACATGAAGCTCAGAAACTAAAACATTGGAAAGCACATTGTTATGCCCACTTAATGTAGAAATGGACCCCATACAAGAAGCCATATATAGACAAATTTTCTCTTAATTTTGATTGTATCCATCACTTATAATGTATATTTATCCATGACCCTATATTTTATTCGTGCCCCTTAATTTCTGGGATTCACTAGTGTTTTCCTGCATTTTGCGCTTATTGTAGGTAAGGTGGTCGAGAGCAGTCTAACCAAAAACGTCCCATTTTCACTGTCTGCAAAATGTCTGATGCAAATTAATAAACACAATAGATTATGTTTTTTTAGAGGAATTATAATGAGTGGATAATTAAATTTAAAGAGATCCTCTTGGTCAATTGATCCCAATTAAGACTACAAAAGTCCCTGAATACTTGCGTAAGTTCTGATACTTAAATGGCCTTCAGATTGCTGTTAGATGTTTTGGCCATCCAAGGCTTACTCAGAGAACGTGATTTAAAAAATCATACAGATCAATTTGATGAGATGAATGAATGGCTGCTGAGTTGTTTTTGGTTGCCGTGAGCAGTCTGAAACAGCTAATTATAAAATCGATTATCTAGTTCAACTGTTAATTTAAAAAAAAGAAATAAAGACATTCTCTCTCTCCAACTCTTGTGAACAATTTGCACATGGCACAAAATGCACATGTTCTTATATGGTGTTTAGGAGATGTTCCCTGACCCAAAATTAGGCATTTTTCATTGATGGTTTAGCTCACCTCAGTAAGAGCAGATTGGGATGATTAAGAACATTTGGTGCGTCTGGCGTTGACTTCTCTTATTTTGTTATTTTGTTTAAAAAGGATGTTACCACATGTGGCTAATTGCTTGCTCATGACTTACCCAAACAGTTATGGTGGTACATTAATCCATGCTGCATAACCTATAACCATAGCTCTGGGCATGAAAACCCACCAGGCAATAGTCTACAAACATTTGGGTGTATAGCGTACAAACTTAACAAAGTTAACTCATGGAATGGAGTTGGTGAGGCTAACCAACCAACTTAAAACATTCTTGGTTTCGGATAAAAAGCATCTGACTCAATTCATATACTGTATAAGTAATGCATAAGTTAGTTACCTATATATATATATTTTTTTTAAAGCAATAACTTGCTCATCACTACCATTTAGCACCAAGGTTTTAGGTGCCAAGTATTTCTGATTTGTATCTGTCACACCACTTTGTGGCTGTAATTTACTAGAATAAAATATGAAAATCCATTAATTTATTTCTATTGAGACATGAAGACCACCACAGATGCACATGCTTTTAACGTTTCTCTTAATGACTGCTCTTTAGGGACCAGGCTGACTAATTAGCCACATTTGAGAAAATACCAGCTGCAGCTCAGTCAATATGTCAATGCAGGATGTTTAATTATACCAAATCAAATATGAGCTTGTGGTATTGACTAGGGTTTAACCAACTAGAGGACCTTTTTTCCCCCCAGCATAATTATCAGCTTTACTTCCTGGTTTGTGCTGAGTATTGCACGTTCTGTATCACAGAAACATGCCGTTTGCTGGCATGGACATTATAAATTGAAGTAATGTGAGGATAAATCTCTTTGCTGTAAACATGTTGCCTACGCATATGTGTGTGCGTGTTTGTATAGTCAAGTGTTGTTTCACTGTGCCAAGCGGAAGTCATGTGGCTCGCATCTAATGTGTCAACCGTTGGCTTTCTAATTGCACTTAACGCCTGACAAAAACTCAGCCGAGGTAATCTGTAATGGAGAAATTGGTGGTTGCTGCTAATTGTGCATTACATTAGCGTAACACATTACATGCACCTAATGCTGGGGCGGTTTGCCTCAGCCTGTTAGTGCTTCATTGCTTATTAACACATTAACACTTACAGATGCATTTTCCTCAAGCATGTCCCCTGCTAAATTATCTGAGCACAGGAATTGCTTTATGATCTATGTGGCTTTTTTGCATTCTAATGAAGCCAATTATGGTTTATGAGCAAAATATCTGCGTGCCAGTGCAGGCTGCGAGCTGTGAAACTGTGTTTATGAGAGAATCAGCCTGCATTTGGAGCTGTTAATTGATCGCGGCCTTTTCATAAGTGACGTTTATAATAACTTTATCTGGCATTATTGTGAAGTTAGTCCTCAAAGAAAAAGGAGGTTTTGTTTAAAATGAAACAAGATTTAACAGGAAAACACTATGACTTAAAAAAAAAAAGCGTTTACAAAGTAACACGTTTTTTTTTCCATTACAGTCTTTTTTTTTTTTACGATTTGTCATAATAATAAGTGGCATATATGTATATTGCAATATTTCCCAAAGATATTTCTTTAGTGTGTGATTTTAAAAGAATCACTATTTTAAAAAAAACTAAACACTAGAGTAAAACAATATTCATGGCAACTTTTAATCTACATATTTCTGTAATACTATTGTGTTTTCCAATTTTTTTTTATTTTGAAGCTAAGCAACTACCAGTAGTTCATATGAACAATTTGACAGCAGAACGTGATGACGCTATTTTTTTAATTTTTGGAATTTAAATTGCAAAGTATTCTCTCACACAAAAGATTTAATTTGAAAATGGCTTTATGATTATGATGTGAGAAACGTCCCTTTTTAGGACTGTGTATTTCAACAATAATGTAAGTAACTTTACAGATCTTCATTGTAAAGGGTTTGAACAATGTTTTCCATGCATGTTCAATTAACCATAATCAATTAATTAACATGCACCTGTGGAATGGTCGTTAAGACCTTAACAGCTTACAGAAAGTAGGCATTTAAGGTCACAGTTCTAAAAACGCAGGAGACTAAAGAGACTTGTCTACCGACTGTGAAAAACACCCAAAGAAAGATGCCCAGGGTCCCTGTCCATCTGCGTGAACGTGCATTAGGCATGCTGCAGGGAGGCATGAGGACTGCTGATGTGGCTAGGGCGATAAATCGCCATGTCCGCACTGTGAGACGCCTGAGACGGCGCTACAGGGAGACAGGAAGGACAGCTGATCATCCTCGCAGTGGAAGACCACGTGTAACAACACCTGCACAGGATCGGTACATCCGAATATCACACCTGCGTGACAGGTACAGGATGGCCACAACAACTGCCCGAGTCACACTAGGAACACACAATCCCTCCATCAGTGCTCAGACTGTCCGCAATAGGCAGTCCATGAGGAGGAGATGCACTGCAGTACTTCAAGCAGCTGGTGGCCACACCAGATACTGACTGGTACTTTTACTTTTGAGCCTCCCTTCATTCAGGGACACATTGTGAAACATTTTTAGTTTATGTCTTATGGTGTTGACTCTTTTAGTGTTCATACAAATATTTACACATTAAGTTTACTGAAAGTTAAAACAGTTGAAAGTCAGAGGACATTTCTTTTTTTGCTGAGTGTATATATATTAGTGCTGTCAATCGATTAAAAAAAATTAACTAATTAATCGCACAATTTTTTGCAATTAATCGCGATTAATCACAATTAAAAGACTGAAACTTTTTGGATATGTAAATGTAAATAATTAATGTAAACTCAAGACAATGAAACTATTTAAATTCAAATATGATTGTTTATTGGAATTTTTGTTTAACTTGTAACACAGATTTTCTCATGTAAACAACATACCTGCAAAAAACCATCAATATTCTCCAAATTAACTGTTGGCTTGAAAGCCATATTTATTACAGAAATAAAAACACAGGTATGTGCCATTTGTGTCATTTGAATTTCAAAACAATCAATGGAATTTACATTGGCGAGGCCCTGTAGAGATTGTTTCGGTGGGGTGTTTTGCTTTTAAGTGATATGTCAAAGACGAATTACTTCTGTGGTATTTAAATTCGGCTTTGCAAAATGTACAGATTACTTCTGTTTTATCCACAGAACCATCCGGCAGAGTTTTATACTGAAACTTTCCGTCTAAAAGTCCTTCCTTGGTCTTATCCATACTTCTTTGCACGTTGAACACACGTCGGCCACAACAGGAAATAAAAAAAACTGCAACCGCGTTAATTGCGTTAATTTTTTTTTATGCGTTAAATATTTCAAATTAATCGCATGCGTATTTTGACAGCACTAATATATATATATATATATATATATATATATATATATATATATATATATATATATATATATATATACACACATTTAATATATTGTATACTTTATATAAAGTTACATTTGAAAAGACTTGTTTGCTTTTAATTAAAAAGATTTTAATTAAAGGATTAAATGCTTTTTAGGCAACATTGTGGGTTAGTGATTAGCCTTGTCGCCTTGCATCTCAGTGATTTAAATTCGGTTCCCGTCTCAGGATCTGTGTGCATGGAGTTTGCATGTTCTCCCTGGGGTTGGTGGGTTTCCTCTGGATACTCTGGTTTCATCCCAGAGTCCAAAGATGTGTGAATGCATGTGTACAATAGATACATAAAGTGGTAACCACCATTGCCTTCCATGGGTTCTAGTTGGGCTACGGAGGTTCCTAGATGGATGAATGGAATTGCATTTAGGATTTGTTTGAGTGTCCTCTTTCTTACCTAAAGCAGCAGTCAGACCAAGCACAAAAAAGGAAAATAAAAGGAATAACTAATATATAACATACATTTTTTACTTACTTGATTAATACTACTCTAAACTAACATTGCAAAAGGAAAGCAGTATGATGTTAAGTAAGAATATTTTTTGCTAGATTTTTCTTGATAGCAAGTCACCATCTCCTAATTCACCAATGCAACTGTTAATCTCGTGTGTATAGTTATCAGAAAATGAAACGTGAGAAAACTGTGGGTTAGTCTGCTGTCCAAAACAAGCCGGAGTGCGAGCAATGCGAGCGATGCAAAAGAAATAAAAAAGTAAAAGAAAATTTTCATCAGAATCAGTCGATATAACACGTCCTCACATTGTGTAGTAGCAATGCAGATGCCCAGCTTTGAATTAAAAAGGAAACCACATACTGAGAAAAATATGTTTTTATTTCTGGCAGAGCAATTGTTTTTAAATCGACCTTCAGACTTTTTTACAGGTTTTTTTTCTCCTCAAACACATCCAAAAACAGTTTTCATGGTTAAACTATTAAAAAAGGAATTTATTTGTAGGCAAAATGAAAGTACAACTTTTCTGAAAAGGTCCAGTGTTTGAAACCGTGTCCAGGACACAAAGGCGTTCATGTATTGAATGTGCACCAAATGCTTTTTTAGTGATGTAAAAGTAGAACCCTCCAGGGGGAAGCCTCTGTAACCTGGCAACAGTGGTCCAGAAAATCTAATGCAGGAGGCCAGAAGGTGAATTTTGATAAGAGACAGCACAAGTGCAACACGGTCTGATCTGCTGAGCTTTTCAGAAGCTAGACAGTCCAACTCCACTTTAGTTGCATAAAGTCTGTGAACAACAGGCTCTTAGAGTAAGCGTAGAGAAATAAGAGTTCTTTGTTAAGCCTTCTAAGAAATTATTTAAATTAATTCACAAAAGCCAACTTAACAATGAGGCTCAGTCATTGCATTTTGATGGAAGCAGAACAGGTCAGTCGGACCTGATAGCTTACGGACTTTTTCTCACTAGACAGTGCAGCAAAGTATCAGTGACCTTAAAATGTTGGACTATTTAATTTTGAGTTTGAGTGAATTACTATCCATGCAGCATAAATACTGTGCATTTATCAGTACGCTCAAGGGGAAGGCTGCAGATTTGACAGTTGTCCAGAAAATAATCATTGACTCCCACAAGGAGGGGTCGCCTGAACCCAAAGTCATCGCTGAAAGAGTTGCTTGTGTGCAGAGTGCTGTACCAATAGCATATTTATGGAAAATTGACTGGGAGGGGAAATTGGGGTAGGTAAAAGTGGACAGGCAATCGGGATGACCACAGGTTTTAAAGCAAAGCCAATTCAAGATTTTGGGAGATTTTCATAAGAAGTGTAATAAAGCTGGAGTCAGTGCATCAAGAGCCACAATGCACATATGTCCTCAGAAAATACAACTACAACTGTGCCATTTCTTGTATCAAGCCATCCCTGAACCAGAGACAACGTCAGAAGCGTCCTACCTGAGCTAAGAAGAAAAAAACTGGACTGTTGCTCAGTGGTCCAAAATCCTCTTTTCAGATAGAAGTAAATTTTGCTTTTTATTTGGAAATCAAGGTCGCAGAGTCTGCAGGTAGAGTGGGAAAGCTCAGAATCCAAGTTGCTTGAAGTCCATTGTGAAGTTTCCCGGTTGGAAGTGATTTGAGTCCCATGACATCTGCAGGCATTGGTCCAATGATTTATTAAGTGCAAAATGAATGCAGCTGTCTACCATAAAATTGTGGAGGACTTCATGCTTTCCTATTCTGATAAGCTTTATGGTTGGCCTTTATGGATTCTGTTTTTCCAACACCTGCCCACCGTGCCAAAACTACCACATACTGATTTGCTGACCTGTGCCATGTTGAATCTATGAGTTATTGTCAGGAGGAAGATGAGAAACATCCGACCCAACAAAACAGATGAGCTGAAAGCTGCTGTCAAAGCAACATAGTCTTCAATGAAACCTGCACTGTTCCACAGGCTGATCGTCTTAATGTCCTTTTTAAATTGATGCAGTGATTCATGGTAATGGAGCTATGACCAAATATTAGGTGCAAAAATTAACAGGATTTCAGAATTGGAATTTTTAGTTGGACATTTATGTATTGTAAATCTTCTTTGATAGATTTTAAATTAGAATTAAAATATTCAAATAGTTTAAAATTGGATTTATTTCCAAATCACTTTTACATGATCCAGATGTGATAGTATATGTGAGAGCCCTGATGCAGGGCTTCAGAGGGTGAGTCAAATGTGAGTGGGTGTGAGTCTGGTTGTGCACTCTCGGGAAGACCTTTCCATTCGGAGATAACATGTGTTTATTAACTGAAACTCAAAAGGAACTGAAAAGATAACTTCGAGCAGAACTCGAAACACAAATCTCCTTCCTTCTCCTTGAGACAGGGCGATGCTTTAAAAAGTGAAATAAACTCTTGGAGACAAGGTTATCCCTTTAATAGGTTTTCTTTCCCTTTCTTTGATGCAGGCTTCTTATGTTGAGTTGTTTTGGTCTTTGTCTTTGGCCTTAGTACCAGAGCGAAGTGTTCTCTGCTATCTAATAATTGCACGTGTGCTGGTTTAAGGGGGCTTAAATAGACACGTAGCCAGGATCTGCTGATTTTCCCCCAAGGTGGTGTTGCCTAGCAACCATGCTTGAGGGTGACCGCGGATCCGCCTGTTCAGAACCCTGCAGGATAGCCGCCTGTGGACCTGCCTGTTTGGAAGAACACAGCACATTTCCTTGTGATTCTACCCCCATCCCTTAACTACTGTTGGGAAGTTTGGATTAGTTTAGTGAATGAATGTTTAGTATGAATCTCGTTCATCAAAATGAAAAAATCTTTTTTTCTTCAAGTCATTTGGTTCTTTTGATCAGAAATAAAATAAAATGTTACATTTTTAATAACAGACCACCAACACTTCTACATACACGAATTTTGGCTATAGTTCCAGTAATAAAAATATGAAAAATGTAGCTAAAGACTTATTATAATGAACATAAAGAGACGCTATGCAGGAAACTGAATTGAACGTTTCTTCTCATGAGTCTTCTAGTCCAAGTCGTTCGTTCTTGGGAGTAACGTGAAAAAAGAACAAACGATTCGGACTAAAAGACTTGAAGGTAACTACTCATTTCAGTTTCTGTACATAAGCCATGGAGGTTTTGCGATGCTTTGTGAATGCGCGCCCAGTAAAATATGAATGAATTACTCTTTGACACTACCCGTTCTTCTGAGTCACGTTAAAGACTCGTTCAAGGAGAACGAATCATTCATGAATGACCCATCACTAGCCTCAACCCCTCGTTAGACCTGTGTCATTACAGAGACCATTATTGTCATTTATTACCTCATGTAACATTCTATAGACTATTTGCAACTCTCAATTTTTTTTTTGCTATATCTTTTTTACTTATGATGTTCCTACACTGCCCATTGATGAGTTGGCACTCTTTTCAGAGTATACCCTGCCTTTTCCCTATGTTCTCAGGCCCCCCGTCACCCTATAGGGATATGGTATAGATAATAAATGGATATTCTCATCAGATTTAAATATGCAAAAACATTATGTTATACATTGTTAAAGCTAAATCGAGCTTCGTATCTAATGCTTGTTTTCTGCGAGCCCACATATAGAGATATACCATTAACTAACTGGCTGCACTCTGGTGGAAGGTCTACTGCAAAATAATGTGATAAGAAATGACTTAATTAGAAAATAGGTATACTGTAAATGAGCATATAACATTCAATATATAGAGTCAGGAAGTGTTATAATATGGATAAGCAGGTTGAGAAAGACAAAAATAGATGAGTGAGCAAAGGGGATCGTTGCACAGAGCACATAAGAGAAGCACTAACACTGAAGGGAAAAGCAATCACCCTAGTCTTAAGAGATTATGGGAGAATGCGATGGGAATAGATGGATAAGGATATGGATTAGAGAAAGGGAAAACATGAGGCACCAATTAGATGGTATTGAATGTGTAAGAGATGGCCATGGAGGTGTATAAGTATAGTATAGGATATATACGTTGGTCTAATTTACATCACAGGTCTATACAACTAGTCGTCAATAATGTAAGGCTGTATGCTACTTGATCATTGTGGTAATGGCAATGTTTTGGCTTCAGTGGTTATTTAATCATAAAGTCAGTCATAATAGATTTTTGAATAATATAATGTATTCATTACATGTGGGTTGAACATTTAGCATGCTTATAAGTTCCTGATCAGGATTTAATAATCGATCCATGCTTTAAAGAGAAAAACACTGGATAATAAAGAAAAGTAAAATTAAAATATTTAAAATAAAAGTACTCCCCACCCACATTTGCCAAGTCCACTGCCTCTCAAATTCCTGTTAGCAATCTTGATTGACTACAGCTGGTGGCTGGTACAGCTTCTCTGTGCCAACACAAAAATGCTTTGTTTGACAGCACTCATTGGAACTGACAGTACAATCGGATATTCCAAGAAACTCAGTGCAGATCTAAGAAAGAGGGCGATAGATTTACACAAGACAGGAATGTTTTTTGGTTGCATTTTTTAACACAAGCAAACAATTGTTCGCAAATGCAAATTACTGGAAAGCTTAGCCACTTTGCCAAGGACCAAAACTGGATCATGTGGGCAGAGAAAAAAGCTTTCTGGAGAAAACGTTTTGACCAAAGGTGTGTTTGGAGGAGTAAAGGTGAGGCATTCAACCCCAATAACACTGTACCAGCTGATAAGCATGGTGGTGGTAGCATTATGGTAGTGGAATTACATTGCACAATGGGAATGTAAAGAAATTAAAAGGCAAACTACCTCAGAAGTCCTTAGCATAACTTTACATCAGATTGGTGGCTAAAACTTCCACAAAATTGATTGTTTCTACATGGAAGTTACCCTAGTCACACAATAAAGTTGTTTGTGGATTAGGCAGGCTAACTTTGATGGTGGACTGTGCTTTAAATCAGGCCCATGCTAGGAAACGAAAAAACTTAACTGAACACTATAAAGAGTGGTTAAATGGACAGAATTGTGCTTGAGCTTGTTAATGGCTACCAAATGCATCTGCTTAAAGTAAAACTTGCTGAGGGAAATTTGACCAAATATTAGATATTCAAAATCATACTGCTGCATAAAATAGTTTACAAGAAGCCATATCTTCAATAATGTATTAAAATAACCGTGTTTATCTTTCTAAACTTAATTTTCTTTTAAAACAATTTACAACTTTATTTGTGGTTAGTTAAATGACAATATTTTATTCATTAATGTTCATACTGATGGGTGACCCTTGAAATCAGAGGATCAAAAACTCTCTCCATGTTCCTGAGTGTGCTGTTTGAATATATTTTTAACCATGTATTGATTTCTGTAAAACCTGAACCAATTATAACGTGTGCACTTGAATTCTTTTATTAAAGATGTCTGTTTTATAATCATTTTGCCCCAGAAAATCATTTCAAGCCAAGTACTGCCATGATGTTTATGTTCATGGTGAGTGTACATAACAATCTGACCACAGCTGTACGCTATATAGCCAAAAGCAGACCCATATATGGGTCTTCCCCAAACCTCTGCCACAAAGTTGGAAGCACACGTGTTGTGTGATGTAGCATTAAAATGTCCTTTCACTGGCACTAAGTGCCATAAACTTGTTCCAGTACATCTGTGCGCCTGTGGGTAGTTATTCCTAATAATACATAGCAAGTAAACATGCTGAAAATGTTCAAAACCTTTCCATAGGACATTACAAAATTGCAGAAAAAAATAGTTAATTATATTCTGCCTCATGTTCTGTCTGATGGCCGATGGTCCGACGGTTAATGGCTAGTCATTTAAGAGTAAACAGTGAGTTTAGTAGAGCACATAGACAACACTGTTTTCTTTTCAGATAAGGCACAGGACCTCTTTAATTTAATGGGCCAGTCAAAATCTCACTACGGCAGCGACGCGAAGCCACAACGACTAAAAGGGCTACAGGGTACACATTAAGTCCAACAAAAGCTTGTACCATTTTGTTGCAAATGCTAATACTTGGTGTGGTGATGTGATGTGGCCTGATGCAAAACATGGTTGCTGTTACAATCCTTCTATTTTTAAACCATACTCTTCTTAGCATTTATTATCAAAAATCATGTCAAGCTTTTGAAGTGTTTATCTATATTTAATGTTGTGGAACATCTGCAAGACAAGTTCCTTTTATTTTATTTTTACTTTTAATGATTTTTTTTTTTAATGATAATCCTGTGGTGATAATATTGATGACTGCGGCTTGCTGTCTCTGTTGGTGACAGACGAGTAATAGCAGGCTTCTTTCTTCCTAGTTGTCTTGTATTATATTGTAATACACTGTCTAGCCAAAAAATAAATAAATAATAAGTCACTACCAGGATTTAACTATGCAAATAGACTTCCACTGGATAATTATTGCAGTGATTTATATCTTTCATCTGGCAAACAAGTTATTTAACTCTAACTGATGCAGCTTCTCATTTCTTCCTGTTTGTGGCAAATATGTCACTTTCTTTCAGAAGGGTAACATTATTCGCCCTGTAGGATTTTTCGGAGTGGGTCTGCTTTGGCAGTGGCTCCTGCATGCTTTTTAAAGCAGCTCCTCTTGCTGTCATGGCCAGTGGTTCCTCCCAGCTCTCCTTGGGTGTGTCCGACTTGACATCCGGCAGCCAGGGGCTTTCCCGGTTTTCCCGCCTGGGAGTCTTAACTTTGTGCACCCTGGCTTTTTCCTCTTTGGCCGAAGTCTTTTGGTGGCTGTCCTTGAATCAGCGATCAATGAATTCAGTTCTTGGCTTTAGACCTCGAGCTAAACCCCCCTACGTCGTTTTTATAGAGCATAAAAAGCCATTGAAGATGATCATCTACCAGCTCTGCCTGGTCTAGCGGCCCCATCCCTGAAGAAGGAGGATGCCGCCTACCTAGTGAGCCTATGAAGAGAGCAAGGAGTAACAAAAGATTAAGGCGCAAACCTGTCATTGGGCATCAAGCAAACAAAATAACTAAAAAGATTATTGTACATACATTTGAGTTAAGAACTGTATAATGCATTATTAAAACCTGAAGTGGTGAACCATCATTTTCGAGGAAGAAATGTGATCTAAAAGTTTTTTGTTTTTTTTGATGAGTGCATCTGGGTAAGAAGAGAGAGGCAGATGAAATGATGCAGTCATCATGCCTAGTGCTTACCATACAACCCTGTGTGGGCAGTGTTATGATCTATGGTTACTTCCGTTGATTAGGTCTGGGTATGGTAATGTTACAGTATGTGCCCAAAAGATGAGGTCAGCTGACGACCTGAATATATTGAATGACCAGTTTTTTCAATCAATAGATTTCTTTTAATCCTTCCCTAAAGGCACGGCTACATTCCAAGATAACAATGCCAGGATGTCATTTTCACACATGGATTGGCCACCACAGAGACCAGACCTTAACTCCACTAAAAAAAATCATTGGGACATGCCGCAGAAGGCATTCCGCAGGGGTCCGTCATCAAAACAAGATCTTGGAGAGAAATTTATGCGACTTTGGATGGAAATAAATGTTGTGACATTGCACAAGTTTATTGAAACAATGCCGCAGTGAAAGCATGGCATGATCAAAGCAAAAGACGGTCCAACAAAATTTTAGAGTGTGTGGCTTTTTTCTTTTTTTTTTTTTGGCTGGGCAGTATATATATCATTGTAATGAACAGTTTCATATGCATTCTTTTGCCATTTCGGCTCTGTTCACAATGCCATCTGGACAGCCTTGGCTACTGTACAATCACTTTGGCATGATTCCTCTCAGAGCTGTAAGAGGCTACCTAATGAAATTCCGCTAATAAGGTATTGGAACGGCCCAAAAGATGGCAACTGAGAAAAATTGTTGAGGCAAACAGTACAGAAATGCAGGGCAAGTTTTCTATCTTCCTTGATGTCCTTCATTCTAAGCTGTACACGTCTGTAAAGAAGTCCCTATGTACCTGTCCCTTTACACACTTTTCATTATGCTCAGCTAGCGTGAGGACTTGCTCATGTGTATAATCCCTCTGTACACACTGTTTGATGGGGTGTTCATTAGCAGGCTGCGTAGTGACCATCTGTAGACACACATACAGACTCATTACACTCACACCCATGCCTCTGTAATCCTCCGAGGCTGTGTTCTCTAATTAACTCCAGTATATGCTCTAATAGGGCTGGGAGCGTTCTGATAAGGAAAGTAATTGAAAGGCTAGATCCAGAGCAGGAGTGTCAAGAGGACCGTTTAGAGAGTGTGTATTTTTGGAGCTTGGGTGCTCTTGCTGAGCGTTAAAAGTTATAAAACAGCTTTTTAGAATTCATTTCACCAAAAATGACATTGAACAGCATCATATCCAGTAGATACAGTATGTATGCATCATGGAGATGAGTGCAAGCGTTTGCATTGTACATGGTTTTCGAATGCAGAACAAACTTCTTTCTGTACAATTTATCTACAGAATATAATTCCAAACTTAAAAAAAAAAGGAAACATGGATACAAAACAGAAAAGCATATTCTAGTGAAAAGCAGTAGATGTTTTGCCATGACCCGCTTGTGCTCCAGACATCATATCTGTTGTACAAGAAATCTTAAATTAAATGACCATGGATTTGCAAATTAATCAGACAAATTCAGGGTTTCAACAGAAATGGGAGAAAGGATCTTACAGTGAGAGACTATTAAAACTTGGACAATTTAAAAAGATGTTCAGAAAACTCAAAAGACATTGTAGAGTAGAGGTCGCCAACTGGCGGACATCGGTTTAGACGTGAATAAAATGAAGTATTTCAGCTGATTAAACAGAAAACTTGTGATGTACTGTAGCAGAAAAAAAAAATTAATCAAAGGATGAAAAAAAAAATGGTCGCAGTTCATTGATTCCAATGAACCTGAGGTTTTTGCAGCAAATTATATAATATTGTGTCCAATACTGTTTACAAAGCGAGTTATAAAGGGAGCACATTGAGACGCCATGTTTTCCTTGAAAAAAAAAAAAGTTTTTTTTTCATCTTTTTAAATCTGACATCTCATTAGTTTAGTCCATGGGATCAGAACCTATTAACTTTGTTTAAAGAACTAAAAGCAGTGAACCAGTGACAGGGTCATGTGATGCAGGTGGTCATTATGCTGATCAATGTATACATAAATGAGCACACTGTATGTATATGCATGTACAACTTTAAGAATGGGCTAACTTATTATGTGCACATGTAGTATTTAAAAAAACAAATGTGGTATTAATGAAATTTGGTTCATGACAAGAGCTCCTAAGTGTGTGTAAATTTATGCAAGAAGAGACTCACTAATGTGAACCTCAATCGGTCAGCTTAAAAAAGATTGTTTGTTCTGCATGGATTATTATTTTATATTAAACCATATACAGTACAACAGTGAAGACAAATACTGCATGACTAGCTATTCAAACAGGACCAGAGAAAGAGTTAGTGTTTGTATGTAATGGCTGAGCTGCATTATTGGAAGGTTTACTCCATGCAGTGCTGTTTTGTGACCTGAATGGCATTTACCATCATGCACACAAGTGTGAAAAACATTGGCATTTCCAAAATGTTCAACTTCGCTAAAAGATTGATAAATTACACCCAGTGAGTCATCTTAAAAGGAATTGCTGCTTTCATGCTGTATGCTTTGCAGAAGAATGAATTTTAAGAAATGGAGCACATTCTTTATTGTAAAAAGATAAGATAAACATCTCTTTACACTTCAAGCACAACCAATAGTTGGGTCTGTTTACATTTCTATCCACAATTGCACCCTTTCAAGCATTATTGTATACCCTGGGTAACGTTGATACCCCCAAATGAAGCTCTCAGATCTCAGATCAGTGACATATTCATTTGCAAGGCCGGCCTCAGGTGAGATTGTCGGTGGTGTGTCTGTCCCAGGACCAGCCGTATTGACATTATCTCTTTAAGAGCTTCTTTTATCCTTGTGGTTCAGAGTGCTGTCTCTTATCTTGGTGATGCACAAAGACCTCTCTATTCAGCTTATTTAAAGCAGGACCATCATGGACAGCTCTGAAGTGGAGGGAGGGATGAGTGTGTGTGACTGTGTGTGTGTGTGTTTGTCTGACACTGTGTGGATGAGTCTTGTGTAAATGGAATTTTCCACAGCAGAGCAGGGATAAGGTGAAGTAGTTGTGTGTGTGTGTGCGTGCATGTGTGTGTGTGTGTGTGTGTGTGAGAGATTTGAAGTTGTCATACTGAGTTTTCAGCCACATGATCATGTGTGTGAGAAAGAGAGAGAGAGAGAGAGAGAGAGAGATTGAGTTGTCCACGCTCTGCTGCCACTGCAGCCTCCTTGAATGCTGCCTCACATCTTCTACTTTGATGAGGCTGCTGGATCGATATCGTGCTGACCTACCAAACACCTGCTTCCTAATGAGAGGAGAAAAGAGAAAAGATGGATAGAGTAAAAGAGAGAAACACAAATTTAACGCTGATTATAGAATTTTACCCATGAGTCCTCCCAGTTGCCTCTAAAGGCACTTAAGGGATTTAAAAGTTCTACCCTGGAATGTTGGAGAAAATGGGAAAAGGTTCTTGATATTTTAGGCTCTAAATTAAATAAGAAACAAATATTGCACTCCTTTAAAAAAATGTAACAAAAATTTTGAGTGGGTTTGCCAAAGAGTAGAAGAAAGATAACGTAAGGTGGGGTTGGACACAAAGATAATGTGGGTTGGACAATTAGGGAGGGAACACATAATGTGGTGTAGCCAATTGGGGGTTGGACACAAAAATAATGTGAGGTGGTCGATTGGGGGTGGAACATGAAAATAGTATGGGGTGGCCAATTGGGGGTGGAACACGGAAATAGTCTGGCGTGGCCGATTCGGGTTGGGACACAGATAATATGGGGTGGCCAGTTGAGGGTGGAACGCAAACATAATATGGGATGGCCAATCAAGAGTGGCGAACAATTAATGATTTGGGGTGGGACAAAGAGAAAATGTGTAGTGATCTGTTAGGGGTGGGACACAGACATAACATAGGATCCCCATGTGCAGTGGGACACATAATGTGGGGTGGCCAATTGAGAGCGGTACACAACTATAATGTGGGATAGCCAATTCAGGGTAGGGAAAATTTAATTTAAGGTGGCAAATTGGGGGTGGGACAAAGATAATAAATGGTTGCAAGTTGGGATGGAACACATAATAGGACATTATTACATAATACAAAATGGCCATTTGGGGGTGGGACCCAGAGATAATGACGAGTGGCCAACTTGGGGTGGAACAAAGATATATTGCGGAGTGGCCAATTGGGGTTGAGACGCAGAGATAATGTGGGGTGGCCAGTTGTGGGGTGGGACACAGAGATGATTTTGGATAGCCAACTGGATAGGAATGCAGGTGTCCTGTGGGGTGGCCAATTGGGGTGAAACATAGAGATCATATGGGGTAACCAATTGGGGGTGGGGTACAGAGATAATATAGAGTGGCCAATTGAGGGTGGAACTCAGAGATAACTGAGGGTAAAACAAGGATACAATGTGGGGTGGCCAACTTGACTGGGGACCCAGAGATAATATTGGGTGTGGCCTATTGGGTTGACTACAGATTACACTGGGTGGTCATTTGGGGGTGGTTTACAGAAAAATTTGTGGAATGGCAAATTGTGGGTGGGAAACAGTTTCAATGTGGTGTGGTCAGATGGAGGTGGGACAGCAAGATAGAAGAAGTTGGGGGTGGTAACAGAGTGAGGTCAGATGATATAACAATGGTATGTTAATTTAAGGTTTATTTCTATTAAAATTCAAACTTTTTTTAAAGAGTACGCTTTTTCCCAATAGTACTCTAGATCCTACTTTATGTCTCTGGTAAAGGGTGGCAATTTCACCTGTTTTAAAAACGAAACTTGTTCATAAACAAGGATTTATAATAGACATAAAAGTTTCTGTATTGTCACAAATAAAATTCACTTCATTATCTTTCACCGCATGATGCTGGATATCATGTCTGCTTTTTTCTTTCTAAAGGAAACCCACTGCTGTTTTGTAAATACATGTGTTTACTTTGATATTGCATCATGGTACTGATGAAAATGGCATGGTTTCGGGTAGGGGCAAGGGTACAAAATATGTACAAATGCATACAAAATATTGAATACTTTTTACATAATGCTGTGCTTATTTGGGGTTTAATGTCCTGAAACTACACAAAATACCCCATAGCAATGACTTTGAGGGCAAATCAATATAGTTTGCTTAATTACTTACAAAAAAAAACAAGTATTTGCTTTCATTGTTGTGAAACCTCTAAATAAGTAATTTTTTAGAGAGGGGAGTGAAAACTTGACCAACAGTTTTTTAAAAACCTTTTTTTTAATGTTTTTGGTGCTTAATGTTTTTTACTAAGAGATCACCTCGGCACTTATTTCTTGGCACCCCTCTGCCCTTGTATTACAACAGCGCTTTATCATGACAGATGTAAACGGTCAGATTTTGGTTATGATCACACTGCATTCTGGTGATAATACACTGTTTCTGATACACTGGTAGCGTTGGTTTCAGTGACCTATGCACCCACTTGTCAATAATTCACTACCACAGCCCACAATATAAATTTAACATTACCACAAAGACAGTGTCGGCAAAATGCAGGTTAATCTATATGTTATTTCAAACTCATCTACTTCATTCTGCAATTTGGGCAATCTGGAAGCCAAATTATAGGAGATGTTTATATCCTTAATCAAGTGTAATTAAAAGTCTCTAAATACGTTCGTGCTGTGAAACCTGTGTGAAATGAGAGCAAACTGTAATTAAAGTGAAATGGTGTAAAATCTTTTTTTTTTTTTTAAAAAGCAATCTCTCTCTCTCTCTCTCTCTCTCTCTCTCGCTAAATCATGCCTTTGCAGGAAAGTTAAAACATCATGCAACATTTTCTTGCTCTGTATGAGATCGCTGCCCCAATGTACACCTCCAGTCTTAACCAGATACCTTGTCAGCTACTATCCAGGGAGGCTGAAGGCTATCAAATGCTTTCTCTAAGACATGCGAAACCAGCCACCTGCATCCTTTTTGAACCGCTGCTCAAGTTTGGAGGAAAGCTTTATCCTCTATTTTCTGCATACATGAGCTCACAGATGTGCATTATTGGCTGGAGTTGCTCTAATTGAAAGATTTTCAATCGAGTTTGCTCCCTTGGACAGCATTGCCATAGACGGCTGTGGTAGTGACGAATTCAAATTGTGAATATCATATCATATATCATACTGTGTATGGTTGTGACAAATAACATTTTAATTTTAATTTTAAAAAATGCCTGATTACATATAAAAACATATCTTCTTTGCAACAGAGTGATCATGTTTTAAGGAGTAAAGAATGTCTTCTCTTTGTTTCATGATCTTAAACTTATTTTTTATGACTGCAAGCATCTTGGCAGCGCGCTGCTCAGGGAACTCGGCAGCACAGCTGAGCTTCTTTATTCATACTTCTGTCCTTGGGATGGTAATCTTACAATAAAACAAAACTCCCTGCAAAACAAATTACGTTGTGGCTGTTATTCTCATTCGCCTCTTTCTGTTCAGCTTCGGCCTTACAGCTTTGGCCTTGCAGCTTTGGCTCACAGCAACACACATGCTCAGTTCACTTCTTAGGGCAAGATGAAAAAACAGTGAGAAATCACATAAATGCAATTAAGACAACAGCGCTCAGGTGCGCCAAGTTAGTCATTATCTCTCGCTCGACCCCAAACTCTTTTGTTCTTAGTGTAGTGTCATGCTTCAAGCTGCGTTCTACACCAACTGGTTGACCAACGGTACGTGCAAAATGATCAAGAACAGGAAATAAGAGATGAAAAGAAGGAACTAAAGTTATGAGTACCATTCCAGCTATAATTGTGACATTAACTTTATTCGCGTTTTCAATATTATATATATATATATATATATACTTATTATTAATAAGCGTTCACTGACCTTGATTTACAACATAAAAATAAAAAAACAAAGAATAAATTTTAAATAATAAATCCCAAAAAGTCAATTTTAAGTGCCATAGAAAGGGTTAAAATTGTTCCAATCATTTTCTAGGCTAAGGTTGCCTATAGCAGTGGTTCTTAAAGTGAAAGCATCGGGGATGCAAACCTTATTAAAGAACAGAGTCGGTCTATACATAAATGCCAGCTTGCACGTAATGTCTTCATTCAGTAAATGGTTAGGGATTCGCATGCTCTATTTCCTTGTAACATTTTTGTACAAGGTTAAATAATGGTGTTGAAATTAATTTGTACTGAGTGAGTCAGTGGAAAGAATTAGGGGTCTCTGGCTATAAAATGTTCCAGGATATAGGAAATACTTTTGTTTGTAGTGTGTATCTTGCCTTGTGCCCCAAGTTGCCTGGGATGGGCTCAATGCCCTCAGTGACCCCACACAGGAAAAACAATATAGATGCATCCATTACTTTGCAGGAGTATTGTCCCAGCATTGCCTGCCATAAACCCTACTCCCATTGTAGTTTTGAAGACCGATGAACTAAATGAACAGGCATAATAAAGCCCTATAAGTCAAGTAGACGAACTTGAAATACAGGCTCCATTACCAGGCATCGTATACATCTGTCTTTCCACTCCACTCTTATCTCCTGCTTTGTCCTTGCCCTGATGGCTGCCTGCCTAATGAGGATTGGTGCTGTTTTAAACATGAAATTGGAATTCCAGCTGAGAGCAATCGATACGCTTCCATTATCTCTCCATGTAATGATGCCGACTCTCTTCCTCGATTCCCCCCTACACACACATACACACACTTCCTGTCTCAGCACATTTCCTGATTTCTGATATTAGCAGTGAGGAAGTTTATGAAGTATTGGCTCCCAGGGGGATCTCAGTGTACTCACCTTACAGATTACCTACACACATCAGACAGGAAATCGAGACACTATTCTATTCACCTCTGTGCCTGATCGTTTCAAAAACGGTAGCGATTTGGGTATGTATTTGACAAATTCAATCACTTAGCAGTGAATACTGTAAATGTTTACGGTCATACTGATAAGGCTAATTAGAATCAATTGATTCAGGATGACTGGACTTTCGGTGCAATCTCGAAGAAGTTTTATGACTTGACCGATTTTCAATGTTATGAAGCTCCTTGAATGAGCACCTTGTGATATTTAAAACTTACCTTCAGCCACCAATCTTGTGTCACTCTCTAGAAGGGTGCCAATAATTATGCCAACAATTTACACCAAAAAGGGATATCTGCGTAATATGCATAAATATCACAGAATAAATATCTGCTCATGATCGAAAACACACAAGCCTGTTAGTAAAGCCTGGTGGAGGTGATGTCAAGATTGGACTTGCATGGCTGCTTCTGGAACGGGCTCACTAATCTTTATTGATGATAACTCATGACGGTGGCAGCAGAATGAATTCAGTGTACAATAATAGCCTGTCTGCTAATCTACTGAGAAATATTAGGAAGAATTAGGGAGAACTTGCAGCAAGACAATGACCTAAAACACACTGCCAACACAACAAAGGACTTCATCAGGGGGAAAAAAAAAACGAGCAGAAGGTTTTAGACAGAAGTTATAACCTGATGAGAGACACCTTCACCTCCACCCAAGAAAAAAAAAACCTGTAGGAAGCTGCAGTACAAGACTGGAAATGAATCACACACACAAAAAAAAAGTTTGTTTTGATGAAAATGCTTTGATTATGGTTTCCTTATGATCCTGGAACCACACTTTTATTTTTTGAGCAGTGCAATATTTTCTGGGAAGTAAAACTCATAGATGTAATAACCTGTTCATTCAGGTCGTCCGCTGACTTCATTTTATTGCCACACAACATTGCTGAGCCTAAACCTGAGCAACTGAAGCAACCCCAGATTATAACACTGTCTCCAGAGGCTTGAACAGTGGCCACTATGCATGATGGGTGCATCGCTTCATGCGCTTCCCTTCTTACCCTGACGCATCCATTCTTCTGGAATAGAGTTATCAGACCACATGGTCTTTTTCCATTGTTCCACAGACCAGTCATTATACTTCCTAGGAAACTGAAGCCTTTCTTCCATGATATTTCCCATGAAAGAGTGGTCGAACAGCTTTTTAGTCCCAATCCCATGAATTCTCATCTCACTGCGTCCATATGGAAATGTTCCTACAGTACTTTCACTATTAAACATAACCGTGATTCCCAAGTGTTTGAGTGATCTCTGATCACGGTCATTCCTCATTTTTTTTAATATCCTTCCAGGCTTTCATAACATGTTGGACAGCCAATGGGGACAATAATGGGGACAATAATCTGACCCTTCTGAAATTGTGATGTCTTGCAGCCAGACAGTGTAAGTTAACACGTTAACACATCAGGATGTAAAGTATATACAGTATCTCACAAAAGTAAGTACACCTTCACATTTTAGCAAGCACTTTTTTATATGTTCTCAAGAAACAATACTACATAAATGCAAATTGGATATACTTTGCAGCCAGTGTACAGCTTGTATAGCAGTACAGATTTACTGTCCTCTAAAAATAACTCAACATGCAGACTTTACTGTATAAATAACTGGCAACAAAAAGGAGTACACCCTAAGTGAACATGTCAAAACTGTATGCAAAGTGTCAATATTTTGTGTGAGCAACATTGTTATCTAGCATGGCCTTAATCCTCCTGGGCATGGACTTCACCAGAGCTGCACATGGACAGTAGTTGCTGGGATTCTCTTCCACTCCTGCATAATATCATCACGCATCACAGAGCTGCTGGATGTTAGACACATGGCGCTTTGCAACCTTCCACTTGAGGATGTCCCAAAGGTGCTCAATCGGGTTCAGGTCTGGAGACACACTCGGCCACTAACAAACACATAAATGTGATGAATAGGACATGTGAATTTAGATGGTTAAAGATGTACAGCTGTTATCACTTAGGGTGTACTCACTGTTGTTGCCAGTTATTTTGACAATAATGTCAAAATATATACAGGGGTTGGACAATGAAGTGTTGGAGGTTTCATGGCTTAATTTGACCAGCCTGTTGGCGGCCAATCTTCATTGATTCACATTCCACCAGTAGGTTCAGAGTGTGATGGTTTAAATAGCAGAGTAATAGCACAGTTTTGCTTATAATATTGCAATGCACACAACATTGAGTGACAAATTAGAGTTCAAAAGAGGACAAATTGTTGGTGCGCGTCTCGCTGGCACATCTGTGACCTACAGTAAACAGCTTTTAAAGTCTTTGTGATGTATCAAGCGCCACGGTTCAGGGTAATGTCAGCATACCACCAAGAAGGACGAACTACATCCAACAGGAGTAACTGTGGACGCAAAAGAAAGCTGTCTTAAAGGGTTGTCCGGGTGCTAACCCGAATTGAATTCTAACCTCACTGCATAATTAAATGTGCACCTCAACTGTCCTGTTTCCACCAAAACTGTTTGTTGGAAGCTTTACAGGGTCAGAGTACTGTACAGTACATGGCCGGGCTGTTATAGCCAAACCTTTGGTCACTTGTGCCCATGTCAAACGTTGGATTCAATGGTGCTGAAAATCTTGGGCTATGGACATTGTAAAGCATGTATTGTTCTTTGATGAGTCTACCTTCACTGTCCTTCCCACGTCTGGGTGAGTTACGGTGTGGAGAAGCCCCAACGAAGCGTACAACGCAGACTGTTGCATGCCCAGAGTGAAGCATAGGGATAGATCAGTGATGGTTTGAGCTGCAATATCATGGCATTCCCTAGGCCCAATACTTGTGCTAGATGGTCGCGTCACTGCCAAGGACTACTGAACCATTCTGGAGGACCATGTGCACCCAATGATTCAAACATTGTACTCTGAAGGCGGTGCCGTGTATCAGGATGATAATGCACCAATACACACAGCAAGACTGGCGACAGAGTGGTTTGATGAACGAGAAATTTAAACATGAAGTTGAACATCTCCCATGGCCTGCACAGTCACCAGATCTAAATATTATTGAGCCACTTTGGGGTGTTTTGGAGGAGCGAGTCAGAAAACGTTTTTTTCCATCAGCATCACATAGTGACCTGACCACTATTCTGCAAGAAGAATGACTCAAAATCCCTCTGGCCACTGTGCAGGACTTGTATCTGACATTCCCAAGATGAATTGATAATGTATTGGCCACAAAAGGAGGCCCTACACCATACTAATGAATTATTGTGGTTTAACACCAGACGTTTCAGTTTTATTGTCCAACACCTGTATATATTGGCTAGATAGATTGACAGATAATCATCCTAACCCCAAATGTCTTCAGTGTATAGCAAAAAAAAAAAAAAAAAAACACCTTCAGTTCTAAATCTTTCCAAACCGTTTGTTGAAAAAAATAAATAAACAAAATGCTAACTTTTCTACCCCCCACCACTTATGATTGTTATTCTTCTGTGGTGAGGTTTTTCCAGCCATCTGCTCTATTTTGGTTTTCCACACTGTCAAAAACTGACTGGTTCTAATTTAAGTGGGGAAGCAGCATGGAGTGGATGGTGAAGTTGGGTCAGGAGTGTTACGTGTTGTCACGTTATAAATAAATAAATAAATAAATAAGAGCAAATGTAGCTGTAGAACAGCTTTTTTTTCTTCATTTAAACTTGATATAAGAGGTTAATCCCAACTGTTTAGACTGGATTAAGCGCTACTGTGAAACGAAATATAGCCACTTGTATCTGAGAATTTATCTCTGATAATCAAGCACTAAAATACACACACACACACACACACACACACACACACACATATATATATATATATATATATATATTCAGCTGAGATGATTAGAACCAGAGGCATGTGGTGCTCATGTGTTCCACTTGGCACCATGAGCAAGTGGTCATAGGGGAGGATAAGAGAGTGAGAGAGAGAGAGAGAGAGAGAGAGAGAGACCCATGAGTGTGCGTGGCTGCTCTCCAGCACATTTTTGCTGTAAATGAACATCTCAACAATGATCACATGATGCTATTTAAGCAAAGGCAACTGGCTCTGCTCCAGAACCCGATAAGGTGCATTATGGAGAGAGTGCCTTTATATTTGCCACATATTTTCTGACGATTAATGAAAAACATATCCTCAAATTCCATCATTGTTCATGACTGAGTAATTGTGTAGATACTTTTTTTTATTACTGTTTTGTATCAAGGTCATGCATTTCAGGACGTTATTTGTGCCAGTACAATGCACAAAAGGGTGTGTGGTTCTGCTCCAGTTCACGAATCACACAAGAGCACCTGTGGAGGTTTCGATCTCGAGATGTTGTCATGGTAATTGCTAAACACAGGTTCTCTCTGAAGTGATAATGGCTGCACCCGACTCCCTGCAAAGACTACACCCTTTAACATGAGAATGGATCCAGCTTTTTTTTTTTTAAGGTAAAAAAACAAAACCTAGAGACCATGTTAAAATAGTTTTGGGGAGTTGTGTAATCACTAATGCTTGTCCATCATGTACTTATTGCAAATTTGATTTATGACTAGCTATCCCTAACTATTTTTTTGGTCTAACTATAACTAATAACAATTTTAATTGGTTACAGCCTGATTTTATTAACAGGAATAGATCACTATGACATGAGTTCAAGTTTTCACAAAGTTTTCTTTGTGAAAACAAGTTTTCTTAACTAGAGATAAACTATGCGGACTTTATGGATAAAATTATCTGGCCAAACCTGGAATGACATTGTATTCAAATACTTAGTTAAGTTAAGCCTTTATTTGTCACATATACATTACAGCACAGTGAAATTCCTTCTTCGCATATCCCAGCGTAATTGGGGTCAGCCATAATACAGCGCCCCTGGAGCAGATAGGGTTAAGCGCCTTGCTCAAGGGCCCAACAGTGGCAATCTGGTGGAGCTGGGGATCGAACCGCTGATCTTCCGATCAGTAACTCAGTGCCTTAGCCTTAGATTTTGCAGTGTTTCTGTGGGAGTTTGTGCTCATTTATTCAGCATTCATGAGGTCAGGCACTAATGTTTGATGAGAAGGCATGGCTTACAATCTTCGTTCCAGATCATCCCAAAGATGCTCAATGTTGTTGAGGTCAGGGCCATGTGTGGGCCAGTCAAGTTCTTCCACACCGAACTCATCAATCCATATCTTAATGGTTCTTGCTTTGTGAACTGGGAGACAGTCATGTTGAAATAGAAAATGGTCTTTCTCAAATTGTTGCCACAAAGTTAGAAGCATAGCATTGCCAAAATATCTTGGTATGCTGAAGCATTTAGTTTGCCCTTCACTGAGTATTGAGGCCATGATTGAAACATCTGAATTCAATAATTAACAGGTTTGGCCAAATACTTTTGTCCATATAGTGTATATATTGATTCTTGTTTTTTTTTACCCCTTCTGTGTGCTTATCACAAAAAAAATCATCCAGACTCAGAGACTAGCCGTATAACTATGACCTTGCTTTGGGCATCCAGGAGTGAAAGCTCTGGAACACATTTCGATCAGAAGAAAAACGAAAAAGGGAAAAAAATCATATGAAACTTCTGAGTACAACAAATGAGCGTAAATGCTCATTCACCCAAGGAGTGATGTGGCAGCGCTTTAATATTTTAACCGCACGCTGCGCCTAAAGATATTGTTTAGAAGATTCTCCTTTTAATCAACATAATCAATATCACACTGACTAGCTGAGCGGTGTCCCTGGTAGAGCTCAGCACTTTATACCTGCACTGCATACCTGTCACCACTGTTATATGCTGTATATATACTGAGAATATAAATATGAGAAATATGAGTTTTTTGGTGGGGGTATCCTGTATGGGGTTCCACTACTATGCAAAGTCCATGCATGCAGACCAGAGGTGAGACCCTGGAGGTGTGAGCAAACAGGGCTAACCATGGAGCCACCTTGTCACCTGGAGATATCTATATTAATAAAAGAAATGTTTTGTCTGAACATTGGTCAGAACTCACGCTTTCGATATCTTTACATTTCACACATTGGAGGCCTCAGAAAAATGTTCTGTCTGTACGTCAGTCGAGACAGTTATCTGTCTGTATGTCAGTTTTGCATAATGCAAAACTGGTTGGACAGAATTTACTGAAACTTTTGCAGTACTTGGATATCTGCCTGAAATTCAACCTGTGCCGTAAGTGAACTAAAAATCTTGGGCTATAGTGTTGTTAACGAACAGTTATATGGCGGATTTAATAATCTATTTTAAAAAAAGGCTACTAATAAGCTACTAACTTACTTTAAGCAAACACCTGCACTAATAGATATTCATTAGAAAAGCTAAACTGGATTAGTTAACTGGATTAGTAAACTTTATTATTAGTTGATATTTTCACTGATGAACAGCGCTGAAGTGGTATTAGTGAATTTTAACACGCTGGAGTCGTTTTAAGACAAAAATGGATCATTATTGGATCTACTTTTTAGATTTATTATCTGTGATTCACTCTCCGATTTCTGAACGGAGTGTGTATTTGGCTATTTGGTATATTTACACTGGTATTATAGAAAACCATGTTTCATTTTGGGTTTTAACTACACTGAAGTCTACTTGGCCCACACCTGAGGCAGGTTCAGGAGAGAGGGCAGCCCTGGGCTGTCACAGAATCGTGTCTCTTGTCCCTGAGAATGATTAGCTAAAACACGCCGCCTTGTGGCCACTACCGGAGCATGGTTTTTCTGTCCCCTTTTTTTTTTTAAACCAAGACAACACTCCAAAAAAAAAAAAAATCGATGAGATGGAGTTTGGATGGAGAAGAGGAAAAGTGGAGGGCTGTCAAAGATAGTGATTTTTCCCCTGCTCTTGTAACCAACCGACTTTCTTATTTAATTGATCCTCGGGGATCCGGCGCGAGCCCTCCAAGAGCCGCGCGCCTTTAATTGGCTCTCGAGCTCAACTCAGGCAAACAATTAAATCACCGAAAGCTCGCGCGCGCAGCCTTTTTTTTTTTTTTTTTAAAGGGACGCACACGCGCGCGCGCACACACACACACGGCAGCAAACTCAAGTAAAGAAAACGGTCCGTCACGTGACGCTTTTTCCCACTTCAGCAACCTGTTCCATAAAAAAAAAAAAAAAAAAAAAAGAGATGTTTCTGGCGTCCGCCCCTTCCTCGCGCACTCACTCAGTCTGTGCGCGCGCGCACACACACACACACGTACATGCTCAGACACTCTGTGGCCAGCGGAGCGGTATAACACAGTCGCTCTCTCATCACACTCCCAGAGAATCTTAATATCCAGCGAGTCGTACCGGCGCGCGCGTTCCGTCAAGAAACAAATCTGTGCATTATTATTATTTTTGTTATTATTATCAGCACCAAGGATTTTTTTTTAAAGAAAAGATAAGAAAAAGCAAACTCGCCTGGGAGCCGCTCTGATGTGGATGTGACATGATTTTATGGAGATTATGATAGAAAAAAAAAAACTTTCCGGAAAGAAATGTCTTCATGTCGTTTCGGCGCGCGTGCCTAGGAGAGTGCGCACGAGCCAGGAGGATATCTGACTTACTCTTCCCTGCTTGCCTTATCCAAAGTGGATTTATTTTATTTTAATTAATTAATTAATTAAAAAAAATTTTTTTACCCCGTACGTCGTTTTATTTAATCCGAGGTGGACATTAAATTACACTGGAGGCGTCGTGCGGAGCTTCCACGCCGGGAAAAGGTACGACATGTGCATGTGCTTAAAAAAAAAAAAAAAAAATATATATATATATATATATATATATATATATATATATATATTATTGTTCAAGTTATACAGAAAACTGTAACAAACCCGCCACGCGCCTGCATGAACCACCAAACATCACATAACAAGGAACCACAACATCAAAGAAATCGTTAGGAAATAAGAATGTTGTATGTAACGTAAGGCAGTGATGCACGCGCTCTCGATGTGCATCACTATGTCCTCGTGCGTTCTGTTCGAGCGCGCGTGAACATACGGCACACCGCACGCGCGTCCCTGTATTCGAAGTTTTGAACGTTGCTTTCTCTCTCTCTCTACCTTCTTATATTTATGCTTTCATTGATTGACTTTTTTTGCTGCAGAAGGCAAACTTCTAAGTGCAAAAGAAATGTCTGCATTTAATGTAGACTAGAATTTTTGTCCACGCGCCAACTTCACGCGCTGCTCGAACCCGTGCACATATTTCATCTACACTCACCGCCTCTGTAATCATGTTTATTTTTTAAAAGGATAGTCCGTGCACTCTAATATGACCATCCCGCCCTTAAGCTCTGCGGATAAAAAACCCCGGGGATCACTCGACGTCGCGAGCTGCACCCGGTATTTGCCGGCGCGCGCGTCTCACTCTGCTGTGCTTGTGGCTCTCCGCAGGTGATGAGGCAACGCGGCTGAACATGGAGCTTTTCTGGATTTTATTCTTCTCCGTCCTGCAGCGCTTCACACGAGCACAGGGGGTTTACGGTAAGAACTTTGAAAGAGATCACCGCTCCGTGCACGCGCGAATCGGATGCAAGAAACGAATTACTAGATCGGATTAAGGTCAATTAATCGTAACGGTCCTGCTTTAGGGCTCGTGGTGGACGTTCATGCGTACGTGCACACCGTTTCTGCATGCCTGTCATGCAACAGTGTATAACAAAATATATTTTTTTATAATATTAATAAGCTTTGACTCAGGAATACCACGTGAGCCGGTTTCCCTAATTAACCAATTAAGGTAAACAATCACTGACACTAGGCACGAGTTCAGCACTGGCGCGTTACACTTTGTTAAATTGCACAGCAAAACTTGTATTGTCTTCAGAAAACTGTATTGATAAAAGAATGCATACACAGCACATGGGTATAGAGGGTAAGAAGTTTGGAGAGGTGTGTGTAAAAATGATGAGAGGTTCTGGACTAAGAAAAAATAAATTGCCTTAATGCACAAAAAAAGTGCACTGAAGTGTAACTTTAACAAAACTTGTTGCACAAGTATCTTTTTACATTTTTAATGTTTTATAGAAGATTTAGAATACTGTAAATTTAAAACAGAATCAAAGAGTGGTTTGAAAAAAACAGTATACTTTTATGTTAAAAACAAAATCTAACTTCTGTTAAAATAATTGGTTTTGAAAGTCACATGATTGGGCAATATCAGAAGACAGTGGTTGGCTAAAAGAAATATTTTTTATATTTAAAATAAACCCAACCAAAAAAAGAAAAAAAAAAATCAGAAGCGGCAAAAATCTTGCATTCTGTCCTCGTTTGCTGAGAAATCTGGACACATGGTTCGTCTCAGAAAGAAGGAAGCACAGAGTTCAACTAAATGTATGCAATGTTGAGTGCTTCTTGGTACAACATTTTATTGTTATTTTTGTGATCTTGTTTGTTCTGCTTTAGTAATGATGTGTTTTTCCATTTGATAGCCATACATGACAGGTTGCTGAATGTTTTTTAGGATAGTTCTAGAAAAACTGAGGAAAAAACTAGGGTGCGACCCACTTCCAGGAGAACCTGAGGTATATTTGTTTTTCTCGTAAGTCCATTAAGAGCGAATCGCCGGTAATAGACAATAACATGTTTTTAGTGGTATCCGAAAATGTAACCTGTGATGTTGACCTTTGCTCAAACTCCTTGATTAACCATGAATCTACTATAATGCGTCGATAACCCAAAATCAAAGCATAGTGCTGGTGAACTGAGCTGAAGCGTCATCTGGAACACTCATGGGTTCTGAGTATGATTTGTGAGCGTAAGCTGTTTTATTTTATCCTGTGGGAAGGGCTTTGGTAAAGGATGTTTTAATCTTGTCCCGTTGATCAGGCGTTAAATTGACCGTTGCTGTTGCTTTATGAACGTCAAAGAGGATGGACAGTGTTAATAGCCGTTGCAATCTCAGCTCAGCTTAATAAAGTGCTTCTAGGCTTGCGCCTTAAATTGCTTCTTAATTAATCAAGTAATTGCCCTCTAATGAGCCTAGTGGGCTTTACTGCTCCCAAATGGATAGGTCATGCATCCATCAGCCTGGGGACAAACTTGAATGTCCTTGTCTGAAAGAGAGGGAGAGAGAGAGAGAGAGACAGACTGCCTGTTGTATCATGCTGAAGGGAAAATTTTGCTGCTTTGGTTTGAGATCAATGCAAAGTTCTTTAGCCTGATCACCTTTATCCTTCTCTTCTGATGAGACTCGTCTCTTCCAGGATGTCTCCGCCCCCAGTTCACAGGGGACAAACAGCTCACTGCATGGTTTGATGATATAAATCATATGCTGTGGGCTTCACTCTTACCAGACCTCACCCCAGTTTAAGAGCTATGGAGGATTTTGGGTTGTTGGTTTAGACAGCACTCTTCACCACCACCCCATCATCATCATCAGAACGTTACAGAGGAAAACAGTTCGAAAGAGCCTTGCTCGTTCCTCCAGTTCAGGTCCGGAGTTGTGTACTGTACAGTGTGGGCTAAAATAATAAAACCAACATAATGGTATACCTGCAAAGATATGGATTTTAAAACCAGGAGAAAATCAAAGACACATTTATTTCTATGTTGTTCTTATGAACTACTGAAGCTCAAGAATTCTATTAAAAAAAGAAAAAATCCAATATTTAGCGGTGCCCTAGTTGGTACATTTACAGCTCTAGGGTATGGGGTTCGATCCTAAGCTCTGGACTCTGGACTATTTATTCTCCCTGTCTGTGTGTACGCCTTTCCTCCGGGTTCCACCCATCTCTCAAAAACTTTGTAATTGCACCACCTTATTTCTTTTTCTCACTTCTTTTCTTGGCTTCTTCGGTCATCCCTCTGAGGAAAAATTCAGTGTAGGGAGGCAATAAGGACTGGAGGAACTTGGAAAATCCATATTCACCTAATGAGATTTATTTTAGAGTCACTTCTACAGTAAATGACGCGTTTCCCAGATGTATTAACTGTTTGGTTAATTACCGTGATGAATTTGTGGCTTATTTATTTATTAATTATTTTTCATGCTAAGAAAGGTGGTGTTTTATACATCAGGATCTAAAAGTCTTCTCTGTCCTTCATGTCACTGAGCGCTTTATAAGAACTTTTTTTTAAAGATGGCAGAAGTGAGCTGACTTGCAGGTAACAGGCTGTAAGATAGAATTTTTGCCTTGATGTTAATATGATTTTTTTTGTGTTTAAATCATCGGTGAACTTAAAATTTTATTTTTTTTCATGAAAAATCTCAAAAGCTATTCGAGTTTAAAAAATGTGGAAAAGAAAATGGCAGAGGAGATAATTAAGAAAAGAAAACCACAATCAAAAAGTTTCACAATTCTTTCTTCTTTTAATGCTCTTTTTACGTTGGTTTTACGAGGGCCTTTCAAACTTGCCAGCGGTTTCATTTATCACAGGACTTTAAGTGTACATGCCTTTTTTTCCCGTTGGCAGCCAATATTTACGTCCTAATTATCACAGTTGAGGTTTTTAATTTGGTTGTTTATAATCTTTAAAAATGCTATGTATTTTTACTTCCTCCTCAACCCGAGGCCACTTTTTATCTATGACTTTTTTTTTCTACTTTAGCGCCAGTGTACACATGCACGAGTTGATCAGGATCGCGGATAGATAAGGCATGGCAGGTAATTCCTTATCTATCTAAATCCTTTGGCATTGTTTTAATAATTTTTACTCTTTTATTTGTTTAAATGCAAATATTTAATCATAATTTTCAACTATTAAAACCTAAAACTTTTTTTTCTTTCTTTATTGTAATTAATGGTTCAATGGTAGGTTTTTCACCTGCCCACCATATGCCCAAAGATAAGATAAGACAAAATATATAATTTAAGGAAAATAAAAATGAGAAAAAACAAGCTGTACGAATATGAAAAATTATTTTCTGTACAAATATAGATAAAAAAAAAAAGGATAAGGTTGCATCAGGAAGGGCAAACGGTGTAAAACCTGTGCCAGGTTGTGTGCCGATCAGATGGTCTGCTGTGGCGACCCCTCGACAGGAGCAGCTGAAAGACCAGGTACAACATTGTAAATGATTTCGCACAGCCCACCTGCAGTACCTTTCTGGCCCACTGGGTGGCCTCGGCTCACATTTTGGGGAATGCTGTGCTAATTCTTAATTCAATTTACGATACCCGCTGTATACAGTTGAGCGGTGGCACTTTGCCATCGCGGGTCGCCTCGCTTCCTTACGGCTCCACGCTCCCCAGGATGATGTGTCTGGATGTTGTTTATCTTTGGGTTATCTTGGTTCCTGCCACCTTGAAAAACATGTAATTAGGTGAATTAGGGACCAAATTTCCCATGGGTGCGAATGCTTGCATGACGTGTAGCGGTTTCCTGGAATAGGCTCCACAGCACCACTGATCAGGAGGTAAAAGAACGAACGCTGGATCTGTTGTAGCCACGTAACCTTGTAGCCTGACTCTGGTTTATTTATCTCTGAGTGGTCCAGATTTAAGCATCAGTTTCTGTGCAGTTTATATTCGTATCGTCCACTCATCCCTCTTTCTTCCTTTTCAAGGCGGAACGAAAATCCAAGGAGTGTTTCAAGTCGGGCTAACCTTTTAAAAGAAGTTTAGCAGGAGAAAGGCCACTGCTGAGGTTTGAGCTAGTGATGAGTGGTTACCTACAAGTGCTGACCTTTTCACTGAACTCTGGTTAAAGCCAATCCTTTCTTGTGGTGAGGCCGGTTGGCATTATGAAATGGAACAGCGTTGTGTGTGTGTGTGTGTGTTTGTGCGCGTGTGTGTGTGTAAACGAGCTGTGTCCAAGAACAGTTGGCATGTTATGACTAATGCATGAGGATGAGATAGCAATATAAACCTTACAGGGATCCCTATCTCTCACCTTCTCACTTATTCATGCTTATTTCCCAGCCGTTCATCTCGTGTCCTCGTCGCTCGCTTGTTTTCATTTAATTACGTCCTCTACGTACTCCGTTACTCTTGCCCTCGTATCTTATTGTATTTTCCCCCCCATTTTGTTTGTGTCATCTCCCTCTCACTCTGCTGGAGGAAGAGGACCGCATGTGCTCGCTGTATTCTCAAGCACAGGTGGGATATAATATTTTTGGATAGATTTATAATTGACCAAAACCATAGGGAAGTACTGCACTGCCGTCTCATCTGTAGGCTCGCAGAAGCAGGTTTCCACTACACCAGGCTTCAATTACTCTCGGTAATTTAAAACAACGAAAAGTTGATGAGCCGGAACACTCGTACCAGTGCCGAAGCGCCGCTCTGGATTGTTCCGCACAGCTTTGCTCGATAACTGCAGCATAGATTGGCAGATTAAAATAGAAACCCGTTTTACGATGCTCCCGCATTTCATGATGCCGTGCATATGCAGCCCTTTATACTGAATATTGACTCATCATCTGCAATATTAAAAGTCTGGATCCACAGGCATTGTTCCTTTATATGAAAATGTGATGTATATTTCCCCTTTTAATTCAGATTCAAGATGGCTTTGAAACTAAAACTAAAAGATAGAATAGAACCAGATCTTATTCAGTTAGTTTTTTTCCTTCCACCCCCATTCCAGAGTTCATCTGAAGTCAGTAGTCTCGCAATCGGCCCAGAATAATCGTTGCACTAAAAGACGGAATCGTCTCTGTATGGAACAACATCAGTTCTGATACATTAAGAAATGTTCAAAATTCTAGTCTTCATCTTAATCCCCAAGTGATGCAAAGTTAGCGGTTGTCAATTTGAGCATTTGCGGCATTTTATACTTTGAAAATACATTTTTGCTCATGCATTCAGAATTTTGTTCCATCATTTTTGTAATATGAACCTCAACAACATATGTGTTCATTAGGTTTATTGCTATCTGAGAGACGTGGCTCAGCGAACCTCATTCACATATGTAGACGCTGTAACAGCACATTTTAAAGGCTTAGTAAAATAAAGGTATTTGGAGGTATGTAAAGGGGTCACGTGGGGGTGGGGGGGGGGACTATTGGGGGATAGTAGTCCCGCTAAAACATTAACATTTTGGCATTTCGCGGAAGCTTAAAAGAAACGATGCAACCAAAACTGTAGCTGATGTGAAATAAAAGCTTGTATCTAATACAAATGAGAATGAATGAGATTTTGTCCCCTACTATGAGACCTCGTATGAGAAGAACCCCGCCTCGTGCTTGCTGCTCATTTCTGCTGTGTCTCAGCAGTAGCATAGACACTGAAACGGCGCAATTGGAAAAGAAGTGAAACGAACTAAATTTGGTTTATAAGGATTATAATATTCGTGGTGTATTTCAGCAAGAGCGTAAACAGACACTCTCTGGGGGGGGGCTATGAAACATGTTAACTTTGGTATAAGAATGTAGATGTAGGACCTTTTTATCAACCCTTTAATTTCCTGTTTCCCAACCCAATAAACCCTTTTTTATTTGCAGAGAGCTGCTGGCTAGGTGAAATAGTAAATAAGTGAAAGTAGTAAAAATGGGACTTTTGTATGTTTCCATGTAGAACTGGTTAGACAAAGTACGCAGAAAAATGTGCCTGAGTAAAAGTATGAGCAAAACTTTAGGACCTTTAGGTTTACTGCTTACTTACAGTATTTCAAAGCACATATCGAGCTGAGCTGAAGCCCAAAGTGTCAGTACCATTGATCTTGGACGGTTGCTACAGAAACAGGGAAGGTCCACTAGGCGAGGGTGGGGTTGGGGGTGTGGTCGAATTTATTTCAATTTAATGATGTTTTTAAAAACTCATTTTGTTAATGACTGCAAAGAAAGCAATTAAAAACAAATCCATAAATGAAGACAAGGATGACTTGGGATTTATTTAAGGTGAAATAAGTTTTAGAGCAAGAGTAAGTGTTCGTATCTAGTAGCTGATGCGCCGCGGTGGCCGAGCTGCATTATTGCAAGGTATCAGTATTATTATCTTTTTCAGCTCTTTTATGGAGTTTTAAGTGTTAATCAGCTATGCCATAATTGTCATACTTGGCATCAGTAAATCTACAAGGGAGGAGCTTGTTTGTCTGATGAAAAGATGTATAATTGAATACATGAGCAATCGATGTGTGATCAAATAAATTTTCTTAATTCTGTCTAGTAAAGTTTGTAGACTGAGAGATGATCGTTATATAGCGAGCCCAAACATGTGAGGTGAGACATGACCGATCCGACACAGTGTGTGAGAGAGGTGTTGTTTTTGAATGAGTGTTTTAATATGTTTCCGCCGCAAGCAGACTTCACTGTTCAATAGGGAGAAGCACACTAGGGAGGTTTCCAATCTCCTGGGATATGTTTTCTACTTAATAATGCCAATGCTGTTTACATTATTGAGCATTATTCATACTTTTCATATGGATTTTATTATATATCTACATATATCTACATATACGTATATATAGATAGAGATAGATAGAAAGATATATATATATATATAGAGAGAAAATATATAAAGAAATGGGAAACATATTTGGATGTGACAGGTAAAGACTGGGTAATGTAGAAGCCAGCCACCAACCCCTGAACGTCAAACATGACGCAATGATTGGGATGAAACGACTCGGTCGTATTCCTTTCCCGCTATGTCTCTTTTGGATCCTTCATTTCTTTCTTTCTTTCTTTTCCTTGTGTTTTGTCTCTCTGCACGATTCAGAATCAACACAACCCGTTCCAAGGCTGTCTGCATTATTAATGTGTTTCTGTCACATTTTTGACTAGAACTGGGGCACGGGAGTAGACCAGACGTAGGAAGGCGCCGAACGCCGGTTCAGATTGAATTTTCATCACAGTTGAGAAACCAGCTTGCAGTCGCAGCTTTAACCTGTAAGCTTTGCACAAATTCCCAGTTGCGAGCTGGTGTTCATGTGAATAAATATGGAATCGAGTGGCGTTCGGGTGTGATTTGCAGAAGAGTAGAAACTAAGATCGCGCTGCTGTATGATATATTTGAGGAAAGTGTGTATGTGTGGCAGATTGGGAAAAAACTCTTCTTCTGTCAGCTGATCAGAAACATCAGCTTCTCAAACTAAACAGGTGGTGTAGTGGTTAGCACTGTGGCCTTGCACCTCCAGGGTTAGGGGGGTTTGATCCCCAGCTCAGGTCTGTGCGCGTGGAGCATGTTCAACCCCTGCTTGGTGGGTTTCCTTTGGGTATCCTTTGGGTTTTTTGCGGCATAGGCTAACTGGCATTTCCATGTGTTTGTGCCCTGTGATGGACTGGCACGTGGTCTAGTTTCCGTGCCCCGAGTCCCCTCTTAACTCTGACCTGATCTTTGGAAATCAGGGGATAGCTTGTCGCCAACTGGCAGAAGATTCGCATCTGTCTGTGGGTATTGTACACACGATCATTCGTAAACACCACTTGCACATTTCAGGAACTCGGCTGGGAGTTGCCGTGCCTCTCTCTTCTGAAGGAGCACCGAAAGGAGGCTATATTTATTTGGATGCTGAGGTTAATTATTAACAATCTTTCTCCGGAATCTCCCTGAATGCAGCGCTTTCATGCCGTGAAACATCAAACAATCTCACTAAGGATCACTCAGCTAGCTAATGGCTCACCGGTACACGGTTCCGCAGGTTGTGCGGTGAGGTGCCGATATCTCGGTGGGTTTTGCCTCGTGTAATTTGAAGATAATTGATAAATCATGTCAGCGATGCTCATCTGTTTCTAATCTCTCATACCCTGCTGCAAAGTGAAAACTACATTATATTACCTTGCTTCTACCTTGCATACTGTCTTCTGGGGTAAATTCATGTTATTCTATGATTTTTACTCTATAACTTAGATGCAATGATTAATTTATGCAATAAATCGTGAAGTACTGTAACGAGAGTACATGCAGTTTCTACCTTTCCACCCCTGTTATACGGGTGAGTGACAGGTACGGTGTTATACTGTAAGTTGAAAAGAAGTGCAGCAGGAAACTGGGGCAGCAGCTGTGCACATTCTCTCAGTGCCGTGTCTATAAAGTGAGCCAGGTCAAGACCGTTACTAGTCCGTCTAGCATGCCTTGCCAAAAATGGCAAAACACTGCCTTTGTTGGAAAGATACAGTAAGGATATTTTTAACATCCATGAGAATAATGAGACACAAGGTGCTCTTAAAATAGTAACCTGGCTGAGAGAGCACACTGGGAATGACCGAGTGACATCACGGAGACAGTGAGTCCTGGGATCCTTATTTGGAAAAGATTTCATTTAGTTTATGGTCTATTTGTCCTTGATTTTGGTCATGTGTCCTATAGAAACAGGGGATTAGTATTTCTCAGGGTGGTTGACTATAAAGTGGTTATGAAGCAGATCTGTGTCTTATGAAGTGTAAATAATAATAGTCTGATGTCTAATATGGAACATACGATATATTAAAACAATTGTCCAGTTTAGAGAATTCCTAAAACCATACTCCTGTCCTTGTCTTTAGACACCAATTTAGTGATCACTTTTGTCTCATTTTGTCTTTCTAATCACTTCATCAGTGACTTTATTATTATGAAGACAGGTGGTACAGACTAAGACCTTCTTAAAATAGGTGGTGGTCAAACCCTGAAATCCTACCACGCTATAACTAAATCTCTGTTAATTGTATATGATGTGCTAACTCACACTGTGGATTCTGTAATGATGATGATGAAGTCCTCTATTCTTCATAACCTGCTGGATCCGGCTGTCAAAAACAGGTCTGCAGTACTCTGGTGTCCCTCGCTCAATCCATGCCTGCTTGATTGCTTCCTGTAGATCATGTACAGAAATTCACCACTGAAGTTCACAATTCACTTTGGAATCCTCGGCTTCAGAAAATAAAAGTCCTGCCATGGATTTGTTCCATCCATTAAGTAAACCAGCTAATTCTCCCAAAACGACCTCTTCAGCCAGATGGGCGAGAATAAATTAATGACGTCAACTGGTTTGTGCACAGCGAGAACTGGAACACGCGACATATGTTGCTTTATGACTGTACTGTGTTTGGGAATAACTAATAATCATAACTCGGGCTCATGTGCCACGGTGTTTAGCTGTATTAACACTTGGTTCTGATATAAAATACGAACTCTTAAACAAAGTGAAACATCTCATCCTCTGCATTATGTCCTCGCTCTCAGTAAATGATGTTCTGCACTCATTGTCCACGCATTTAGAACCTCCAAGGCTCAGTTTTTCCACATTTGCCTACTGAGCCCAGGGAACGGAGAGACACTTTTTTATTTCTTTGTGTGTAGCTTGTCTTCAGTTATGCTCTTTAATTCTTTAATAGGAGCGTGAGCAAGTTTTATGTTAGAGGTTGCAAACACCGAGTACTCCAGAGTGCTCTTGGTTTAAACAGCGGAATGAGTTTTTGTGCTCAAAATTGGCTGTTTTCTTGGAAATCGCCGAGCCAGAGTAGCTTGTTAGATTCCCGATTGCTTTCGAAGTACCAGACGAGATCATGGGTTTCAGTACCCCTTTGATTGCACTGATGTTTATGAAATTGGATGCTTTCCTGCCATTTTTTGTGAAAGCTGCCTTTTGCTTTTCATGCCCTCCTACATGCTGCTGAGTCAGACGTACTCTCCGTTTCCACTCCAGCACTGCATCGAGCTCACGTCTGAGCTGGCTAGGCGAATAAAACCCCGCCTTGAGTAATGAATAATGAGTAATGGCGTACGTTTATGTGAAGGGGAAAAATCCCTCTAAGAAGCGGGGTGCTCACAGACAGGGCTCTTGGCTGTGGTTGACTCAATTACACTCAGAATTAATATGACGCTGAAGTACAGACTTTAATTGGTTATGAGCTTCCAGAGGATTTGGATACTGTGTCTGGTGTATGTGATGTCAAGTTTATTGGTCCCCGACCGGCCGGTTTTAAGTCTTACAGGAACCGATGATCCCAAGAGATTTTCTCATTGCTAGAATTTCCATGGAGGCGTAAGTTAGCCTGATTTATGCTCCTGCGTCAAGTCTACGCAAAACCAATGCCATGGGCTGTGCAAGTCTGCAACTCGTGTGTCTGTATTACTCTGTATTACCACTAGTTGGCGTCGGTTTCCTATCACTAGACTCAGTGCCGAGTCTGTTGGCCACCGTCTGGTGAGTGCTGCAAACAATAGCGAATGAAACAGAGCCCATCTTAAAATGACTGGAATGCAGAAATTATAGATGGAGAAGATGGTCAGAGATGCTCAAAACTTGCCTCCAGCCTATGCTGCATGTTCTCCCAGTGCTCGCCCTGAGTTTATACACAGATATATATATATATAAATAATACGTATTAAAAGTATTCATAATAAGTGGAGTAGTGGGTTGAGATTGCCCTGATGTAAAGTTAATAATTTTATTTCTCTTTAGCAAATAAAGACATTTAAATTGTAAAAGGCAGCATAGCTGTTAGAGTCTGTGGATACGGATATTTTTATGGATGAATCCCATAAGGATAAACCTCCATGTGAGTGACTGGGAGATTAAAATGTGAAGAAAGAAAAAAAATGCTATTGATTCCGAGCTCTTATCTGTGAGATGTGGTGAAGGTACGGACGCGACTAGCCGCGCATGGCAATTTCTAGACCTGATGTTTAATGATTATGTGACAAAATTTTGTTACTATGGAGTAAGACAGTGATTAAAAACGTACTAAGAAAGTAGGACAAAGCTTACCGTGAGCAGACAACACTTGACGTTCTTCATTTGGCAATTAATTTATAGTCAATCTAATCTAAATGGGATCCGAAATATAGATGTCCGAGTTTGCGTTGTTATCCTGTGATTGAATTGTGAGTACAGTAATATCATGCATATACTTTTATAGTGGAATTGCTTGGCCTGTCTCTTATTGCTCCTACCTGACGTGTGAATCTAGCGTTTGTTAAGACAACAGCATGCACAATAAGGCTTTCTTGACTTGTATTGTTTGATAAAGCGGGACAGCGCGAAATGCATGAAGTTCTCATTTAACGGTGCTTTCCATTAAACACGATTGATTTGTACCATGCCCATGCATGATTGCTCCGCCCCAGCCCCACCCCCCCCCCTCTTTATTTTTGTTCTAGTGTATTTACGTACACTCTCTCCGATACAGCAGGTGGCAGTATGCACCTGTTTAGTTTGCAAGCCCACATTTAAAACAACAAAAAGAGAAAGTCAACCTTTGCACTATGTCTAATATTGATAGATTTTTTGAGATAATATTTAGAAACGAAGCCTCTGTCTTGTTGCGCATTACGTAACGGCCCTGCTGATGTTTTATCATAAGGCTTATTTTGAAGGTGGGACAAGTATAAATTCTGCTTCCCAACAGCTGGGATTTTCTCTCAACCTGGCAAGCGGTTTTTAGTTTAACAGTAGGCGCGGGGGTAAAAGCCCGTTTAACTTGAGCAGAGCAGCGTAGTAGTCCTCAGTCCACATCTGTAATTTATCAAATAGAGAAGTCAGACACGCTGTGGACAATTCCTGAAATCGCTGACTGTATCCTGTGGTGTGTGTTTTTTTTTTTGTTTTGTTTTTTGTGCTTTTTCGTGTGTGTGGGAGGGTAAATGCGCATGTGGACACACACACACCGTGCAGGTGTTTCGGCTTTAAGTCTGAAGGGTGTTTATTCACTCTCCTGAATTTTTTTCCCTCACTTTGTCCTTGCTTTTTGCTGTTTCTTCCTCTATACAAGCTCCTTCCTCACAGTCATTTATCAATAAGGCCTGCCTATTGATTAGGCTTTGTTTGTTGTAATTTATGCTTGATGAATGTGTGTGTGTGTGTGCGCCTTTGGAAGGCTTAAAGTGGAAAGTAAAATTGGTGTTAAAGCTTTAACCTGGGCTCGGTGAATCCAGATCCTATCTTGGGAACACTTGGTGCAATGCGTTGTATGTAGACACACACACACACACACACGCACACACACACGTGTACACATATCTACGGGTAATTTTAAGTCACGAATCCATCTAGCAGTGGGCGGAAACTGAAGTAGCAGGATGAAACCCACATAAACAGAGAGATCATATCAAACTCCGTAGAGACGGTAACCTGAGCTCAGGATCGAAACGGGGACGGCGCTACCCGCTATGCCACCATGCCGCACCAGCTCCAGGTCCTGTTTCAGATGCTTCACCGAAGGACATCACATGCTATGCCGCTATCCTTATCTGGCTGGCTGAGATTTTTAATAACATGCACAGGCAGTCATTTCAAATGGTCTAGATATTGATTTTAACATGCACTGTATTGACAAAGTTTTCATTTCTTACCGCAAAATAGAACTAATGTGTAAAACCTGGACAGGAAATAATAAATGGAAAACTCATGTCTACCCATGATCCCCCTTCTCACTGGATATTACTGCGTAAAAAGTAATCGTTCTCACACCAGAAGCAAATGGCTCACTGGTCTATGATGAGTTGTGAAAGGTGCCTCCATATTGGGGTATCTGGTTGGTAGAGATGGGGAGTGAATTCAGTGATTCAGTGATGGATCGCAATTCTTTTGTGTAGCAATTCAGTCTCACAGCGTTGATATCAATTGTTTAAAGTCATTAAAAAAAAAGTATATATACGTTGCATTTAATGTTGCAGTTCCTCTATAATCCTACAGGTGGCTAATAGTTTATACACACGAAACTATTCACACACTGATAGGCAACACAGCATCCTGTGTATTATACTAATAATATAATAAAGGTATATTATAAAATGATAAAACCATGCACATACAGTATTATATTGTAATAACCGGTCCCTGGTACTGTCTAGCTTGGATTCATTAACGCTATCGTCACGCTTACGATATCGTCAGACATGCAATGCTTCTCGGACGTTACGTTTCAGATCATGCATTAGATCGTCAGCAAGTTGCAGTCGCACGTCTCCATCGATCATGCTCTGTTTTTCTCTCTAAACTCCTCTCTATGCTTTAGCTGCATTTAAACTGGTTAACACTCAGGTCTGCCATCTGGGACACACACACACTGCTAATTAAGTCAGAGAGACAGCAGCGAGCAAGCCGAGAGCTGAGCCGATCGCTCGTGCATGATAAAAAGGACTCGACACCGAGCTGGTCTGAGAGCACGTTTAGAAATCCGGAGGCATTTTGGTGTCTTAAACAGTGCGAAAGATCCGAATGCATTTATGTCCCGTAAACGGGCAGGTGTAAATGGCTGTTTTTGCCATATTTTTATGTGATAACTCGTACTAGTGTACTCCTGCAGAGCTCCTGCGGGAAATGATAAACGTGCAAATCTCGTAGTGTAAGTTAAACATTGTAAGGTTGTGAAGCGATTAAATTGTTACATTGCACAAGCCTTATATGAACATGGACATGTGAACCATCTTTTTTTTTTTTTTGATTGTGTACAATAGTGATGTGAAAAGTATTTGCCCCTTCCTGATTAAAAATGTATCTTGCATATTTGTCGCACTTAACTGACTCAGGGCATTATAAACATTTCAATATTACACAAAGACAACCCAAATAAGTGTAAAATGTCGATAAGCTGTCATAATGAGCCTAGAATTTGAATTAGAAGTCCACACTTTGACTAGGCCACTTTTAATTTCACTCCTATTTATTTCCCCATTGAGAAGTGGACTTGCTGGTGTGTTTCGGATCATAACCCAAGTGAGATCCTAAACTGATGGACAAACATTCTTCTTTAGGCTTCATGGTTCTTTCAGGTCATGAAGCTGCAAAGCCCTAGACCATCATACTACCACCACCATGTTCGACTGTTGGTATGATGTGTGGTGTTACTGTAGTTTCATGCCAGATGAAGTGGGATGCACATTTTCTAAATAGTTAAATCTTTTGTCTCATTAAACCACGTAATATTTGTCCAACGTCTTGGGAATAATCAACATGTTTTTTGGCAAATGTGAGATGAGGTTTTGTGATGAACCACATAGCAGCTTTGGAACTTTCCCATGGATGCCCAGTTGTTGAATCATGAACGCTGACCTTAACTTAATAAGTGAGGATGTTGATGTATCTGTAGATGATGTTCTTGGAAGGTTCACCACTTTTCTCCAAATTTTCTTCATTTGTGGAAGAAATGGCTTTGTGACCCCATCCAGACTGACCCATGTAAATGAGTTTGTTTCTCATCTGTTCTTGAATATCTTTAGATCGTGTTGGATCTTTTAATGTGCTTCACTTTGTTAAACAGGTTCTGTTTAAGTGATGTCTTGATTCAACAAGACTGGGAGTAATCAGGCCTGTATGTGTCAAGTGAAACGTATCAGTTTATTTGAAAAAATGTGCTTTATTCATCATTTGAATAAATTTGGGCATTTCTCTTTTCACATCGAGTTTGGGCAGCTTTTTTCCTTAATAAATTAAATCATCCCTTTAAAATGCATTTTGTATTTACTCGTGTTATCTTTTGTTTGATGATCACAATCATCTCAGACAAAAACCACAATAAATATGTCTTATGGCGGAGGTTTTCTTCAATCCGTTAAGAATTTACTTGGAAAACCGCAACCCTTCCCTGATGAAGACGCGTTTGAATGATGCCAAAATTTCCTTTTGTTTATACCACAGATGTTGTCCTTATGACAAAACTGATTTATGGGTTGCGCACACTTGTGAAAATCGCAGGTGGAGGAACAAAGAATGAGAAATCGATGAAAACCGTAAGCAGCGTCTATCTCCAGCTCAGTGTGACCTCTTATTCCGGATCATCAGCATAACTTTTTTAGCCCTTCTGCGCCAGGTTTAGGGCCTTTGGGTTGGAGACAGCACCCCTCCCAAGCTCCAGGTAATTACAGTTCTGCTCCATGGAGCCTCTTCTTTCCTCCCTCTAATTTTAATAATGCACTCTGCATCTGATCAGGGGACTTGTTCCCTCATTCTAGTACTCCTCTTTATTGCCTTTCCATCTCTCGGAGTGTCGCGCTGTCTCCCCTTTCTCGTTCTCTTTCTCTCTCTCTCTCTCTCCACCTCCCATTTCTGACTTCTTAATTAGTCTCGCATCCTGCTCCAGGCCTTGGCCCAGTTTCTTTAGACTCTTGGAAACTTTTTGGAGGCAGAGTAAACAGAACACACACAAACACAAAAGGCAGTTTTGTTTGTTTGCTCTCAGACGGACCGTCCGTATAACCAAAACAAGCCAGCTGCTCGTGATACCGTGTTTGGTCAAAGATCGCGTGCCATTAGAATATTCTCTGGTTATGAGTTGAGATTGAGGCTGCTGGAATGCTAAGTGTGGCGTAACAAATTTAGTACCAACAAATGTAGTGCTATCATGAGCAAGCTCTGGCAATGGCAGTTTATTTTTTATATCAAATTTCCCCACTTTAGTGCCGCTCCAGTGCTGGTCTATGACCACAGCGCGCTTCCGGGTGCAAGCCGCCAGTAAACGTCACCCAAAGGCTAAAACAGTTAGCTGTGCATTGATCTGAAGGAGCGTTCTGTTGCGGGATGCAAAATGGAAGGGAGCGATTAAAAAATATCAGCGAGCCAGCGAGTTTTTGTATAATTATTTATTTTAATGTGTCTATTGAAATACCTTATTTTTAGTTTTTGCATCTGAGAAAAAGGCTTTAAAATAAGAATGTATGGCACTGTAATGCACTTAATTCATCTCAGTCAAATTCAAGCTATTCTTTGTATTGTAAATAATCACAATGTTGATTTTTGATAAAATGCTGTATGCATTTAAAAAACAAAAGTTGATTTTCTTTTCAAGTTCAATTAATCTTTGTTTCTCTTATTTACTTTACATTGCTGTTTAATAAAGCAAAAGTACATTTGATTCGATTACTTTTGGCTAGAATACTCGGTTACTAAAAAGATTCGATAGCTACAGCCCTTCAACCCAACATGTCACACTACAATGATTCCGGTTAGCTACAGCAGACAATTAGCGGATTGAAAAGGATTGTAAGAACAGCGTTTATTATTGTGGTGTAAGGGTTGTAATTCAATGTCCATGTTTTATAGCCTGAAATTTGGTAGCATGTGAGTGTCTAAAAATCAGTCTTGCTTTTACTTTAACGTTGGATAGAAAATGAAAACATATCCCGAAGGGTTAACGCGAGTCGATAATAAAATCGAGCCCACCGTCTCGGTGAGCTTCCTTAATTTCAGGGCAATTTCCTGCCACGAGAAGTTCCAGTTACTGAGCAGATTGCATTACAGACTGACTCAAAGGGTCCAGTAAAGCATGTGGCGAAACACAATCATCACAGGATGGCTTACTGTGTGTCATGGTTCATGATTTCCTTAAAACTGGTTTGAACATTTCTATGGAAAAAAAATCTGTGATGATTAATTTCAATATAAAATTATATTTCTAATGAGAACTCATTAGGTTAGACTTGGTTAGGTTAGGTTAGATCTGAAGACCCTGCCAGTTAACTACAGCATTATGAAGTGAAATCAACTCTTAATGGTCCAGTACCATGTCGAGATACTGTACATGAATGACTGTGACTGTCCTTTTACATACAACCAAGCGTCAAATTGTAACCATTTCCTTTTGTTACCTTAAAATGAAGTACATTTTGTACTAATGACGTATATAATGCAAACTAATGGCAGGTGATGCTGTCGAGTGGATGTTACTCTAGGCTGTAGGTTCTCTCAGCATTATCTTACATAACGCCCATCGTTCAGTAATTCCCTCCAGCAACTTCCGTCTCACGCTTTGCCTGCAGGGCATATGCAGTATCTTTTGAAATATGTTTTACCGATCCACTCTTTATCTCGGATCACGCATAAGCAGCCTTGCCTAACAGGTGTTTTTGGCACCAGGAGTGTGATAGGATGGATTGTTCTAGACTGATCTACTAGAGTGTGAGGATTTTTTTGATGCGGTGATTCAAAAGCCGAAGCAGACGACACGGAAGTAAGTGAAATGTATAAGTAATACTGTATATTCCTGCACAAAAGTCCTGAGCCAACCCTTATTTCTTCATATTTTGTATCCTAAGAGCCAGACGTTCTTGTATTAGTCTTGAGGAAAACTTCTCCAGCCGTCCTGAAGGACTTTTTCCGCCTCTCATTTGTAGTCCAGTTCCAATACCTGACCAGTTCCAGAGGATTATTTATATTTGGTTGAACCACAAGGCATGACCCAGTGAGAAACGGGTGCAGATGATGACAGATGATCAGGCCGGTGATGAGTGTACAGTACTGCTGATGCTGAATGCTGAGTGGTTCGAACAGACGAGAGGGGAAATGAGGTCGCTGCTGAGGCTGTTACATAAACAACCAGTGTTTGAAGTCTATGTTTAAGCACTTTGCAGCCTGTCACAGTCTCTTTTTCCCCATTTCTTTCTACCACTTAATTTAATTAAATTGAATATGAAGAAACGAGGCGTGACTCAAGACTTACACAGTTCTGTATATTTCAGCCATTTTCTTGTCACTAAATGTTGATTTCACTGTAGGTGGCTTTTTGGATTTATAAAAAAAAAAAAACAACAACATGGTTGTCTTAAAATCTTTTTTTTTTTTTATTATAAAGCCATTAAATGTATATAAAACTTTTTTAAAAAACTTTTCTGTAACAAAACTTTCTTTTGTCTTATTAACTCGAAAGGAGAAAGAAAAAGACAGAGCTGTTAAAGACTCTTATTTTGCGAAATGTACTTTTTTTGTTGTCATTTGTAGACATTTAAATGTGTCTCTAGTGTGCATGTACAAGCATAAGGGAAAAAAAAAACCTTGCTTTGTGTCCTTTCTTTAAATTGTTATATTGACCAGGGCTCTAACAAGCCAACTGGTCTTCTCTCCTAATGTGACCGCATAGAAAAGGAGGGGTTTAGACAGACTGAATCTTCGAACTGCTTCACACGAGTCGTTTACGAATCATTTAGAAATGGGGTACAATTAAATCTATTTTTGGAGAAAACTAAAGTGTTTTTTGACCTTGCATGCATATAAACCTGTTTTAAGAGACTCATTAAGCAATATTAGCAACCTTTTAAATGGCATAATTGGACCTATTTAATGTAAATGGATGAAACTATCAAGTATCTTTAAGCTCAATATATTAAAAAAATACATAATTTTCATAACTAATTATTAATCATTTCATAACTATCATTAAGCTTAAAAAAGGAGCTTTTATTTTTACAAATCTAACATTTAAGTAACTGTGTAAAGACAAAAAACACCAAAAATTAATAATATGAATTATTGCATAGATACGCATAAGTGTGGTGTGTGTGTGTGTGTGTGTGTGTGTGTGTGTGTGTGTGTGTGGTATCAAAGGTGCATTTCAGTTCTGCTTGAAGTTTGTTTTCCTCTTATTGCCTCTGCAGTAATACATATTTATTGCCGGCGTCCTTCTTTCATTTCAGAGGCTGTAAATTTCGCGTTCGGCTCCAACGTACAGCCCTGACCCTGTCTTAAACACACACTCTTATTTATGACTCCATTTACTTATGAATTAGACCTTTTTTCTTCCGCGTGCATCAATTTTTCCAGCTGCAGCCTGATTAATCGTGTGGACGCTGGCAGGCTGCAACAATAACTAAGCGGCGAGCACGCACAAACACAAAGGACAATATTATTTACAGTGCATGCGGCATACTGTACATTAGCGTAATCATTGCAACAATGTACTCACGAGTGAAAAGCGTGTAACTGTTCGATTACACTGAATATGAGGTTTATATAACGGCGTTATTTATGTATAATCTTTGGATCTCCTTCCATTGTGTAGAATTTATACTCGCCACACTGGATCAGAAATCGATGATGAAATGAAGGAGGGCTGAAAAACTTTCTGCTCGGCCGCACGCGGAGAGGAAACTGATGTGAAAAGACTCGGAAACCTTTCCATGGATATCCATAAATATATCTGAAAACTCCTAATTAGACATTAGACATGATTGATTTAAAAAATAAATAAATGTAAACATCTGTTTTTTCATTGTATGGACATTTTGAAATGTAACCATGGCAACAAGCGGAGACCTTTCACCCAGATCTGCTTTGATTAGACAAGTGTTCTCAATCCATCAACTTTTGGTTTCTCTCTCAAACCTGTTTAAAAAGGAAAAAAAAAAGGAATAAATAAAGATGCATAATGGATGACACCCACCAATGAGTCTGTAACGCCCACTGATGATGCACAATGGAAGCGTCGCTGAAATATTAGCCCAGATGGAGATTAACACCAGGGGAGGCGTGTCGCTTTGTGAAATCACCTGACATGATTGTCTGCAGCATGGTTAGCCTCGAGCCGTAGGGATTTGTGCCAGACACATTCAGACACATCGGCGTACTTCGGGCTGTGGTACTGATGTCAAGCATGGTGGGCCAGGGGTAGCTCAGTGGTTAAGGCAATGGATGGTTTGGAAGATCTCAGGTTTAAACCCCACAACCACCAAGTGGCCACTGTCGGGCCCTTGAGCAAGGCCCTTAACCCTCAATTTTGATTGTTTTTATTATTTATTTTCAAACTTTACAAAAAAACACACAATAAAACACAACAAAAGAGAACACAAAACCAAACCCCCCATCCCCCCCAACACCAGACAAACACAAGGATGCCATACCAATCAGATGTCCAGAAAAAATTAAAATAATAATAAGTAATATTCACACACACTTCCTTTATGGTACAATATACAGGGCCAGGGGTAGCTCAGTGGTTAAGGCATTGGACTATGGTTCAGAAATTCCAAGGTTCAAACCCCACAACCACCAAGTTGCCACTGTTGGACCCTTGAGCAAAGCCCTTAACCCTCAACTGCTCAGATGTATAATGAGATAAAAATGTAAGTCGCTCTGGATAAGAGCGTCTGCCAAATGCCTAAAAGTAAATATTATCTGCGTTCATGCCTTCAGCAAAAGTTAAGAAAGGCTGCCAAATACTATAAAATGTGCCAGTAGACCCTCTAACTGGTTACCTAATTTTCTCCAGTTTAAGACAGTACATCACTTCCCTTATCCAGTGGCTAAATGTTGGTGGATCAGAATCTTTCCATAAAGTCAAGATTAATCTCCTAGCCAAAAGGAAACAAAAGCCCAATATTTAACTTTGGTTAAAACTGGTATTTTCTGGAGGCACACCAAACAATGCGACAAATGGAGTTGGCTCTACTATCTCTCCAATTATTAAAAAAAAAAAGTCTCAAAAATATTGGTCCAGAACATGTAGATATATCTCCTTATTCTAACAGCCTTTCGAATTCGCAGAAGGTTCTTGTCATGATTAAGTAGATTAGGGAATCTTCGCTCCACAGAAGAAAATTTAAAATTAAGCGGGGTGGATTTTAGAGCTCTCTACAGATAGCGGTTTTAGACCTCTCCAGTTGTGGACTCGAGTTACCTTTAAGAGAAACTATAATACAAGAATACATTAAAGGTTAAAGTGTGGGAGTGGTGGCTCAGGTGGTCAAGGCTCTAGGTTGTTGATTTTTCGAATCTGAGAATGTGGGCTCGAGCCCCACCGTCGGCGGGTTTCCACACCCCATAGTACCCAGCCACGGCATGCAGTTCCGGTCCCATTCGAGAGGTTCTAATTTAACATATGTTAAACGTTAACGTTTGAAATATCAAAAAACTGCATAATCTTTTTCCTGAGATGTCTTAAGAGGGAAGAAAGGAATAAGAGGTTGAAGATTAATCAGGATGCATTATGGGAATTTTGACAGTTCATTAGAAGCAAAATTGATCAGGATTATTTGATTTCTCAATAAAGAGTAACTATCCGATAAACTGATGGAAAAGTGGCGGTCGGAGTGTTTTTGGAAATCACATAAAGCTGGCACGATTTTAGCCCAGTAAAAAGTACAAATTGTTTCTGTATTGTTTTGAAGAAGAAATCTGCGCCCTGACATACTTATGGTAATGTGACCAAACCCACATACATCTAATACTGACCCAGTACAGCTCTTTATACACTCTGCGTTATTAAGTTAACTGCTTTCAGTAATCTAATTTAACAAACTTTGCATTAGAAACCTTGATATAGTGTGTGTATATATATATATATATATATATAGCATATTACAATAACAATATATATGGAATAAAATCCTGTACACTCTCACTGGACACCCAATACAGACTCGCAGGGTGCTATTCTTTCATCGGCTCTTTGTATTGATCAGATTATATACGCGCATGCCCCTGCCTTGTCTAAATTATTCACGCACGTTAAATAGACACGGTTAATAATTAAACAGCTGCTCTGCTGTAATTAATATTGCGGCGCTGTGTGACAGCCCGGGTGGCAGTACAGCTGCTGACATGCCAATATCCAATTATTTATTTCTTTGTTTAGAGACTGGCTTGGAGTAAAGCTTTATTAAATAATTTTTTTTTTTTGTTTTGGCTTTCTTTATTGTATTTTATAGCTTTATTCAAATAAGATAGTCCGAGTGGCACCAAAGCAACAACTTCTCACACGTCCTTTCACTCGATCACTGAGCGAGTCAGAATGCGAAAGCATTGAATGCTTTCGCGCATTTGTGTGAAACTTTGAAAGAGGCACAGCTGAATATTTAGCCTCTCTCTCTCTCTCTCTCTTTCTATCTCTCTCTCTGATCGTGTGATTGACAGTCCAGCCGAGCATGTCATATTGGGCCTTCGCGTTTCTTGTGTCGAACCTTTCTCACGACTCATCACAAGATCTGTTACCGTCTTTTCTGTACGTGCACCTGATGCACATCAAAAAGGTACTGAGATAACAACAAAGAAAACTTCAAACAAGGCGCGAACAACACTTCACAGCCTTCACACCACAACACTACATAATATATTAGATATGACAGGAGAACCTGCGTGTGTGTGTCAGACAGGTAGAGAAAATAATAAATCAATAAAAGTTTTGTATTAAAGTTTGATTAGGTCTCAGAATCTTAATAAATAATAAATTTGAGGAGTTTTTAATGTAAAAAAAATATAGAAACAAATTGGTCCAAATTATGACCAGGTTATATAATTTATATTATAATATAAATTATATAATTTGCCTGGTGTTTGCTGTCAGTTTTTATTTTCTTTAGTTGCGTTCATGTTGAACATTCACGAAGGTCCTGATATTACTTGTTTTAGCAGCTGTTAGCTACTGTATACTGAAAGCTGTAGGCTCTCTCTCTCTCTCTCAAAGTTAATAAAAAAAAGTTCAGTATAGCTTGTCATGCTGGTTACAGCTTTGCTTCTGATTGTTACAAAAACATTAACACTTGAGACTCATTACTTAGATATAAACAAATCTAACCACTATTTCAACTATTACACATGATTGTTGACCCTGTGCAGGTTGTTGGTCTAGAAATTATAGCGTATTTGAAACTAACACATCACCATAAAACTTGTAGCTGGAACTCTGAGCTGCTGTTCTAGAAAATGAATCGATAATCAATTAAACGAACCAATTATAATCTGGAATTCGACAGCACCATGGTGTGTAATGAAAAAAAATATGTTGAAATAAAAAAAATAAAAAAATCTGACATTATGTGTAATAACTTTGTAAATTGTGGCTTTAAATAATTTTTTAAAATATTTTTTTTAAAGGGGACCCCAATATGCAAAAGTAACTCTTGGTCATTTTATACATTCAGATATAACTTTAGTAAAAAAAAAAATAATAAAAAAATCCTTACTTTTTTGTCTTTTTTTACTTTTGTATTGGTCTGGCTAGCCATTAAGACCCCCCCTCCCCTCCCCATTGTAACCTCATATATATTAAAGGTAGATGCCCCCCCCCAGCTTGCTGCTCAGCTCACCCGTAGCTCATTGACATTGGAGTAGTGTTAGCTCAGGATCTGGGTTACCAATAAGATGGTCAGGTTCAGGTCAGGGTCAGGTTAGGGTCAGGTCAGGGTCAGGTCCACCAAGCTGCCATTGTTGGGCCCTTGAGACAGGGCCCTTAACCCCTTCCTCTCCAGGGATGCTGTGATCATGGCTAACCACGCGCTCTGCACACAGCTCCCTAGCATAGTTGGAATGTGCCAAAAAAAGAATTTCCCTGTGCTATAAAATCTATGTGACGAATAGTGAGTTTGGAAAAGGATTGAAACAATTTGAGGTATAAGTGCATCGCCTCCGGGGTATTTCAGCAGGAGATTTCGCTGACATACTGTACTCTGTGAGACTTTGCATTATAGAAATGGTCACATATGGGATCACTAAATTTAGCTTTTTTTAAGCCGTTTGTTTGGCACAATTGTACAGTGTATTATATGTTGTTTATCATCAGGATGGAAGTAGTTTTAGGTTCTTGCGAGTGCTATGTACGGAAAGGGAGAGGAAAACAAAACGTAGATGTGGTGGACAATCCCGTGACTCATCAGTTTCACTTTGGCGCTTTATGCTAGGGTTGCATCCCAAATAGCGTTAGAAGGAAAGCACGGCGTCCCAGATCAGTGGTTAGACAGGCCCTTATATCAGTACCAGGATTTAATCTTAAAACAATGCTTGGTAGAGTTGCCAAGACTTATCTTTTTAATATACTACATTTTTTATAATTTTTTTATTCATTTGTATTAGTGATTTGTATTCGATTTATTGATCACAGATTGAATCGTTTAATTGTATTATATTTTGTACTATATCCTCCTTGCAGTACTGCAGACCCATGTACTTTACTTTCACCCATTCAATTCAATTCAATTCAATTTTATTTGTATAGCGCTTTTAACGATTTACATCATCACAAAGCAGCTTTACACAATCAATGTGTATTATAGAAAGGTATTCTTTAAGTATCATGATATTAAATTCATGTACTGTTATTGTCATATTGCCCGTAAGTGCAAATTAATTCCGCTGAAACGCCAGTGTTACATTTCTGCCTGTTTTTGCCAATTGAAGACAAAACACAAGCGAAAAGGTCCAGAAAATGATGACATGACTGCAGTGTGATATTCACCATATGCTTTGCATCTCTAATGCGGTTAATGGCCTGTGAAAAGGGCTTCTGTACATGTGACCTATGAACCTGAAGGCCTTCAGCCTTTATGTGGTTATACTGTACTTTTAAATAAAGTCGGGCAGATTCCCATCTATCGATGGATCCATGCTGGATCAATGCTGATGCAAAGATAAGCACTAACGATCAAGAAAAATGAGGGATGTTCAAGTCAAACAGGGATTTTTGATTGTGCAGTATAAGAGAACACAAATATGAAAGTAAAAAGTCCCTTTATTCCTCTTTATAATCTCCTGCTACACTAATGCACTCATCCCAGTGTTTCACTAGTGCTTGTACACCATCAAGGCAACACGTTTTTTCAGTACGCTGAAGCCATGATTGGTGTGCCTGTATCATGTCTGAAACCCTAACCTCCCAGGAACTTCCCCAAACATGTTGATTTTCAAGGATCAAGCGTTCCAGTTGCTAAATGTTCACGGAAACGACTGCACTGGGCTCTGAGCCAGTTCGGCTGGGATCGTCGTTCATGGCCGCCTTCAAAACGTTTGCACCATTGGAATGTTTTACTGCGGATAGAAGTAAGATCACCGTACTATCCTTAAGGTCTTTCACTCATGCATAAAGAAACTTCATCATTAGTCCTGGTTTGACTTGATCGGCCCTTTATGCAAATCTGAGTTTTTTAGCTACAGCAATGACAGTCATGGGGTATCAGTTTGTTTTCCTAATACTGAGGATCTTGAAGGTTGGTTTATCTAATATGTGTGTGGTATGGTGGTATGGTGGTGTTACACCAGGACTACAGTACTGTGGGGGTCTTTTTCCATTAACATACACCCTAGAATATTGCAGGTGACTTCTTTTCTTATAAAATGACTTTATGAGATATGCCTATTGGCCAGGATGCTAAAGTGATATGTAACTGTGAATAAGTGCATGTACAATGATAAAATAAAGGGGAAAATAAACAGGAATGAGGTTTTAAAGTTTCTCGGTAGCGCATAGACTTATGAAGGTATGAACATCAGCCCGATGTCAGCACTTTATTATCAGGATTATTGGCATGCGTATCACAAGGTCAGTGTTTTTATTAGGGTTTATCCATTATTCAACAATTGAGACACTTATCGATGGCAGGGGTTGGGTAACAGGTCGGCAAGGTCAGTGGAGGCACAGCTATGCTGGAGCGCAGCACCAGACAGAATAAAGGAAATCTGGGCGGAAAAAGGTGTACATACAATCACAGTATATACAGTAGTTAATGCAAGTCTACAAGGTATGGTAACTTTTTTATTTTTTATTAATTTACATAATTTACTTTGGAACAAGAGTAATGCATGAAGCGGTATAACGTGAGGGGAAAACAAACGCTGGCTTACACTTAGGGCAGTTATCAGTTATTAGTTGAGAGTTTACATCCATATCCTTGGAGCTCTCGGGGCTTTTCACACTCAGATTCTCGGTCATCTCTGTGTTAATTATTAATTGTTGCTGAGGAGTTGAATAACTTTTATTTAGCCTTAGGTTCTGGAAAACAGCAGCGGTATAACTGAAACATGAAGTATGAAATGAAAGTGTGTGTGTGTGTATATGTGTGTGTGTGTCAGCGAGCGTTATTGTCCATGTTCCAAAGTACAAGGTGGTCCGCATTTTATGTGTAAAAGAGCAGTTTTATTGATTAGAACCACTTTTTCGAGGCGATTCTTTGCAGTGTAATGATTTCCTGACTCAGTTTCATTAAATTTGTTTTTATTTCTTTTTTAAAAAACTTGAAATATGAATTAAATATGACCTCCATATGGCTTCCAGTGATATTACATTTATAACCATGCTTACAGACTGACAGGACTGTGTAGAAGTCTTGAGCCAGCCTTTATTCCTGCATATTTTGCTCCCAAAGAGTCAGATTGTCTTGTATTTTTAATGTAGTCTTGAGGAACAGTTCTCCAGGCGTCCTGAAGGACGGACTTTTTTGCCTCTCATTTTCAGTCCAGTTCCTGTTCCTGACCAGTTTCAGATTAATGTTGTTTGTTTTTTAAGCCACACTCTGTGACTAGAGGCAAGAACCAGTGGGAACCAGGTGCAGATGATGACCGATGATCAGGCCCGTGATTAGGGTACCGGTGATGCTGGATGCTGAGCGGCTGGAACAGACCAGAGGGTTGTTGGAAAATATATAAAAATATACAATTTATGCAAACACAGTATATAATAATGTTTTAATTATCAAAAAAAAGGGCCTTGCGGATTGTCACAGTGAAACGTCCGTTGACCCTGAAAACCTTATGTTTTATGCGAATTTAACCGCTTATCCTACGAAACAACCTTTTCCAGGTGTATAAAGAGTTGTTCTTTATACAAATCAAATTTTTATTTTTACATTTTAATTTTTATGCTGTCTTAATTAGCATGCTGTCCACTGCTTTAACTCCTCACTGTAGAGTATTTGCATTATTCCACAAGTCGCACTTCATGCCGGCAGTTGCCTGGCCGAAGTGCTTAATGGGTTTCTGATGCTCATTTGGGGAGTTTTCTTAAAATAGTTTACAACACTGTAGACTAAAATATTATAAATTGGACGTAATTTCTTGGACCTTTTTTCAATACTGGCCCTTGAGAATCCCAGGAAAGTGGCAGAAACAAAGTTTTAATATAACCGGAGTGCAGATAATTGTTGACTCTACCCTTCATGCAACTTCATGTATCGGAAGGTGCGCGAAAAGAACGATATTTACTCTGTCAAGAATAAATGGTTCACCAGGTTGTGCATTAATATAAACAGTGATGTCACCAGATAAGTGATGTCATTATTTTTATTACATCAAAAATAATATTTAAAAGAACTATTAATGGACTGTTTGTGTAGACCATAATGTTACTGATCTTAAATACCTAGATACATAACATAAAGTTGACTTTGAGGAGTTACAAGTCCTGTTGTAGAAAATGCAACCAGGCGTATTTGGTATAGTTGTAACAACTACATTGGCACCATAACTTGGTCTTATACTCCAGCGACTCTCACATAGGAAACGTAGCATGTCGCATGAGTGAACGTAAATAACGCCGGCAGGCCACGTTTTTATTGGCCTTGTCTCGTATTCCGCGGCGTCCAGTCCGTTCTCGCGCTTCTCAGCGCGGTATGGTCGTATACACGCGCAGACGAGCACGGTGAATATGAGCAACGTCTGCAGCAGCCTTCAGTCTTCTCTTGTCCTCCGAGAGTGCGAATGGATGAAGGAGCGCGGAAGGAACGAGGCCGTAAAGGAGCGCTAGAGCTGATATAAATCCAGACTGGATTCACTGCAGGGACTCTCTCTCTATTTCTCCGCGTATCGTTCTCCTTCTTTATCTCTGCCTGTCATTCCTAGGGCCTCATCTCTCTCTCTCTCTTTCTCTTTTTAGCTGTCTTTCTCTCACGCTTACACACACACACACACACACACACACACACACACACACACACATATATTACTGTAATGTATTCTGCCCAGCGGTCCTCTATCTATAATTGCCGGGCTTTTCAACTCTGACCCGTGGCTGCTGGCATGTGTTAATTCACACTCATGCAGACGGACCCTGTGGGCCATGAGAGCGAGTGCGCGCTTTCTTTTTCTTTTTTTTTTTTTTTTTTGGTTGGTGACGGAAGCTTCAGAGACCCAACAAAAAGGCAGTGTTTAGCCAAAGTGGCTTTGTCTGTCAGGGCCACAAGCTTTGAAAGGGGTCAGTGGAGGAAGTGAATTAATGAGTGCAGGCGCTCTCCCTCTTTCTCCCTCTTTCTCTCTCTTTCTCTCTCTGACTTGATAATCCTCCTTTCTTCCACCCCGGTGTCCTTTTTTGTTTCCCCCGATCGTGGTCTTTTCTCCGCTTTTTGAAGACATTACTAACCCAGATCAGTTTTATTTGTTTGTTGATCACAAAAACATACATACAAGAGCTATTAGAACAAATTTTTTTACACTCGAAATACTGTTTATTTTGAAAAAAAAAATGCACTTCCGTTAAAATATTAGTGGTATCAGATACATCTCTGACGCTCGAATTTATTTAGTCGTTTATGTGTCGGATTTTGGATGCGTATGTGCCTAATATCTTGGTTTACACACTTGGGCTTGGTTGATGGACAGTTCACATCGAAATGAGGTTAAACCTTGTGTGTGTATAGTGTGTGTGTGTGTGTTGAGACAGTAATATTTCAGGTTTTATGGAAGGAGTTAAAAGTCTTTAGCTAGATTTTCCATCATGGGAAAGTTTTCACGACATATTTGATTAATTATCATATTTTTTTATTATATTATCATTATTTAATCATTTTTATCTTCGGGAACGAATGGCCCTTTCCAGCTGCTGTAGTGTAAGTGATAAGTTCCAAACCGTAAGAGGAGCACGAGCATCGTGCTTTTGTCTGGGTTTTATCGCTTTAACTTAAACGAGGGAGTGTGAAACATTTCCAGCGTGCCTGCGTGCGCTTGTTCCCTTATTTCAGAGCTTAAGGACGGACTTTGAGAGATTTGACCCGACGCCCTGTGCACTGCCTCATTAACGGCCAGAGTGTGTGTGGAGTGTGTAATGCTATGTGATGTGTCCAGGCTTGGTTTTTGTGCAGGCACAAAAGGAGTATTTGTGTTAGGACCCCCTCCCCACACACACACACACACACACACACACACACACTGTGAGACATTTCCAATTATCCCGGAGTTGTGAGTAATGTCTTGCTGGTCATGACGAAAGTGATTCTCTCTCTCTCTCTCTTTTTTTGACTTTTCTCCATCTCTCTCAGTGACATATAAGCTGCGGTCGAACGTCATGCCACTGTGAGGACTAACGAGTCAGCGAGCGTGAAGCGGAGTGTGTTTTTGCGTGCGTGTCGGGAGGGTGTGTTAACGGCAGCTCGAAGAACAAAACAGAACATTTAAACATTGCTAATTAAACATTAAACGTCTTTGTGGGCTTCATTTTGGTTACTGAGGTTAAGGTTAGGAGTGTGTGTGTGTGTGTGTGTGTGTGTGTGTGTGTGTGTGTGTGTGTGTGTAGGACACCATGTGTATAGTGGGCTGATAACACTCAGGCTAAAGTGGTAGAGGTCTCACACGTTTTACATTTACACTCATCAAAAACTGTGATTAAGAATTCTGCTGCAGAGGAGGTGTGTGTTGGTGTGTGTGTGGGAGAGAGAGAGCGAGAGAGAGAGAGAGAGAGAGATGTGTGGGCGAGAGTTAGGGATTGATATCTTGATGTGTTTAGCGACCATTGGTGTCATGCGATCCCTGCGCAGCGCTCCTGTCCTTATCATGTTTTATATCTCTTAACATCATCTGTTAGGACACACACACACACACACACACACACACACACACACACATGCAGACACACAAAAGCACCTTTACCTGCTGCTCAGAACTCAACCATCCAGACTCTTCACTAATGACAACTTTGGAATGTTATATGGGAACACAGCCTCGGTTCGAGCTCAAATTCATTTATATTTCGTCACGTACACGACTGTACACGACTGTACACGGTGCGATATGCGCTGAGATGCTTATACGACCAGCCAGGACCTTAAATAGGAAAAGAGAATAAAATAGATGGATTCCACTACAAAATAAAAAAAAATATATTTTTTTTATGTAAAAAAATTGAAATATACTGTAGGTTGAAATATATGAATTTATGAAAGTTACAGAATAAAATAGAATAAAAAAAAAAAGAAAAATATAATAATATAAGGTACTCAGGACTTTCAGAATGTGTAAATGGGGTTGTAAATTGAGTGGTATGAAAAGTATAGAATGAAATGAGGTGTGTGTGTGTGTGTGTGTGTGTGTGTGTGTGTGTGTGTGTGTGTGTGTCAGCGGCAAGTGTTCCTGGAACCAAAGTCCAAAACGGGGCATTTTTACAATTGGGCCTCTGGATCGTTTCGGAGAACACTTGAGCCCAAAGTCTGGTTCATTTTGATCAGTGCGAACATGTTTGTTCCCTTCTTGGAAACCGTGCCCGAGTCCGTGCCCGAGTCCGTGCCCGAGTCCGTGCCCGAGTCCGCTTGGGGCGTTTTCACATTAGGCACGATTAGGGATGCACCGAATGTTAGGCAACCGAAATTATAATAAGTAAAAAGGCAGAATAAATTTTGCCGAACAATGACGTTTTTAATGACGTGATCAAATAGTAACCCGCGCAGAGTGAGAGGCGCGCGCTTTATACAGCAAACGTCAGCAGTGTGGAAGCACTTTAAAGTGTCAGAGAAAGAGGCAAAAACGGCCGTTTGCAGACACTGTTCTGCTGAATTGTTCAGAGGGGGTGCATCTGCAAAAACGTACAGCACTTTAAGTTTCATTTATCACTTAAAATCAAGACACCCCGAACATCATGCAGAGTACGAGAAAGACACGGCGGCGGCGGCGGCTACAGCAACAGCAGCAGCGAATCCACATTCTTTGCACTATTTAATGCACATTTGTTGTTGTAGACGTACAGAGTTACATTCTTTCAGCAGTCAGTTATAGCCCTAACATAGGCTATTCAAGAAGGGGGGCTTCAAAGATGGCCAGATAAAAATATTTTTTTATTTGACTAATTTATTTATTTTAAGTTATATTGTGCTTCGTTTGTATAATATCTGCTGGAATGTTAAAAAAATGTTCAGTGTTAAATAAATATTTTGAAATTGTATTTTTGTTATTTTATTTATTTTTCTGAAAAGCAGCACAAAATATTAAAAAGCAAATTTTTACTATTTAATAAATAATTAATATATACTGGCAAAATAAATGGAAAAAAATGCGAAACACCGCATTCGGCCTTCGGCCGAGCATTTCATTATTATTTGGCTTCGGCCAAGAATTTCATTCCGGTGCATCCGTAGGCACGATTGATTAGCCTAAGAACGATTGCACCTTCCCCACTCCAACTAAATGATTTTTGCTCTCTGTTTTCAGGGTACACATGCGTATATTTACTCTCCGATACAGCAGGTGGCAGTGTGGACCTGCTTGGTTTGTGAGCAGCCATTAAACACGAGAGAAGAAGAGAATGAGAAAGACGACCGTTACGCTTACGTTAAGAGTAACACACTCCTTACCTACTTCATTAGCTATGGCTGTGTAGGTCTAAGGCCCAGACTGGCGTGTGCTACGGGCACATCTGGGATTCGGAAGGAGACTGAGGCACTGATGACGTCCTGATCTAACCAGCGATCCGCTTCCATGTGGAGGTACAATCGGCTTCCGTATCAGCTCCAGTCCGTGTCTGAGGACGCTGTATCGTTCTCGAGAACATCCTCTTCGAGGGGACTTGGGCACGGTGCCCAGACGGAGCAATTCTGTTCTCACTGATATAAAATAAACCATACTTTAAGGTCAAGTGTTCTTGGAAACAATCTCCAGCCCTGATGTGAAAACGCCATTAGATCGTTCTACGTGCAAAGAAGAGCAAGAAATGTGTAACGTACTTACATACAGTATAGTATGAGCGGAGTGCAAACGTGCAACGAAGTGAGCAATGTGCTCCATCATGAAACTGATGTGTTAGCGGGAATGTAAGGTGTGTGCGCGCGTGCGTTTGTCCTTTGTGGTGTTCTGGTTGAGGGCACAAATATCCTGCGGGTAGAACCTCGTCCTCAGCGCAAGCACTTTCCTGACTGCCACAGAAAGAACAGTCCGTTGTCAGGGGGGTCGGTGCGGAGGAGATGATGTGCTCAGCTGATCACACCACTCCCGTAGAACTCGTCCGTCCTGCATGGGTCTGGTCCCAAACCCAGGGTGTGATGTTTCTCCGTTGTTTCCAACCACGCCCACTCCATTCCCACGAGTGCAAGGTCAGGAGGATCCCCATCCCCGAGTGATCAGTTGAAGCGTCGTAACACAGGCCAGGTCTAATTAAACTCTAATTAAGTCCACCGAATCCTGCTCGTTTATCTAAGCTTTCACAGCTGTCTCGTTTCACTTCCTGACCTTCTTGAACTTTGATCTCTCTCTCTTTCTCTCTCTCTCTCTCTCACACTTCTATCTTTTTTTCCACACACTCGCTCCCTCACCTCTCCTCCTGCATGACTCCATTCTCACCTTGCCGTGGCTATTAGCATCCTGAAGAGAGAAAGATTGAGTCGAACGGAGAACATATGCTGCTTTGTGAGGCTCAACGCTACGTCGTGTGTGTAGATGCACACGTGCACAAAAACACACACACACATGGAGTTAAAAAAAGTTCTAATTTTACCCTGCAACAGCTGCTTACCTTTTCACAACTCGGTTGTAGCGCAGCATAGGCAGGTGTGCGCGTTTGTGGGTGGGTGTGTGGTTGGTAGAGCGACACACACACACACACACACACACGTATGCACACTCCTGGGATTGAAATGTCTTTCTACCGAGACGCAAAGAGACTCTGGTGCTACGGTTATTATGACTCGCATGTTACCTGACAGACAGATCTCTCTCTCTCTCATGCTCACACACACACACACACACACACACATGTGCACCCACAAAGGAGCTCGTCTTGAAGTTTAGCACCCCAGATGCTTTCTGTTCCTGAGCAGCACTTTGCTTTTATGCAAATTTTCAATTTAGAACGACCGACGTGAATAAAAACGACAAAACAAAAATAAAACCGCAAAATGAACAGCGTGTTGTTGGAGGAAGGGATCGTGCATGGCAGGATGCGCTTTAAAAGAAAAGTAATCAGCGTTTACTTGCCAACGATCACACCTTGCTATTTTCTATTCGTTTGTTTTCTTTTATTCATTTATAGTCACAATGTCGACGAATGTCCAAGAAACGGGTCGGTCCTCCCCTCGTCAGCGTGCGCTCACACTGATACATTGACACACACGGTCAGAGCGGTTTCCATAGCGATGCCGTCAGCTTGGTAGGACTTGATATGATCCGTGACATGCTCTTTGAATAAGCCGAACACAAACAGAATGCTCGTCAGTAGCCTGGTGCTTGCTCTTTCTTTCTTTCTTCTGCACACATTTCTTTCTTTCTTTCTTTCTTTCTCTCTTTCGCGCTGTCAATCTGAGAACAAGATCTTAGCCAAGGCTGGAGTTTTATCTGTTTGACCATTTCTTGTTCTCTCTCTCACACACACAGATTGATTTGCATTCAAGGCCTTCCTCTCTAACTGGCAGGTCTGCGCGTCTCTGACTGTGTTGAGCATCCTCTGCCTGTGATATACTGTAGCTCTTCAAAATTTTAAGCTCACTCAAAGATTAGTCTCTGGTCCTGGGGTTCAACTGACCGTGTAGCCCGACTCGCAAGTTCCCTGCGTAACAGTCACTATCTGCCATTGCTTTAGTTCTCGTTCTCTGTTTTGTCTCCCACGATCTCTAAGTCTCAGGTCTGATTGGTCAGAAGTATTGTGTTTTGTTTTGTTTTGACACAGTTTTTCTAAAAAAAATATTTCAGAAAGCAACACATCAAGGTGTGATCTACAGAAATGCATAATCAGTGTGTGTGAGACTGGGCAAAAATGGCATCCATGAGTGAGTTCCAAGGCAAAAGCCACTGCTGACCGAACAGAACACAAAGGCTCGTCCCAAAAACATCTATTCAGTTCACTATACAATTGGTGTTCAAATCAAACCAGGACAAACAGGAAACTCTTATGAAGTTCCTTTATTTCTCTCCTGCGACGCTATCCCAGCGTCTCACTAGTGCTCGGATACCATCAAGGTAGAAAGTTTTTCCAGTACGCCGGAGCCATTATCTAACTGCCTGTCTAAAACCCTGGCCTCCCAGGAACTCCATTAATGACCCAAACATGTGGAAATGGCCTGGAGCGAGGTCAGGACTGTACCGGGGACACGGCGATAACTCCCAGCCGAGTTCCTGTAAGTGGTAGTGGTGTTGGTGAATGGTTGTGTGAAACACAAACACAAATGCGTCTCTTCCGCAAGTTGGCAACAAGTTATCCGTTAGTTTTTTTAAGGATCAGGCGTTCTGCTCGCTGGATGTTCACGGGAACGACTGCAGTGGGCTCCGAGCCACCTCGGCTAAGATTGCTATTCACAGACGTACATACTTTAAAAGTTCGCATCATTCGTTTTTACTTCGGCTAATATGTTCAAAATCTCCTGTAAGTACACCGTTATTCACGAGAGGGTTAAGCACAAGTCCCGGTTTCACTTGAACACCCTCTTATTAATGTGCAGTGTTTGTTCTATACTAGGAACGGTTGTTTATAGCTGCTGTAATCCAGTTGAAACAGCACACACTCTTGTATTTTATTCCTTGTGTATTGCTGCCTTCCTATGTTTCGATGCGGACTATGATCGCTGGGGTCGAGATAATGCTGCACACGCTGAAAGAACAAGCAGAGGTCATTCTCCCTACCGGCTCGAGTTTAAATTCCGCCTGAACCTTAGCCGACCATGGCCAGGAGTCCAAGAGAGCGTAATTGGACAACCTATCTCCCCTGTCAATCTCTGCAGTCTGTGAGCTGGTGTACACTGAAGAGGGCAGTTAGTCCTGTCCTCTAGGTTTATCTGCCCTGAGACGTCGCATGAGCAGCAGTTTGATAAGATGCCGAGTCGGGCTCGGTGCATGAGCCCTGAGCCGTAACGGGTTAGAAGATACGATAAGTAGCTTAAGACCTGACAACGACTAAATTAGACGTAGGAAGGTAGGTATGTGGTGGCCTGGGAAATGTGGCCCGGAATGATGAAAGATTTTGTCATCTCAGTGTTTAAAAAAAGCATAAATGTATTTAAATGTCTCCTTTCCAACCTTGTCTAGTTGTCTTCCTAATGATGCCTAGAAGCTTGTTAGCTATATATTAAGGCATACAGTGCTGTGAAAAGGTATTTCCCCCTTCCTGATTTTTTTCTCCCGGGTTTTTGGCACGCTTAAATGACTGAGATCATCAAACACACAAAGATGGACTGAGTAAATACAACATGCAGTTTGCCACACCCAGGCCTGAATACTGTTGAACCCAGACCTGTTGAATCAAGAACTCACTCTCTGATGACTTGATGCATGCTAAAGGATCTCGAAAAGCAACACATTAAGCTGTGATCTAAAGAAATTCATATTTCAACAGTAAGAGACTGGGGGCAAAAATGGGATCCCTGGGAGAGTTCCAAGGCACAAGCCAGAGTACTGTACAAAGGCTCGTCCAACATTTGCCAAAAAAGCATCTTGATTATCCTCAAGACTTTTGATTTTGCAAATGTTATTTGGATTGATGAGATTCAAGTTGAAAATCTGTGTCCTGTTACATCTTGTGTATGTGTGGCGTATGTCATAAAAAGAACATCATCTCACCAGTAAAACATGGTGGTGGTAGCGTGATGGTCTGGGGCTGCTTTGCAAGTGATGGAAGTATGAATTCTGCACTCTACCAGAAAATCCTAAAGGAGAATGTACAGTATGGCCATCAGTTTGTGACAAAGTTATGATGATCTAAAACACACTAGCCAGTCCACCTCTGAATGGTCTCCAATGAGGCTGAATTGAAACAATTCTACAAAAAAAGAGTGGGCCGAAGAGGTGCTGTGAAAGACGCTTGATTGCAGTTGTTGCAGCCAACGGTGGCACAACCAGTTATTTGATTTAGGGGTCTATTACTTTTTCACATAGGGTCAGGTACGTATAGGGTTTGGACAGCTTTTTTTTCTTCCTTAAATTAAATCATCATTAAAAAAAAATGCATTTTGCATTACTCAAGGTTATCACTGTGTAACGTAAACATTTGTTTGATGATCTGAGTGTGACATGCAAAAAATCAGGAATGAATCCATTTTTTTTGTTGTTGTTACTATGGATCAAAGTTTCTGAGTTTCCAGCTTTCATGCACGTATGAGAGGAGAAGCGTCTCAGTCCTCTAGGACGTCCTGCTGCTTTGAGATGGACCGCCTGGGAAAAATAAGAGCGGAGTAACAAAGGAGGAGAAGAACTGAGGGATTCTGCCCTTGGCAGCGTAAGACCGTAGCTGCTGCTTTCATACTAATTTGCCCTTGACTCACAATCCTCAAAGCGCTCTCGCAGCTCCCGGACGCATTACGTTTTAAAACGAGCCTAACTCGGAGATGAGGACTCCGCCGATAGAGAGGCGACGATCTAACAGAACAGTGCGACTTATTGACGAGCCGAACGGTAATTTGGATTCTCACGGTGATAAATGTCAGCGTATAAGCTGTAAAGTTCCACCTTGTTACATAGATGCCTTTCAGTTAGGGTTTTTTTTTTAGCTGCTAGAGATGATATAAAAAACCAGAATAATGGGGGACGTGTCTGTATTCATGTCAAGCAAGTCTTCTATACTCCGTGACTTTCTATATCACTCTCTCTCTTACTGCCTCATTTTTTTTCTTTCTCTCGGTCTCACACACACACACACTCGTGCACACACTCATTCTGTCCTTGGGGCCGATTTGGCTGTACTCTCTGTGTTGTTTGGACAGGCTCGTCCTGATCCACTCACCCTCATCCTGTCTACTCGCAGCCTGTTTGAGACTTGGCCACCAGACTGCATTGCTTTGTGTGTGTGTGTGTGTGGTTTTGTGATTAAACCGTTGTGTTTGCACAGAGTGTGTGTGCGTGTGTGCTGTATGCTTCTGGACACGCGCAGCTCTGAAGTTAACATGTGCCTGTTTCCTGTCTGATTAAACTCGGATTAAAGTCGTCGATCCCCCGAGCGAACAGATGAATCACAGAGCATTTGTGTCTCCTTTATTTTATTATTACGATATCACACAGCATACTAAATGATTGATTTCCTTATTCATGCGTTCATGAGCGAAAACGTTTAACTGATTACTCCAGGTAGGACAGAGAGCGAGAGAAAGAGAGAGAGAGAAAGAGAGAGAGGGATTCAGTACATGCATGTGGATTGTACAGTAGCTTGACTGTGCCATGAGCAAAGTGTATTTTGCTACATCTCTCTCAGGACGCGACCGCTCTCTTGTCAGGTGTTGCTTTATGGGATGTCTGTCCGATCCGAGACGTACGGTGCCATTCCAGCTTGATTTTGTGTTTTTAATTAAATCCATATATCTTCTTGGACCTCGATTTGGTCGTTGGCGTACGATAGGCGTGGAGCAAAGGCACTCCATTGACCTCGGTTATGTTTCTGGGAAATGAAAACAAGGATACGGGGAAGAAGGATTGCTTCTCATTTGGCAAACGCAGAGCTTCAGATAAACACATGTCTTTAGGAGTCTTAAACCCAAAATATTAGGGAGGCCAATCAAATGTATATGTGCCAGATGTTAACCCAGATGTTAAATTCAGCATTACTAATTTACTTAAGAACGTTCACTGCTTGACTTTGCCGTGTATCGATAGCGCCTGATATAGTGAGGATAAGTTATAAATTTTTTTGTTTTGTTTGTCGATTTAGTTTCCTTGTCGAAATTTTGCTAGCTAGCCAGGTAAGCGACTCAGAAGCACTGTTCGAAAGCTACCAAGAATAGGAAAGGAGAAAAAGAAATTCTTAACGTCATTAAATTAAATTGAACACCCATCAGACAACCCATCAGCATCAAAAGGTATCATTACTTTTATATCGTGAATTTTACCACTACCGGAATTATGCCGGGTCGTCAGGATAAAACTGGTCGCAAAATAAAAGCGTTAGGCGCATTGGCGGGCGGTTCAGTCGCCATCTGGAGCCCTGCAACATCACTTCCAAGATGACAGTCCTTGTCCTTATCTTTTCTTATCATTTGTTAAAATCCTTTAATCAGTTTCAGTCACTGGCACTAAAACCAAGGGGATTTCTTCTTGTTGCTTGATTAAGACAAACTTCTTCACATCAAATGATCTCAACTAAAAAATGCCCCCCTGCCACATAGAACTGGACAGAAGCGTTGCTTTTCCATTAATGATTATCTTTATAGTGCAAATTTATTTTTCCACCAAGAATGATTTTCGCCCCGTACGTTGAAATGTAAGATTAAAGCGGCTATCTAAATTGTCTATAAAGATAAGATATGTTGAGTGTGAGTTATCTGTTCTTTAAATCTATGCAGTTCACACTATACACTTAAAGAGTGAAATTTGTTCATGCCATGCCTACTCTTAGACGACGAAGTCATTTAACAATAATCATTTGTCTTTACGAATTACATCCACTACCTTTTAAAAAAGCTCAAAAATACAGCCGCATACGAGGAGATAACGACTCCTGGGGGGAAAAAATTCCCTGCGCTCTTAATTTTAAATTCAATTTAGATATAATGGTCGGAGCTGCTAGTTATCTGTATGCATGAATGCTCCTGATGAAGCACCTGACCTTATCAGTCACGCTTACACGTCTGATAAAAGAAATCCAATCTGTTTCTTCCTGCCGTCTTTCGCTTGTTACCGAGTTGCCAACTTAAAGGTCCCATATTTTACTATTTCTTTAACAAGTTATCCCAGATCTCCACCAAAGTGTGTTAATGCTTCGTCTGAAATACCCCTCAGATAATGCAGTTTTTATTTCTCCATTTTATTGCCTCTGTTTTACACCTCCTGAATACTTTTAGTGTCTGTATAAAGGAGCAACTGCTGAGCCACGCCCCTTTAGAGACCCACAGAGCTAAGCAACAGGTCCGGGGAGGACAACTAATGTGAGGTCACAGTAGAGGGAGAAAACTACGTAAATGGCATGTTTAAGTCCAAAACCAATGCATGAACGAATTAAAGGACAAAAGGCAGGGAATTTTTTTTTTGTTTGTTTTTATCTGAATCTGATTAAAAAAATTAATTTTGCATAATAGAGCTCTACTTTATATTTCAGATTCCTGAAAATAAATTCCATTTTAAATAAATTTTGTTAGGATTCGATGTCTTTTAGCAAATCATGTCCGGTTCCTGAGATATGGAGAGTGCAAGTTCAATTATAAGGAGTTTCTGAGAAAATTCAGTTAATATTTCATTTTTATTTAGAAAAAAAAATTTTTTTGTTCTATTTAGAATATTTAAATGAATGTTTGTGAAACCTGGTAAGAAAGAGGGCCTCAGCCTGGTTTTAAATCTCAGCTACGACTCCTGAGTGATGTGTCTCGCAGGTGGGAGCTGGTGAGAGTCGATGGGTATGGTAGTGCTCTCACATCAATCATGGGTGTCTGAGTTCACACAAGCAGAAGGAGAGAATGGCGCTGACGGTGTCTCGTAGGAAACGAGGGAGAGCCTTCGTCCTCCTCGGTTGGTAGTTGTAGGCATGATGGGAGAGCGACCTAATGACCGGTACGACTAAAATAGCGATATAATCTGGAAAAATTCTATAAAAGAGGTTTTTTTTTTAGAATTTTTTTTTTTTTCTCGCCCAAGTACAAACACGATTCCAAAAAAGTTGGGACAAATTGTGAATAAAAACAGAATGCAGTGATAATGAAGTTTCAAATTTCAATATTTCAAATGATTGATTGTTGATTTTAAATTTCATGGCATCAACACAACTCGAAAAGGTTGGGACAAGCCCATGTTTAGCACTGTGTGAAATCGACTCTTCTTTTTTATAACAGACTGCAAACGTCAGGGGACTGAGCAGACAAGGTGCTCACGTTTAGGAATAGGAATGTTGTCCCATTCCTGTCTAATACAGGCTTCTAGTTGTTCAACTGTCTTAGGTCTTCTTTCTCGCATGTTTTCTATGGGTGAAAGATCAGGACTGCAGGCTGGTCATTTCACGACCCGGATAAATTGCAAATTGGTCCTCCAGCTGGTTCTTGTATGTTCATTTAACTTTTCCGGCCTCTTATTGTTCCCTGTTCTAACTTTTTTGGAATGTGTAGATCTCATGAAATCCAAAATGAGCCCAAAATTGGCATGACATTTTAAAATGTCAAAACATTTGATATGTTATCTATTTTCTATTCTGAATAAAATATTAAAATTTGAAACTTGCATTCTGTTTTTATTCACAATTTGTAAAAGTCCCAACTTTTTTGTACGTTGTGGCAATGTTTTGGCCTTTAAAAGCACTTACATAAGCACCTGCATTTAAATTGGGTGTTCAATTTTCTCTGTCAAACACCCGGTCCTTGAGATGAACAGCGTAGATATTGTAAATGGGTGTCATCACTTTGCCTCGCTCTTCAGGCCGAGCCACGTCTATGCTTCAGTACTCAATGCTAATCGTTGCCACGTCTTAATGACTAATGCCTGCCTTTGACTTAATTAGCAAAGTCCTCCGTGAGAACGAGCATAAATGATGGACGCCGTAGTGGAAAAAATCTGCGTTTTTTCCACCCTTGATATTCCCATGAGCGCGCACATGAAGTCGTCTCGGAATAGCCAGCAGCAGCTGAAGCTGTCAGTGCGAGCCTCTCTAAGTGGAGTTGATGGCTGTCACTGACTCGGCTGTTTAATGCCAATAGCTGTGTTCACCTGACAGCCAATCCGTATTGAATCATAGTGAAAGGTATCGACTCAGCAAAACTGCCTTCAGTCCTTCAGCATCACAGCGTTTAATGTAGTAGTGCAGAGGATTTTCCCAGTTAAACTGTGCTCTATATATTAGGTTTAATCAGAACCACTTAACATCTGGGTCTAACGAACGTCTAAATAGTAAACCTTGGGTTGGTTACACGCTACCAACTATTCTGTATTTTTCATAGCAATCAGTAAAGTTTATCATTTTAATTACAGCTTTATAATTTTCACACAGCGATACAGTGTGGACGATATATCGGTTAAAATGGAATCTGTTCCTTGGGACAAAAATCTGTTTAGAAATACTTTTAGTGCATCGAATTAAATTGCCTTGGTCCAAGTTAGAGGTCTGTATCATGGTAGCACTGGAGAAGGCTTTCCCTACATTACCCATCAGCCTTAGCAAGTCGTATGTCCATGTGCACGTCAACCTGCGCATCTCGTCTTGCTAAGCACCGTTATTTTAGTACTGTTTTGCAGCAGGTCTTTGTCTAGTATCTGCGGTAGCGTTCGTGTTCTCACTTTGGTTCTGCCTTGAGGCTTAATATTGTTTTTTGTTTGTTTTGACCTCGTAATAAAGAGAGTCTGCATTGCATCCTGCTCGCCTTAATACCCTGACAGTCTGCTTGAGATTTTTCTCTTTTTTTTTTCCGGCCTGCTCCGGTAAAATGAGTTTTACTTTCTCTCAAAGTAATTTTTCCTTTTTTTATGGAAAAAGGCAAAAAGTCTCACCAATTCTTTTTCTTTCTTTCTTTCTTTCTTTCTTTCTTTTTCTCTGGTGGTGTAGCACAAGCTCTCAGAAAACAAGTGGCCACAATTGGCCATATTAGTATAATTAACCAGGGAGAAAGAGTATGCCATTTCCATCACCAAGCAAGCACGGCCAGTTTTGTGCTCCCAGATGCCTGCTTTTTTTTAAAGTCTGGATGATGGTGAACTTTATTTTGCTGAATAATGAGGGAACTCGCACTTCTCACACCTCCTGCCTCTCTAGGCAGTCTTACTGGTCTTACCCTCTGTGGAATTTTGACCAAGCTCTACCAATTCCACTCTTATCCAAAGAAAATTGGTTTAATTGTACCATTTCCTGCAGAAATTTCACCTTTAACTAAAAAGGCAAAATCTAACCAGTCCAAAAGTTTGACCTTGTCCCAAAGGAACTCATCACACCTTTAGATTGTCTGACCAATCCCGAAAAAATTCGGACTAATTCATCCCTGCAGATTTGATGATCTCACCTACTTCCACCAACAATTTTACCAATCCCTCTCTTTCCCAAAGGAAATCTGACTAGTTGCAGAATCTCCTGCAATAATCTGAACTTATCTCACGCTCTTTAGGGGAAAAACTGACCAAATCCTAACTACTACTCCAGAAGGTTTACAGATCCTAATTTCTACAGAAGGAATTCTGACCAAGCCTGCCCACCCCTGCAGATTGACCTACCAAAAGGACCAATCCTGATTATGCTCTCCGGTACATTTGATCATCCCAGAAAGAATTCTGACCGATCCCTATAGCTTTAAGTTTGACCCTGTCCCAAATAAACTGACCAAATCCCACTTGCTCCCATAGTCCATTTTACCAAATTTAAAGTTTCCCGAAGGAAATCTGACCAGTTACATGATCTCCTGCAAAAATGTAGACTAATTTCCCCCTTTCCCAAATCATCCTACCTACTCCTGCAGAAAGTTGTACTTTTTTTTTTACTTTTTGTTACCCTTTACCAAACGAATTTTGACGAGTCCCACCCACTTCCACAGGAAGTTCGACCTCCACTTCTGCTTATTCACCTTAACAGCTGGTCTATATTTTATTCATATTAGGTGGTGATGTGGGTTAAATTACAAATTTTGTTTATAATTTAAAGCACATCGCCTTTTATATGAATAAAATATGTACCAGGTGTTTAGGCGAATTATGAATGGACTAGAGTCTGACTGAAACTTGATTCAGTGTCGTTGGGTTGTGGCCATAACATTATTCAGGCTAATTATGGTTTCGGTCATAAGTACGTCTACGTTTCAGCCTTGTTGCCGTAACTGGCTGTGGTCGCAGTCCCTGACCCCACTGTGGAAAAATTTATTACTGCAGCCTAAAAAAATGAATCACTTTTGTCTTTGCCGCCTACTAGCGCTGCCAACGAGCAGCTGTTTTGTTCGGCGCGTTTATTCCCATAGACGCTGCAACTTAGTAGGTGGGAAGGCTTAAAAACTGCTCTGGCCTTTCTTTGTCTTGTGCGTTTCATATCCGTATGCCCATTAATGTCTAACTGAAAGTAATAAACCCCTTTTTTGGATGGATCCTGCAATACTTCGCTTTTGATGCGCACATCCAGTCCAAATGCGCTATAAATTTGTCAATTATATTGACTTAAACGCTTTATTAAACCTTTCAGCTCGTCAACGCTAATCTGATAAGTGGGCTCTTGAAGCCTTACGGCCGTTTCCTAATTGTGATTTTCGTCATTTTCCAGGTTTTCATTGAAAGAAATCAATCTGGGTGTTGTTTTTCTTTCTCTAACATTGGCTGAGTTTCTCTTATGAAGTGAAACAGTCGTTTAGGCTCCTCACTAGTTTACTTCGTGATTTATGCCGAGGCACCAAGGAGGTCAGGGAAACTGGAGACAGATAGAGGAGAGAGAGATAAAGCGAGGAAAGAGGACGGCAGAGTGCTCCAGAAAAAAAAAATGGTGGAAAAGGTTTGAGCCGGAGTGCGGTGATCCCCAGAGGAGCCAGGTGCAGGTGGAGCTCGTTGTTGTTCTGGGTGGATGTTGGAGTGCAGACATGCATAGTGTGCTGTACTGTAAAAAAAAAAAAAAAAAAAAAAAAAAAAAATATATATATATATATATATATATATATATATATATATATATAAAAAACATAATAAAAATGACTTCATTTATAGAGAGTTTCCTTTTGGCTTCTTACGTACTGCACCAAACCTCATCTTTGCATTATGCCTAGTTAAGAAAAGCACTAAAAATATTTTCATATAGTTTTCTATGTTTAATTACTATATATTAAAAATCAAAGGTTGGTTATTTCCTCTACTTTGGCTTTTCACCAGACATCCCTAGGACTTCCCAATAACTCCATGCGTTCCTGATCACTTTTTGTAGTTGCATTCCCCTTTTTTTTCTATGCAGAACATCTGATTAAAAATGCAACTGAAACTTGTTCTGGCTGTGTTTCTTTCTCCCGACATCGGCAAACTTCCCAGTGTGTCACGTCAACAGTCCAGCGTTCTGCTTTGTTCTCCGTTTTATTTTTTATTCCCTCGCTCCTCCCTGACGTCCCTGTTTCACTCTGCTGATCTGTGACTAGACTGGCTGTGATAACTTGCAGAGAGAGGGAGAGAGAGAGGGAGAGACAGAGAGCTAGCTGTGTTTATTTTCAGACTTCGATAGGTGGCTGGATACACAGACACGATGAGTAAAGAATGAGAGAGAGAGAGAGAGAGAGACGGTGACGGAGGGTGTTCACTGCTGGCTGGAGTTGTAACACACTGGGAAATAGTCATTATTCATCATGCAAATGAGGCACAAGCTGCCCTAAGGATGGACACACACACACACACACACACACACACACAAACACACACACAGGGTCTACATTGCTCATTCGCTCCCTTCTCCTAATAACTACAGGAATCATTGAGCTGTACGACTGAAATAAGAGGTTGAGGACTAAAGATTATAATTATTATTATAATAGTATTATAGTACATATTAATTTTTATGAATAACAGTATGAAAACCGTTTTGTTATCAAATATCCATGTTAAAGATCTCATTATGGAAATGTCTTCATTTCCATACATAGTCTTTTTCTAGCCCAGCTGTGGATATGAGATTTAGGATATTAGGTTCTCCATTCCAATGAACTCAAGTTAGGTTCTAAGACTAACCAAAATTAATTACCGCTTACTACTTATAAAGAAGCGGATTTTCATATTCAGTGCCTGCGCAGTATGTATGTTTATATAAATGAGGCAGAAAGACAAAGCTTTGATTTACTTAAATCCCATATAAAGACTACAGTTTTGTATGAGAAATGGAATTCTGTGCACGGGTCGTGGGTGTATTGTGGGTGATTTATGAAGTAGTAAGAGCAAACAGCATTTAAATGCACGCGCTATTTGTTTTTCGAGAACCACACTGAGATCTCTGAAAGACGCTCAGAGCAGCGAGACCGAAATCCATCAGAGATGATGAGTTGTACTCTACTCTGAGTTTATACCCGAAAATACCGTACGTTCTGAATATAACGACACAGATGTAGAAATATGAGCCGGCGTCGGAACTGCAACAGATGTGCCATCGCCTTTAACCTGGCAGCACCTTGTGAATTCTAATAGCATTCACATATTGTCTTTAATTGACATAAATTTACTCACTCCATGCACACAGACCCTGAAGTGGGAATCGAACCTGGACCTTAGAGGTGCAAGGCGACAGTGTCTTTTTTTTTTTTTTTTTTTTTTTCAATGCCTCAGTTTAGAAATTACCCAATTTATATACTTTTCAAGGAAACTGTTATTTTTTTTATTTTTTTTTTTAGCTCGTGCTTGAGAGGTGAGAGTTGTGCACAAATCTGTGTGATTGGGTGAATAGATAAATGCGGCAACTCCGTGTTTGACAGCTTAACTACCATAAAAACCCTGGTATTCCTATAGCGTTTGAATAACTGTTTGAAAAGTCTGACACGACTCTTAAGAGTTTAGCAAGAAATCCAGTTTCACAAACTAAAGGGTGAAAGGGAACATACTTGCAGTACAGTACTTACTAACCGGATGCCAATGCCAAAACCCACAATCTGAAGCATACACTTTCTGCAAGAAAAGAAAAACATCTGATAACGATATATAATCTCAAACATTTTTCTCTTCATAGAAAATTGCTTTCAAGTCGATCCAAATTCAAACTACAGTACCTAGTTCCTAACTCAAGGCTGAGTCCTAAATCCCTCTCTAACCCCTGAACAAGGGCACTACTTGGTGTATAAAATAAGGGAATCCTCACCCCATATAGGGTGCTAGTTTTACATGTAACTATATTTGGGATTCAACCCCGGCCATTAATTAGAAAGCTTGAAATGTCAGTATTAGTTAATGTTACCTGCATGTTTTATGTAGCAACATAAGTACAGTACTGACTAAGATAACACTAAGCTAACAAATGGCACCAAAGCCAGAAGGAATCATTTATATATACAGGGTGGGCCATTTGTATGGATACACCTTAATAAAATGGGAATGGTTGGTGATATTAACTTCCTGTTTGTGGCACATTAGTATATGTGAGGCGGAAAACTTTTCAAGATGGGTGGTGACCATGGTGGCCATTTTAAAGTCGGCCATTTTGGATCCAACTTTTGTTCTTTCAGTAGGAAGGGGGTCATGTGACACATCAAACTTATTGGGAATTCGACAAGAAAAACAATGGTGTGCTTGGATTTAACGTAACTTTATTCTTTCATGAGTTATTTACAAGTTTCTGACCACTTATAAAGCAGTTATGACACGTCAGGAGCGGATAGAAATTGTGTGTTGATGTCTGGTGAACGTAGTAACCAGGTCATTGCAGCAGATTTCAATGCAAGACACCCTACGAGACCACCCATCTCCCATGCTACAGTTAGCAAACTGCTAATAACTGCTCTATAAGTGGTCAGAAACTTGTTTCCCCCTCACATATACTAATGTGCCACAAACAGGAAGTTAATATCACCAACCATTCCTATTTTAAGGTGTATCCATAAAAATGGCCCACCCCGTATTTATATTAGTACACTGTTTGAGGTAATCATGTTATCATAATCTAAATACAAATAAAACCTCTGTAAATTAATATCCTTATGACTTTCGTTCGTTTTCACATGTTTGGGAAGAGCAAAGTCCACCACAACATAGCGCGTGTGACTTCTAAAACATACAGCGTTGTGTACTTCTAAATCTGCTTTGTAGCTAGCCGCGCTGATTTTTTTACAGCGACCCCGACTAGCGACTGGCGCAGAGCAGTTAGTGTCGCGGGGTGAAAAATCCGCAGACAGGTTTAATGCAGGATCACAACCGAATTGCTTCATTTTTCATTTGCATGAATATAATCTCACCATTTTTGCAGTCTCGGTGTCGTTCATGTTAAATGGTCCATGCAGACGGAGTCGGTAATTAAAGACACAACGTGCGTAATTATTGTCAGCCTTGATAAATAGGAATAACTGTTTCATCGCAATAATCTCCCCCCAGCATTTAGTGCTTTGACTCGTAAGCCCTGAGGATGTACTGTACCAGGCCTTTTATCTAATATTAGGGTCTTGTGCTTGCTTAAGGGTTTTGGAAATCAACTTATAATGCTGTAGTATTGTTTCCAGTCACACAGAGTAATTTGGCACTTTCACGTTTGATAATCTTTAATCCTTAGTTCTAAATATTATTGAATATTCGTATTATATCAGCGCTACGGAGAATCAGCTATTCTTTACACACTCGCTTTAAGTCGTCTCATTCTGTGGAGTCGCACCTCGAACACACTTGAAGAATCTGCCCTATAACAGTGCATACTGCTACTGCTAAGTTATAACAGGCCTTGCCCTTGAGACTCTCTCGCTTTCTTTCACTCTCACTCTCTCTCACACACACACATACAAAGCCAAGAATTCTCTTCACATCTGCAGGCAGTATTCACAGCTGAGAGGAACTTCGGATCCAGGCGAATTCATAAACTGAGAGAAAGGCCAGGATTAACCCTATTGCGATTTTAAAACTATTTTTTTTCGGTTTGCAGTGGTGCGAAATAATTTGTCTTTAATTGCGGTTTCAGGTTAATATTCAATGTGTCAGATTTTGTATCACCCGTGCGCAAAGGTATGCAGAATCATGCATGCATAACTAAAGATACTTTTGCGAGGTCACACTAATAAGGAAAAAGATGTAGTAAAGTTTTTTATTACTATGTTTAGCAGGTTTATTTTCATATTCGAGTAGAATATACAGCAGCAGAGCTGAAGGAGTTTCTGGTGAGTGAACTGCTGAGTTCAGGATTTTGAGTAAGTGAGAAAAATCCATTGTGCTCTGCCAGTCATCAATAAAGCGTTAGAGGTAACGCGGGCCTCATTTTGCTAGTAATGGTGGTAATTAATTAGCGCAGTGTAATCGGACCACCCTCCAGTTTTACTGTCGAGAATGAGACGCCTTGTTTTATACCCAGACAGTTTTTTTCCCTTCATTCTTTTTTTCAAACATTAATTTTTAAATGGCGCGATGGGTAGCATTGCGGCCTCGCGCCTCCAGGAACTAGGGTTTGATTCCCACCTTGGATTTGTGTGAAAGGAGTTTGCATGTTCTCCGTGTGATTGCTGGGTTTTCTCCAGGTACTCCAGTTTTCTCCCACATTCCAAAGACATGCAGACTAGTCTAATAGGCATTCCCAACTTGCCCATAAGGTGTGTACATGAGTGTATAAGTGTGTGCATAACTGTCCTGTTATAAATTGGCCCACCTCGTGCCTGAAGTCTCCGGGCTTATCGTATCGAACAAGATAAGCCAGATAAAAATGAATTGATGAATAGAGTAATTTATGACTAAGTGTGACAAGCTAGAGTATCTTGTTGTGTAGTAACTGCTGAAAACAACTTAAATACTAATGCAGGTAAGAAGAACCCAGCAGGAACCCTATTATCGGATAACTGTTGTAGTTTGGTTGTAGCGATGGACAGGAAAGTTAGAATGACTTTTGTAAAATGACCTTGAGATAACGGTGAATGAGTGACCCAAATACAACGTTGCAGGTTTACAACCTTAAAGTAGCGAAATTCAAAACTTTAGTTGAAGCATTTATGTCGAATAGTTTCCATTCCCAACATCCGACCACATCCATGGTCCCTTCAGTTTCTTACAGAATTCCGTTAAGATTCCTAAATTAATCATGCGTTAACAAATTTATATTGACAGACCTAACTGTAACGATACCTCTCTTGTTTCATTATATAAAATAATATTACCATGAAATATCACCATGAGGTACATCTTGGCTCTCAGTTCAGTTCCTGCTCAGGTTCTCGGATGGGTATGGTTTTAAAATTATTTATGCAACGCTGCGTTTGAGAAATCCGTTCAATGTTATCCCGTCGTCATATAGTCATAGAATTTCACGCGTTCAAAAACAATCTAATACCAAAGTATGTCTTTAATGTTGCCAGATTAACGTCACCGCAACGTTTTTACAACCAAGAATTTCATCTGGGAATATTTTTTCTTTTTATTATTTTTATTATTATTATTATTATTATTATTATTCTGTATGTGTTATGCCGAGGTCTAACAGCTTAATGAAGCAAGCTACTTATCGATTCCTGCTGTTTCCTTCCTTGCTTTCTAATATCTCATTACATGTTTAATCAGAGATCATATAAGACGAAAGAAGATGAAACCATACTTAAGGTTTTTTATTACACCAGTGGACTGGGATCTGATTGCAGACATTACCTAAAGTTGCACATTTTCCTTTTGTGTCATGTATTAGGAGACCTTTTGCTTTGTGCCCGCCGAATGTGCCTAATTAAATGTGTCATGTTGCTCGGTTGCATTTTTCTGACGGTGATCATCCAAATACAATCCTTATACTTAAAATGCGTAAAAGAACAACAGGGTTATGACCAGAGTAACTGGTATGTCTTAGTCCTGAGAGGAGCGTTGAACTGGGTAGGACGTCAGCTTTGTATGAGAAAAGCAGGAAAAGTGTTCTAATGTTTATCTGTAAGAATTTTATATCAGTATACTGGACATAAAATCTTTATTTTGAAAGGCGCTTACTTTTGGTAATGGATCAGTCAAATACCTGTTGGGTAAACTTGTGTGATCTCTCTCTCTCTCTCTCTCTCTCTCTCTCTCAGCTCCTGCGAATGCACAGATTGTTCACTCCGGTCAGGCGTGTGTGGTGAAGGAGGATAACATCAGCGAGAGGATCTACACCATTCGAGAAGGCGACACGCTCGTGCTGCAGTGCCTGGTTAAGGGACATCCGCGGCCACAGGTACACACAAGGGTCAACGACCTTTATATAGTTACCATCACTCACAAAAGTTCATTATTAAGTATAATTTGTCTCCTTAAGAATCTCTCCTAAGTCTGAACCATCTGTCTTTTTTCTGTTCATGGCTAACATGAGCTACAAAGCTAACTAGCTTCTAACGCAGCCTGAATCTAAAATCTGATCAAAGCCCTGATCAAGGCCACTACTTGGTGTACAGAACAAGGGATTCTACATTAGATGGCCCAAAAAAAACAACAAAAAAAAGGTGCTCACACTAATATTTCATAGGACCGCCTTTTCTTTTATTATAGCCGTGGAATCGTTTTGATACGCTTGTGCAACGTCACAACCTTTTTTTTCCCATCCTGCTGCATGAAGTCTTCTCCATTGCATACTGAAGATTCCAACTAGGGTTAAGTTCTGGACTCTCTGGTGGCCAGTCCATGTGTGAAAATGATGTCTCATGCTCCCCAAAGCGCACTCTCACAGTTTGAGCCTGATGAATCCTGGCATTGTCATCATGGAATATGCCCGTGCCATCAGGGAAGGAAAATTAATTGATGAAAGAGCTTTTTTTAGCCACATATGTCACATTGCTGAACCTAGACCTGATCAACAGAAGCAACCCCAGGTCCACAGTCCATTCTTTATGCTCCCTGGCAAATTGAAACCTTTATCCAAGTAGTCTCTCTAAGTTGTTTTTCATTAAGGCTACGTGCCGCTGTTGGGTATAACAGCTGTTTAGTCCCAATCCGTTAAATTCTCTATGCATTGTGTGTGTGGTCATGCTCTTACTTTCACCATCAAACATAGCTGTGAGTTCTACTGTTGTCGTTTATGATTTGATTTCACTAAGTGTTTGAGTGATCTCCCATCATGCTCATTCAGGATGTTTTTCTAATCACTGTTCTTCCTAGGTCCCCCATCTTTCCTGGTTATAATAGTGTGTTTTATAGTTCTTAACCCAATTTTAGTAGTTTAAGCAATCTCCTTACTTGTTTTCTTTGCTTGATGGAGGTCAATAATTTGACTCTTCTGAAACAGAGTAACAGAGAAGCATCTTTGCCACGATAACAGGATATGAAGCTTCTCACTTCATCAGTTAGCATTCAATAATTTGTTGCCAGCTGAACTATGATAATTTTTATTTCGACAGCTAATTTAGTCGGATCGAATTCCTCCCCGTCACTAGGGGGCCCCCACATTAAGCTACTACTACCACTCACCCGCGACGGCCGAAGACTATCACATTTCCTCCGAACTATGTGACGGCAGCCGACTGCATCTTTTCGAACTGCCCGCTCATGCGCCGTTTGGGATGTCGTAACATACTCGCAGGACAGCGCTATCCGGATAGAGCGAGCGTTTTACCACTGCATTTCCATTTAATGCTATTTGGGAGTTAACGGCGGACCCCAGAGGTTATAATAAAACTGATATTCCAAAGAGGAATAAATGGAAATATAAAGTCGTACTGATATTCAGTAAAAACAGAATAACAACTTGCACAACTGCTTAATACAGAGAGAGAGAAGAAGTGTGCAGTAATGCTAGAGGTCCTGGCACCCAGAGTTACTGTATATGAAAAGATTGACTTGGAGCTTTCCAGCTCACTTGGCATTTTCTATTATTCATTCGTGTTTTTTTTTTTTTTTTTTTTTTAGTAAAGTAAATCACAGTTTTGGACTAAATACAGAAACTAAAGAGGGTGAATTGTTCATTCCTAACACGTGAAGTCATTCATAAGTCATGTAAACATTGAAAAGGCAATTCAATTTGCGTCATTTCTTGTATTTCAGCAACTGCATGTATTATGAAATGGTGTCTGTGTGTCTGGGCTGAGAGAAATGTCGAGTGTCTGTGTTTACTACAGAAAGATTTACAGAAGGAACGATCACACGGAGACTTGAGGAAACGGTTGTTCTCTTGCCGTCTTGAATCAAGAGCAAACGTAGAAAGAATAAAGGAAGAGCAAAAAAGCCTGCAGTAATGTCACGCCGGCTAGGAAGACTGGGTTAGATTGTCAGACTGTGTGTGTTCGCTTGCAGCTTTTTTCTCCATTCTTTAGCATTGTGCTGTATGAAACACAAACAGCTGAGAAAAATGCTGTGACGAGAAGCTCACAGGTTTTCAGAAGGAGAAAAAAACAAAACACCCGTGTAACACGGTGTGAAATCGGCTTCAGAAAATGTGTAGCATGCGAAAAGGTTTTTACGGAAAAAAACTTTAAGAAAAAAGACTATAAGAGCATCCCATAATTTTTTTTGTTTTTATGGATTTTTAAAAAAATGAAGTTTCATATAGCTTTAAAGACTTTAGTGTTCTACAGTAACACCACAGCTCTGGAGTTTGGGCAAAATAAAATCTCAAAAATTAAAAATGCACAGCTCCAGGGTACCTGTTTTGTTCCTTAAATTTCGTTGGGGTTCTTCGATTTCTGGATGCATTTGTGATGAACTGGCAACCCGACTCCTGTATATTCCAGATCCAACATGGCTCCGTTAACAAGCACATTGATCTCACTCTCCTGTCAATCATGTTTTAGAATGTGATCTGATCATAACACGTGAATGATGTGCATGTGTGATGGGTTTTTGTTTTCAGGCTAAACAGTATATAATTTGCCGTATGTATTACATCCTCTTGCTGATCCTACAGTAGGAGGTGAAGAAAGTCAGGTGGTTTCTTTGAGATTTATTCACATTTTGCCAAATTATGGATAATATAGTGATGGTTGCAGGAAGGCACCACTAGTAGTTAAATTCTGTCACTGTGCAAAAGTTTCAGGCATCATATCATTTTTAATACAGATGTTGTTTAATGCAGTAAGACATAACATTGCAAAGGTGTACTGTATTTGCACATCAGTAAAGAAATCCACTTATTACATGACGGAAACAAACGGAAATCCTAATGTCGGCTTCTGGGTTTTGCATTAAAATAGAAAGGCGCGAGTGTGACAAAGTTACTGGAAGAATTCTGGCTTATTCTCCAGCACACTCAGTAAAACCTACCAGCTGTTTTGGTTAATAAACTGCACAAATCTGTATTTAACCCTACTAAATATTTTTAAGCAAAATGTTTTCACATCAAATACTGACTTTTTTTTTATGACTTTTAATTTTTTTTATGTAGAAATGTTTTCAAAGTCGTCTTTGACAAAGTTACCAGTAGAACTCGGGTAATATTCTCCAGCACACTCAGTAAAACCTACCAGCTGTTTTAGAGTACTTGCAGGATTGTGCACAAGTAAGACTACTATTTTCATGCAAAACCAGGAGCCTATATTTGTTTTTTTTTGGTTTTCTTTCTAAAATCTAATCCGTCAAGTACTATGTTCTTTATCTGTTAACTTGATAGTTATGTCTAATTAACTCATTTGTTCTACATACATTGAGGCTAGGGGAAATAATCACATGAATGCTTGCAATAAATTGAGATCACTTACCATTGGAAAAAAAATACAAACACTGGGTGTGGTACTCCTCCTGTTGGGTACCCATTGCTCTCGCTGTACCAACCTCTGTTTAGCAAGGCAGGAATTTGTTTTGTTTTTGTCACTTCAGTGTCGGAAATGTTGATTTGTTTAACGTGTGTATTCTTTTTAGGGTTTTAAAATTTAGTTTCGCTCAAGTGTTATTTTTATAGAGATACATTTTTTTATTATGTTATATAAATTAATTTCAGAGCACTCTGGTCATGTGACATGGCACGTTAAGAGGCACACAATGTCTTCAAAATGAATTCTATGTTCATGTCTGTGTCACATGACCTGAGCGCTCAACAATGAATTTATTACCAGACACAGCAAAGAAGGCTGGATATTGAATATACAACTTTTTCAAGCCTGCTGTGACGACATGTGAACCCGTTACTGAACATTTTCTAATTGCATGCATGCATGCGCACACTGTAAACTGGCTGAGTGAGCATGCATATTTAGTAGTTTTCAGTTGCAATTAGTTCATAAGTACAATGAATGTTTTAAAAGAGAACATTAACAAGGAAAGTCTAACAGTGTAATATAAACCACTGATATTTCCCTTTTAACAGACTTTAACTTTATGGCTGCCAGCGCGCTTCGGTTGTGTGCGCTCACTTGTGAAAGACAAATCCCCTGCGTAAGCCTGTGTGTCATATAGTGCAGAGTGATCAGAAAATTTGATGCGCTGTGGTGTTTGGATTTATGGCAAGCTTGTCACTATTGTCTCCTGTTAATCTAAGTACTGTATGCGCATAACACATCATGCAGTAGTTGGGTGATGTGTTAAAAATTCAAAATGTTTGCCTTTAGTGCAAATGTCAATCTTCTCCTCTGGTTTATAAAGTTCCTCTTCTAGTTCTTTGCTGTGCATGAGTCCTCTACATACAAACCAGATCCGCTCCAGGAGCTCGTTCTTACGAACAAACAGATCGTAAGTCCAACAAACGTTGTGTAGGTACTAGGATACTAATGCAACTGGCTATACAAAGTGTATAACAGTAGAGTGTTCTTTACAGTCGTGCCGATTCATGTTAAAAGTTTCACCCCGCTCTATTCTCTAACCATTTTTCACTTTTCTCTCCATCGATATTGCTTGCTGCTTCTTAGCAGTACCAGCTTCATCTCTTCTGCTTTTACGCTTGCTTCTGGACATCCTGGGCTTGTACTGCACTTGCGGAGGATACACACTGGATCCGATCAAACTTCCGCGAATATCTTCGAAAGTTTGTAACTCGAATGTTCATATGTAGAGGACTAACTTTATATAAAATGTTTTACACTTTTAAATCAAGTTTAAACTCTGGGACTTATTCCTTTTGGAATATTGTCTAGCAGTTACAGTATATTTTAGTGATGCAGTCTAGCTGTATTTATCTGTAGCAGGTTTTTCTATGGTTCGACTTGGCATTAGAAGAGGGTCCGGACTGATAGAAATGTCAATGGCATGTAAATTGAGGATTTAAAAAGATGAACACTTAATAGGCATAGCACCCTATTATGTTTTTCTTCTTCTAAAGTAGAGAAAAATCCAAAAATGGGAGAAATGAGCATCATGGTATCCAATTATGAAAGTCGAAAGTTTAGCAACATTTTAGCTTTGGTTTCATTTGCACACTATGAGGGCTACCAAAAGCAGAGAGAGAGAGAGAGAATATCACAGCACTGGTTTGACATACCGCAATCAAATTTGGTGTATTATCACTGTAGCAAGTGCCAATGGTCCCGATTACTCCCAAGCAGTATCTTTATTTTTATAATAATAAAGGCAAGTTTGCTATTTATTACAAATGTTTCAATAAAATATGAACCCCATGTAGGCGGACAGTAAAGTCTAAAGGGGTATTTAAAGTAAATTAGACATTGACTCGCTCTTGAATAGACCAAAACTTCCAAAACTGCTTGGTTGAGCAAGAAGAAAAAAAAAACAACAACAACCAAAAACATGTCCTATTGACAAGCTGCCATCATTAATTTGTATACTTACATGCTCATTTTATTCAGCTTTCTGTCTCCTTATCTGTTTCCCTGACTGCCTCGGTTACACACACCCACACATGCAAAATCCAAATTTCGAACAGTTTTTCAGGACCCATCCATATGACACGAATTTTGCAATTTTGTCGGATAAAATCTCACCTGCTCTCGATCAGACATCATTAGTCCTGATTACTCGCAGGTAAATTGAGAATGTTTCTCTGAAACTGCAAGCTTTTCTCAGAACCTGGGGAAATATTCAGTCCCAAAAAAAAAAAAAAAAGAGGAGGAAATTACAGCACCAATTTTCCGTCGCCTCTGGGGACTGGTTTACTCATTACCTAGAATAATAATAACACTCTGAATGTAAAACCATAATAACAATATTACACGCACAATCAGAGCGGCGGTGGCCTGGAGCGCAGAACGTTCAGGGTTCACTAGTTACTTATTACTGTTGAAGTCCGAATGAATGATAAACGTTTGTGCAATTAGATGTTTCGCTCTGTGGGTTTTAACCACATGCTTAGAATGTAAGTAAAATAATGTCCTTGCCACATTGACTTCATTTATTAATATTTTTTATTATTTAAAAAAATATTATTTATTAAGTTTGTTTAGAACTCTAAACAAAAATTATATTGAATTTGGATACTTATAAGGCTGTGATGCTTGCAAAATCCAAACCTAGGTATGCATCTGGCAATTTCCCTCCCTTATGTGTGTTTGTGGCCTGTGTGGTAGGCGCAAATGACTTCCTCATTTTTGCCTAGAACAGTAATATCGAATCGTTAGATTTATAAATATATAGATATTTGTGATGCATACTGTACAGTTTTGCAAAAAGATGCTGCTCACTATGGCTGTAAAAAAGAATTATTTCAGTTTCTGTAGCCTTTCAAATAGTTCAAATAAGGTCTGAATATAGTCTTGTGTTTCCTCTCATCGATAAGTCGGATAGCGCTGTCCTCCGAGTGTGTTATGCCGCCGACAACGGTGCGTAAGCGAGCAGTTCGAAAAGATGCTGGTTGGCTGGCGTCAAGTGGTTTGGAGGAAACACGTGATGGTCTCCCGCCCTCCTGATTGAAGGGTAGTAGTAGCCTTAATGTCGGAGCCCCCTAGTGAGGAACTGGACACGACTAAATTTGGGAGAAAATCGGGGAAAAAAACACAATCGTTTATTGCCCCAAGTGTTTATAACCCCATTTTGCAAACGGGTCAAAAACGGCTTCTCTAAAAGGTGTCTTTGACTTGGTGTCTTTGACTTGGTGTCTTTGACTTGGTGTCTTTGACTTGGTGTCTTCGACTTGGTGTCTTCGTTTGTACTATTTTAAGGCGTGAAACGGCGAGTCGGCCCAGCACGTGACGTAACTAGAGCTTGGACTGTTAATTACTGGGATTTACTGGGATTCCCAGGATCTCAGAAGCCCGGCTGAGATGTTTATTAATATTACAGGGTCAGTATTATTGACCAGATTGGTGAGGCGCTAAGCCAAGCGTTTGATTAAAGCAGCGCTTGTGTTCGTTCATCTAGCACTGAGTGGAAGAGAAACAGACCTGATATAACAAGGTAGTATTGACTGCTCTGGCAAGCGGAGCTATTTAAATCTCCTCAGAGAGTTACGCACATCACACATATGCATGTCGGTAAATACGGATGGAGTCAGTTGGAGCGGGGATAAAAAGGCGGCGTGACGAGCCAATATGCACTTTTTACCTGAAACTCTTAAGACTTTCCACGGTTTCCATAAACCACTGTTATGATTTCGGAATTGTTTTAATTATCAGTTTCAAGGATGTGCATTAGTGTGTAATAAAGGTTTTTATTTTGTTTTGCTTCTCGGGGAGCTAGAAATGAAAAATGCACACATGCATGCAGACACTCACACTCACACAAGGCTAATAAGTGTTTCTTTATCCTCCTGCACTCGGATACATGAACAGCGAGAGGGAAGGAGTGTGAACTGTGTTTGGAACCAGGCCATACTGACCCTGTTTCAGGATTTGGCACAGACTGCGAATGTGTCGCCAAGGAGATCTGGCTCCGAAGTGCACAAGATTACACAAGGGCATGCACTAAATACACTATTATGTCTACACGTGACGTGTTTATTATGGCATTGTCAGGGCGAGGAATGAGGTGTGACCCACTTGTCTTTAGACGGTTTAATAAAGAAAAGTGCACTAGAATATTAAGAAGGAGTATACAGTGCTGTAAGGACTGGTTGGGACTAGGGTTGTGCCGATAGACGATACTATTGTCTATCGACGATAGTCTCGTCTATCGACGATAGTCAGCTATATGGACGATACAGATGTCGCCATTAAAAACCCACGTTTCAAGAAAAGGAATCCCGTGACTTGCCACGGCTGCGCACGGCAAGCTGTGAAAATGCCCTTCATTACCTGTATGGGGCAGTCGTGTTTCAGTCTGAAGTATTGTGTGTCTACTGAAGCCGAAAATGTCTTCTCTCTCCTAGTCACCCATTGACAGCAAGCGACAGAGCTCATAAACATGTCGAGCTCAAACTGTAAATACTGATAAGTATTAATTCTTCATTTTCTTCTCTCCTTCAATGATGATACTTCTTCGACGGCGCTTTCTTCATTCAGTATAATTATTATTAGTAGTACTGCTCCGAATTTATTATTGTGATTTTTCCTTATTATTGTAACGCACCCGCGCGTGTGTGCAAAAAAACTACAATGAGGTATGATATGTTAGCCTAAAACAATTGTTTTATTGTGTTTATGCGCTTTAAATATACACTAAACAATAAACACTGCCTTGTGCAAAGTGAAAGTGAGTTGCGCGTGCAACTTTTTGATCAAAAGGCTGATAAACGCGTGCGCAGATATGAGCAGATTTATCGATAAAACAACAGACATGAAATGAAAAAAAAAAATAACCACAAAAATATGTACTACTCTCTGAATACAACGCGACAGCACGCAGAATCCCTGGGCTTTGACTACTATCGTGTATCGGCGATCTTACAGGCTGACGATAGGACGATATGACAATGGGCATATCGCGCAACCCTAGTTGGGACAGGTGTGTGTTGCTTCCAGAGCCAGTTTTCTGCAAACTGATCAATGCAGTTCAATGTTTTTAATATTTAAAGGATGTTACAGCGGCTGAGATTTATGAATTTAATTCTCTGGTTTGTTCTTTAATCCCAAAATCTAAGATGCTCATTTTTTTTGTCTTGTTGAACGCTTCGAGAAACTTGGACACACTTTCTGGATAGTTCGCTACAGAACTGAGCAAGACGGATGAGCGAAGGCGGAATGATCGACACATGGATCGGCCGATTAAAGCGGCCCGAAACACCGGAATTAAAAGGTGTAGGGGGAACCGTTTAAGGAGGCAATTATCCTGTTCTCCTTCCTTCTTTCTTGCTCGCCGTGTGTCTAACTGATGGGACAATCCAATCTGGGGCGCGAGCCTTTCTAATGAAGGGTTGCTTTACAGAGAATGAGTTTGATTGAGGATTTATCCGATCCTTTATCAAGACTGATTGTTTACCATCGTTCGTGAAAATTGGATTGAAAGAGGTTGCAGTCCATACAGAACCGAGACGAATCACAATGAGCTTGACGCGCGTACTTCCTGAAAACAGATAGATAAGTGAATAAACAATCGAATAGATGTGTAGCCTTTTAAAATTGTACATCAGATCGTTTAATATAATGATTTCATCATTGGTTAATAATTAGAGTTGAACATGAACATGTCCAGCAGCGGGGATACAGCAATAGTGAGTCAGGGTTTTTTTTTTTTTTTTTATAATAATTTAGTATTTTTTAAAATGCAATAGCAGCTGATTAGGATAGTCGGGAAGAGCGAGAGAGTGCGCAGATGGGCTGGCAGTGTCATTGGTGTCATCCCATTCTGCCCACTCACTCTTCACACTCATAAAATCTGGTAAATGGTACTGGGAGCTCCACAGCCAGAACATCCAGACACTCCGACAGGCTGTCACACCGTTTTGGGGGTTCTAGCTGCGACGCTCTGGTGGCGTTTACCAGATCTCTGACAGACTCGTAAACAACAACAGCAGCCGCCGTCTAGCACTCCCACCTCCGTCTTCCCCCGTACGCGCCACCATATGCTGCGCAGGTCTCCTTACACGACTTACCTGACGATGCCAAGTCGCATCGAGTTTGCACGTTACCTCCAAACTGATCAGTATCCTCAAAGTTCATGTACATCGAGCAACAAAAGTCTGAGACTACGGGTTTTTTTTCTGTTTCAAATTGTAAATTAGCAGAAAGTTTTCAAACTAAGAGTTTCTTTTAGTCGAAGTCTTCACATGAGTTCAGGTGAGTCTTAATCGTGGGTTATGGAATCCAGAATCTTTATCAATGTCTTAAAGGTCCCGTATTTAGCCAGATAACAAGTGACCATACTGTACCTCAGATTAGTCATGTTTTATAGCTTAAACCCCATTCAAAGAACATGGATTTCATTATTTATGCATTGTGCAAGGCCTGCATGTGCCATGCGGTAGGCCTGGGTTCGATTCCCAGCCAATGCCCAAACCCCAGCCACTGGATGCAGTGCTCATAACACGCTCAGACAAAATGGGACAGTTGTGTCCGGAAGGACATACTGTAAAACCTGTGCCAAGGGTTAAATGATGATGCAACAACGATTATTACCTGGAGACACAAATGAATATGTAATAATGACTAAAAGATGAATTTTGCGTAATCTTTTTCCTTTAGTGAGGCTCATGTCCCCCTTTCCAGTTATCCCAGCACTTTATGATTGTCTTCAGTAAAAGTCATGGACAGCTCATTAGACTGAAGCTCTATCAGAGAGAAATGCATCACCATTCTACGTTACGGTGCTTTCTGAGGTGAACCTGTGTGTGCTGCGGATCTACTGCCTGTATGAATGATCTTTTGAAATACCCGTGTTTTTAAGTGGCACCGCAGGAGATGCTGAGCTGCACTCGTACTGGTGGACATCAGAAGAAGAACCGGGCCTCTGCTGAGAAGCTGTAGCTTCACTTTTAAGGAGCGCTCGCAGCTCCGTATTGATTTTGAAACGGGAGCGTAGCGAATGCTTATTCCGAACGAGTCAAGCCGGGTATAAGTGCATGAATATTGATACCGAAATGAGTAACCTACTTAGTAGCGATCAATCGGGAGACATCATGGAACGTTTTTATTTAGATCTGTTTATGTCGGCTGCTGCTGATGTGTGCCTCGAAGCAAGGAGCCTTTTGAGGAGCGTGGATCTGAAAAACCTGGACTCGTCAGCGAAGATTGCGCGCAATTCATTGCACCTAGGGCTCTTTTACGCACTCGCTGATGAAGCAAAGTTTGCAGGATGATTTTTTTGTTTTTTCACTTCATTCTGCAGAAGCTCTAGAGGCTGATGTGGGTGAAACTCCAGAAAGATTGTTTTTTTGGAAGAAATGCTCAAACCAGCCAATCAGGACTCTCTGATCTGGACATTTGATTTGAATATTAACTGAAGCTCTTGAATGTAATCACATTCTCACAACCCACTGCAATGCCAACAGAAAACGTTAGGGTTGTGGTGGTGGTTTTTGACTGATCCTGACTTAGAGGAACATTGCTGTGGAGATCTTGTTTTCCATGAGTAAAATGATCTGAGTGTTTTGTGAAAGCGAGAGACGTATAAGGTCATTTAGAGGACCCGGACCACACTGCACATGTATAACTCCAGGGCATGAGCTGATTCTGTCTATCCTATAGCGTTTCTGCCTTATTGACTCATCCAGCTAAATGCATAGCCGTTAGTAACACAATAGCAGCTTAAATGTTTTTTTTTTTTTTTTCCTTGGGAAAGTGATCCTGCACCCTACATTATTAATTCATACTGCTGGTCATTGCAACCTTGGGACCTCTGGAGGGGCACGGGATGGGGAAGGGGGGGGATGGGACAGGAGGGGAAAAATAAGAGAACAGCATTGATGAGACAGGGAGAAGTGGTTGGATTAAAAAAAAAAGGAGGAGGAGGATGAAGATGGGAGAAAAAACGAAAGGATAGTTCGGGTTAGGTTTCTGTCCTTGGGAAAGTGCAGTCTGGGAGATCGATAGAGACGCCAAAGCGAGGAAGATCAGGTGGCAGTGCAGCTTCACCACCTTTCAGCTGAGACACAAACAAGGTCATAGAGTGACCCCTGAGAGGAAGAGAGCGAGAGAGAGAGAGAGCGAGCGACGAAAAAATTGCGAGACGGAGATTGTGCATGTTAATGGAGAGAAATTTAGGAATCGCAGAAAAAGGAGATGGAAAGCTTTGAAAGCTTTGTAGGTGTTGTACAGTAGGCACATCTTCTGCCTCTGGGACCTCAGTTGGTTGGTGTTTTTCAGGAAATCTACAGCGTGCTCGGAATTTCAAAGCCGTCCCATGCACACTCCACGCTCCTTAACACGCTCGTCATTATTTTCTAAGCTGGAAATGAAATGACCACTCGGGGAGGAAAGTTCACGGAAATGTTGGACGGCATGGAGGGAAGAGCGCTGGTTTGAATGCGACTGATAAATTCTTCTCTTTTATTTCGATGGCATGTGCATTTCCCATTACTTATCCTCGTGTACATCTTATTGTATAGGAAACTGCTGATTTTGCAGTAGCAAGGCAATGAAGAAAAAGCATTCAGATCTGAGAGGGAAAGAAAAGAAAAAGAGCTGTCCTCAAATGAGGAGAGGGAAAGAAAAAGACCACAAAGAGTGTAATGGAAGTGTGCCCTGCTTTTTATAACGGTAGAAAACTCACCCATCTGCGCATAGTTACATGGACTCTATTTATAGCAATGAGTTTTTATTTTATTCCTTTTTAAAACTCCAGTACGAGTGAGTGAGGGAGCTTCATTTCTGCACATAGGCGAGTCTGAACTATTTAATATGTCTTTATTTTATATACACACACCATAATGCAGAGGTGCGGAGTGAAGTAAGTTCTGATCTGGTGTGTATGAGTTTTCTTAACATCCAAAATCATGCATTAATTTCCAAGTGCTTCTCCCAAGACTCAGAAAGTCACATGTTGACACTCCAAAGTATATGCAAAGTATATGCTCCTCCAAAGTATATGCTGTATGTACAGTAACAGACATGCAAATGTAACTATACATTTTGATTTCCATACACGTTAAGCGTATATAACGCTTTCACCCAACAATATGGCAAATGCTTTTTTTTCCTGCAAAACCGGGGACCCTGGTTGTCAAAACGTTGCAATCGAAGTTAGTTCGGGAATGTTATAGACATAACCAAATTCAGTTTTAGTTAAAAGTTTGATAAAATGATTTTGGAACAATGTTGGCTACGAGACGATGGAATAAAGTTGAACTAAGACACTGCCGCAAAAACGATATTAATAGTGAGCCCAAGGCCTGAGCGGGAGTCAGATTCCCGTCATTACTGGTTGCTGCAGGGTGTTTAACTCTGGACCACCAAGAAACGCATAATAATGAGTGTCACAAAAAATACCAGACTGGCAAGAAACAGCAGGGGGAAAAAAACAGCTTAATGTGTGAGATCTGTTTTGTGAAAGCAGATGTGATGCGATTTGAACGCTGTGCCGCTGTACAAGTTCCGTATTACAGTAGAGTAATTCAGGAGCTAATTAGGGATAACCCTCACGGTTACAACACTGAGAGATGCGTAACACAAGATGCACTCGCTGTGTGCGGGAAGCTGTTGCATCCGTCTCGATCTTTGATAAGAATTCTGTTCCCTGTTAGGAACTTGATGGACCATTAACGTGGTTTGAAGTTCAGTTGTTTTGAGGTTATATTTGCAGCATTGTTTAAGTTGTTCATTCAAAATGTTACAGCTATATTACGACAACTGATCTATATCTAACTAATGAATATGGAAAAGTACTTTTTTTTTTTAATGAAAGAATTACTACAAAGAATTATAATCATGAATTATAAACTAACCACAACAAAATGAATAAGAACCTATTTCATCTCTAAGACAAGGAAATAACTGATATCTAAAAATAGGTGGTTTCACTGGGAGAGGAGGATCATACTCACAGTGAAAAGCTTGGGATCTTTTAGGAGTGATCACGTTTGCAAGTGATAGGTTTGGCTTGCAAAGCATTGTGGGAAATTCCCAGAGGGTCATGTCAACCTCGGAATGCTCCCAGGCTATGTTTCACCCACGTTGCGATCGGATGGCTCGGGATCGATTCTTCTAGAGTTCCACCAGTGCTGCAGTCAATATTGGTGTCATTATCATCATCATCATCATCATCGTCGTCAGGATGCTCATCCATCCTATATTAGGTTTCATCCTGTTTTGCTTCTATATATACTGTACATTACTGGATATGATCTTCTATATGGTGTCATTGGCTTTACCAGGCTCTTCATCTCATACAGTAGGTCCCTTTTTTAATATCAGAAAGCCTAATGTTTTTACTCATCACTCTTAAAGATCGTTAACACTCCAGGCGTTTGCTTTTGATTCACACACACGAGATATACGGAGCTTTGAGAGTCTTAAACAATTGTGCTCTTGAATAAGAAGTATCATGGGAGTCAAACTTTTAAAACAGTTTTAGATCAGTCCTGAACTCCAAGCCTTTCTTGGTAACTCAAGGACACAGCCTTTTGGACCCTACTGCATATTGCATGTTAGAGATGCGCCGTTTGCCAAATATTAAGAAATGAAGGAAGTACAGTACTATTAAAATATAGATATTTCATAAGGTTATGGAGGGTAACGCCGTTGTTCATTATTTTTCGAGTCAAAGCATTCCTCTTTTGGCTTTTGAACTTCATCCCTTCTCATTTTCCTGTGTTCTTCTTCTCTTTTAGCTTTTTCATTAATATTCTTGACCGTTTTGTCTGTCTTTCAAATGTAAGCTAAAACGTCCCAATCGTTCTGACACAATTAAACTAACATTTAAATGGATTTTCTGTTCATTATGTCCTTACAGGAAAAAAAAAGTGCCAATTGTAATTTTGAGCTTAACGTTCCGAAGTGTTCCACTGTGTGCAGAAAGATGAACTGCTCACCAGCGCTGTTAAAATGCATGTAACCTGATTTGGGCGAATCGAATGACACGGGTACAAACCATCCTGGGAAACATTGATGAAGCAGCGAAATCCGACACCTCTCCGATCGTTCCCGTCCTCCTCTTCTCCTTCATCTCATTGGATTTTTCCCTGATCTGGTTCTGAAGCCGGGTTTGGCTTTTTTCTTTTTTTTTTTCCACTTAATTGCTCAGATTAAGTAAATCGAATCCAAATATGACATTTTGAAGCCGAGGATCCACTTGTCGAGTATTTTAGAAAGCGGTGACTCACTTATTCCTCGGCACACATCAATAAAAAAGCAGGTCTCGTTTATCTAAAGGTTTCATCAGGAGCTTTACGACTAAGCGTTTTTGATTCAGCAAATGCACACGGGTATTAGATTGTCTGCAGCTTTCATCGGATGGCATTTGTGACATTCTGCATGAAGGATGCATTGTATATTAAACATCCCACAGCTTCCCGGGATCTCACGCCGCTCTATTTACATCCTCTTACATCTTAGTAAACGGCTTGGAGTTGATGGTAGGAACATCAGTAACTCCAGGATGTGCTATGCCCTCTTAAGACGGGACGTTCAGCCTGATTTGTACGCCTAATTTGTCCTTTTTGAGAGAAATGATTTTCAATCACTTTTGAAGTGCGTGTCGCTCCGGATGTTTTGAGAGGGTAAACAAATCAGTTTACAGACTCGCAACCGTTCTTCAAACATGCCTGATTTGTACCACGAAAAACATCCGTCCGTCTGAGTCGAATGTATTCAGCTGGAAACCCGGGTAGAGATGTGAATCGTACAAAGACTGTCGATCCGAATCGATTTTATATTTGGGCATTGCAATTTTTTTTACATTTATTTAAATTGTCTCCTTCTGTACCGCACTCCAGCCCAGTAGGTGGCGGTATTGCAACAACCACATGTACACTCAAAAATAGAAGAAAAATTGATGCTTTCGTATTTGCGCAAGATTTTCGCAGGGTTTTAATTTTCTAAAGAAAGGAAAAAACGTTCATATTTTTAAGCCATTAGCCAATTTGGAGCATTTAACATTTAAAATTTTACATAAATTCTATATAAAAAAAAGGGAATCAACTCTGAGTTGTAAAAAAAAGAAAAGCTGTACTGGGGTGATGCTGTACTGGGGTGATGCTGTACTGGGGTGATGCTGGACTGGGGTGATGCTGTACTGGGGTGATGCTGGACTGGGGTGATGCTGTACTGGGGTGATGCTGTACTGTACGCTTCAGCCTTTTCTCCTCACTGGCTGCTGGATGGTGATATAACGTACCTGAGGCATATAAGAGTATGAAAGCATGCATGAGGGTTAGTATATTTCATATTTTGGAAGAGAACCTCCATAGCTATGTCATTCGGTACGATCCGGTGGTCAGCTGACTTTATTTTATAGCCACAAAATGTTGCTGAACCTGAGCGACTGAAGCAACTACAGAGGCTTGTACAGTGGGCACTATGCATGATGGGGCATCACTTTATGTTCGTCTCTTCTTCCCCTGACTCGCTCTGAAGTAGGCTCATTCTAGACCCATCATGACCACATGACCTAAAACCAATCTTTATGCTCCCGATTAAATTTAAATTTAATTCCATTTTGACCAATTATGTGAACATGACTGAAAAAAAATTAATAAAATAAAAAAATAAATCACGTAGGCAAAGGAATAGCGTGGACATAGATGGCTCAGTTTTTATGCTTGTTTTCCGGTCGGTACTACGACCCACATCATCGCTAATTCCAGGTATCAGTCAAATTTACTGATTTACCTTTTTTATTTTTACCTGAAGAAAGGATAACTTTAGTTGTACATGACGTATATCCAAAAATCGAAACACACAGTTTAATGTCTGAAGCCTCCTCCATCCACACACACCGGCAGGACGTCCATATAAGGAGATCACTGTATATCGCTCACTGACCAATGTTGTGTTTCGGGCGCTGTTTAAGGGTTAGGCTGATAATGATCATTTCAGAAAGTGCAAGAAAAGAAAAGAGTCAGAAAGAGTCTAATGTATTTAAACTCCCCATGTCCGATTGTAAGTGGTCACATGCATTAAATTAATCGAAAACCAATTAATTAAATAGCTAGTTTGTTAGTTTACCTGTTTATCCCAGGGAAGTCTGGAGTATAGTTTAATTTAAATCTAAATGTATTATAAACGTATAAACAAGAAAATCTCATATTTGCAAATTTTTTTTTTTTTCCCAATTTTCTCCCTAATTTAGTCGTGGCCAATTCCTCCCCGTCACTAGGGGGCTCCCACATTAAGGCTACTACTACCACTCAGTCGGGAGGGCGAAGACTATCACGTGTTTCCACCGAACGGCGTGACGTCAGCCGACCGCATCTTTTCGAACTGCTTGCTCATGCACCATTAGGGGCGGAGACTCGCACACTTGGAGGACAGCGCTAGCCGCTCCTTTCGCGTGTGCGAGCTCACAGACGCCCCTGATTGGCCGTAGAGCCGTGATTAATGTGGGAGCGCAAGTACCTCTCATCCCTCCCCCCTGAGAGAGCTCAGCCAATCAGCTCTCTCTAGACCTCCGGCTGTGAGAGGAAAACAGCATCACCCGGGGTTCGAACCAGCGATCCGCGGATGATAGGGCGAGCGCTTTACCACTGCGCCACTCGGAGGCCATGTTTGTACATTTTTAAGGCTCTCTGTGGCAAGTATTTTGTTAAAGATTACTGCCCAGAGCTGGTCAGTGTTACACACTCTTACTACAGATCTATGTAAAGTACAAACCGTACAAGTGTAACTGTAACTGCTTGAGTATACGAGTGGCTCATGATGAGCACCAGCGTTTTTTTTGGGAGGATCTCGGGCAGAACCAATACGCACTCAGCGTGGTGTCTTGCCATCTGTTTGAGCGCTTTAACAAAAATGCTTCTGTTTAAAAAATTTTTATTTTTACAATTTTTGAATACAATTGATATCAGCAACAGCTCAAGTGAAAAGCAGAATCAGAAAAATATCGACATAAATCTCAGAGATGCTTAGCACTTTACAGGATGGACAAAAGACTTGTGGAATATTCGACCTTTTGTACATGATCAATACCGCAGATTTGCTTCCACTTAAACTTGGACCTAAAAATTGTGCATCTTGAATATTGACCAGTGAAGAGTTTCCCCCTAAATTTTTTTCAGCTCTATCCTATAAGTAACACTGTCGCCTGTTACGGTGTGTCAGAGTTTGAAACATGGATTTAATAAAGAAGAATAGAAAAAAGGGAATGATGATATTTGGATACGCGTCTTATTATTATCATGGATGTGTTCCAAGTTCATACAGTACTGCATGCAAGCAAGTATGACACAACAGGTTGTACTGTTATAGCACAAAGTGATTGATCGTGCCAAGATTTTATTAACAGCAATAAATAGAAGTAAAAAAAAAAAAAAAAGCACTACCATTCTACTATTAATTGTTGCTCGATCTGTATTAAAATGCGTTATGCAAACACCACAGTCAGAACAGTCTGATCAAATCCGCCTGAGAGAGGTGGTGTGAAACTTTAATAATCGGTTCAGTGGGTAAATATTAGCCATGTGAACACTTCGTCCTTCTTGCTGGAATATATATATTTTTTTTCCTGCGTGCTGTGTGTTTGCAAACATCAGATGTCCGGGAGGTAACTTTTCCCTTTTGTTCCTGATCGGTAGCGACACAGATCGGCTTGGATTTCAAACAGTATCTAGGAAAACACCTGACCAATCATAGGCAAGACTGAGTTGCACAAAGTCAGGCAAAAACTGGAATACACACTTCAGGGAAAGGAAAATAGTATAATGCATGTTATTGTAAAAAATAGTCCTAAGATGCGTATACATTTTTTTTGGTTGACTCAAAATCTACAGTACTGAAACTCGCACATCTGTGTGTTGAGAATCTGCACGAACGCTATCTGGATGAACACTGTCTACAGCAAGGCACTGCACACACACACACACACACACACTTTGAACACTTTTATATCAGGCATACCATAGTAAATCAACCAATAAACAAAAACACACACAAATACGAACAAACCAGTAAACCATGAAGCTGTGTAATAAAAAAGCCTGCGTCAATATATTCTTATTTCCATTGCATTAATTTGATTATTTTTTTTTAATCAGTTACAGTTAATGTTATTGAGGCAATCGTGAAACGTTAGCTTATGAATTGACCAGAAACCCACAACCATGCTGAAGACTTTCACCTGGTGATTTCTGAAACACTCTGACCAGTCAGATTAGACTTTGCGAGTTTTGTCTTTGTGTGTTTTTTTCCCCTCTCTTCACTATGTGGTGCTTGGCCTTTCCTGACATGTGCAACAACAACAGCATGGATGAAATCCTACATGGAAGCAGGTCAGCCGAGCCCTGATCTTTATTTATATACATAAAAATACGGCTTTGAGAGATGTGCTTTTCAATTTTTTTTCCCTTTAAAAAAAAAAAAAGAAAGAAAAAAAAGGAAGCATAACAGTGGCCCTGACCGCTGGTAAAGTAAGTCACTGTTTTGCACTGTTAGTCAACGTTAAAAAGAAGGAAAAAAAAAGAAGAAAAAAATATATATATAAATATATAAACGTGAAACGCTGCACTGTTTGGAAACGTGTCTTACACAGTCGTGTGCTGGAATATTTTTTTAATCTTCTTCATACTATAATTTAATTGTGTGCGTGCGACCACATACCCTGGGTTCATTACCGTCGCCAGTGTTTGCTTGGTGAATAAGGCTGGCACGATCCTCCTGATTAAAGGTCTTATTGGGTCTAGTAAGCGCCAGTTCCTTTACATGTGAAGATCATTTGTTTGTAAGGAAACAACAGCTCATAAGGTGCAGTATGTTTGGAAGCAGCTACAACACGACAGCAGCAGTTAGCACGTTGGAACATTGGTGGTATTATGTTAAAAATGATCCGCACTCCAGTTATATGAAAAGTTCTTAGTGCCACACTGTCCTATCAGTGCTTTCCATCTAAGGCTCCTGTCTGCCCAGTCACTGCTGTGCAGGTGTGAACTTGTTATACTGGTTCGATTTCTAACTATATACTGGTCTGCATTTGCACGCGTTCGCTATCAAGAAGGAGCCGGATGGCCCTCCACGTCCACATGCATGGCTGATGAGAAACGTCCGCACAGTTCTGCCCAAACTGAACTGGCCAAACAAAAAAAAAAATGTTTGTGATTTGTAATGTTGCTGCTTATTGAAAATTGTATGAAAACCATAAATCTCAGAAGTGACTTTTTCGAGTTCCAGCCCAATATAAGCACCTCGCACTTTGAAAAATGCCCATGAAACCTCCCGGTGAGCAGATTTCTCCCCACTCTACGCCTTCTTGCTCTCTCCATTAATTTCTCACCTTGTCTATCTGATCAATGGCGAACAGCTGCGTCCCAAATCCATGGGCAAACAAGCCTGAATAAACACAAAGCCTCTCGTTTTACAGGTTACCTAATCCCATAATCCTTCGCGTGCGTGTCCTAACCTTCCCCCTGCCAACTCCGCGCGCTGCCTGCTCGCCCGAGCGACTCCACGTTCAGGGGTGACCCCGATTATAACAGGGGAGCTTTAATCATGGATAGAGGTCCGCTGAGATTAGAGTCTTTGCTTTGTGCTGTTTGCTGCACTTTCACTTTGTCATGGATGCAGCTGGGAGACGGGCGCGCGCTCTGAAGAGGTTTAAAAGCATTAGGAGGGATGCGACATGGCATGAGGATTTGAACAAGATTGGAACTGATGAAAGTGTGATTACTCTGAGATTATCATGTGGGCGATGGTAAGTTGACTCCCTCTGTTTGACCCGAGCTCTTTTCATTTTAACCTCCTCCCAACCCTGCTCTGTATATCCATATACACACACACACACACACTCATTTCACACTACTCTTCATTCAGTCACCTTTAGCTGTGATTACTGCACAGTGTGATGCCCAGTTAATGTGTAAAAATGATTCCTCGTGCTCCCAGAGGAGGAAAACTCCATAGATGTGATCGCCTGGTCATTCGGTACATTCAGCTCGTCAGCTGACTTCATTTAATTGCCACTAAATGCGGCTGAGCCTCGACCTGAGCAAGTGAAGCAAGTGCACTATGCATGATGGGTGCATCGCATACACAATGTGTGTGTGTGTGTATGGAAAGGCTGTTACTTACATTGTTAAACACCAATAGCTGTCGTTTCTATTCTTGATTTTGTACCACGCGGCTTCATTGCGACAAGGTTGCTTTTGAAACTTAGAACAAATTTAATAAATCAAAGCCTTAGGGCCGCTTCCTGATATTTTTTTAATTTTTTTTTGGTAAATCGCAGTTTTACCTGGAGAGAGTTATTATGTAGAGCAAACTATATATTTGCATGTAGTTGTCTCGTCAGCAGGTTTCCCGGTGGCCCAGGGTTTAGTGCACACTGCTGTCAGTGCCAAGACTGCAACAACACAAACCCCTAGTATTACTATCATCATGAGTGTTACAGGGCTCACTTTCAGTTGGGGGATGCAATGTAAAGTAAAACAAGGATTGCTGTAGTACGGTGGCCGAGAAGTGCAAGACAAAATGACAAAACCGAAAACAAAATAACATCAGAAAACACAACTGCATATCCAGATACACAATTCAATTAAACGACAATTCAGTCAAACCAGAAAGGGTAGGTATACAGTAGTTTGCGAGTGAAATTCTTATTGCTGATTGGATGAAATCAGAATCATTTTTAAAGCCGATTTAACACAACTTAGTTGCCCAAACTAATATATTATCCTTAAATACTGAAATAAATCCCTAAATAAAAAATACATCTAAATGTCCGTGTGGCTGCAGTACTTCCTGTGTATTTTGAGTGACAGGTGTCTCGTCCAATCAGCGATAAGAATTTAAGTTGCGAACTATACCTACCCTTTCTGGTTTAAGCGAATTGTCCTCCTCATTAACACAAGGCTTCCACATTATTTTTTTATCGTTATTGACCTTCACTGTGTTTTGCCGGCACGGATCTGTGCCACACAGGGGCTTTAAAATCGTATTTAAACCTCTGTCCATGAACAAGGACAAACAAATCATTTGATGCCGAAAAATTTCGCCTGAAATTAGTCCCTGCACACGAACCCCTCCTCGGAACACCCTCCGGAAATCACTGTCACAAGTTGCCGCTATCAGCTGAACAAAGGCATCGGTCACGTGATAACACGTGATCTGTGCAAAGTGGAGTGACGTCCTTTGCCGATTGGTTTCATCCGAACAAATCTGTGGCGAACAGAGTGCTAAACCTTATGAGCGATGAGGCGGTGTCTTACTTTAGCACAAGTGTGCAGTGCAGGAAAAAACGGATGTCTTGGGATAGATTTATTGTAAAAACAACTTCCAAGAGGCCAAGAACCAAAAAAGAGAAAAAACCCCTGAAGCAGAATTACCCCATGTTGTTATTATTATTAGAAATATACATGAACAATAACATGTACACGTAAAACATTAAGTGTTCGCTCTCCCCATTTTTTTTTCTCCATATTTAGGGGCCAGGGGTAGCTCAGTGGTTAAGGCATTGGACTACGGTTCGGAAGATCCCAGGTTCAACCACCAAGTTGCCACTGTTGGGCCCTTGAGCGCGGCCCTTAACCCTCAACTGCTCAGATGTATAATGAGATAAAAATATAAGTCGCTCTGGATAAGAGCGTCTGCTAAATGTAAATATAGTGGTGTATCATTTTGTATAATTAAGGTTTTTCATACTTTCTTTTATACTTGTAAACAAAATAAACCGAAAGTTGAATGCACATAGTTTATCGTGATGGAGAACGGATTAATTCTATGTACATGTATTTACATGTTTACGTGTACTATGGGAAAAAAAACTAAATCGACCACATGTACAGTCAACAATAAGACCAAATCACGGTCACGTTCAGAACTTAGGAACGAATAATGCTCGTAAACCAAGGTTCCACTGTACCAATAGCGTCCCAATATGTATAACGTTGCCAAATTAATGTTATTACAACATTTTGACTCGCAAAACTCACTACAGCAACTTTACTTCGGTGTCATTCCTAAAAACTCCAAGCATTTTATAGTCGCTGATTTTTATGATGTCCATAAAGTGTTATTTATTGTTAAGGCTAAGCTTGTACTTCAGGAACGTTCGCTTTTGCGTCCGTCTTGGAAACGACCTAATCTGTGTAAGAAACTAATTTGAATAGCTGGCAGGATCACGATCATTCCTCTTCCACTAAAAAGCACCACAAATACATTTGAAAACAATCTTGACGAAAAGTTTTTTGCACATTTCTTTAAGAACTTGCCGGCACCGATCGAAAGCAACTCCGACAGACAGCTTCCTTCTCGTAAATCTTCCTCTCTGCATGCACGGCACATCACTTATCATTTCTCCTCAGCCTCCGACGCTCTGCCCGCCCGTACACTGTTTAATTTTCTGCTTTAAAATTAACCGGCAACAGCTTATCAGAGTCTTGTTGTCTCGTTTGCTGTTTGCTCTAGTAGTTTCCATCAGTTTGGCGGAGACGCAAACTTTTAAACACCTTGGTAATTAGCTTTTCAGAGCAGGATGTAGTGTAGTCACTCAGTTGTGACTCACCTCTCCGAGGAAGGAGTAATTGCGCCGGGGGAGGGGAGCTCAACGCCGAGACTTCAAGGTCTTACCGGGGTTTTATTCCTGTTAATATGTTTGTCATGTTTTAAGTGATAATTGAGAAAATCTTGATAATTAATTTTTTTGATGTGGCTGGAATAAAGAAGCTATTTAGTAACGAGTGTTTAAAGGACAGTGATTGTATATTTCAGTGTAGCACTGGAGCGATGCGATGCAACAGGGGATTACATCACTTCTGACCAAAGGAATCAAGGAACAGAAACGGAATGCAATCAAGATTCTGCTTTTCAGTGTGACGTGTTGTCCTTGTGTCCCAGTGAATCCTGTATATGTCATAGAAGAATAAGACTTAGGGATAAGAAACACCAGGGGGAAACCGATACAATATTATCACGATACTTGGGTACCAATTCGATAGGCACTGGTGGCTCAGTGGTAGGTGTTTCCTCTGCCATGCGGAAGGCCCGGGTTCGATTCTCCGGATAAAATGTGAGGGTTGCGTCAGAAAAGGCATCCGGCGTAGAACCTGAGCCAAGTGAGCAGCCGAAAGACCAACAACACTTGGGTACAGATTTAATCTGTACTGCGATCGTATTGGAATGTAAGATTCATTTTAAGATTTTATTACAATTCTTGCTGTGCCTCCTGCTATGGTGTGAATGGTTTAGAGTGTTGGATTATAGAAGGACTGCAACATTTTACCACCATAATTACATTTTGTTTTTGGAGATACATCACTGAACCTTGTGCGAATGAAAGGAACCTAAGGGGAACAGTAAGGCTACAGGGAGCAGAGGGAAAGAGGGTGCAGGACTTTAAATACTTAGGGTCAACGGTGAAGAGGCGGGTACAGGCAGGTTGGAACAAGTGGATAAAAGTGTCAGGTGTGTTATGTGACAAAAGAGTATCAGCGAGAGTGAAAGGAAAGGTGTACAGGACAGTGGTGAGACCAGCGATGCTCCACGGCTTAGAGACAGCAGCACTGAAGAAAAGACAGGAGGCAGAGTTGTAAGGAGGAAAGCTGAAGGTGTTGAGGTTCTTCTTAGGAGTGACAAGGATGGATAGGATCAAAGGGACAACCCACGTTAGATGTTTTGGAGATAAAGTCAAGGAGGCCAGATTGAGGTGGTTTGGACATGTTCAGAGGAGAGATTGTAAATATATCGGTAGAAGGATGCTGAGGTTGGAACTGCCAGGCAGGAGGTCTAGAGGAAGACCAAAGAGAAAGACCAAAGAGGAAGACTGAACTATTATTTTCCTCAATCTCTAATAACGCCAGTCAGTAACACCTGGTGACTACTTTCAGTACTGACTAATTAAAAAGCACCAATAGCTAAGTATCTGGCTTGCATGAAATTCCTCATATTTTTCCTTTTCTTCTTGTGTCGTTTTCTTTAGGTCAGGTGGACCAAGACAGCAGGAAGCGCTTCAGACAAATTCCAAGACACTCCGATCTTCAATGAAACCCTGCGCATCGACAACATCCAGAGGGTGCAGGGAGGCCGCTACTACTGCAAGGCCGAAAACGGGGTTGGGGTGGCTGCTATCAAGTCCATCCGGGTAGATGTGCAATGTAAGTGCTAGGACCATGATCCCTCCACTTCCCATCATTCCATGCGTCTCCATGGAACGAGTGCAGAACGGAATGAGCTCTCCAGGAGTATGTTTATCCCGAGGAAGTGAAGAGGGTAGCGGGTTGCGTTCAGCATTACGCGATTTTGTTGTGACTAATTAACGTTGTAATAGACATCCTCCTTTTGCGATAGTGTGCACAGATGGGATGAGAAATACTCCTGGAAAGTCACAAAGAGTGGGCAAAGTGGGAGGATCGTCTTTGTTGGTGTTGGTTCAGGCAGAGTTGCCCCATTTTGTGTGTATGTACGTATATATGTATGCATGTATGGAGCGGGGGGGGCAATCTGCCGTGCTGCCCGTCATCTTTGACCTACTGTCCCATTGAGCCAGGGGTCAGGTCAGAGGTCACAGCCACTACATGCACAATGAACTGACATAAGAATCACCAATGAGACACACTCTTTAGCAAAGGCTGTATGAAATGTAGGAAACTGGTAACCGCTCGTTTAGTCGCTCGTATCACATCCTTATGCCAAAAAAAGATATTATACAAAACATGAAGACGACGCCGATTAGACAGACACTGTCCCCTTTTCCTTCCACACGCCGGGATCCTCCCGATGGGCGGACGTGTGCGCACAGATGGCAGCGCAATCAAGAGACGGAGGGAATGTGACAGGGACTACCATGGCTTTTTAGTTTGGCATTACAGGGAGCCCTTCCCCACTCTGTCCTGCCCCACGGGCTCCCCCGGGGGCGCGGGGTAATTGCGGAGCAGATAAACAGGAGCACGCTGACAGCGGCGCTGAGAGTAAACACTCCTGACACGCAATGCTTGTTTAATTTTACCCCGCCGGCTCCCCTCAGCTCCAAGGGTGACTGTGGCACCAAGGCACCGGCAATTAGAGTCAGCCAGGGCAAAGCAGCAAGGCACGGCTTCTCTCTACAGCACACACACACACACACACACACACATACATATACCGTCCTGCTTTAGTCTCCTGCCCTTTATTGGATGAGACACAGAGGGCGGGGTGAAGGAGAAGAACGAGTCGGAGAGTGTCGAGGGGGAAGAAGCAAGCAAGCAAATAAAAAGGATTCGCTAATGAATTAGTACTGACAGACAGCATAACCTTTTTTTTTTTTTTTTCCTTTCTTTCCCCAGCAAGCATAGACAGATCGCCAGACACAATACAAGAACGAGACAGAGACGCACTCCAATAAAACAGCATGACCTATAAGGAAGGAACATTTCATGAACGCTTGCTCCTTAAGACTTTAAGCACCGGGAGGTTTCGCTCCGTTTTTTTTTTTTGCAGCTGAATAAGTCACGTTGACCCGAGCACCGTTTTCTCGTCTCTCGGAACACTCGGTGCGATAGTAGAGTAGATTAATAGGAGCTACAAGAGGAAAGAAAACTCTTGACCCTCTGTCTTTCAGGCATTCATGCTGCCTGTATCATAATGTCAGTGCATTTGTCTGCCTTCGTTTTCTTTTTTTCTTTTTCTCCGTCGCTCAATGAGAGAGAGTTGTCTCGATGTGATCCGCCAGCATGTTTTTGTTTTACGTACAATTGCTGCTTTCGCAGGCTTAACATGAAAACCTGCGGAGAATTATAATGAGAGGTGGAGTGGAAGCCGGGGAGGGAGAAGGATCGACACACACACACACACACACACACACACACACAGAAGGAGAGACAGGGCGCAGAAGTGTTTAAGTGAAACGACATCAATGTGAAAACCTGTAAACACCCTTATTTTGATCAAAACACATCTGACAACTCATTACCCTTTTAAATTCCCTCACATTTACTCAGCCAGCACACACACACACACACACACACCATTTAAACTCGTTTTGTCATCAGCACTCTTTCAACGCTTCCGCAGTCTAAACCCTGCAATTCCATTTCATACACACAAGCTAACATTTAAACATACAGTTCTCATATGAACTGTACACACACACACACACACACAGAGATGTGGTTAGGTGTGCATGTGGATCGGCCTGACTGTGATCCAGGCACTCTGGCCAGTGAGACAGTAGGTGACTGAGTGCTGGAGATGCAGCATGCCTCTACAATAGGGATGGACTTGGTTCAGAAACCTCCAATGCACCCTCTGACCCACAATCCCCCCCCCCCCCCCCCCACATTATACTCAAAGCCAACCCCACTCAGGTAAGGATGCTTTTCTCTCCTGATAAAGATAAAGGATCTGGATTATTGTCAGTTTGTTATTCCTTTAATGAAGCTTTGGTTGGCTTCGGTGCAGGAGCTGACTCCGCCCAATCCATAAATGGGCGTATGGGTGTATTGAATGGAGCCTGGATGTTGATTCGTCATGCTGTTTATTTATCTCAGTAACCAAAAGCTTTCTAGCTTAGCTTTAGCTTAGATAAAATGCTGAACGTTAATTTACAGTATATGCTAACTGTGGCTGTCCGTATTAACGCACTTATGCACGTGATTTAATCTAGAAATTTTAAGGCATTAATATATATATATATATATATATATATATATATATATATATATATATATATATATATTATTTTTTATTTAATCATGCAAACAATTTTGACCCCAGTGGCTTCCTATACTTGCAGTGCGGTTACCCGGCCGTACGTGAGAATGGCACGTTTAACACGGATAATAAGATGCCTGAGGAAACATCACCAGCTGGACTCAACAGCAAGTTTCATTATAAAAAGCTTCTCGATGGAAATTTGGATAAAACCAAAATTTTGTGCTTGAGCCGCATTCAAGGGGAACCATTTTTACAAGAATATATTAGATGTAACACGTGGGAGTGGTGGCTCTGGTGGCTCGGTTGTTGATTTTTTTATTTTTATTTTTTTATGTTCTGGGATCCGGGTTCAAGCCCCTTTAAGTTAAAAAACATCTAACATGTGGCTCTATGGATATTGACTCACTTTGGGAACCTAGTGGTCATTAAAGGAACTGCACATTTTGCCACTTTTGCATTGGACTCATTTTTCAAAACTGAAGGTTGCCATTTGGTTAGGAAGCAAGCCACTGTGCATAAGTAATGACCTTCCTTGAGCTACAACATAGACCTGAAATGGACTTAATTGGGGGTGATCTGTTAAGCATCTTCAAAAAAATGTCGGTGAATCTTCTCCAGGGCTGTAATTTGTATTTTTAAAGCTGTAAAGGAGGTAATGTTTAATGTGTTCACGGTTTGAGATTTGACAAACTCTGATATCCTCAAGGAGCAGGTAGCCTGCGTTCACACTGATCACATGGTGCAGACAGATAAACTCCATTCAGCTGTTTGTCACATCTGATGAAAGTTAGATGTCCTATGACCATGTCGTTTTAGCTGTGTGTGTGTGTGTTTTTCCAAATAACGTTATATTGTCTTCAGTAGTAATGGATATTCTCCATAATAAAATATAATCCTGATTTAAACATTAAACAGGGAAAGATTACTTATTATGCTCCATATATAAATGGTATATAAATGCTATATACAGTAGTGTATAGTATAATGCTTAAACAGAATTCTTTTCATATTTAACGCTTATGTAAAAAGAGTATGTAGCCTATAAAGTGTGCTATTTCATTTATTGATTTTGTTCTCTTTTTTTTGTAGCGCTTGAAGTGTTTTTAAACTTAAAAATATCTATAAAAACACACCTAATAGAAGTCGTATTTCATAGAGAAACCTTCAGGCAGGGTGGTAACGCAGTACATAACAGCACTGCCCTAATATTTGGTAGTCTGATATCTGATGCGTATTTATGTATCAGGATCACGCATGGGCTACCCGAGTGTGTGCTCCCGTACAATATCGGGATGCAGCTTGTTCGCTGAGTGTCTGCATATTTTAATCCTAATGGCATTACAGGTGGCGATAAACAGCATGCAGTTTTAATAAGCTCACTCGGGGCAAAAACATATATCTTACTGAGAGATTTAGATACATCACAGGAGAAGAAGTGGAAGAAAGCAGAAATCCAGCAGGTAAAAGTTGTTTTAACAATGCGATGATATCCGTAATGATCATGCCTCAGGTGATCTGTGGGATGAGAGCATGAGTTTTTTCAGGACCAGTCGAAATGTCTCACGTCAGTATCCGTGCATTGTGCAAATGCTAGACCATTTTCAAAGGGAATCCTCTATTTATTTATTTATTTATTTATTTATTTATGTTTAAACCAATCATCTCAAAATGGATTAACATCCTTATGATGACATCATTAACAGCTGAGGAAAGATGAAAGCTCGATTGGCTATATTTAGTGTGCTGGAATCAATAGATATAGATAATGCCTGCCAGGTTTCCAGTGAGACATTGAATTTTTTTTTTCTTCCTCCAACTGAAAGCTTGATTGGCTATATTTGGTGAGCCAGAATCAATAAGATAATGGGTGCCAATTTTTCAGTGAATTATGGAAGCATGCGTTGCATTTTAATACCACCTAATATAGTACACGTATATCCTAGCTTCTCCAGAATGAGAAGTTGAAAGGACATTAGACACAAGGACTTTTTTTTTTTTTTTTTTTTTAAAGATGGAAATTTACACTATAGGTTCGTTGCCTTTGTAATCATAAAGACCTGTCTTGTGCTCATTCCAGGTTTCTTATTACTAATACATAGATCAGCCATGACTTTAACATTTAAACTCCCTAGGAGTTTGGTTCGCCTTGTGCCACCGGGGAAGCTTTGGCCTCTCGCAGCGTTGGATTGCAGGGCGTCTGGAGGTTTGCTGTAGTGTCCAGGACCAGGATGTTGGCAGCAGATCCTTTGGGTGCTGGTGCCTTTTTTGTTCAACGTGTCCCATGGGTTGTTGATCTGCTTGGGATTTGGGGAGTTTGGATGCCGGGTTGGCAGCCTTGGACTCTTTGTCTGCTAGTCCCCGTGTGAGGCGGGCTGTAGTGCACTGGGTGTTCTGTTGCATTTCTGCCACGGCCAGCATTGACTTTTATTCAGTAATTTATGCTGCATTGAATTTCCTGTTTGGATCGGACTGGGCGGCCTAGCCATTGATTGATTGGGTGATCCATGGGTGCCTATGATCCTGTCACTAATTTGCTGGTGTATAGTTTATAGTGATCAATGTTATTCACGTCTGCTAGTGTTAATTTTATGGCTGATCAATGTACGCTCTTACTGTTAATGTTTTAAGACATGATTTATACCACATTTTGAGTTTGATACCTTGCAGGAATTCTTTCTTTTGTCTTAGCCAGTTCTTTTCTTCCACTTTGTGCATCTGTCTCGTTTTCTACGCATCCAAACCCACATCTGGATATTTATAACGCTGCCTTTCAACACCACATTGTACCCATGAAATATTAGTTAGATCGAATCAAAGGCTTTTCAGACAAAGCTTCTTGTCTGTTGCAAGGTAAGACCCGATACAGGTTCATGTACTTAGCGCATTGATTAGGAGTAGAGATGAATCAAGTTACACAGAAAGCAGCAGCATGACTCGCATGCCAGAGAGGGAGCTTTTGTGTTTGTCTACAATGTTGCCCTGGTGCCCAAGATCAAACATATTCAATTCCTTTTGTAAATCAAGATCATCTACACACAGAGGCGGCCATTGAAGTCCATTGATTAGCAGCGGCCCTCGTAACCTGTTTCAGCTACCAATAAGGACATGTTTACCTTCTTATTTTCATCAAAGACCATATGTGGAGCTGGAGAAAAAGTATGGGAGTGGGTCGAAGCTTAGCATGCTTGGGCCTGGTTAATACTTGGATAGGAGACCACCTGGGAATACCAGGTGCTGTAAGTTCCTGGGGCAGCGGTACTGGTGGTTTAAGCCCCAGCTTCACAAGCTGCTAATGTTTAGCTCCTGAGCAAGGCCCTTAACCTGGTCTGCTCCGGGGGCGCTGTATCATTTGATTTGCTCTGACCCCAGTTTCCTACCAAATTGGGATATGCGAAGAAAATTATTTAGCTGTGCAGTATATGTGATAAATAAGTTCTTAACAATACTGCCAGGTGAACTAAACAACAGTGATCACCAACTATACACCAACAAACTGGAAACAGGACCACGGCCACTCCAGGCTCATCCATGCCCACAGAGACCAAAGGACAGCCTGTTTGGTCCAATCCTACAGAATATCCAATGTAGCACAAATGGAAAAGCAAAAAAGCCAGCAGGGTAAGAGCCTGAGACTGCTGCCCTGGCCTTCAAACTCTCCTGATCCCATTCCATTAAAGCACCAATGGTATGTGCCTAAAATAATTTACCGATTCACAGAGGCTACAACCCAGTGCACTCAAAGAATCTGCTGCCAATGCGTCAGTGCCCGGCAACACAGCACACCCCGAGACCTTGTGGAGCCACATCCCCAGTGGAAGAAGGGGAACCCTAAACCATGGTGGTTTTAATGTTTTGACTGATTGTTGTACTTGGATTTGACATTGTATTTGTATATAGATTCTTGAAATGGTTTCCTACTTTCATGATCAGGTGCATTTTGTGTATGGTTAAGTATAAAAACAAATTATTTTGTCAGCAATGGGGTTCTTTTAAAGGGGTTAAATTTTACCAGCCAGTGATCACAAAATCCTTTTTTATACAATGTTACAGTAATAAAAAATTACAAACCCATTTTTAACTTAAATATGATGTATGCAGTGGGACATTAAGCAAAAAGTGTATTGATATTTTATGTGGTGTTGGTCTTTCAGCTGCTCCCTGCAAGGGGAATATCCGGTCCCCACCATCTTGGCACAGGTTTTACGCCGGATGCCTTTTCTGACGCAACCCTCCCATTTTAATCGGGCTTGGGACCGGCACTGCATCCAGTGGCTGGGGGGTTTGGGTACCGGCTGAGAATCAAACCCGGGCAACATGTATCCGGTGTGTCCTGGCCTAGAGATTATAGGGAGCTTAAGCTTTGCTTTTAAGAATAGGCAGGTCCGCTGAAGTCCTTGGGACGCATAGGGTTTGGATTTTGGGATCAGAAGCAGTCATGCATGTTTTTTGCATGTTTATCAATAATACTAACAAGGCTTTAGGTGTGCGAGATTAATTGAATGATGCTGTGAGGGTTTAGGGTTGGCGTGCTCTGGCTGTTAGTGGGTTAGTCCGATGATACTGGGAAGGAAAGCCGAGTCGCGTAGAGGAGAGGTGAGTGCATCTCAAAGGACATGGCGCGCCAGCAGTGCCCACAATGAGCCCCTTGTGCCGGGCACAGAGCAGATGCACTGGGGGAGAATGAGAATGAACTGGAGATCAGTCAGGAGCTTAACAAGAGCGCACACACATTCACACATTCAAGGACAGCAAACAAGCGCACAATATTAGAACCTTGAGAACTAATTGGCAGACCCGAAACCATGAAAGATTTTTGGATGTTTGTGTTCTAATGTTGCGTCTGTCTTTGTTTTTGACCATCAAAGTCTGAAAACCATACAGCGTTTAGTTCTGAAGAATATTGGAGGAAAGCAAGGTAGTTTAGCGCAGAAAGAAAAAAAAATCCTTGATAACATGTAGATCAAAAGGAAAGAGAGAGAGACTGGTGAGAGGCTGTGCTTTAGGTAATAATTAGTGGAGAGACAGGAGGCGTGGCAGGCCGTGTGTCTGGCTACCCTGATACTCTTACAATTTGGATTATGTTTTAAAGGTGACACTTCGATTTGGAACCTACAGTACTAAAATGTAATTTACTGCGCATATTTATAGTGCATGGATGGTTTTCAAACACTGATTTTTTAAAATTTAATTTATACCTCTTTGCTAATTAGAAAAGTCCAAATTATGGCACTAAATCAATCAGCTTAACCTTTGAGGCAAGTCGAAAGAGACAGCGTTTTATATTTATAATTTATGCATTTCTGATCTATACATATAATAAAACCGTAAAATTCGGCGTGTGTGTGTGCATTAAATATATTCCCGGAAAAATAATTTGGGGAAACGTGAGATGAATGATAGAACACATAAAGACGGTTATAGGAAATTCTCGTCTGTTTGTTTGTTCATGCATCATGTAAAAACTACCGAACGAATTTTAATAGGGTTTTCACAGGTGTTTTTGGCTGAGCTTGAGGTAACATATAGGTTCTGTTTCATCGCAGTCGACCCACGGGAAGAGAAGATATGCTACTTTGACATTTATATTATAAAAAAAAAAAATCAGCCTTGAAAAAATCTCCAAATTCAACAGATGGCGCTGTACATTTAATACGCGCTTATGAGTAAGCAATTAAAATCTGCTTAATAAACTCACACCTTCATTCCATGCACTTTACTGTAACACGTAAAAATGTTACTTCATTCCAAAATTTAACAGATGCCGCTGTACATTTTTTTAAAAACGTGCTTATGAGTGTGTAATTAAATCCCGCGTGAATGAAGTCACAGGCACATCTAGTCATTAATAAAGCTAAATGTTGGGAGTGATATTGAGAAGATAGCTCATCTCATTTTCAAATACTGTAGTCACAGTTTCCTGCAAAAATTTTGGCACTCTTCATATAAATGAAAGCTTGCAGATCTTGCTCTTAAAAGATATGATGACCTGTAATCTCAGTACTGGAGATTCCCATCAGTTCCTAGGGAGCTTTTTCTCGCCACCGTCACCCGCGACGTCATTTTGATTCATCCACATTTTCTTACACTTCATACATATTGCCATATTCTCTTTTCAATTCAAATCGTTTGACCATTCGTTTGACCATGAATGCAAGATTAGCATTTTGTAATTAACATTACATTCGCCTACGACTAACCTGCGGAAAGCCTGCATCATCATCGGCGGACTCCTTTTTGCTACTGTTGGTATGACTGAGGCTGGGGTTCACCCACACCGAAATAGTGCCAGCTGTTGTCCACAAGCTGTCAATCACGGTGCATCCCGCTGCTTTTAAGTTTATTCCGTGTATCCTCAAATGTTTCATTAGATTCGACGTGTTTTCCTCTTTTTTTTTCTTGCTGTAAAACATTTGCTGGTGTCGGAATCCTTTCTTGTGAAATATAGCCACACTTTCGACTGTTTAGTTTTAGGCATTTTAACGCAAGTTTAATCACCTGCTGCCGTCAAAGCGAGTGTAACGTTAGTTGCTGCATTCACGCGCATCCTGGATGGTCTCTCATTTCCTGATGATTCGTGCTTTTAACTTTTTTATTTAATCTAATAAACTTTCAATCTACAAAAATATATGAATCCAGAAAACAAATATTTCAATCGACAGTTCAGGCATTTAAGTGGCACTGAAATGACGCAGCTAAATTCGCGTACATACCGGCTTTATAGGTACCGGTGCCGTATTGGCACCGGTTTTCGGTACCCGACCCTAGTTGTGTGTTCTAAACCCCAGAAGATTATCTATTCCTGAAATACTTAAACCAACCCAACAACTATGCCAAAGTTCCTGAGATCACACTGAGACATCTCTCGTCTCTTGACATCACTCTATGGATCATGCTGATTGGATAATTGCGTGAATGTCCAGACGTTTTCCTGCATGTTGCCGATAATTCAGGAGGTTAATTTTCCCACCATATACAGTATGCAGATTTGATGGGTAGAAAAGTTGAGAGAGTTTCGAGTTACTGGTGAAAGGTGGTGGCCTCGTTATTTATTATTATTTTTTTTTAACTGATGTCGCCTAAAGGCACGGGCCAGATTTCTCCTTGTCTCTTTCCTTTCATCCTCACAGCTCTTCTCCTGTGGAGCTTCCAGACACCGCTTCCTGCCCGGGCCGCAGCTCGGGCTGCAGGATGAAAGGGAATGTTTTACACTGTATGAAAATTTCATGGACATCTAATAAATATCTCTAGGCTTTGCAGCAGAACAAAGCCTCGTTGAAAATAGGGGCCGGGTTTTCCGTGGAATCCGATAAAGACTGTTAGCATAGATAACCGTATTGGTTATAATAATGTTCATGGAGGCACATGCACAGTATGTATTTATATATACGGTATGTAGTGTACTGCATGTGTGTATTTAGTTCGATAATCAGCGCGAGTTATTAATTATGTATACTTTTTTGAGCAAGACTAATATTGTGGATGTCTTTACTCGGAGTAATTTGAACGAATCAGTAATTCTCCCATCCTCATCTTCATTGCTTCTGTCCTTGTGTGTAATTTAAGCCGCAATTACTTTAAAGACCATTCGTAAATGTTCCTCCCTCCCTCTCCACCAGACGAACATTAAACGTTCACTATCCATCTCTAGGACAAGCCGTAATGTAGCACATTTTCCCTTTTTCTAATCTTTTAAGTGTACAGTATAAAATTGACAATGGTCTCCCATTTCCACGTAACAATATTTACTGTGTTTTGAAGCCCAGTGCATGAAAAGTTTCAACAGCTAACAAATTACTGCGCCGTGCACAAAAGGATTTTTCACCACATTTACACAACACTGCTCGAATCAGAATGTGTGGATTAATTTTCTGTAACTGCACTGAAAAATAGGACTCGGTATCGTAAGTGGTTTTAAATGGATGCATTCTTTCTAAAACGTTATTGCTCATACAATGCAATATAATAGTATATAATGCAGTACAATACAGCTCATTCACAGGGACTTTGCATTGCAGATTATCCATTTATGAACGGCTAATAGTCGGGTCTAATAATAAACAGATTTGTAAAAAAAAATGTGTTTTTTGGCGAGAAAAGCATTTATCGACGTGGTAGTTTCTAGAAATAGGGCAATAACAGATTAGGGTACGTATTGTGATTTTCATTGGGGATTTTTTTTTTAAAAAGGCTTTTGGAATTAAGTTTTGATTTTTAAGTTTTTTTTTTTTTTTTTTGCTTTTAATTTTTGTGTTTGAATATCAATTGGTAAATTGTCGCTGTTCCTCTGATATCCTACAGGTGGCGCACGCAAAGTATTCACACAGCACAGCATCCTCTTTGGTTAAAACAGGTCATTTGCCCACTTTGTTTAGAATTGTAACAAAATCTGCAAAAAATAAATTATCACATCAGGATCTTTATAAAATCGCAATACAAATTAAATCACCTGGGTATCGTGATATTTTATTAACCTTGACACAAAATAGAGGCTTGTAAAAGACCGTCTGTTTCTATCTGCTATAATATAAACCATAAAAGGAATTAGCATTTCCTGAAAATGTTCCCTAACATAAAAAAACGGTCCCTAAGTGAGACATTTTATTTATAAATAAAATAGAAAATTGTATTTATTGCCAAATCGCTGTCTTTTAAGAGAAATAACACAGGTTGAGTTTTTAGGAAACGGCCCACTGTGGGGTCGTGAGAGTAAATCGAACCGTGTCACACCACACATTGTCGATTGCAATCTGTTGTGTGTTACTCCTTACATATTGTTAACTTAACAGGGGACGTTTGGAATGTGTCATTTAAATCCATGTTAATTCACTTTAAAGCCAATGAGGAAGGCATGATGCAGTCAAAGCCGAAATTTAAGCCATTTTAAGGATCCAATGGTAAGTCTGTTGCAGAGCTGGGATTTAAACTTACACGGAACTTTAACCTCTGAGCTGGATTTACATTTATATTTATTCATTTATTCTCTTTTATGCAAGTAGGATACAATCTAAGAGTGCGGCCGAGCAGCTGAGGGTTAAGGGCCATGCTTAAGGTCTTAGGACGGTCCCAGGATTTGAACTAAAATAACATTATCGTGATTGTTAACCCCTGAGACACCATTGACACCAATCTAGTTAAAAAAAAAAAATCATCATGGGTCTAGATTATGAATAATAAGTGTCTCATGGAATGCCTAATATCTTTTTTTTTCTTCTAAAGCTTATATGATAAAAAAATGTGTAAGGTTATAAGGCAGGCCATGCACTAAATCATAACCTCTTTTTAATATTAAATGAAAAAAAAGAAATTCTTAAAGATGCTGATTTATATTTTCAATGAATATTTATTTGTTCAATCATCTTCAGTTATTACTTTATTTGGGCATTAAATGTGGACAACACACAGTCCATTGCAGGGCAGGATGCAGGTTTACAGAACAACCAGGAGTAGTTTAACATTGCCTCTATACTGCACATTGTCACTGTGTATAGACAATGCCTTGGGAGGTGAGAGGGAATCAGGCAGTCCGGCATAAACCCCAAACAGACAGCAACCTGACCTCAAGATCGAATGCCGACTCTGGAGGTAATTGGATGGCTCTACCCACTGTACGACCTACCATAAAAGGCTTTAAACACTTAGCATGCAAAATACTCAGCTTGTTCATCAAACCTATGCTGATTCCCACTGGAGGAGAATGATCTCCACCACAGATGTCTCCCACACAAGTTATGGAGATGTGCCAGTCGTAAAGGGAGCAGGTGCCTACTTGGTGTAATTAGAGTTGAAAGCAGTCTGTATGCTTCTCACGGGTTGGGTCTTTTTGCACGGGTGGCACCACAGACACACAGACACGAGACGAGGTCTTACGGGAAGACCTCGGACAAAGTGGCACACTGGAGCACACAGATGAAGCGCGTATGCAGACTCCCATGATGACGACCTCTTCTGCTGACCATGCTTAAGGTCTTAGGACGGTCCCAAGCTCTCTCTCTGGGCGTGGCCACAGACCGGAGTCCTTTCTTTAAGCTGGGCGGCTTTCCCGGCTGGGATCTGGGCCTTAACACGATCCGCTCTGCTGCCTTTTTCTCTTTTTCAGCGATGGGAAGGCGGTCCAGACATTTGCAAGTAGGCCATGGCGTTTTTAAGATAAGTTTTAGCAGGTCATTTCAGCAAGTCTCCATTTGAAGGTTTACATGACCATTACCACAGCACACCTCAACATTGTGGATGGATTTTATTTTTTTTGTGGGAGGGGGGTACCATAAACTTTGTAAAGGGGTGAGCTGCCTCTATCCTTAAAGGTTGTCCTATCCGTGAAATTGAATTGAAGTGAGTGTCTTTGAAATCTGCCTACCCGCTTTCAGTAACTTGAGACTTGGGGAGTTGCATGCTCGAGGTAATAAGCTTACCTTGTATCCACTAATTTCTTTCATGCTCTTTCATGCTGCCTTTCAATGATGCATACCTTGGTGCATTTTTATTTCTTTCAGAACTTAACATTTCCAGTAAAAAATTAATTAAATAACAAAATATGTTAAATTGTAGAACTTTTACAGCAGATGAGAGCGTTTTATTAGAAACAAGAGCTTATGGATGATAAACCTACTAGACCTAAGGGTCAAGACTCATGGGCAGTGCTTGGTTGACCAGAAAGATGAGATTGCTGAATATTGTGGAGAATTTTTTTATGCGGTCCAGCACATTGCAGTAATTTATCAGACAGGAACACCTTTGCCCACTGCGGCATGGTCCGGTTCTAATTGGCACATTCCCATTGTAGGACGTTTTGGTGGTGACCAGAGGTCAGAATGGGCATGGCGACTGGTCTGCTGCTGTGTGTTCTGCTGTGATACACTGTGTTTTTTCTCAGGAATCTGTGGTATCAGATCAGATGGTCTAGGCTTCGCTCCCCATATGCATTAATAAGAGATCTCGGTCATATCTCAGCAGCAACCTCATTTCCCCTCTTGCCCCCTCATCAACCACTCAGCATTCAGCATCACCATTCATACTAGTCACCGGCCTGATCATCTGCCATCATCTGCACCTGTTTCTCACTGGTTCATGCCTTAAGTAACAGTTTTTTTTTTTTTTTTTTGGGCTTGAATTATTCACAAAAAAACATTCCTCTGAAACCGCTCAGATACAGGGACTGGAGTGAAAATGAGAGGCAAAAAAGTCCTTCAGGAAGCCTGGAGAATTGTTCGAGACTATGTTAAAAATACAAGAAAGTCTGTCTCTTTGAAAGCTTATGAATGTGAAGAAATAAGGGGAGACTCAAGATTGTTGCACAGTACTGTATAATTATAGATATGAATTGCTTCATACTTCACTAATATGTCGTAATTAACATTACATATATCAGGCTATAAATTGTGTTGTTATAGATGTAATGTATTTTATATTAAATGCTTTTGCCTACTGTATCTCAGCAGCGGGATAACATCACGGAGGCAGTATAGTAAATCCAGGATAGATGCGCTTCTGCTCATGTACAGAATTGCATGTGTGCTTAATGATGCAAGGATGAGCCTCAAATTGGCTGTAAATGTGTCCTTTCCCAATATATTGACCATGCAGTTTGTGACTTCGGCCCCTTTGTCCCCTAATCTTCATCCTAAGTGAGACAGAGATGTGTAGCCGTGGATTATAACGAGAAATTGATTGCTTTTAAAATTGGACTTTTCGAGGCCGCAGTTTGGTGTATCGGCTTTTCCTCTGAAGTTGCACAAACAGGGAGTGTGTGTGTGTGTGTGTGAGACAGAGAAATTATGGTCCAGAATTATTGGGACGTTTATACAGTATATTGCGTAAAAGCAATAGTATAAAGTGAATAACACCATGAATTAAACCTTAAACAGTTTTAACAGTAACAATAAAATTGTTACTTTTAAAATTGCTAGTTACCTAATTGCGTGAATGAAACCGTTCCTACTTAACAGAGTCTACTGTATATATAGCATTGTAACTCCCATCCCATTTTTTAATTATTATTATTATTACATCGTGGCTAATTAGCGCTGAGCTCATGAGAGACTCACAGTGCCAAAAGAAGTGACCTTGAAGTTATTTTGAGAAGTACTCACCACAAAGGAGCCAGAGACCCGAGACACCATCCCATCTATGTGCCGTGCTACAGTACTGTACGTGCATCATTTCAGCTGAGTGCTCCTGCAAGAATAGAGCACTGGTTTCTCAAGTGGGCAGGAGTGACACGGAGTGACAAGGTGCATGCATGTGTGGATGTGAAGGTAGATGTGGTTGCAAGTACAGTGTGGCAGCAGGTGATGTGTATCCAGAGCGAATTTTTGCCAATTTTAAATAAACATCTAATATACTTGAAGCATGACACAACTTGTCAAATACCTTTGCTCATTTTGTGCGCTGCTAACTCCGGATGCCTTCTCGATTCGAATAGGTTTATATTCCATGGAACCAAAGCTTGAGTCACTCACAAAAGTTTTAGCTTGTTGTAGGTTGTGGTCTGTGGAATCCTCCTGTCAGAAGCAGCAACAATGGATTATCCAATCTAGATATTTAGATTTGGCACAAGTTTTATGCCTGATGTCCTTCCTGAAACTCTCTGCATTTTATCAAGGTTTGGAATCAGTACTGACTTGTACACCCTCTGTGCTGAGGTTTCCTATCGGGGAATCCCATCATCCGCAAAACATGCAGAGATACTCCCGCAGTACTAATAGGGCACTCACGATTCGCAGTTTAATATACTTTCTGACTTAATTTTTCTATAAGGGAAGTTCTTCTGGTTTGCAAGAACATTTAGTAAAAAAACTACTAACATAGAAGTCATTTTAGCGAAAAAGAACACACCTGATATCATTGTTACCTTAAGCAACACTGTCTCGTTAGTATTTCGCCTCTGAACCGTCCGTGTTCTAATCCCGGCTAATGCGAGCTACAGTGCTACTTACAGATCTGGCCTTAAAGAACACATGTTTCGAGAAAAGGGATCCTGCGACTTGCCGCGGCTAGCTGTGAAAATGCCCTTCATTACCTGTAGGGGGCAGTCGTGGTTCAGTCTGAAGTATTGTGTGTCTACTGAAGCCGAAAATGTGTTCTCTCTCTTAGGCGCCCATTGACAGCACGCGACAGTGCTCATAAACGTGTCAAGCTCAAACTGTAAATACTAATATGTATTTATTCTTCATTTTCTTCTCTCTTTCAATGATGATACTTCTTTAAAAGCGCTTTCTCCATTCAGTATTATTATTAGTAGAAGTAGTGCCCCGAATTTATTATTATTGTTGTTATACTTATTATAATTGTAACGCACCCGCGCGTGTACAAAAAGACGAAGTACAATAAAGAATACAAAAGTTAGCCTTAACAATATTATTTTATTGTGTTTATGCGCGTTAAATATACACTAAACAGTAAACACTGCCTTTTGCAAAGTGAAAGTGAGTTGCGCGTGCGGCTTTTTGATCAAAAGGCTGATAAAGCGTGCGCAGATATGAGCAGATTTATCGATAAAACTACAGACGTGAAATGAAACAGACACCAAAATATATGCTACTCGCTGTAATGTCTAACACAAGGCTCAATCATAAACCCCTCTCTAACCCCTGAACAAAGGTGCTACTTTGTGTTTGGAACAAGGGATTGAACTTCCTGAACAGTGCACAGTAATGCTATTCGGGATTTAACTCAAAGCTTGAAATATCAGTATTAGTTAACGTTACCAGCGCGTCATTTTATAAAGTGGTAAAGCACAGTGTAAGTATAAATGGATAAAATATGATTTTGATTATTAAAATTGCAGTGCAATCAACTTTGAGATGCTACCTAAACAGTGTCTTTATTTATTTTCCTACAATAACAAAAACAATAACACAGTTGTATACATTTCACTGCACAGAATTTCACATTTATAGTAGTTGCATTTAGTTTTAACTGTAGCCCAAAGTACGCCATTTTGAAACCATTAAATAAAATGGACCGTGACCAGTTCAATCGCACTATTTGTTGCTTTGTCCTGGAACTTAACATCAGAGCAGTTGCATCTTAGTTCATTTGAAACAAACCCTTGTAGGGTTCGGGTGGATCAGATAAAACACAAAGAAAACTAGCCAAAATGGTCCCCAAGTGCGTGAGCCGTCCGATTCTGAAATTTTACAGAAATATATTTGGGTTTCATGTTCATGACTTCTGCCAGCACCAATTTATTTAGATCTTGAATGTGAGTTTTGACGGTCCTAGAAGGAACCATTCTTTGCACAGAGTGACTCCCCAGACACCAACTTTTAGCCTCAAGACGGTCCTTAAGGCATTCCAGGGAATAGGATCGCCTTCTGTTAATTGCCTTGGTCAAGCTTGCATAGGGAATGTGTGAGGAATATACTGTATGGTTGCGGAAATTCAAGTATGCATAAAAAATTTCAAGTATTTCTGCATAGTACAAAAATGAATTTGTTCACAACTGGAAATAATGATAAAATAAAATGAAAAAGAATTTGCCTCTCTGCACTTGGTCAGCTTGTGCTGGACGTACACTATGGACATGCAGTTTGCAGCCTTTTAGGATGCATGCTTGTGCCTGCCTGCAGTGTTGGAGACAATATAAACCTCTGATCAGTATATGAAAAAAAAAAATTGACAACAGCTTTGTTTGGTCTGTAATTTCTGTTTGCATTCAAATGGAAATCGAATCATCCATCCTCAATCAGTCATCAATATCATTTTCTGTAACAGCTGGTCAGGGATGCAGATGATCCATGAGCACTGGGTGGTAATTAAGACAACAGACCTCCAGTTCGGTCAGAGACATCCACACTGATGGAGGTTGACACGAATGTCAGTGGATGCCAATAGCAGTTACTCACGCACCGTATAATGTGTATGTAAACCAAGTGTGTGAAATGGTTCTATATTCCAACATGGGTGCAAGTGGAGTCTGATTAAAACATCGGTGTGGCCTGATGCAGGGGGCATACTGTATACAGTAAGTGGATGAGTCAATCTGGCCATGGGTTAAGAGCTGATCAAATCTGCCCACGTGTCTTCACACTGGGCAAGGCTTTATCTTAAATGTGTTCTACCATCTCCCTGTAGGCCCCCTTTCTCTCAACGAAGGTTATTTAATGCAACGCGGCACAGAGTCGAGCTTGGCTTGACCTTTTTTCGCTTTTGTTAAAGGGAAAGACATAAAAAAAATTCAGGCTGGATAAATTTAACACCTTGCCAGCGGGGGGGGCACGAGTTCGCCCGAGCCCCGCATGTCACTCCTCCAGTTTTTAAACCTGTTCCGTTCGAACACCTGGAAACACAAAGGTCGAGGCTCGTCAAATAACATGCAGTCGCTCTGATCTTTCTTTTCGTCTTCCCCCCGTTTTATTCTGTTGTGACTGTCTCCGTAAGCCCTCCTCCTTAAGTGAAGATCACAACAGGATCCCAGCAGAAGGCCTAGCGTTGATGACTGTTAAAATATAGTTAGAATGATTTTGGGAAACCTAAACACATTAGAAATCATACAGTAGCTCACAAATAAGGGGTCAAGTACACCTCCTCACCTCCTTTACTGAGAGTTGCTCTGAGAAGTTTCCTAAATCACTTTTAGTTTAGGACTTCCAGCTAGGACCTTTTAGGCTTAGTTAGGAGCTCTCTTGCCACAGCACAGCACAACCCCAAAGGTTCTGCCGAGCCACGCTACAAGGTCAAGGGGAACCCAAAACCTACAGTAGGTGGTCTTAGTGCTTTAATGTTCTACCTGATTGGTGTCTTTAAAATCGATTTTTGAACAGCTCTAAGCGAATATACTCGGTTTTCCTTTTTTATTTCCACAACTTCAGAGCTTTGTTGCCGTGACACTCGCTCCTTATAAGATCGCTTTTCTGGCCAATACGGCACCTGACACAAGGGTAATGGGAAATATAATTCTCCTCTTTTTTTCGCCCCTCAGACTCGCATGTAGCTTTTCATTGCTCTTATTCCTTATACACCTAAGTGCAGTGGTAGGGCTATACTGTACGTTCCACTTTACTATTGGGAAGCATTTCCTTTCCTTTTATCGTTAATGGTTAAACCTTTTCATCTGGCTGCTCTCTCTGTCGTGTGTAAGAGTCGTCTCATGCCTGACCTGACCTGAGTGTTTACATTATTATTTTATTCTAATCATACTTATATGTATTTTAATTTAAATCTCTTAGTGTAATCAGGAATCAGGCAGTAATTATTTACTGTTAACTCTCTAGAGCCACTGGTTGGTCCAGATATTCTTTACTGGTAACAGCAAATGACTGGGGGGGGGGGGGGGAGGGACACGCCTATTCGGAGTGCAGATATACTCAGCACTGAACACGTACAAATAGCAGTTATCAGTAGAAAATAACAGTCTACTGTTTTTCCATAATTTTCCAATGCATTATTATTATTTTTATTTTTTTCGTAGCAAAAAACAACTACTTTGTGGTCGTCTTTGGCATTTCAGACACCTCTTAACATTTCCGACTTCCTGTTTTTACCACATCTATAAAGCCTTAGGTGGTTTATTACACAGTTTTCACACTCGGCGAGAAAGAGTGTTTTACCCTTGAAGAATTAAGGGATTGTGGACGGGTAGAGGGACGAGACAGAGACACTGAGTGGGTGGTGGGGGGGTTTAGCGGGGGGGGGGATGGAGTTTGTGGGGGATTGTGTTGGGGGTTGTGTAAGGTGGAGAAGTTTATGTATTATACAGACCCAGCTTGGAGCGAAGCCACTGGTAGTAAACAAGATCCTCGAGGACGACAATAATATAAAAAAAAAAAGAATGGAAATAAACTATAAAGAAAAGGATCATAAGCAGCAGACACATCCAAGGTCTAGATTTAGATTTTCACCGAACGGCTTTCTGTTCCTTATGTTCATATGAATAGACTGCACTATTGAGTGACTTTATTTTCTTTGCCTTGGATGAGTATAAAATTTTAGATGTCGGTGTATAGAGGGTTTGGTGTGTTGTGTGATCGAAGATACTTTGCATTCCTCACCGGCTGCACACCCATGATGAGGATCTCCTGTTCCACCACATCCTAGGATGCTCTATTGGATTGAGATCTGGTGACTGTGGAGTACAGCGAACTCATTGTCGTGTTCAAGAAGATAATTTTAGCTTTCTAATATACCACGATATTCTGTTGCCATACAGGGATGGATGTGACAATATTCAGGTACGCTGTGGCATTCACATGGTGCCCAAATGGTACTAAGGGGCTCAAAGGGTGGCAAGAAGATATTCCCCCACACCATTACACCATCGCCACCAGTCTGAACCGTTGATACGAGACAGGTTACAGTACATCCATTGAGGTTCTGCCATGTGATTGGCTGATTAGATATTTGCGCTAACCAGTAGCTGAATAGGTGTACCTAATGAAGTGACCGGTGAAATGTGTTTAAGGCATGAAGCAAGCTGAAAGGTAAAAATATTCTAGCACAGAAACACAACCGCCAGCTTTGTCACGCGGGAATTCAGTTCATCTCGGTTTGATCTAAACTGCTCGGAGTGCAATCAGTCAGGTTAAAGCCGACGAAAGCACTAAAGTGTGAGAGTGTGTTCTCGAACAACACCTAACCATGAGAGAGTATCAGTAATGAGAGTCAGCGCTACCTTTTATACGAACAGCTTCACTCTGTGCTGCAATGTTGTTATGCATATTCCGAACAATATCTTATGGGAAATTGAACAATTGCTCAGGAAAAAAAGGAGGTTGTTGAACATCTGTGGTGTGACACTGTGATTTGCTCCTATTGTCTTTCTAAAAATCCACCCATAGCACAGAGCACGCAAGCAATCAACTCATCAGACTTTTTGATTTTCGTATTATTTTTCATCCTGTCCTTGACTAAAATGTTTTTTTGTTCAATGATGTAATGGTTCATGAATAGCAGCTGTTAATCGGGGGATTATTGTATGGATTTTTTCATATTTTCATGCCAGAAAAGCTCCTATTCTCAACTGAGCCAGCTTACATTAAATATGCTCATAGATAGATAGATAAAGATGGATAGATAGATAGATAGATAGATAGATAGATAGATAGATAGATAGATAGATAGATAGATAGATAGATTATTGATCTATATATGCCTATTTGAAGACATTTTAGGAAAACAACTCAACAGCATCAAAGCTATTCAAACTTGACGAGATTCTTTACAGCTCTGCAAAACAGTCAAGTTCTTCACCACAGTAACAGCATGGGATCATTATTTAGAAAAGTCACCAGTTTTCATTATGGCTGGCAGAATATTCCGTGTGTCGAGACAACAGTGTGAAATAGCAGCACCGTGAATTAGTTTCCAATAAGAAGCACGTCTTCACATCTCCTTCTCCTCTGCTGCTCGGATCACCGTGTCTCACCTCTGCATTTTCCCAGTAAATAGAGCTATAGGATGTTGCCGTGCTCTGTCGGATCCGGTCTCTTGTGCTTCGGCTGGGAGTTAACACAAGCCTGCCTGGTTATTTCTCTCTCGGGGTTTGGAGAAGCTCAGACATGTAGCTGTAGACTGTGTCGCAGTGTAACTGGGCCAGAGGAACATGAACAGATAAATAAATCAATACAAACAGGTCCGGATAGGGTGGGGCTTTTACCCTTAATGAAGAAGTGTTTGTATTATTTACAAATCAGGAAATGCAGTAATGTAGAGTATGTTTAATGTCTTACTGTATGTGGTCATTTCCCCCCACTCGATTTGTTAATTTATCCATCCATCCATCCATCCATCCATCCATCCACTCACCCAGTTATCTATCCATCCATCCATCATTCTATCCATCCACTCACCCCTTCATCCATCCAATTCCCTAACCATTTAGTTTTTCATTAATTAATATATCTATTTATTTACCCATCTTTCCATCCATCCATCCATCCATCCATCCATCCATCCATCCTTTTCTTCACCTATTCATTTATCCATCCATTTACACTGTATAAATCCATTCATCTCTTCACTCATCCACTCATGCATCCTTTTATTTATCCTTCCATATTTCCATCCATCCATCCATTCATCCATCTACTCGTCCATTCGTCCATACCATTATTCATCCACCCACTCAACCATCCACCCAAATCGTACTTAAGTATATAAAAGTGGTAAACTGTGGAAAAAGCATCATATCACCCTTTTTTTTTATCCTATAACACAAACCACATTTTAATAATGGCTTACATTTATCAATCTCAGCAACGACAATACTAACAAGAATAATAATAATCAGTGGAAAACAGTAAACACACCACATCACCACATCACATCCACACCTCATTGACCTGTCAGGAGATATGGGTTCAGTAGTTACACCTTATGGGTTCAAATTAGGTCAAATTTCAGCCCTGCTAAATTGCCGTGGTTGGGAGCTCAATCATTAAATGCTTAAATACAGCCGTCATCCTAGATCACATTGGATAACTGTCAGCCAAATGAGTAAATCCTGTTTACTTTGCCTTTTATTTGAGATGTGCTATTTATATGTGTTTACATTTTTTTTTCATAAAATCATGAAACCTTTTTTTATTATATAATCTGAAACAAAATGTGAAAATCTTGTACAGTTTCTATTTAGTTGTTTAGATGATTTGTAGGCTGCGATCAACATTTATGGATGTTATGTCATGGTTTTTTTTTTTGTCCTCCTGACCTATTGACGTGATACAAGGTTTACACGCAGTATAATGTTGCATACTGCTCGTTGCCTTGGGGGGTTGGGGGGGGGGGGCTTCAATCTATAGAGTTAATAGTATTGGATATGGAGTCTATCAGTGTGCATTTCATTATTGAACGCCTGAAGTTTCCTGTTCGGGTCGATAGCTTGTTCAGTGAGACAGATGACATGGCAACCAGATGCGCTCGGCAGTGAATGTTTTTAGAAAAATAGGCATCGTTTAACAGTAACCATTACTCTTAAAGGCCAATTAAAAACAGCATTACCACCTACCATCTGTAGCTGACAGCCTGAGTCGTGCATGTGTGCGTGTGAGAGAGAGAGAAAGAGAGAGAGAGAGAGAGAAGGAGAGAGCGTTTGCATGCCTGTGTGACAAAATCCAAAAAATCTAGGCCAATTAACAGACCTAAGTAGAAATACAAGCAATTATATAACCTTTCTATTGTTGCTCCATTGGCAAACCGCTTGGACTTTCCCCCCCCCCCCCCGAACACTTTAACTTTGTAGTAAGTGTTGACCTTGGAAACACTTGGCTCACCTTTAACCCCCTCTTGAGCTAAGCAGCGTGATTTCCAAGCACTGGCTGTAGCTTTAATTAAAAAGACCCTAAGGTTTGAATCAGTGTGAAATATGGTGGTATTGAGCAAATGTGTGTTTATTGCAAGCGAGAACTGTTTAAAATTAGTCCAATAAACCGAGAGTGAGCTAGAAGCTGCTTCCGCTGCACATTAACCTGCCTTGAATAATAAGAACGAACAGAATAGCACAGCCTGCAAAGGTCCTGGAGGAACACAAAGCGAAGTAGGCTAACTGCGTTAACTTGACTTTGTTTCCAGCCACTATAAAAAAAACAAAAAAAAAAGGAGAAAGTGGTGTTTTCAAGTGGTGCAAAACTAACGCAGGAAATTGTTATGGGATTTGAGTTCAATACTATAAATCACATTTTTAAGATTTTAGAAAGTGTTTGCGCCATCGTCTGTGGCGTCTGTGTATCCTCATCACTTCTTCTATCCGTAACGCCGCCTAAACCACTAATAGGAATTCGACCAAAAAAACACACAAACAAATATACAGAAAAGGGTAGGGTCAGATCTGATGCAAGACGAGGTACTAGACGTTACATAAAGCTTAAATAACTATACTGATTAACTTTGATTACCAAAAGCGGTGAAGACATTTAGAAACAGACATGGGTGACCACTAGTGATGGGTCGTTCATGAAAGATTCGTTAATTTTTTACTAGCCGCACTTGCGCAAAGCATCGCTAAACCTCCGTAGGTTATGTACAGGAAACAGAAATGAGTAGTTACCATCAAGTCTCTTGGTCCTAATGCAGTGCGTCACACTGGAAATAGAATTGAGCGATTCTCCTCGAAGAGTCTTCTAGTCTGAGTTGTTCGGTCTTTTGTCACTTGACTCCCATAGGTGCTATGCAGTACAATGGATTCGAAAGAATGAACGATGTGGACTAGAAAACTCATGAGAAATTCAATTCTGTCTCCTGTGTAATGCACTGCATAGCGTCTATGAGGGTCACATGACAAAACGAACGATTCGAACCAGAAGATATGAGAGATGAGCTGCTTATTCTGTGTGTCATAATATGTCCGTAGCTGCATTATGATATTTTTATTACTGGAACTATAGCCAAAATCTGTGTATGTAGACGTGCTGGGGGTCTGTTTAATTTTATTTCTGTTTAAAAGAACAAAATAAACTAAATGAGTCAAAAAAAAGAATCAATGAACATTTTGATGAACGAGATTCAAAGAACCGAGTCACTAAAATGACCCAAACTTCCCATCACTAGTGAACACTGGGTGTCAACAGAAAAGTCTCAGAGGTATATAAAAACTCTTAAGGTCCCAGGATGCAGCACACCCTCCAGGAGGTTTCCCTGACACTAATGTCGTCCAATAACCTGGAACAATCGGGGGTCCGCTAAAGTGGCTATGCCCAGTGATACCAAGGTAGCACTTTATTTTTGTTGTACAGCCGAATGTATGTTCAGCACAAGTTGTTTTGCTATGATGGCGCTCTGATTAGCTTCCACGCTGAACTCATTCTCAGACAGTGTTTGATACTGTAGATGCGCACTAGCTTGTTCATTGTATTCAGCATTGTCCGTTATAAGTCCGTCAGACTTTTCCGCCATTCTCACCTCCTCCTAAACCATTCATGGGACCATATTTTCATTAAACCTTTATTGGGATGTGTACATGTGCATTAGCTACAGTTCTACCAATCAATTTAATTTGTTCTAGAGGCGAGTTCTTAAAGCAAAATTTCAGATTGCAAAACACATTTTTCTATAGGAAATAATGTAAATGCAGATAATCCGTTTCAGCCACTCACGTATATTAACAACTTTATAATCACACTTTGGCATATAAAAACAATCAGAACCCTTAAAAAAGACATGTCAATGAAGTAATATATAAAATGAATAGACATTAAACCCTAATTTATGATCCCTCTTGGTACCAGGGGTACCGCCCTTGCTAACTTCCCTAGGATCCACAGTGATGCGTCTTTAATAAATCTTGCACAAAACTAAAAATTAGCTTCACTTGGCTTTCCACTGATGCAAACAAGCTTCGAATGGCTCCTACTGTATGCTGAGGGCGCTACAGTATGTATGCCGAGACAAATTTCTTACAAAATTATAGTTCTTGAGTTGAAAATTTCGCGAGTCGAGGCGTTCATATGCCGATGTACCACCGTACTTCATTTTTAGAAGTCACCTATTCAGTGTATAGGTGACACATGCCATCCTTGAAAGGCTAATAAATTTTAGTTTGACTTTAATAACTAAGCAGTGACTTTGATCTTGACCTTGGCAGTAAAGCTGATGTGAAGGCTTGGCTGCTAAAAAGTAGAAACTCGTTTCTTCCAGTTGGCTTTTACATCCTCGTAAACTGCCCCCTCAGCTGTCATGTGATTCTATACTGTATGGCGACATGTTTACTTCTTGAACACGAAGCCAGAGTGACGGATTAGAGAAAGATTAACGGCAGCCTTTTACGTGTCTTTGAGTGATGACGAAGCACCTGATGCTGTATAAAGGAAGAATTGTGTTCTCGCTCTGTCTGTGGAAAGCGTCATTTCCCAGCACAGGCATCAGGATAGAGGTGAGGAGGTTACGGGTTGAGGGCATTGCTCGAGAACCCAGCAATGCTAGCCTAGCCGCGCTGGGATTTGACCTTATAACCTTCTGAACACCAACTCTAAGCTTTAAACATTGAGCCTGCACTAGATATTTCAAGTACACTTTAATGGGAGTTGAGAATGATATTTAAATTCTAAACACAGTAATGATCGTAGCTCATTATTTAAAGGTAATTAGGCATTAGAGAAAACAGAAACAAAAGTGTTATTCAACACATATGCTGTAAATAAAACCCATTTTCATCAGAATGGTAACGCAAAAATCGTCTTTTGAGTCTGTCTTTGAAAAAAAAAAAACATTAACATGTTTAGGGATTGATTACCAGACACATCCACCAATGTAACGATAAAATATAATAAATTCCCCGTCACTATAAAGCTTAAACTATTGATTTGCGGCTGAACATTGTATTTAAAAGAACCAATCGATCACTTAAACCTGATATCTTTAGGCTCCACAGCCGGTCGCTCTTTAATGCAGAAAGTGAACAGTGTAAATGGAACTTCTCTTAAATCCTAATGAAGCCATGTGTGCTGAACTTTGACACCTACGCACGTGATAAGGTCACGTTATATTAAAATTCCTCCTATACTCAGATTCGTTATCTCCTGGATCAATAACATTCTCAGCTGCATAATGAATCTAATTTAAAAAAATTTTAAAGAGAAGAGAGAGAGAGAGAGAGAGAAAGAGACTTCATTGCTATTTGAGTATTCCATCACCTGAAGGCATCATTTAAATACATTATGGATCCGGAGCACATTAGAAGCAAGCGCTGAGGGGCAAATCGGACTAATTGATAAAAGCGAATTGACTGTTTCCCAGGCAGCACTTATTAACCACGTTATAAGGTGATGAAGGTGATGGAGCCATAAAAGGATCTGTTTTACACTCTGACTTGGACACGTGCCATATTTATGCGTGTGCTCGTAAACATCCTGTTTCTTTTATTACAGACCGTGTACAGTAAGTTTGAGCTTCCATCCTATGCACTGTAAGTCCCCTAAAATGGTACTGCTAAAAAAAAAAATCCCCTTAATTTCATGCACTATTTATTATTATATGACAGTTAGTTCCGCCTGAGTAATCTGATTGGACGAGAGGCATGCCACGAGTGCTGATATAGAGCATAACAGCACTGGGATGTTTAACTACTATATACATTTTATGTCACAGGTGTTAATTACTGTACACTAACTGTTGCTCAACAGTGTGGGTGGAAGTAGGTCCACTGTACTGGAAAGAGGGTTGGCTACATACAGTACAGCAGTATCGGTAGGAATCCTAACGCTAGTTCTGATAGTGACAGAAGGATATGTGTTGGTGGAGCAAAAAATAAATAAATCATATTCTGTTGACAATAAATGGTGTTTGTGTGTTGGTTATACAGTATGAAAACAATATCACACTCGAGGTCGTGCTGTTGTACTGAATATCAGCACGGCTGCACCCTCATGGCTACGACCGCATCACAGCCGTGCTGATATTCAGTACAACAGCACGACCTCGAGTGTGTATTGCTTTTATACAACCGTTGCACAAACACTGTTTATGTTGCTTAAATATCAGGGATGACGGAGTATTATTACATAATAATAATAATAAATAATAATAAATTGTAAATCAACCACATATATTTAATCAATAAATCATTAATCCTGCATAAAATAATAATCTTTAGTTAATCTGCATAATAGTGATCTCTTTAATTTTTATAAGTGATTAAAATCACACAGCAGCAGTAGCAGCAGCAGGTATCCTAGGTGTTTAAGGTGCCAGGGTAACACATAGTGGCGGTGGTTTGTGTGTCAGTGACGTTACAGATGTTCCAAATGGAGGAGGAGAAGTTTACTGAACTGGCGTCACCTCAGCTCAGGCAGTAGAGAGTACGTAGTGTAAGTACGGTGTAGGGTCGAATGGAGCCACTGGGCAACTATTTCACTTGTCGTGTCAGGCGTTATTTTTCACCTTTTTTAATTTACGCCATCAACAACATGAATGAAAAATTTGCATTTGTACTAAATACGCTGTACCTTTAAAAGCATCATAATTTGTGCATGAGAATAAAATCCACCTGCTTTTGTCTAAGCATATTTTAAATACAATCATGAACGTAGTGATGCCTATTAAGCAATATAATAAGAGTATTAATAGATTAAAGGAACTAATCCCCAAAACATCTGCTGAACCTGAAAAAATTAATGATTGCAAATAAGGTGAAAAATCTTTTCTTTCCTGTATGGGATTAAATCCTGCCCTGTGTGGAGTCATGAATAATTGACACGCTGCGGACTGGATCAAAAGCATGGCCTGCTTCAGCTTGGGTTCCCCAGCGCATAGAATTTTGTGTGCGCATGTGAATTAGGGATTGCGTGAACTAGTCGTCTTAAACGTTCACTAGTGGTTGGTGGAGATTTCCACTAGGTGGGTTAAAAATGGCTTCATGTACTAAAATAGTTCTCTGCGTCCAGCAGCAGGTTGTTTCGGAAAACCTCGGTGTGTCTTTTTTTTAAGTGCTTTATTGAAGCATTATCATTTTGATTTGAAATAAAATCCTTGCTCTCTGGCAGAGTGGATTCCATCGCGACCGATGCCTTGTGAACGAGCGTGTTCACTGCCAGTTAGCGGCGCGTGCCAGCACCCAGATGCCCATTCCGACTTCCTTTTGGACGATTCTGAGGTTGCAAATTGACCACAGTGGAAAAGCCTCCTGGACGGTGCAGTGGATGTAACGCAAAGCCTTCTCTGTCCATGGGAGGCTGGTTTGCTGAGCTGTTTATGGATGTGACCTTCCAGGATGTGTGCTGTAAGCATTAACATGAAAAATGTCAGCTGAGTTATCATTTTGCATATAAATTGCAGAATATATGAGTTGTTTTAAGGGTTTATAGTTGGATGTAATGTTTGTAAAAGCCAAAAAGACAAGTTCAAGTTCTCACCCATTGTGTAGCTGGGCAGGGGTAGCTCAGACACCAGAGGTCATGGGTTTAAACCCCAACACCACCAAGCTACCGCTGATGAGCCCTTGAGCAAGGCTTTTAACCCTCAGGTGTATAATGAGATGGTTGTAAGTTGCACTGGATAGGATGGAACTGGCTCTCATGAAGACCAGGCCAAGAAAACAAGACCAAAACAAGCACGTCAGCTTAGAGCTGTTATAAGGGCTTTACAGATCATGAGTAGCCGATAGATCTCAATATCAGCTGTTCAAAGGAGATTGTGTATTTTGGACGATATTTAGCATTGTGTTTTATAATGAAGAAAGAAATAAAAATCAGGAAAGACCATGGAATCCCATTAGAAGGTTTCTCCAGACCTTTGATGTATATATCATTGTAGGATCTTCATCTGAGCCAATTCTTCTGATGTAAACACATTAAATCATTTCAGAAAGTACAACGTGTGCAACCATTTTTTCAAACTTTGTTTTAGTCTTTAATGTATGAGGCTTCTCCACCTTACAAGTCCTTGTGTACTAGTCATTACCATAGCAACACTAATGTACTGAAACAAGCCTGGCGTTTCTGTTGGAGCCAGAACTACCTGTCACCTGACAGTAGAACAGCAGTACCAATCAGTTTCAAGAATTCCGTCATGGTGGGCGTTCGAGTCAAACTGGGACGTCTGATAAAATTCCTTATAAAGGAAGGTGTAAAATGGATTGATATTTATTAGTACACTAAAATTTGAACGGTATAAATAAAAATAAAACATTTGAACGGTGGTAAAGAAAGCCGCACGTCCGTGAAAGTTCAGCAAGTCAAACGCCTTATCCTTGAAAAAATCAACGGATACCTTGTCGTCCACATCTGTCTTTGGGAACATACACACAATCATTTACCAACACGACATCACACCTCACAGTCCATTTCAACATGTTTAGGCCATTAAGGGAATTCCTGGGAGGCCAGTGTCTCTTACGTAACACAGACAAGTCCTGGCCTATCACCTACTCAACAGGTCATTCCTGAGCTCGCTCGGGTCACGTGATCGTGGCGCTTTAACCGCCCCAGGGCGTGATCTTTCAAACTCAGGAGATCAATCTATCTCCATGTGCATCACTGTCGGCCTGTCAGTCACACCGCTCACCTGGGATTTTTTTATTAGGTTTTTCTCCGAGCCGTCTACCGTGATTTACGGATCAGTTGATTTGGTCAGTGTAGTACTGTAGTGTAAGAGTATGTGGCGTGAATATTAATATTAACAGAAGCCGTATATCATTCACACTCACCCCACTGACCTGTTCAGGGTTTTTTTCTTTCTTTTTTTTTCCTGCCACCCAATGTGTGTGACTTGAATAAAAATCAGCCAGTTTGGATAAGCAGTTTGGGTCATTGTTTAGGATGTTATAATGTTTTTTACTCCTCCTTATATTTATACTTCGCTTCTCTCGCTCCATTTCGTGGGTTTTTCCTTTGAGATCTTCGCATGCGCTTGAACAACTCTTCATTGCACGTTTCTTTCCGCCTACACTTTTTTTTTTCTGATTAATTACACACATGCTCTAAAGAGCATGAGCGTGGATACACATGTTCCAACACTCGTGGCTACCCACACATATGTGTATGCACACATGCACACACGTGCACATGCACACACACCTTCTCCATCTCTTAATCATTCTCTACGCACTTTATCACCGCATCGCTTGATTGTCTCACTCTCTCTACCACTTTGTAGCCGTTGTGATATTGAGATTACTCTGGCCGGCTCTAGTTCTGTGTGTGTGTGTGTGTGTGTGTGTGTGTGTGCATGGCTGAATATATGTCAGTAAGCCATGGTGTGATTGGTCAATTATCTGTCTGATTACTGACATTATATAATTACATTTTTTTTATGGTTAAGACCTAATAAAAACAGCAAAGGAAAATTTCCAGATGGTAATTATGTTTAGATCATCAAGCAGTAAAGCTACAAAAATACATTTTTTCATAAGCACAGCATATGGGAGCAGGAGTTCTCTAAAATGTTCTCTTTAACGGTTTGGCTTGAATTATTTGAACATTTGTCATCTGGACTGATTAACATGCATCAATCTGCCATAACGTTAAAACCACTGAAGGGAATAACATTGATTATCTTGTTAAAGTGGGGACTGTCCAGCGTTAGGCAACAAGTGAACAGTCACTTCTTCAAGTTGATTTGTTGGAAGCAAGATATATCAGCAAGAGTATTGTATTGGCCTGTGATGGGTAGGAGTCTAAAAGAAGTCTTGAATTAGAGCATCTCTAGACCAGCAGGTCTTGTGGTTATTACCTACTAAAACCAGTGAACTGATGGTAGGGACATGGGCGTCCAAGTCTCACGGAAAAATATGGGCAGCAAAGTCTAGCCTGTCTGGACCGATCCCGCAGAAGATCTACTGCAGCACAATTGGCTGAAAAAGTTATAGCCGGGTCCAAGCGAGTCACATTGTCAGCTTAGCTTGATGTTTATGGGGCGGTGTACAGTTAGTGCAGACTGATCAGAGTGTCTATGAACTGGTCTAGGAAGTTGGCATTGGGAAGAGATGGTGCCACCACATCAAGCTATGCATTGATTGAGTTTCCCTGGCTTCTGATTGTCTGATTAGTTCTGGTGCCCAACTTTTGGTTGAAGATCTCGTGGCAAGGAGGCCCTGAGTTCCCTGCCTCCGATGCGTGGGGTGACTGGAGACTAGTTCACTTGACCATGAACATGGTCTTGGACTCCTCTGATGCAGACAACTGTTCTCTGACGTCTCGTGACAGCAATAACTCAATAGTTCAGGACTGAAACTGGAAACCATATTAACTTGAATACCCCGTACATGTTATACTTAACTTCCGGTTTTCTAACACACAGTATGACTGCAGATCAAGCCCTGCTATTTGTTATTATTCAAATGAGGATGGGTTTCCTGTTGAGTCTGGTTCCTCTCAAGGTTTCTTCCTACTGTACTTCCATCTCCGGGAGTTTTTCCCTCGTCATCATTGCCCTTGGTTTGCTCCATCAGGGGACAATCTGATCATTTTGATTTATACATACATCCTTAACAATTTGGTACTCTTTCCCTATTTTGTATTTCGATTCTGTAAAGCTACCTCGTGACAGTGTCCATTGTTAAATGCGCTATACTGTATAAATAAAAAGTGAATTGAATCGAACTAGAAGACATTGAGATGATCTGGGGGATGTTCTGCTGGGAAACCTTGGGTCATATCAACGTTATTTTGACACATACCATTAACCTAAACATTGTGCACTCCTTCATAAAAATGGTATTTACAGTACTAACGGCAGTGCCATTTTCAGGAGCATACCGTTCGGGAATGTTTGGTGGAACATGACGGACGTCAAGGTGTTGACTTTGCTCCCAGATCTCAACCTGATCATCTGTCCATGGGATGCACGGACAAACAACACGCAGCTTACACTTCTTAAACAATCTACTGGTAACGTCCTTTTGCCGGATACCACGGCACACCTTCAGAAGAGGTCTCGTGGAGTCTGCGCCCAGTGGGTCAGAGCTGTTTGGATGGCACAAGTTTGACCTAAACAACATGAGACAGACGTTTAATTGCTTCTGATCAAGATTCAAGAACTATGTACATCGCTGCACGCACAAACCTCCTTGTAAAAGCCTTTAGCTCTTATTGATTTCAGCAGATCCCAGGATCCTCATCGGATCAAATAGTCTTAAATAATCAACAAGCGTTAACCGTTGTTCGTAACCTCAGGGCGAAAAATAAAGCCCTGAGAAATGAGGAACTGAGGGGGAATAGAATAGGAGGTGAGGGTATTTACATCTGGAGGTCAGAGCTGGGTAATTTATGAACGTTACAGCATGTAAATTACATTTTGAACAAGGTGCAGTTTATTTGAATGAATTATTTACATGTGCAAAGCGTACTTAATATAAAGGTCCATGACTTCTTGACGTTGTTCTCATAATAACCATAAAAATAACCTCATAAAAAAAAACTTACACATGGTCAGTGTGATATTTCCTTTATCATCCTATGATGCTTATAAGTAATATTCTAGAGTATTAATGATAAACTGTTTATTCTGTATGTGTGTGTACGTTGTAGACTTGGATAAGCCCATGCTCACGGTACACCAGACGATCAGTGATGTCAGAGGCAACTACTACCAGGAGAAGACGGTGTTTCTCCGCTGCACCGTCAACTCCAACCCTCCAGCTCGCTTCATCTGGAAACGAGCCAACGTTCCCATCGAACAGAGCAAAGACAACGGCGTGGACATCTACGAGCCGTTATACACGCAGGTACACGGCACCCACATGAAAGCGCAACACTTCAGGCAGAATTCTCATCTTTGATTTGTTCCTTTCATCATTTCTTAAGAACAAATATACAAAGAGGAAAATAAGAAAGATGTTTATGATATTTGGATGAGCTGATAGTCTCTCGCTACTGCTAGTCCACCATCTCTGAGAATCCAGTTACATCATTTTTTCCGATGTCTAATCGCGCAATGCTGCACGACAGCTACACGGGTATCGGAGGCAGACGCTGTTGATTCATCTTCATGAAAAGAGAGATGCACACCAAGATTTACGACAGTATCGCAATCGTAAACGGAGACAAAAGCGAGACAAGACGTTTTTTTTTGGAGCGTTCCTATGAGAACACTTGGTTCTTCGAGTGGAAAACAAAAAACAAAATAGCATAATCTACTAAAAGATGAGATCGTGTGACCCTGAGCTTGGGTTGCTCTCCGTGCTGAACTTCACTTGTCCTCCCTTGTCCTCAAGGGCTTCCTTTGGATTCTTAGGTTTTATGTCCTTAAAGCATGGAACAGACTGCGGCTTCACCAAAACCCAGAGGATAAAGCAAATGCTAAAGATGTATTCATATATATATAAATGACTGAACGTCTGGCTTTGCGAAAATACAAAAAGGTCATCTCGTTCACCAGGCAAGCCCGCCCTTCTGCTTATAATCTTGTAATAAAACATACGTACACATATCAGGATGTGTCATTTCTTTCAATTTAAGAAGCAGTATTATAACCTGCCATTGTTGCCGGTCAAAAATGTCTACTTTGTTATTTAACGTACTGTATTAGAGCGCAATCAAGCTCATTCTTAACACCGAGTAAACAGTCTGTGTACTATAAAATACCAGCATCGCTCGTTTTTAAAATCGGACTGCCACAATCAGGGAAATTATGGTTCATTCGGTAGTAATTCCCCTCTCGATCATTCTAACAAAGAAGTGATATGTAGCTCTGTTTAGTGTTTATTTACTGAATCAAAAGCCACCGAGACGCTGGATTTGTATTAGCGATGGTGAGTGTATGCTGAAGCAGTGTGGTCTCTGCAGCGAGGAAACTTGAGAAAATGAATTATGAACTTGTGATCTGAAATCTGAAATTTATTAAAGATCTGTTTGCACTGCAAGGAGGAGGTGGGAGGAGAGAGACCGAGAATTGATGGCTCTGTAATACATCATTTTAATGACAGTCATTCATATGGAGATATTCATTCTGGGCGAATATTCACAAAGCCTCAGTCTGTGCGTGTTTTAGTTTGTATTGTTTTTTGCTTAGAAATGTATTTTTTTTGTTTTGTTTTTTAATTAGGTAAAATGATGATGATGTACATTGTTTCCCAGCCAGTGCACCACACACAGCCACTGGAGGTGAACCCCTTAGTGCCGCGCCCAAGTCTGGGTTGTATCAGGAAGGGCGTCCGGCGTAAGAAGTAAATCTAAATCCAAAATGTGTCGACCAACATTAGCAGGCAAAAGAAGAAGAAGAAGCAACAATATCATTCTATTAGTGTGTCAAATGAGCAGCTTAAACTTAATTACCAGCTCATAATTAACATCATGTGATGTTTAGACCACACCTGGAGTGCTCTTTGATTTCTGATTTTACTTTGACGGACAACCGCCACAACAGCAACTTATAATCATAATAATATTATATAAACACAATGACTAATTGGTCCGAGGTTTGTGAGGAATTAAGCAATATCTCGTAAGAGGAAGTGCTGTTGTACTGAATATCAGCACAGTATACTGGATATAAAGGATAATTGTTGTTTCAGATGCTATTAGATGTGTTTCCTTGCTGAAAGTGCATCCGTGACTTAGTTTGAATGTAAGTTTTGGCAGGCAGCTGTTAAACATCCCAGTGCTGTTATGCTGTATATCAGCACTCGTGGAATCAGATTACTTGTTTAAAACTAACTCGGTGCTTTTTTGTGATGATTCTTTGATGTTGCAATCTACATAGTGTAAAAAAGTCCAAAAGGGTGGAGAAAGATGTGTGTGTATATATATATATATATACTGTATATATTAGTTTACACAATGTATTTTTTCCTACAGGACTATTTGTGTATTGCATCGTCAGATAATCATGTACATTACAGTATGTGTGTGTGTGTTTGTGTTTACAGGGTGAGACCAAAGTGCTAAAGCTGAAGAACCTTAGACCTCAGGACTTTGCGAACTACACGTGTCAGGTGTCTGTCCGTAACGTCTGCGACATACCGGACACGTCGGTCACTTTCCGCTTAACCAACGCCACCAGTGAGTTTTGCTTTTCTTAATAGCTCTTTGCTTTGCATTCATCAAATCTGTCTCATACTCAAAAGTGCTGATGTGTCTAAACAGTTTGGCCAAAAACCTTACAGGGCAGAGCTTAAGTGTGTAAAAAATTTTTTTTGCCATGACATGCATAAAGTTTTAACGTTTATTCTGAAACCGTCTACAAACTTGGCATAGCATATTATAGTTATTTTTTTGTAATACAGATTTTTTAGTTGATAAAGGGTGTGTGTATTTCTTATTATACCTGAGTTACCTAACATACATAACCACCAGCAGCCAATCAGCTTTCGGAAGAAGTTTTACTGCATTAGTGTGATCAAAACAGGATTTATTCATTTATTTATTCATTCTTTTTTAGTGTTTTTGGGCTTTAACTTGACACTTAGCATTAAAACCTGCCTGGTTGTTGTTGTTTTCTCTACAACTCTCCAGTATTCATGTAAATGTATTGTGTAAGCACGTAAAACAGAATTCTTCATGGTTTTTTGAAAGTGCTGTACTGTGTTCAATTTGGATTGAGATTATAGTAGCTATTCCCTTCACTACAACTCACACACACACACACACACACACACACACACACACACACGTATACATCTGTTATGTATAAAAATGCTTTGTGATATAAGTGCACAGAGGAGCAAAGGAAAAAACTACACTTTTTTGTGGTGTAGAAATTCCAATTTGTTTTTCCGCGCAGCTCAAAATGCAGGGCGTACGTGAGTAACTCCAGCACTGAAGGACTGATTTGTTTTTCTTTTCACTTTTCATCCCTTTTTTTTCTCCGAGTAACAAAAACACAGCGATTGTGTGCATTGGATGAGGAAAAAGAACAACACGCACGAGGCTCGCTGCAGGACCGTCGGTTTCTATATTTGTACAATTTTAAGGAAAGAAACCAGTTTTGAGTGCTTGTGTCTAAAGGAAGCTCTGGATTTGCAGACTGGAAGTGCATGCGGTTTTATATTACTGGTAAAATGAAGTGGAATTCCAGGACCAGATCTTCTGAACTTTTAATATAAAGCAGACACCCTCGATTTAAACATGTTATTCAGCTCACACTGATGGTGTTGAGTGTGAAACATGATTTCAGTCACCTGATTTCTAAACTTGTAAGAATGTATTGAAAATCATTTTTTTGAATTAAGAATAAGAATTAAAAAGAATTTCCGGGTAACTTAATGGGGGAAGCGCAGTTTGATGAATTTTAAATGTATTTTTAAATGGGTGTCTAGGTGGAGTTATTTATTTATTTATTTATTTATTATAATTTGGCAAAGATGTGCAAAAGCATTCAGCCTTAAGGCATGAGGAAACTGCATAATTTAGTCATTTATTTTCAACCTAGATACTTAGGGGAAATTCTTTTGTTAAAAAGCATTCTTAGAGAGCATCTGGAAGAAAAATAAAAGAAATCATGATAAACGGCATTTTAAAATTTTTTTTTTTTTTTTTTTTTTTTTACAGCACAGAATGTTGTATATAACAAAACATAAAAAAATACTATATTTATACTACGTATTTTTTGGCTGCTTTTACCACCAAAAACCAGCTTGTTTAAACAAGCCAATCGTATTGCTTCTTTCGGTCATGTGATTCACGTGCTCAAAGTTTTTCGCTCTTCGCTCGCTCTGAAACTGAAACGCTCATCTGGCATCGCTGCCCCCCATCAGCAGGAATGTAAAGGGGCGGGTTGCTAGACACAACACGGCCACTGCATTAGGGCTGAAGGCCTTGGACTTTCTCTCCTCTATAAAAGGAAGCAAGAGGATCAGTTTAGCCTTGAGAAGAAAAATCAGTAAAGTGCTGGGTTAGAAATGGCGTGCTGTGAGTGCCATGGTGTGTGCCCTTTTGGGCACTGAGCAGCTTGACAAGGGTCAGTCACTAATGGACTATATTCGCTGCCCCGGCACTTTTGCTTTAGTTACTGTGGCCAAGCCGTAAGGGTATCGGCCGCTGCCTTGACTTCAAGCCCCAGTTCTGGACTTCAGCAGCAGAAATGCTACAGCCATAATTCTGAGAATCTGGATACCCCGTCACCGCTGCTGCTGATTGGCTACTACGCCTTAAATGCTGGCCTGCTGCTGGTGCTTCTGGACTGCCATGTCCTGCCGTCTCTACCATCGAACTGCAACCCGCTTTCTGGCTTTCAACAGGTAACTTGCGATCGCCACCTCTGTTTCATGCCAGTCTTGCCAGCTTGCCACAGCTTTGATCCCTTGGCCTCACAGTGATCGACCTCTCAGCACTCAAAGTGGACACGCGACTGATAAGCTTGTGACTGCAGTCCACAGCCTTTCAGCTTCGCGCCATCGTTACCTGTCAGATGCTCTCCTGAGCCACATTTTCACACTTTAATGCTTAACATTTCATTTTTTGGTCTAATCCCCCGCCATATTTTCCCTCTCGCCCGTAGACAGATCGCCCTTAGTGTTAGATCTTAGGGTTGCATATAAACGTCAAAAAAAATAGGGAATTTTTAATTGAAGTGCGAACTTCCTTGCCACATTTCTGTGTATGATCTTCAGAAAGCAATCAAGCAGACATGGATTAAACGAGTGACACCAGAGTACTGCAGATGTGTGTTTGACTCCAGCAGGTTCTGAAAAATTAAAGGACTTCATACCAAAAAGTGATTGTTGTAGAGCAATTTTATTGCATAAAATGAAAAAAAAATAAAAGTGAATGTCATTATTTTAAAACATTTGAGAATGTCATAAAATCCTTAAATTTCACTTTTACCTTGATAATTGAGGCCACCAAAAGGGAACTCTTAGAGATTATCTGAGATAAACACCTTAATTTTTTTTTTTACACATTTCCGCACATATTCTGGAGCACAATGTTGTTTATAACAAAACAATTAGAAAACTGCTATCTCCACCTTATTTTCGAAACGTCGAACTTCCATGTTTGGGAGAAATTTTTGACAAAAGCCGACTTGTTCAAACAAGCCAACCACATTGCTTCTTTTGGTCATGTGATCAGTAAAATTTAAAGCTGAACGAAATGGGTTTTGGAGAATGTTGAAGCCAAGAAAAACTGCCATTGTTGTAACCAGAGTATTAATGGAGTATGAATAGTAGTACTGTATGTTCTGTGAAACAAGACCTTGTGATTTGGATAGTGTGTGAACACCAGTGTTGGGTGGAACGCGTTAGAGTACCTGGATTATTTTTTTGGACATAACGAGTAATTAACGTGTTAGGTCCGCCATTTAAAGACTCAGATATTTAGTTTTATTTTCAAAAATGTAATCTGTTATTCAGACAATTTATGTAATCAGTGAGCCAGACAGCAGGCATACCCCATCCAGTGTGTGTGTGTGTGTGAGTGAAAGTCATCCTACAAGCCCCGCCCCCCTCTGTTATTCCTGCTGTTATACCCCTGTCTCACCTATGCGGTTTGACTATATGAGGTCCGACAAGGAAAGCTGGAAAGATGGAAACCTCATCACAGCGCCAAAAATCGCGGTAAATCATGATGAACCGTACTCACGGCCACTGGGCGGAACCACGTAGGTGAAATAGGGGTATTAGTAGTTACCAGATTATGGGCCAAACTTTGCTGAGTGATGATGGTAGAATAATTATAAAGGTCTTGACTAAAACAACATGCATGAGGAATCACAAAGGAGTTTTTATTTTCTGCAATGGAAAAGTACTCGAACTAGTTACTTTTATCAGAAAGTAACGCTGTAATGTAACTGATTACTTTTTAAAGACAGTAATTTTATAATGTTATTAGTTACTTCAAAAGTAACGTCCCCCAACACTGGTAAACACCATGCTAAAAACTTAGCGAAGCTCTAATCAGGGTGGCAAAGTTATCATACACCAACAGTAAAAGACTAAAAGTTAGTCCAAGGATTATCCTTAATTACTCCTGTTTAATTAAAATGACACAGGTTGCTTTTTTTTTACAGCTTTTTATTTGAACTTAGCATTCAAGATCATGAAATCATTTAACATTAAGAAGAAGAAACAAAAGAACGTACTTGTCAGGAAGTTCAGATGATGCAACCACCTTGACTTTATCATAATAAATGTTGCACAGGGGTGGATAGGTTCAGGGTTATGTTGTGGATCTAAAATGTAGCCTGTAAAGAAAGGATGAATCTGTTCCATGCAAAACACTAATGCAAAATCGTAGCTTATTCAAGCACTTTCATGCTTTCAAGGTAAAGTTTGATTATAGGTGGTGGGAAAAGGAGTTTTTTGTAGGTTTTACGTTCAGTTTTTCTAAAAAAAAAATGCTCACGGATTAAAGGTGAAGGACACTTTAGCTATTTAGCCTTAGCTATATCTTATCCAATCATGGCATCTTATATGCACAGACATTTACATTTTCCTTATCACTATTCTTTTCCCAGCCAGTCTGATATCGCACCAGTCAGCGTTATTACCGCAGAATAATGTGCTGCTATTGTGTATGGTGTCTAAGAAAGACCAGAGATATGACTTGTTACTATAAGAGCTGCTGCTGAAGGGAAACGATGGGAGGAAATTAAAAGAGAAGAGAGAAAATTACACCCAACAACAGAGAAAGTCAAAGAAAGTTTTAGAAAATGGTGCTCTGCAGCTGATACAGCGCTCTCACTCCATCGATACTGGGTTTCTGTTACAGCCGCATCAATTCTGCAAGCCACTGGTCCTGATATCAGTCAGCCAGCGAGTGGTGGTTACACACACACACACACACACACACACACTCACACACACTCTCTCTTACCTGCATAGCTAATCAGAGGAAGACCTGCAGCCACACACACACATCATTTCAGGGCATGTGAGCATGCAGGCCACGATCGTTGCCCCTGGCAGGATTTGTTCCCCTGCCAACACACACATACCCACACACACCCACACACACAGACTTGCGTATCTACACATTATGTATGGCACTCTTGCCTCAGTCTTAGGGAGTATGATGTCTACTCGAGCAACTTGCACCTCTTTTGTGGTTACACCTTACACAGACACAAATACACTCACACACACGCACGCAAATATGCTAAAAGCCATTTTAGAACAAACTTTTCTTACATAACAGCTAAAATTCCATGACATTTTTAAAACCAAAACTATCGACCTGCAATAACGCTCCATTTCATCCTGTTTTGTTCTACTCAACCAATCGGACACAGACGTTTATTGACATTAAAACTGATAGACAGTTAAAATAGAAGTGTATATATAAGCTTTAACAGACGGGGCATAACTACTAAGTTCAAGTCAAGGGCCGTTCAAGTCAAAACGGGACTTGTGACGAAATTTCTGGTGAATGAAGCACAAAACCGGTTTAACGAGACCTTATGCGATGAGGAGACTCTTAGCCGCAGTAAAACATTTGAACAGTGCAAACGTTTTAAAGTAGTTACCGCGTGCGGATCACCTGATTGTTTAAAATCAACGGATAACGTCGGGCCAACTTCCGGACTCCACTTGGACATTACAGGAACTCAGCCGGGAGTTATTGCCACGTCCCGCTGTAGAGTCCTGCCCTCGCTCTGATCTATGTCCTTACGCTAGGGCCTTTAAAGGAGTTCCTGGGAGGCCGGCGTTTCAGATGTAAAGCAGGATTAAGTGCATTAGTGTAACAGGGGATTATATGGAGAAATATATACAGCTCTTTTTGCTGTTTTTAATATAAGATAAAAAGGCAAAACCTAAACCTTGACACGCTCGAGACTCAATCCATGCCCTCTTAGAGAAAACCTCGCCATAGGGATTAGACGGAGTGCATTGAGAGCTTATGTTTGGGGAAATCACACGTTCTGACGAATCAGATTAAGGAGTGTTCTAAATCTATTTCACGGGAAACACTGTAGACAAGTAGATTATACGGTTAAGACACTGTAACAAGCATGTATATTCTCACAAATGTGTTCGAGTATGTGTGTGCGTGCCTGTTCGTGTGTGTGTGTGTGTGTGTGTGCACCAGTAATTCACTGCCCATATAGTTGTAGGTTTACATGTCAAAAGGATATAGAGGCAATTTTCTTCACTGTCCTTGTGGCATGAATGGCTTCAGGATTATACTCTTCCTCAAGTAGGTCAGGGCACAAGCAGACAGTCAGACACTCGTTCTTACACACACACACACACACACACACACACACACACACACACACACACAGAGTACACACATAAACACATGATGGATTTTTATATAGCAATGTTCACTTTTTTTTCCCGCGCTGCCTGCCTGAGAGGCTACGCCACATCCTCCTTCCAGAGGCGGAAAATGACATTCAGGACTCTCTTCAGCGTCTCAATCTGTCTCGCTTTGTCTTATTCTCATTCACTCACTCAACCGAGACCGCCCTAGCCGTCTGGATTTGTGCAGCACCAAAATACTTATGGCAACGGAGCTTATGGATGATTTTAAAAATACATATATACAGTGTATATCTTTATATATAAACAAATAGTGTGTGAATGGTTCCAGCAGGAGATATTCCTAAGGGTTTGTTGACTTTTATAAACACCACCATAGGCACACAGTACGAAGGGCGGTCATACAGTAGGATTATTATAATAAGAAAAAAATAATATGATAATAATAAACGTTACGATAAATTCACACAAACTTAAGCGATCTCAAGTTAAAACGTTGATGATTCTTGTCGTAACATCCCTGCGTACATCATATGAAGCAGTACGCTCCTGTTCAGCTTTAAGGATGAGGCCTAATAAATGTTCCACAGCTCAATCAGGCACAACCTACACCCACAGATTGATATCTCACACTTCCAGACGTCATGAGTGTAATCTGGCCCTAATGCTCTTGTTTGAGTTATACAGTAGACAGAATTGTAAATACGGGTGAATTTTTCCCTATTTATGAGAACGATAAAATGAAATGATGAATCCCCTGAGATGAGATCTGTGCCATTTTAATATTAAGGCCAATTACCTTGACTTACTGCTGCTCTGCTTTTTGCAAATAATCTCTATAACTGAAATCTTTATAGCAATAGAGTTCTTCAAAAAAAAAGAAAAAAAAGTCCAATATTCCTTTCAACATAGAGATTAATTATAGACGGGCGAAAAGCTTCACAGATCTCGGTATTCTCATGATGGAGTGAGAGTGTAAATGAAAACTGCAATGAGATATGGATTGGAATCGGTAATTTTTAGACTACAGTGTATTCACACGTATTCACAAATCTGCTGATCTATTTTCATGTCTGTTACAGAAACTAAGCTGAGCGCATGAAATATTTGACTTTGTATTCATTCTCTTTGATCTTGTATCACGTTGTGTAGTATTATAACCTGGAAGTTAAATGGACTCAGTTTGGGTTACACGTCTTAAAATACCCTATTATTTTTAACTCAAAGGCAAATTTCTCCCCAAATGAAGTCATATACAGTACAAGTCTCACCCATCTGAGGGTGTAATATTGTATTGTGACACAAGGTGATAACTACTGTACTGTACCACCCGACCACAACGTTAGGGGGCGGCCTAACACCCCTGAGCATGGCCAATTCTGTTTTCTAAACCCATAACTAAAGATGGCTGAAGCATCACCGCGGATTCAGACTCGCAATCTTCAGACGCGGAGGCGAATGCTTCTCTGTTGCACCTTTTTGAGAGCTGATCATTGAGTGTTCATGAGATGGATACTCCAAAAAAGGTATAATGCAAAAGTAGGCGTACACTTTTTATTAAGTCACATAGCCTGTTCACATTTCCTAAGTATTTCCTTATACAAAGATGTAACATAGTCTCATCACAAGTGACATGTTTGTGCCATCGTGCATGATTCTAACTGCATGGTTTATCTTCTATGCTGGGTTCCTGTTTTTTAAACTTCACCCTTCCGTGCACATTGCTGTTGTCATCTCTGTTCAAAGGGCATTTTCAACAAGGGTTCGAGAGTTGGATTCAACAATTGTACGACTTGTGTAGTACACTTGTATAGAGGAACACTTACTCTAACAACGTGCACGACTTACAGTATGTCAGTTACCAAAAAAATTACACCAACTGTTGTGTTACGTTCAGTACATAATATCCTAACATACTGTATATAATACATAATAACCTGTTTGGACTTTACCAATAGTCGAATCTGGCACAACATTTCTATGCGGAGGAAACCATACGCTCGTCACCTTGAGGACATCACTCCCCTCAGTACAGCATGCTCTTTCTCAGATGGAATTGGGAACCTGAATGGGTTAGAATGGTCTTAATGGCTTCGCATGCTAAGAGGAACTGGAGAAATATGGGATTTTCATTTAAGACATTTGGCTGCCCTCCCTTGTCTGGAGTGACTTGCAAAAGTGACTTGAGGTCTCCATCAATAAATGGCACCTAGGCACCAGGACCGGGCCTTTCTTGCACCATGAGCGATGTGTTTTGGGATAAGTGGGAGTGTGGTCCAGTGGGAGCTGGTTTGTGTTTGGCTTTGTGGGCAAGCATTTAACCAGTGGATGCAGAGCAAAGCAGTGGGGTGGTGTTGGAGAATTTAGGAACATTATAAGCAGGTCATGCAGCTATGGTCTGGACCTAGTTGCAGAAGTCAAATGGATGATTTTTTATAATGTTGTGAAAGAGAAATCTACATTCGTGTTTGTCAGATTATCAGTGTGAGAGGAAAAAGACTCCATGCTTAAACCAAGGTTGCATGCTGTGACCAAGGTCTGATGTGAGATCAGAGAGTCACCCACGGAGATCACAAGATTCTCCCAGCAGCCACATGTGCCAAGCTGAAAGAGATCCAGATGCCTGATTTTGGTTACCCCTTGTGTCACAATACAATATCACACCCTCAGTTTTAACAGTATGAGAATGGGAAAGGATGAAGAGGGTGTGGTGGGTTGGTAGTCGGGATGTTGGAACTATTTTTGGAGAGGGGGTGATGTTGGTCCATTACCACTGGTACACATCTGGAAGGTTTAGGCATCAAATGCTCACCTCTGTCCCTCTTCAGCATTTAGTTAGTGAAGGGTCAGGGAGGTATTGAAACTGGTGTTGACATTGCAGGTTTAATTTGACTGCACCTGCTTGCTGGAAACAGCCTTTGTTTTAATGCGCAACCTCATTCGGATTCACTCCATGTGTAAATATTTAATTCCTTCGAAGTGATCTAGCTGGAATACAGGAAGTGAGTTTAAAACGCTACTTTTGAAAACTTTCATGCCAGCAGAAGAGTTTTTGGGAATGTACGACTTAACATGTAATGTTGCCTTCACTTGAGTGCAGAAATTGATGAGCAAACAGCCCCCTAATCAGCTTCTCTAGTGTTTGGCTTCAACACCTGCATGGACTATTTTTCGAAACAAAATCGGAATACAGAAACAAAACATGGATTTCGTGTTGTTGGGATTATTAACGGATATCCGCACGCTACATGCCTAATAATATTTGATCATATTATATGAATATGAAATTCAGACACAAATATGCTTAAATTCTTTATTGGAGGAAAAAGTTGGGCTGCAGAGGTGCTGGCGTGGGGTGGCGTGGGGTGGCATGGGGTGGCCATACCATTTCTTCCATGTCTTATACACAGCAGTGCATTTTTTGAAAATCATTCCTTCAAAATGGATAATTGTTCTACATGAGGCAGACATGCGCTTAACACTAGCCATTCGAGAGATGCTCATTAGCTCTGTGGAAGTGGCCTTTTGAATCAAGATCCTGATTTAAAAAAAAAAAAAAAACAGCAGATTTGTAACCTATAGGACAAAAAAACAGACTCGGGTTATATGCTGTATTGATCAGCCTGCCTCCATTATACCTACACAGAGGTGCTATTCTTTATCCTTAATACATCATCCACTGACTACTAATACACCATCATACTGCAGGTAATGAGAATGAATGTGCACATGTGATTAGAGAGTGTGTGTGTGTGTGTGTGTGAGTGAGTGCGTGTACACAGTGTTTCCCCTTGGGAAAGGGCATGTACTGAATCCCTCTTTCGCTGTGTAATGATTTTGCTGAAATGGACTATAGCAATTTGCTAAAGTACATATGCGAGAGCAGGTTTTATAATCGAGTTAGATGAAGGGAAATAAGTGACATACATGCATGAATATATATATACAGTATATATATATATACACACACACAAAGCCAGTCAAAAGCCTTGACACTTGTGATTTTACTTTATTTTTATTATTTTCAAAATTGCACATTAATAGTGAATACGTCCAAAACCTTAAAATAACACGTATGGAATTACTGTACGTCAACCCATAATATGTTTTACAATCCAGATTTTTTTTCTTCCCTTTTTCGATTGTTAAAAGTGGTTACATTCGACAGCTTGGCGCACTCATGGTACTCTCTCATCAGGTTCATGAGGAATTCACAGGTGTGCCTTGTCAAGAGTTAATCAGTGACATTTCTCGCCTTCTCAATGTGCTTTAGACCAGTGGTCTCCACGGACCAACTGTCTTTATGTAAGACAGTCTTCCGCTGACCGCACTCATAACAAAGCATAATATACTGTAAAGCATAATGTATACTGTACATCTAGTGTATTCCTCATGTCCAGTCTGCTCCGTAATTTCATTTCCGATGATGTCGCTGCGGACAACCCCGTCTCACAATGCTGGCTTGTTGGAAATGGAAGCAGGTTTATTGATGCTTTTGTGGAGACTTGGAGATATTCCGCCTTGATTGTAGAACGTCAGCAGAGTTAAAGTTGCTTTAAAAACACTTTTAAGGCCGCATTTATTAGAGAAAGCTGGCTTGGAGCATCTGAATCACACGTTGTAATGTGCAGACAGAAGCGCATGGAAGACGATCTGATCATTTTTCAGACGAAAACATTTTTCATTCTTCTCTTTGCGGCCCGATACCAAATCATCCACGTTTCCCCAAGTGAGGTTGCCAAAACCTTCAAACAGAGTGATAAAACTGGCTCTAATGAGGTCCGTCCCAGGACGGGAAGACCAAGAGCTACCTCTGCTGCAGAGGATAAGTTTATTATAATGACCAGCTTCAGAAAATCCTGATTTGCAGCACCTCGGATTAAAGCCCACATACTGTAAAAGTAAGATTTTTGGCTCTAATCTCCATGTCTTTGTTACACGTAGCGAGGGTAAACAGACGGGTCTGGAAGTTCCCAGTGTGAAGCCTGGAGGAGGGCGTGTGATGGTGTGGAAAAGCTTTGCTGGGGACATTGTTGAGGACACACTTAACCAGCATGGCTACCACTGCATTTTGCAGCGGCATGCTCTCCCATGTGTTTTGCACTTGGTGAGACCCTCATTTGTTTTCCAACAGGACCATGACCCCAAACTGACCCCTATGTTAGAGCTGTTTGTCCAAGAACAAAAGAGAACAAAGGTGTGTCCAAACTTTTGACTGGTATTTGGCAGACTACAGAAGAGGACCCGGGAAAATAAGGGTGGCACGAACATAATTCAATATCGCTAATTGAGCTGGTGTCATTAAGTCAGCGACCATAAATTGCCTTAACGATGGCGTTGTCGTGTCTGACATCGCGGAGCTCTAATTACTATCTGTCTGTTGCTGAGCAGCGTCGCGGTTAATGCCAACCGTTGTTTGTACGGAGTTCAATATGAGAGAGGCTTTGATTGAACGATCATAGACGGGACAAGGTTATGAGAAGAGTGAGTTGCAGTGATTTGCATTTCAGACGCTTATGAACTCGTATCGCCGTGTGGTATATTGATGAGTTATACTTTTTATATTTAAGGCTTGTTCACAAAGTCAGCCAAAATAAAAAATTATACACACGTTTCAGGAAAAGAAAAACTTATAACGTGGAATACATACTGTATAATAAACTAAGATGGATAACTTTCTATAATTGGGCATAAAATTAACATCTATACGGTGCACACTACAGATTTGTGTATAATCTTTTCATAAAAGTCATTTTTGACATTTGGTTTATTAGGACAACAATTAAAAACTAATAAAAACTACCATGGAGAAAATGCGGCACCACGGAGACATTACCGGGAACAGAACGTCCAAGAGACGCGTTACAGGAGCTCCGGTTGTTTGCAAGCGATCATTATGTTTGATATTAATAACCATTTCTGCTTTTTATTTCTTTGAAATGTTGCCTGTTTACGGCAGAAAGTTTTAATGAAAATAAAGTCGTGGCACTTCTTCACTCTCCGGGTTGGCTTCCACATTTCGACACCGAGCTTTTCTCAGCATTAAATCAGGCACTTGGGTCTCATCGTTCACTTCTCCTCTCACCTCATTTCCCCTTTCTTTTCCACGGTGAGGAGGCGACTCTTGCTTCATCTCCGTCTCCATCCGTGTTTCTCTCTCCGTCTTGTCACGAGGCCGACAAAAAGTTCTGTAAAACGCATCACCGGCGTTACCGTGGGACAGCCAGGGAGGGATCTGCTAGCGTCTTCCTCCCAATATCTCGGAAAATTGAAACGATAAATTTTTTGCCCCTGCAATCTCCGCCACCTCTCTCTAGTGATCTCTGTTTTATTTGCTGTACAAATATGAGTCTTGAGGCATCCAGGAATCTGAGCCAGTCTCCGAGTGTCTGAGGAACAATGAAGCAATCAGCTCCGCCACTGGAGGAGGAGGAGAAATCATTTTTTTATCATTAACAACTATTTGCTTCTTAGATTCCAGCCGCCATGGCATCAAGTGGAACGTTTTAGTGATGAGAGTATTTTTGTACACGTTGCAAAAAAAAAGAAAGAAAAGGAAACGCATCACAAAGATTCCTGTGCTTTCTGTATAACCACAATTTGTGGGGTTCAGGGACCCAAAGGGACCGGGGTCTGGAAAAATGAAAGACTCAAAGTTTCTTTAAACAGCTTAGGAAGCGCCATGAGAGACTCACATTAACATAATGAGCCTAATGATTTAATTTAGGTTTCAGTTTTTCAGGAACTGTTTACAGACCCCTGCTTTAGACGTCTGACTCATCATCGCTCCCACACTCCTAGCTAATGGAAAGCTAAAGCACTTTTTCTTTCTTTTTTCCATTCTTTTTGCACTGAAAATGTCCAACAACAAACACGATGACATCATCACAAACCGCTAAGCAGAGGCATCATCAATAACTTCATTCCCCTTCTTTATCATTTTTTTCATTTTCACTTTCTCCAAAACCTTTAACGTTACCCAACAACAGATTACACTTCTCCTGTCTCTCTTTGTCTCTCTTTATCTGTTTCTGTTGTTTTCTTTTTATTTCTTTTATTCTGATCCGTGTCTCTCTTTCTGTCTCTCCCTGTCTGTGTATTTTCTTTTTTCCATTTCTCTTTTTTTCTGGTTCTCCCTGTCTCTTCTTTTCAATCTTCTATTTATCTCTTGTTTTATTGTGTGTCGTGTTCTCTGTCTTTCTTTGTGTCTGTCTTTCTCATTTTCGTTTCTACTCAGTCTCCTCAGAGCTTCTATTATATATGTTTCTCTCACCCTCTCTGTCTCTCTCAATTTTTTCTCTGTCTGTATCTCTGTTTATTCCTCGCTGTCTCTCTGCGTAGCCCTGACTGCCTGTCAGTGTGTGTTCCTCACGGCCCCTTTCATTATCTCTAACTCTCTCTCTCTCTCTCTCTTTCTCTATCTCTCTCTCTCTCTCTCCCTCTCCCTCTCTCGGTCACTGTATTTCCACCTCTCTCTTTTCCCCTCTATCTGCCATTGTCTCTCTCTCTCTGTATCCCCCACTGTCTCTCCCTCACTGTCTCTCTCTCTCTGTATCCCTCACTGTCTCTCTCTCTCTCTGTATCCCTCACTGTCTCTCTCTCTGTGTATCCCCCACTGTCTCTCTCTCTCTGTATCCCTCACTGTCTCTCTCTCTGTGTATCCCCCACTGTCTCTCCCTCACTGTCTCTCTCTCTCTCTCTCTCTCTCTCTCTCTCTCTCTCTGTGTATCCCTCACTGTCTCTCTCTCTCTGTATCCCTCACTGTCTCTCTCTCTGTGTATCCCCCACTGTCTCTCCCTCACTGTCTCTCTCTCTCTCTCTCTCTCTCTCTCTCTCTCTCTCTCTCTGTATCCCCCACTGTCTCTCCCCCACTGTCTCTCTCTCTTTCTGTGTATCCCTCACTGTCTCTCTCTCACTGTCTCTCTCTCTCTCTGTATCCCTCACTGTCTCTCTCTCACTGTCTCTCCCTCACTCTCTCTCTGTATCCCTCACTGTCTCTCTCTCTCTGTGTATCCCTCACTGTCTCTCCCTCACTCTCTCTCTCTCTCTGTATCCCTCACTGTCTCTCTCTCACTGTCTCTCCCTCACTGTCTCTCTCTCTGTGTATCCCTCACTGTCTCTCTCTCTCTCTGTATCCCTCACTGTCTCTCTCTCACTGTCTCTCCCTCACTGTCTCTCTCTCTGTGTATCCCTCACTCTCTCTCTCTCTCTGTGTATCCCTTACGGTCTCTCTCGCTCTATCCCCTCCACATGGTTTTTCTTCGTCTACCCCCTCACTGTCTATCTCGGTGTGTCCCTGACTGTTCTTATCTGCGTCCTATCTTCCTTCCTGTCTCTCTTTGTGTATCTCTCGCTGTGTTGCTTTCTGTATTTCTCAGTATATCTCTTTCTCTCTCTGCATCGCTCACTCTCTCTCACTGTTTTTCTCTCACTGTCTCGATCAGTGTATCCCCTCGCTGTCTCTTCCTTTTCTTATCTCTTTCACTCTCTCTCTATTTGCAGTTTATCTCCTGCTCTGTTTGTCACATCATTTTGCTGTGGGATGTTTTCTTTTCTTTTCCCACTTCTCTCTACTGTTACATCATTTGATTCACTGAAACAGATAGTGTTATACTATTGACTTATTTAAGTGAATTATAATATCAATCACTAGAACATACAGACGCAACATCACAGCTCTCTCTTTCTCCTGCTCTCTTTCTCCCTTTCTCTCTCTCAATCGTCTCTCTCTCTTGTCTCTCATCTCTTTCTCTCGCCTCTCTCCCTCTCTCTCTCTGTCTCTCTTTTTCTCGTCACTCTCTCTTTCTCTTGTCTCTATCTCTCCCTTTTTCTCTCTCTCTCCCTCTCTCTCTCTATGTCTCCCTCTCTCCCTCTCTCTCTCTCATGTCTCTCTCCCTCTCTCTTATGTCTCCCTCTCTCTCTCTCTCTCTCTCTCTCTCGTGTCTCTCTCTCTCTCTCTCTCTCTCTCTTATGTCTCTCTCTTTCTCTCTCTCTCTCTCGTGTCTCTCATGTCTCTCTCTCTCTCTCCCTTTCTCTCTCTGTCTCCCTCTGTCCCTCTCTCTCTCTCTCTCATGTCTCTCTCTCCCTCTCTCTCTCTCTCATGTCTCTCTCTCCCTCTCTCTCTCTGTCTCCCTCTCTCTCTCTCTTTCTCTCATGTCTCTCTCTCTCTCTCTATGTCTCCCTCTCTCTCTCCCTCTCTCTCTGTCTCCCTCTCTCTCTCTCTCTCTCTCTCTCTCTTATGTCTCCCTCTCTCTCTCTCTCTCTCTCGTGTCTCTCTCTCTCTCTCTTATGTCTCCCTCTCTCTCTCCCTATCTCCCTCTCGCTCTCTCATGTCTCCCTCTCTCCCTCTCGCTCTCTCTATGTCTCCCTCTCTCTCTCTCTCGCATGTCTCTCTCTCTCTCTCTCTTGTGTCTCCCTCTCTCTCTCTCTCTCTCTCTCTCGTGTCTCTCTCTCTCTCTCTCTCTTGTCTCTCTCTCTCTCGTGTCTCTCTCTCTTGTCTCTCTCTCTCTCTCGTGTCTCTCTCCCTCTCTCTCTCTTATGTCTCCCTCTCTCCCTCTCTCTCTCATGTCTCTCTCTCCCTCTCTCTGGTTTCCTCTACACCATGTGAGTAAGTATCCTCCTTTCCCATTGGAGTGATTAAAGTCTGGAGAACTGGAAAGCTGATTGCGCTTTAAAGAATGTCCCATTGCTTTTAAAATATTTGCAGATAGGGGATTACGTCGGGTCGAGGGTTATGTGGAGCGTTAAATCCAACACCGGGACTGAAATAGTGTATTGAAACGGATTGAGTGCGCTGGCTTTGTGATCACTCAGTTCAGCTTCTCGCTCTCTCATCAGTAAATTAGAGAAAAGTTAATGGTCTAGCTGTTCGCTTTTTAAAGCTTTCAAAGCACCTCTTACCTCCCGCACACACACCTGCGCGTGCTCATGCTTTTATCTGCCGTCGCCATACGTTTTAGATCAGATGACAGTTTATTCAAAGAAACTTAAAAGGAAAAAATACAAATCCTAAAACGTAGAACCTCGGATGTGGGCTGGGGTGCAGCACCAAAAAGAAAAAAAAAAGATGAGCATGTAGCATGTATTTTATTTCATATCCTATTTAGTTAGCAATTTATTTTAATTAATTCAGTTCGAGTGAATCTATCTTCATGTGGAACAAAACAAATTAAAAAAACTACAAAATCATGAAGTTTTTTTTTCTTCTAATTTGTATTTTACTTATTTTTATTGACTAATTTACACAGAGAAACAAAAATATACAGAACCGCGAAAAAAGTCCTGGACCGCGCCTCATTTCGTCTTATTAATTTTAATGAAATGTTTGTGAAAGAAATGGGAACTTTTTTTTTTTCCACTGCTTTTACTGCTGCAAATAGGTTGTTTTTGTAAGAAGCTCCGCAGCGACCTCATTTCCCCTCTCGTCTGTTCCAACCGCTCAGCATTCAGCGTCAGCAGTACTGTGGAGTCAGGGGTAGCTCAGTGGTTAAGGCATTGGACTATGGTTCAGAAGATCCCAGGTTCAAACCACAACCACCAAGTTGCCACTGTTGGGCCCTTGAGCAAGGCCCTTAACCCTCAACTGCTCAGATGTGTAATGAGATAAAAATGTAAGTCGCTCTGGATAAGAGCGTCTGCCAAATGCCTAGATGTAGATGTAGATGTACTGTACACAAACCACTGCACCGGCCTGATCATCTGCCAACATCTGCACCCGTTTCTCACTGGGTCATGCCTTAAATGAGGTGCTTTCTACTGCTTGAATGAATCATACAGTAGGTCTATGTGTGGCTTAACAAACAAAAGACAATAGAACTATTCTTTAAGACTACATTAAAAATATAAGACTGGAAGCAAAATATGATGTCATTGTGGGGGAGGGCACTACTGAACATTAACATATACATATTTAGAAATGGCTATGGTTTAATATGTTTTTTTTTTTTTAATATATTATAATTACTTTACATTTTATCTCCTTTGAGTAATTTTATCCACTTTTTATACTACTATTACTACTAATAAAATTATTATAATATTGTATGCATACTGTATACTCACATAAATTACAGAAAAAAAAGTACCAAAAACACTATTATTATTTTTTTGCATAATAGTAGTTTGATCGAGGTCCTCTGTGTATTTAATTTAATGTCAGTGTTGTTTTGTTGATGCGATTCTGGCTTTTCAATTTCATCCTCCCTGTTTATCTTCAGGCCTAAACTCAGAAGATTAATGTGTCTCTGGTGTTTGCCCTTTTTGGTCCTGGCCCTGACACAGCCTCACGCTCCATCGCCCCCCCTCTCTCTTTCTTTCTTTTTGTTCAGAAACCTTCTCTATCGCTTTGCACTGATATGCACACGTTGTCCGTCTCCTACTTTCAATGTTGAATATTTCAACAATCTGGTATAACGTGGTTATCTCCGCCACCTGCCTGACATCACAACGAGCCACGACCTGACCCGCACTATGCATCAGCTGGTGCTTGATAAGGAGTCACATTATGGCAAGGCTCGCAAAAGGATTCTGAGATCGGAAGAAATATGCCGAAAGGAGATACAGAGTTTAACTTAAAGAAATCAAACTTGTGCCTGAATTATCAGGCTAGTTCGGGTGCAGTGTTGTGTTGTTTAAAAAAAATTATATAAAAATAAAAATGCATGGGTGGAAATGTTGCTAAGACCTGGCAACCCTGCACACCAGAGTACTGTAGTTTTAATGGCCAGACTACATTAGTGACATTTTAACATCTCATACCCTAATGATCAATTTATGTTTTATTATATGATTTTCAGGGGAATCTGAAAGGATCCCTTAAACTTTTTATATTTTAATTTTCATACCATTATAACGTTTACTGTTTAATCAGTTAAAAGCAAAAACCGAAGTCACCTGTGTGTTCAAAGCTTACTTTAGCTGTATTGAAAAAATGCATCATATTGGGATCACACCATATAATCTACTTACTGGCTGAAACCGAAAATGACTTTGAAATTGCATGTCCTTGTTTTAGGATCGGATCTGATGGAGGCGCGCAAATTAAATGGGGGCTATTGTCTCTTTCTCTTTCTGATTTTCTTTTCTTTTTCTTTTTTCTGTTCATCTCTCACTGTCTATTGTCAATGACATTTCAGGTCACACTGCCCCCGGGTTCATGCGTGAAATCTATTTCTAAGTCGGCCTTTAAAATTTGTTATTTAAATAATGTATTTAATATTTTTTTATGGTGGGATAATCCGTCATTTGTAGTCAGCGTCTGACAGACGTAATCATTTCACATGAGCAGAAAAGTCATGTAATAGAGGAGTAACAAGTTTGTAACGCATGCCAGGAACAGAACGTGTTTTCTTCTCTTGTACCGAACAAGTGAAAAGCAGCAGTTAGTGTGACAGCTTAAGTTTAAAAGTCCTAGATGCTAGTTTCTGGGAAATTACAAGGGTGTCTGGTGATTAAATAAAAAATGCTGTCTACATCACCCTGTTCATCCACCACCACCATCCCTAATGTACATGTCTTGCACTTCTAGTACTAGGGGTATCTTGCATGTTCTTGCGTCTTCTCCCCGTGTTTGGGTTTCCTCTAGGGAAAAAGAAAGCATGTAGATATATTCTTTAAGACCACATTAAAAGTGCAAGAATGTATGGCTCGATGCACACAGTCTAAAGACATGAAGTCTAGGCTGATTGGTTTCTCCAAATTTCTCATATAGTACCCTAGGTTTCCTGAGAGAGGTTTCAGGCCCGCCCATGACCCAATACAAGATAAGTGGTATAAATGATGGATGGATAGATGGATGATTATTGGACTTGAACAACAACAACTAAAATACAAAATGTGGCATTTTTAAGCACAGAAACCAATTCATTTTCTTTTCTCATTATACTTTGATTGTACTTTACATTTGTGACTTTTTTTTAACACAGGTTACGGTTTCTTCTGTATTCTGCATATGTCTTGGAATGGCGTGTTGTCAACATAGTCACCATTAACAGCTGATACAAATAGCTTGTAGAAAGTGGAACATTTCCACATACTGTACAGTATATTCAGGATTGTTCTCCAGCTTGTGAGCTCTCTAGTTTAATTTACGGCTGTCTTGTGTAAAGTCAATGCAACATGTCTTACCTGAATCTGTCAGCACTATATCACAAGCTAGCATTGCATCAACTGCTAGCTAAAAAGGCAACGTAAAGTTAGAATTAAAGCTTATTAAATACTCATTATCTGTATTAATAGTACAAATCACAGGTGAAGCCATGCACATAATACATAACCACAAGTATATGACTATTCTTGCATACTGTATATCTTTATATCCTAGTCATATATTCTCGCATATGACGAAATAAAGAAGACTGTACAGTACGTGTATAAATTAGCCGAGTGTGGATAAAAGCAATCTGGGAGTTTAATAAGGAATATCAGATGGTTTTGCATAAAATATACAAAGGTGGTCAACAATTTACATTGCACTGTACTGTTTCTGCAGGTTGATTAGCTGGATTGATAAAGGCTATTGATTTTACAGCTCATATGGGTCAATGAGTTCAAAACCGTACCACATCATCATCATCACATCTTATATATATATATAAACTTGAATATCTGGCTGTAGGTGGTGACATAATCCACTTTTTCAGAAAAATGGTGCTTTTTGCCCATCTCTCCTCCTACAGTAGTCTGTATTATAAACACAACTCAAAGAAGAAAGAAAAAAAAACTCTTTCATGTGCCATGAAAAGGTTCTCAAGAAGTAAAGGCCTTCAACCAGATACGGTTCCTATTGAGCGGAACATGAGAGCATATTCAAAAGTAAGTTTTATTTCGAATCATGCAGTTTTTGCCATTTCTTTTTTGCTGTTCTCCTTTGTATACATGTATTATAACTAATACAAAAAAAGAAAAAACACAACTAATTTAATTAGGCCACGCTTTTGCGCTGACAAAACTATTTTAGTCCATAAAATACAGTTGAAAAAATAACCAGCATGACCTCGTGGCCGTGGATTTTGCACTTCTTTTCTGCATTGTTGGGAGATTTCAACATTATCGGAGAACCTTGATGATAAATTAGTTGGAACTGTTTAAAAGAGATGTTTTAAGGAGCAGATGTTTTTAAGCCCGTTTTTTTTTACATGATTATTATGTAAAAGTTTTCTTTCCTTTGAATTTTGCATTTTTTTTTGTGGAGAGATACATTTTATTTGTTTTTCCAATATGTGGTTTAATTGCTGTTAATAAATAAAGAAGAATACAAGGTGATGAGGTTATGTGCAGTTCTATAAAAATAATTAAATAGATTAAATAAATAGATTTTGAGACACCCCTCATTTCCTTATATTTCTGGGCCCACAGCCTGTCAAAGTCAGCCATTTGTTTCCATTTATTTAATTTAATCTATATCATTTAATTGGTACTGGGTACCAAAGTTCAAACATGTATATTGTTTTTAAACTCAATAGTTTTTTAAAAACTGTTATGCAAAGTCACGGGTTGGGCACAGGACATAAACCAGTACATAAACCATCCTCTTATCTTCTTCCAGCGCCACCAGCCTTGAAGCTCTCGGTCAACGAGACGTATGTGGTGGACCCAGGCCAGGATGTCACCATGTCGTGTGAGGTTACAGCCGGTTTCCCCATGCCTACTGTGACGTGGGCGAGGTACCCCGGCCCCCTGCCACGCCGTGCCACCATCCGTGGTGGGTCTCTAACGCTGCGCTCCGTCACTCCAGCTGAGTCGGGTTTCTACAACTGCACCGCTGTCAACAACGTGGGGAACCCGGCCAGGAGAAACGTCAACCTTGTTGTTAGAAGTATGTGTACGACTTATATTGACCATAATGCATACATATATTTGTGGTTCAGAGTGAATGTTTTGCCAGATATTTATTCTTGTTGGGGTTTAGTGGGTGTTTCAGTCCTGTATTTGACTTGTTTACTAGGCTGTAATTTCTAGGTCCAGGACAAACATCTAACATGACTACATGGCAACATTTACTTTTTGATTCTCAGCCATTAAAGACTTTTTGATAGCGCTTAATAGTGCTGTTAGACAAGCAACTTCTGAAGTAATGAGATATCTTAGTCGTTGGATAATTGCATGTGATTAGATTGTCTGCCATAGAAGATCTTCTACTGGAGAGAATCTGGTTTCTGTTTTTTGGAAAGCTCAAGTTGCTGGACTATGGTCAATTCTTTCATATGTTATCATATATTCATATAAACTGGAATGAAATGCAATTTGCTAATTTATATTAAATGAAGTGAGAATCACCATTTGTTATATTCTTTCATTCTTTCATTTGCTGTTCTTTTCTCTTATCCTGTTCTTTCTCTGGTTCCACCCAGCAATGAAAAACCTGACATTCCAGATCACCCCTGATTCGAACAAGGACGGCGAGAGCATCCAAATGGGTCGTGACCTCAAGCTGTCGTGCCACGTGGACGCTCAGCCCCAGGATAAAGTCAACTACACCTGGTACAAGAACGCTGCCCCGGTGTCCCCATCAGACAGTCTCATCGTGCTACGCAGTGACCCGGACATGCCCGCCGGCACCAGCAGCCTGGAGATTGTGGACATGAAGTTCAGAGATCAAGCCACCTACAGCTGCGTGGCCAACTTCCCTGGAAGTAACGTTCCCGAACTCCGAGTGGACGTCAATATCACACAAAGCAGCGGTGAGCATATGTAATCGATCTCATTCCCTGTCTCTTCTCTTTACCTCCTTTTGTCTCCAGTTGTTATTTGGTAATAGGAACTATAATAAGTGTTTTATATGATTGAAGTTTATGCTCAGAAATGCAGCCACTAAAACAGTACCTTTAGTACCAGGATTGGGAAACACTTTTCTCGGGTGCCTGCTTAAGGCTACTTTAGCTTTATGCACTGTTTTTGGTAAGAATTTAAAACTACTGTCACCCCTGTGAATTACACTAACTGTCGGTGGCCAGCTGTTCTGCTGCGCATTGCAGCCATGCTGATATTCTTCACAACAGCACTCATTGATATTGTGTGATATTGCTTAATTGTCAGATTTTGAAGTTACAGCAAATTAAACACTTATGTATGGAGTCTTTGCAGAATCCGACAGTCCAGTACAAAGCTTTATTCCCTCTCATCCACTGAGGGGGCAGTCGGGTATGAAGCAGTCTTTATTTCAAAACAGGAGTCGGCTGACAGGAGGGGTTTCTGCTGGAGTACAATTCTATCTCCATAGCATTTTCAAACACGGCTGGTTGGAAACCTCACACATAGTGCTAATTGGCACCAGTGAGGCATCTTGACAGGATGTTGGTGCTGCAGTTTCAATCTCATGGAAAGCCTACCCTACCCTACACTCCTTAAAATCAAGCCCTGGGGTAATTTATTACTGGGTTGAAAATGTCTTTGGATATGGATTATCAAAAATTCCATTCGTCCCTATTGAAGCAAGTGGGAGTTGATTGCACAGGCAGTTGACAGCTCTCGTGAGTTGTTGCCACTTACACTACATGAGCATTGCCAAACCCCTCCAGGTAAATCAAACCGTATTTCAAATAACCACGGCTTTTTGGATGCCACTTAGGATGGGAAAATACTTAGGAAGGACTTTTACATTGTGCTTGTTAAATTTAGCCTTGGACTTTCCTTTGGAGATCGCTATGGCACATAAAAAAGCCACCTTTATTCACCAATTGGTATTTCCCTTGGGAAACAGCTGTGCATGCTGGGATTCCCTGTGCCGCCGCTGTAATCTCATGTTCTCTCTTCTTAGAAAGGACCTTTGGCTTACTTTCTTTGTTCCTACTTCTTTTAAAACTTTTGACCTTCTCTAGGTGTTACAGTGGCATTTTTTTGGCTCTACTCCCCACCATGATCAATCTCCTCTACTTTCTTTCACAGTAATTTCCTCTCTGCGGAATTCACACCACATACAGTACATGCATTTCCTTCTTTGACCACAGCAATGTCACAGCTTTATACTGTAAAGTAATAGATATTATATCATTAGTATCATCCATCTGCATATTTCTGTTAAAAATGTCATTTGCATATCAGTTTTCGATCATTGGTAATTTTTCCCCTTTTTATGCTCAACTCTGATCAAACATATTCAACTTTACTTAATTATGCTTTATGTTTGTTTCTCGTCACATGTTTAGTCCCAGATCATCGCCTGACTTGAGCAGCTAGTTAATAAACTTATACACAGCGCATATTGTAAATATATTTATACACACACACACATACACACACACACACTGGTCAGTCGTAATGGTGATCTTCTCCTTGGCTCCTGGGGTGAGAGCCACCTGGCAGTAGCTCTTGGTCAGATCTGGAGTGGAAATGAACTGGGCCGTCCCAGGAGAGGTTGGGTTTGGTCAACCTTTCTGCTGGAGTACAATTCTACCTCCATACCAGCTGGCCTCAGTCAGTCCACTAGATCATCCACACGTGGAAGCAGGTATGGACGAAGGTTGAGATGGCGTTCAGTGGATCGACCTATAAGGCTTGGGCACTGTCACTATGGGACTTGACCAGGGTCTTGTTGAGTCCTCAACGATGCCATGTCGAAGCATGCTTTCAATTTCAGCATTTATGGCACAATGGCGGACTTCCGTCTTGGGTGCTAACGGACGATGGAGCTGACGGGCGGCGTCTTTGTCGTGGCGTACCAAGTGCTTGAGCCCCGGTCCGGTGACGAACCTGGAAATCCAGGAACTCTTCCACCAGTTTACTCAGCCCCTGATTCTGCATGAGCGACAGCTAGAGTGCAGAATCGCGTGGCTGCGGTTGTTGGCGCATTTTTGCTCTCTGTCCTTTTTGCATGTGCTGTTTGACAATAGGCAATACTTTATTTACTGTATATTATGTAGTCGTTTATGTATTAATTACCAACTGGAATGGGTAGGGCTGCTCCTCCCAAGCTTCCTTGGCGATGTCAAGCAGTCCTTGCATCCATTGGAGCATGTTCAAACATCCATTGCAGCATGTGTGGAATCAGCTGGTCCCAGTTTCGACTGCCCTTGTCCACGACCTGCTGCAGAATGTCTGGTTAAAGTGCCCTACTGATGCATCAAACATTAGTTTTGACATAAAGGGTGGACCTTTATTGGTCATGTGCAATGTTTTTCGATGAACCAGGTGAGACCAGCAGTGCTTTGGCTGCTTTGAATGGTCTTCAAGCCCAGGTGCATTAGTGAGCCCTGCCCCCTTCTCATTTAAAAGGCTCTTGCAGGTAGAACGGCATCCACCCATTGGTTACTCTGTGTGAGAACTGGGAGTGAGAAGCATTTTTAGATGGCTGTCAGCCTGCCGTCAGAACATAATATAAGGAATGTATGTATGTAGGTATTAGTGTGTGTATATAATACAGCAGCACTATACCAACATTTTTACATAATCAATACTTTTCCTACGCGTATGTCTGTTTGATCTGACCTGTAGGGCTCTGTCTCTTTAAGCACTGATGTGTGTGAGACATTGTGAGGGGGAAAAAACCCCGACTGTTTTTTTGAACATGAGCCACAGGAAGCTTTAAATGAATCGGAGCAGCAGTAGAGACGGCATTTTTATTTTGTTAAAAAAATAGGCTTGAAGAGAAGGCAGCAGCAAAGAGAGAGCGAGCCCTGGGTGAGAGATGGAGATATTTTGGTTACAAAAGCCTTAGAAAATAAATACAAAAAAAGGACAAAGTGTGTGTTTTTTTTTATTCTGGAGAGGACAGAAAATGGAGTCCAACTGAAAAAAAAAACAAAAAACATTTTCTCTAATAAAACCTTTTGAATCTAATCCCTGGGTTATGCAGGTACGGCGCTTTATACAGTAGTAATGAAGTCGGTTAGTTAGGGAGCGTCTAAAAATGACATGACCTGGGTGTAAGTGTGTAGGATTCTACAGAGATCAAAGTCATCTAATCTGCAGTGTTAAAATACCACATGGACACAGGATTTAGTTACTTTTTGTAACAGTATACTTTATTGATGATTACTAATGATGCACATGATTAAACCTACACATATAAACCCATCGTGCCAGGGGTTGTCTTAGCAACTACAGCAATTCACTGCATATTATTTTAAATTGCATTTACAGTACTTATAATTATGTTCCAATTTATTTTACAAACAGTGCTTTGACGTGCTCTTTTTTGATATAAGTTTTGGTTGTAGACTTCTAGATTTCCAAACATAAAATTAGAACAGGATTGAACAGATGCTTAAATAGATTTTCTGGAAGCCCTAATTTAAATTATTATTATTATTATTATTATTATTATTATTTAATACGTAACTTATTTACTGTTTTTTGCTTTCAGTTTTTTTCTCGTAATTTCGTTTATATTTCTTAAAATGCTTTATTTTTATCAGTTCCCCTATTTCCCCCAAAAGCCTCAGGCTTTAATGTTCCTCTTTTTTTCTTTCTTTTTAGTAATTCCTCCAGTCCTGACCGTACCTGTGGGTGGAAGTGTGGTCAACGTGAGCGAAGGTGGGACTGCAGACCTGGTGTGTTTGGTTGAGGGTAAGCCACGCCCACCAGTCCTCTGGTCCCGGGCTAACAAAGACATGACCATGCCGTCAGGCGACTGGATGACGGAAACGCGCGATGGACGCTTGCGTCTCACCAACGTCACACGGGATATGGCAGGGGCTTACCGATGCCAAACGGCACCGTACAACGGCCTCAACATCAAACGCAGGCTGGGGCATGTGCAGCTCAACGTGGAGTGTGAGTACTCTATCAAATTTTAGTGCAAATATCAAAACTCTGAGACTTGTACCGTATATATTATGGTTAATATCCCGTCACACCATCTTAGTGTTGAATCCACCTGGAGAAATAACCACATTCCTCCACTCGCTCTGGATTTCCCAGCTTTTAGAACACGACCTGATTTCCACAGACCTATTACATAAATTGATGGCAAGATGTGAAATGCTATTAAAAAACCCACAGCAATGAAGACTCTGGAGTTTTATCACGATAAACGCTGTGATCTGGTTTGATGAAGCTTGTTCTAAAGTGCTGTTAATCTGAGCTTTAACACAGTGCTTTGAGTGACATCCCTCGGGACACGTCCAACAACCACACACACACACACAAACGCATATTCCATTAAAACACTCCTAGCGGATGCCTATTATCATTGTATTTAAATGCAGCCTTTTGGAAGCAGCTCATGCGTTAATGCATTTACACTCTCAATAACGCGTCCATTATGATGCCTGCTGAAAGCGCGTTTCCTAAGAGCCCAAGCTAAAGAGGCTCAGAGTTCATTAGCGTCGAGAATAACTTCATATCATTCAATGCTCTTCAGTCCTTTTCTCATGCGGCCATTAAGCCCAAAGCGATGTACTACGCCTTAATAACACAAGTTATGTATTGAACTTGGTCTTGCAGAACTGATCCTCTCTGAGTGTTATGCACAAGGATGAACACGGAGAAAAAGGGTTTGTGACAAATTTGAATGGCGTCTGAGCCAGACCAGAGCCACGTAAACAAGTTTCATTGTGAATGGAAGACATATGGACACATAATTCTTGGATGCAAATGTAGTCTCTTTTATCGAGTCGATTTATTCATCTTGCATGGATTGTCTGATTGTAAAGATGTCTTTATTACCGTTGGTCTTCGGATATGAGCGTCCACAACCCCCTTCCAGTCCTACTGATTTATTTTGACTCTGGTCTTTTGAAAAATCTGTTTCTTTAAGGGTATAAATTACATTGTGAATAATATTGTACGCAGTAGAGTCACAACTACTTTTAAGTGTGACGGTATTTACTTGCTGTGTGTTTCGTGTACTTCCAGTCATTCACTGTGATTATGGGTGTCCTGCTCCCTCCATTCTGCATTATTTTCTTTGAGTTAACAACATACTAAACGACCATCGTTCTTTGGTGGCAGCCCTGTAATTATCATGACGATCTCTCTTTCATCAGCTTATCTTTTATCTCCTTTTTGCACGTCTTAGTTTCTCTTTCACATCCTCCCTTTTCTCCTCCCAGCCACTCCCACATTGATCAGTGTTTGTGCACTATAACCTTTTGAGCGCGTTGCGGAAATACGTATGCTGCACATACAGTATGACTCACGGAGACGTTGTGCTTGAGGGAGTTATTGCGTGATGGCGTTAACACATGGGCTGGGCGACTTATGCGCAGAAGTTCAGCAATATTTACAATTTACTGCAGTCATACAGGAGCGCTGATGCTAAAGTTTCTATTTGTCTTGACATATTGTATTATTTCAATTTCAAGTTCTACTTATCTTGACATATTGTGTGATTTCAAAGCGCAGAAGCTATCAACAAGTATTATTTATTTAAGCAGTTTACTGAACATCAGCACGGCTGTGATGCAGACATGGGCACGGGGGCGCAGCGCGAGTCACAAATACATCACAGCCATGCTCTCATTCGCTCACTCATCGTCTGTAGCGCTTAGCACTGTGTACAGGGTGGTGGCGGGGCCTGGAGCCTATACCAGGAGACTTGGGGCATGAGGAGGGGTAAATGCATTGCAGAGTACATGCTCAGTCACACATTATAGGAAGAATGCTCATCAGCCTAATCTGCATGTTCTTTGGACTGTGGGAGGAAGCTGGAAAACCCAGAAAAAGTGCATAAAGCATGGGGACAACATGCTATTAGCTAACTATTAGTGATGGGTCCTTCTTGAACGATTCATTCTTTTTGATCAAATCTTTAACGTGACTCAGAAGAACGAGTCGTCTCCGGGAGTGATTCGTTCATTTTCTACTGGGCGCGCATGTGCGAATCATCACAATACCACCGTAGGTTATGTACAGGAAACAGAATTGAGCCATTCTTTTTCAGTGACTCGTCTACTTCGAGTCGTTCGTTCTTTTGTCACGTGACTCCATAGACGCTATGCGGTGCAATAGATTCGCAAGAACGAACGACTCAGATCAGAAGATATAAGAGATGAGCTACTCATACTGTTTATTATAATATGTCCATAGCTGCATTATAATATTTTCATTACTGGAACTATAGCCAAAGTTTGTTTTTATTTTATTTTATTTCTGATCAAAAGAACGAAATGAACTAAACGACTCAAAAAAAGATTCGTTCATTTTGATGAACGAGATTCGAAGAACTGAGTCACTAAAATGATTCGAACTTCCCATCACTACTAACTTCTGAGGTTCCATGGTTGAATTCCAAACTGCATTAAATGGAAAGCTAGTGCACTAATGTGTTCAGTCTATTCTTCCATGACTACAGGCAGTGCCCTTGATCAGGGGTTAGACAGGGATTTGTGATTCAGCTTTGTGCTAGAAGCTAGTTAGCATAGTCGATCGCGCTCATCTTTAACAAAACACGGACAGAGGGAATTCAGAATGACTAAGGAGACAAAATATCGTTCAATATAACTCGACGTTGTTAGATGTGTTTTCTTGCTAAAGTTGCTTCCGTGATTTATATTTAATGTAGGTTTTGGCTGGGAACTGTTCTCTCCTTTTTCTTTTTTGGTAGTAAATCCTGTGTCGCTGGGGTGGTGTCTTTATTATAAGGGAAGTTTGTTTGTTTTTCTTAATTTAATGTATTGCTCCATAAAATTCAATTCCGCAGCATGGGTTAATTTTAACAGTACACTGTATGATCATTGTGTTAAACATGGTAAAGGCACAAAAAGGCACTGTGCAGTATTGGTTGTAAGGAGTAAATTTGTTGTAAGTTATCCCAGGGGTTGTCCCAGTGGAGCTACATTAAATCTAATTAAGATTTTTTTTTTTTTTTTTTCTTTATTTTAGAATCTATATTGCCTGAGGTCGTAGGTTAAACAAAACTCATTGGTTGTTTCAAAAGACAGACTTTTTTTTTTTAAATAAAGAGATGTTTCTGGCTCCGCTATTCCCTGCAAACTTCCTTCCCTGGCACAGGAGACACTTCCCACAGAGACAGTTGGCTTTAACTCATAATTCCCACTTAGTGTTTGCCAGCATGGTGGTCCCCCCATGGGGCTTTGCCATCTTGTATACAAGGATCGCGTTTATACTGTAGGAGAAGCAAGTGTAAGAGTTGGCAGGGAAGCTGGTGAGTGATCGGAGGAGAATGCATGGAGGATTATGTGTGTGGAAATATGAACATCTCTGGGAGTTTGTAAACACATTCGTAATGAAGAGTGGGCTTGAAAATCTGTGAGCGAGGAGCTTTTGGTCCTGGTTCATTTCATCTTAATAAAATAATTACGTATCGGTTGATGACTCGAATTCATCTAATTCAAGGTCGCGTTTAAGTTCTTCATCGGTGCTTATTTTTAAATATAACAAGCCGGAATCGATAGTGTGTAATAAAAAAAAAAAATTCATTATGTGCAATTACAACACCCAGTATCGAAGTCTTTTTTAATGATTTGGTCGATTGCCTTTATGCTAATTACACATCAGTGGAAGGAACAAGAGCAGTTACATCAGGCACTGAAATACTGTATGCTTTATAACAAGAACTATGTTTGTTTCACAAGCTTCCAAAAACAAAATGTAATCATTTTTATTTCTTTCTACATTGTAAAACAGTACTGAAGGCGTCCAATAATCTCCTTTGAACAGTTGATATTGAGATGTGTCTGTGACTGTATGTATGCTCTGTAAAGGCTTCATCGCAGCTCTAATCTGATGCTCTGTTGGTTAACTGAGGCTGGTACTGTAACTCTAAATGAACTTCTTTTCTGCAGCAGAGATACGTTTTGGCCTGGTCTTGAGCAGTGTTGGGTGTAACGCATTAAAGTTTATAAGCGTTAGATTACTCGTTACATCAAAAAAGTAACCTAAGTACTCTGACGCGTTAGGTCCGCCCTTTAAGTACTCAGTTATTTAGTTATTTTTTTCAAAAATGTAATCCGTTATTTAGACAATTTATGTAATCAGTGAGCCAGACAGCAGGCATTCCCCATCCGTTAGTGTGTGTGTGTGTGTCTGTGTGAAAGTCGTCCTACAAGCCCCGCCCCCGATAACCCGCCTCCCTCTGTTATTCCTGCTGTTATACCCCTATCCCTCCTATGCGGTTTGACTATGTGAGGACCGACGCGCGGAAAGATGGAAACCTACACAGCGCCAAAACTCGCTGTGAATCATGATGAACCATACTTACGGCCACCGCGCGAAACTGCGTAGGTGAGATAGGGGTATTAGTAGGTGAGATAGGGGTATTAGTAGGTGAGATAGGGGTATTAGTAGCTAACAGATTATGGGCCAAACTTCGCCGAGTGATGATGGTAGAATATTTATAAAGGTCTTTATAATAACATTTTAGTTTTCATTTTCTGAAATGGAAAAGTACTCGAACTAGTTACTTTTATCAGAAAGTAACGCTGTAATGTAACTGATTAGTTTTTAATGACATTCTTAATGTAATTAGTTTTTAATACATTCTGTAGTGTAATTAGTTACTTTAAAAAGTAACGTCTCCCAACACTGTTCATGAGAGCCACTTTCATCATGGTGTTGAACTGTTCCAGAACCCAACCTTCATGTCTTAAAGTAACAACTGACTATTGTTGTTACTTATTTATATGCCAAAATCTCCAGTTTTATTCTAAAATGTAGAAAATAAATCACTAAATCAGAAACATTGATGTACTGTAGATGGTGTGTCCACACTTTTGACTGGTACTGTACAATACAGTATTACTGCTTCGGAATCGCAATACATCTGAGTCACTGCTTGTAGAAAATGAGTCGACTCAGACTCACACATTCAACAATTAGTTCATTTAAAATCATTTAAAAGTGAAGCTTTCCTGCCTTTATTGTAGGAATAGACCCCTTCATTGTGTTTATAAAATGCTCCAAGGCAAGTCATTGCGCAATAAGTTTAAACTGAGAGGCGAGAAGAGGAAACGCAGAAAGAGGAAATGAACGAGGTTTATACATAAATATTATTTTTATCTTCTTCTCAGACCCTCCTGTGGTGGACCCGGTGTCCCAGGATGTCCGCTCTCCAAACTACAAGACGGTCATTTTGCGCTGCCTGGTCCTCAAGTCCAATCCCAACCGTATAGCTAGCGCACGCTGGTATCGGAACACCATTCCCATCCGCACTCCTCCTGTGGACCCTCAGGACGTCCCGCAGCTCCGCTTCATCCTCGATCCCACCAACAACGGCACGTATGAGTGTAAAGTCAGCAACGGCGTCGGAACCTCTACTTGCACTTTCGTCGTCTCAGGTAAATAAAAATCAATAAATACTGCCTGGGGCAAAAAAACAAAAAACAAAAAAAAAAGGATTTTATTTGATTGATTTAATTCATGTGTTTAAAAAAAAAAAAAAAAAAAGGTTGTCTGATTTCTAAAATATGGTTGTGCCATCAGGGAAGAAAAAATAAAATCATTTTAGAATTTAATTATCTTTAAAATGAACACTTTTAAGCACAATTATATTTTTAATTCCAGTTTAATTACCATATAAGTTGAAATGATATACCGATCTGATTATCAGCAGTAACTCCTCATTCGAACAATCTTGCATTATTTGGGGGATAATCACTGATTTGTTTAACTTCGCCCTGTTGGATAGATTTCTTGTTCGAAATGTTTCTTCACTTTGCTACAGTAGCTTCTGTCATGACCCTCTTTTAGGCAAAACACTTAGAAGACAAATATCTTTATATTCTATATTCTATAAAACAGTTTTTCTATATTTTTCTTTTACTGTTTAACCCAAATATGTCTTTAAAACTAATAACAGAACTGGTTCTTTACATAGAGAAATTGAATTCTAAGGCGTTTCTCAATGGATCCAGACTTTTGTGCACCCTGTGTATACTGTACAGTACATGCATAAAGGACACATTAACATCACTGGAACTGGGTTAATATTGTATGAGAGTTTAATACATTATTAAAACCTGCAAGGATAATGCTGAACCGTCAGCTTAGTAAAAGAAATGTGTCCAGAAAAAAAAAAAAAACGTCAATATTTGACAGTATGGGAATCAGAGCTGTGTTTAACAGTGAAGGTACAATAAGGGACTAAACATCCGTGTGGTCGTAAGAAAACCACTTGTTGGCGAGACTGATCAGAAAAGAAAGACTTTACTTTGCTAGGGAGCATAAAGTCGAATGGACGACGGTCATGTGGAAGAAGAGGAGCGCATGAAGTAGTGCAGTCCTCATGGAGGTGATGTTACGGTATCTGTGGGTCAGGTCCAGTGGGTCAGGTCCAGTGGGTCAGGTCCAGACTCAGCAGCGTTATGTACGGAATGTACTGCCTGACCAGGGTATCACATCTATGGAGATTTTCTTTATTTTTCTTTATTTCCGATTATTCGATATTTATTAGACATTTTGTTTCATTATTTATTTATTTATTATTATTATTATAACTCTGTTTGTTGTACATTATAAAGGAGACTCCTATTGGCATGCGTATGATTTTAACAGAGGTGCTAAACGCCTTTTGTCCACTTGTAGGATTTTCCCTTATAGAGCGAAAAGCTTATCTCAGTCTCAGCAAGACATCATTCTCAGTGTGGCAACTAAACCCGTGATATTGCTATCATCTAGCTCCATCTAACCACTGCTCACAGTCATTCTCCGTCTCGGTATCCCTCTTAAAAAAAACAACAACTCAGTGATATCTTTTTTTTTTTTTTCTTCAAAATTACAAGCTGTAACAATCCATTTTCCCTCTCTGTGAACCAGATACAGTCACAGAAGCCACATTGTTTTCCGTGTTAGAGACGCATTCGGTTATAGACGACTTCTAAGGAATAAATTGCTTGCTGACCCGTCCGTGTTCACATGCACCGGCTGGTGAAATGAGCTCAAGATTAGTTTTTTGCAGACTAGAGGACATCGTCAGTGATTCCCTGAACACAGCAAACACTGTATGTTGCCTGTAGCATAATTGTCTCATATCATAACAGTCCATATATCCAGTCTTTTAATTCAGAGACCGGCTCTATATTATTCCACACTCTGATCTTGTATAGTCACTATAGGATGTTGGGGACCCTTTAAAAAAAACACCCTTATTTCTCACATATACATTACAGAACAAAATGTGTTTTTTTTTTTTTCATATCTCAGCTTGTCTGGAAGCTCAGGTAAGACCGAGAGCAGAGGGTCAGCTATGATGTACTTGCCTGGAGCAGACAGGGTCAAGGGTCATGCTCACCCAGAGCATTACCTGTTAATCCACCACCGAGGGTTGTGCGAGTTCCTGTCATGTCCTTCCAGTCGGCTTGAACCCGTCTGGCTGTTCGTTCATAATTCACGCTGTAGATTTTGCCATTTGCTTGCGATTTATGCCTCACACAGCTGCATGAGCGACCAGGTCTACAGGAATTCCTAATAAATTGGCCAGTGATTATTTCCTGTTTTAAAATTGTTCTAGATCGTGGGTAAAACCAACACAACTGTTTTACAAGCACTTTAAGGCATGAATCTACAGTGTGTTCAGGAAAGAAATCAGCCCTGCCTCTTCTTAACACTGGCTGTATTTTTACTTGGTTCTGCTTAGTGTAGTTGGATGAAAATCTAAATGTCGTCATTAATGCTCATCGAACCCTGCACATGCAGGAAGTTAAGGATATTGAATATAGATTCTTTTAGCTTTGACCCAGAATGTATGGTGGCCCTGAATTCCGAAACACAACAACATTTTTACAGAACACTATGACGTTTCTCAAAACCACAGCGAGATCTCGCAAAACCACAGCGAGATCTCGCAAAACATAAACATTTTATAAAACAACAAAACATAATCACGTTTCACGAAATACAGTTTTTATTAAACACAAACATTTCACAAAAACAATTTCCGAAACACAACTACGTTACAACTGAATTTTGTGTTGAATTCATGTTTTGTGTTGCAGGAAATGTGGTTGTGTTTAGTGAAACCTCATTGATATTTTTTCATTGAAAATATTTTTTGATTGCATGAGATGGTGAAAATGTTTGTCTGTTTTGTAAATTGTTTCTGCGTTTCAGGAAATGTCCTTTTGTTTTGTCAGTGTGACAGGGTCACCATATGAATATCCTTCTGATTGTTATAATTAACCTCATCAATCATATTTTCCTTGCTTCAGTCGTACAGTAACATAAACTAGACTTTGGAGTAATAAAGACGTGAACTCTCCTAATGAGGCGGATTATGTTTCCTAACAGTAATCAGAATGAGACATCACTCATACACTGCTTTAATGTTTGTATTCTCTCTCTCTCTCTCTAAACCGACCCCAGCTCGACCGTATGTGGCTGAGTTTTACTACGACACGCCGAACCCCATCCGCATCCTGAAGGGCAGCAACTACTCCTATAACTTGCAGTGGACGCAGAGAGAACCGAACGTCACGGACCGAGTCATCGGCTATGGGATCAGCGTGCAACAGGTGCGGCACGATGGCTGTTCATGTTACGTCCAAATATTCATGACTGTATCTGGGTTGAGATTTAAACCCGAATTCCATAGTGGCTTTAAATAAAACCATTGCAACCAGGAAACGCATTATACATTATAAATACTCTTTTTTTTGCGCGCCCATGAGCTTCATTCATTTCTATCCACATGCCTGACATATTCATGTCTATATACAGCTATTGAAATTTCCCAAAATAAACACGCATGTTCTTTTCAGTTCAGCTGAAATAGGTTTGCGCGGCCGTGTGACCCGCTGAGTAAGAAGGTCCAGACATTTCGTCCTCTGTCTTTTCTTCTTCTTTTTCCTTCCTTCCGCCTTGGCTTGCTAGCTGTTGAGTGTGGCTACGAGTGAATAAGTAAGCTGAACAAATGTTTGTTTATAATAGGAGTCGAGGGAATAGCACGAGCGAGGCAGAGAGCCGATCGATCAGAGCTTGTGCCGCATTAGCAACACTTTGAAAAGACACACACTTGAATCAGCTTGCTCAGTTTTTCCCACCCGTTCCCCCGTTCATCGTTCACCAGGAAGATCCATCCGTCTTTTTTTTTTTTTTTTTTTTTTTATCGTCGCACGCCTTCTCTCCCCTACTGCCCTATATTCTCTTTCTCACTCACTCACGTCTGTGTTCTCCGCTTTCTGGCCTTCTTTCTTTCGCTCTTTGCTCTCTATCCGTCTGTCTTCCAAATCTGACACTTTCCACATCTTACTTTTGTCTCCCCTCTGCCTTGCCTGTGACACTTTTGTCACCCTCTTCTTTTGCTTTTTTCACTTTCTCGTTCTCTGCCTGTCATTCACGATTTAAAAAAAATAAAAAAATACTCCGTCTGATGCTGATAATGCGGGAAATCTTTATAGTGGATATTCTATAAAGAAAAAAAAAAGTGTTTTCAGCAAAAGAAAGAAGAGAAAAATTACCAGCCATATTTGTACTTTTAGATCATATATACAGTGGGTGTTTTTTATCCTCCATAAAATGGAAACTAGTCTATTATTTAGACTGTTACCAGCTTATTTGTAATTGTGCATTAAAACGTGTCATGATGCTGTGTTTGTACAACCTATGTTCAAATTAAACTAGGACTTTTGATTGTGCAGAATAACAGAACACAGCTATAAGAGTAAAAGCTCCCTTTATTTCTCTATATAATCCCCTGATACACTTATGCACTTATCCCAGCATTTCACTAGTGCTTGGACACCATCAGGGTAGAAATATTTCTCAATATGTCAGAGCAGTTATCAGACTGCCTGCTTCATGGCTGATACGCTGGCCTCCCAGGAACTCCTCAAATGGCCCAAACATGTGAAAATGGCTTGACGCGATGTCGAGACAGAGTTCCTGTGATGTGCTGTTGGTAAATAAATGTGTGTACAATTCCCACGTACAGATGCGTGTCAATCCGCAAGTTTCAAGAATCAGGCGTTTCACTTGCTGAATGTTCACGGGAACAAATGCAATGATGCATCATTAACGGACGCGCAGCCTTCTTTAAAAACGATTGCACCATTCAAATGTCTTACTGCAGCTAAGCATTTCATCACTGTACTGTGCTTGAAGTCTTCTGAAAATATCAATCAGGTTTCAGAACCTTCATACACAAGAAATGTCATTACTAGTCCTGGTTTGACTCGAACGCTTTAATTGTATATTCAACATGTATACAATAAAAATTGTTGCCTAGGTTTTATGACTATATAATGCATTTCAGGATGAAAAAACTAAGGAGGCATTGACACCAGTACTAGTAAATGGTATATTTGCTCTAATGTCTGCTTTAATACCAGCGTCTGATACAACATGATAGCATGTGATAAAACAAATCACTGACCTGAATGTATTTTAAGATTAATTATATAAAATATATTTCTTTTATGACATTGCATAAAGCAGACTATGCTGGCCTTTGCGATTGCGTAACACTAAGGAGGTTTAATGAAATACCAAAAAGTACCTGGACACATATTGATGCGTCTCCACCGCTGGACTTAATATAGGTCTCATCTGAGGGAATATCACAAGAACGGAGACACTATAAGAAAATAACTCGCTCACACCGCCTTCAGAGTACTGAATGTTCAGTCAACTCTGCAAACAGCGGGTGGGAGGGTATGGGGGGCAAAGGGGGGGGGGGGTGTTGGGAGGGGGCGGAAATAATAAATGTCTGGGTTTGGAGAAAAACTAATATTTCTCCAAAATGAATCAATAATCCTCACTAGAAGATTAAAATAGTAATCTGTGATTAAAGATTATATTCCTAGAATAAAAAATCTGTTTTATTTATTTATTTATTTATTTTTATTCTTAAGCACCCCTAACACTGTACAGTTGCTAAACACTTCTAAATAGAAATGCAAGCTACGGTATGTATGTGGTGCCTTGCGTAAGTATTCACACCCTTTGATATTCTCCATATTTTTTAACTGGAACTGAAATGGGCTTAGTTTACATCCATCAGCTAACGTCGCTATAGAGCTTAAACCCTTTTGGGTTCATTCAAAAACAGCCAAGGATTCTTATTCAGATGGAGGTTTGAGCTTTGAGTTGGCCATTCTTATACTCACTTTAGGGATGTTGGTTTTAACCACATGGGTGTAACAGTACTGTGCAAAAGTATTTTTCAAATATAATTTTTTCATATTCAATAAAAAAAACGGGACTAAATGTTTTGCTGCCAAGTGCCTTAAAATATAATCTCATCTTCTCTACCACTTGGAACCTATCGCGGGGGTCGCTCAAAGCAGGGTACATCTCGGGAAACCCCTGGAGTCAATCCATCACAGGGCACACACACACATGCTCTTTCAAACACTACAGCCAATCTGGGGGACACCAGTCAGCCTAATCTGCATGTTTTTGGACTGAAAATGTGTTGTTTATGTAACAAAACCAGCAGCAACCTCATTTCCCCTCTTGTTTGTATCATGTTCCAGCCATTCTAATCACCAGTTTGCTCAAAATCAATGTTCAGTCAGAAGCTCGACCTCTACCCCAGTCTCATGTCTTTTGAAGAATTTCACTTTGTTCTTCAACTGGAACTGTTCAGTGTTTAGTTCCATCCATCCTGTTCATAACTGTGAGATTCCTAGGCCGTGTTTAAAGGACGCTTCCTCGTCTGAGCTTATGCTTTACCGTATTGTACAGTATATAATCTGTAATTTATTGACTGTGTGTGTGTGAGTGTGTGTGTGTACATTCATGGTATTTTATCCCAATCGCAAAGTCCTTTTCAGGAAAAGGGTCCGTACTGTATGATATCTCTGGTGACTCCACGCTGTATATTATGGTCACGTATACTGTAGCACCATATTCCTGTGAGAAAGGCTCGGTCGGCTTTAGAAAGTTAATATGATGCTTCTCTCAAGACGTCTGTGATATTTCAGTTCTCAGGTGTCACCAAATTACCTGGACCTTAAAGAGCTTTTCTTTCTCGAGAGAAGAGCTTATCTTTATCCAAGCATGATGAGAGATCATTCTTGTAAAAGTCTCGTATGTATCAGAGTTTCATCCCCAGAGTAAGTGCTGTCCACTTAAAAGGCTATTGCTAGTATATGAAATCATCATGAATCAGTCATGTTGTTTTATTTATTAATAGCTAAATGTGATGTTGTGGAATGTTTGTTTCGTCATGTTTGATTGTCCACTTTAATATGACCATGGCTGTTATGGTCACAAATATAGTACTGACTTTTTTTTCTCTTAATTAATTTTTTTATTCTACCTTTTATTCTCAGAATTCTTTCTTTTTTTTTCCAAAATAATATAATAATAATGTATGTAGCTCTGCTGAAGTATCTTTTTCCCTCTCTTTTCTCAGTATTTCGACTTTCATCTCAAATTTCAGATTTTTTTTTTTTCAAAATTCAGATTTAAAAAATTAAAAAAATAAAATTTAGACTTTTTTCTTAAAATTTTTACTTAAAATTCTTAAAATTCTTTTTTTTTTACAATGGTCCTAATTCTCTTCTGTATAAAGCTCTGCTGAAATTCCTATTTTAACTCGGGTTTATTCCATCCTGAAACGCCATGAATACCTTCTGCTGGAGTTTTTTTTTTTTTTTAATCAGCCTGTGTGGTTTATTGTATTTATTAGCAGCTTGGTAATGTTGTGTTACTCTATTCGTTAGGCCAATGCTGACCCCATTGTAGCAGATAGAATATGGTAATATAGTCATAACACGCACACCCACACATGTACACCATACACGTGCACACACACACACACACACACACACACACACACACACACACACACACACACACTGGGTTATTAGTTATTAGACATGCAGTAATGCAGAAGACCATTTTTTTTATTATCCTGTGTACAAAAAAAGGAAGGAACAAATTGAAAACCTTGAGGAATCTAAGCATATCTAAAAGACCTTATTGAACACACCTGAAAGTTTTTAGTTTGTTTGTTTTTGTTTTGTTGAATTTCTCATCCAACATTGTAATAATCCATGCCTAAGAACGTGTCCCAGAGTGGAACAAAGGGAGAAGGTGATGGATTACAGCAGGTGGCCGGGTTTTAAACAAGAGAAGTGATTAGCAACTTGTCTTCGGTGGCATGAACAGTTCATCATCGTCCCCGTAAAATCTATCTGTAGTAAAAAGCGTGTGACATTAGGGAATTAAATGTGATTCTATAAATGTAAACATGGTATTTTCTGTATATGTTGTATACATTTGTGGAAATGTGTTGCTTTTTGAAGTGGAAAGAAGTATTTCCTGCTAATTTCTTGTAAATATTAATGCGCAGTTTCATATACAGTACTGAACAGCCATAATATTATGACCACCTGCCTAATATTGAGCGTGTCCCCTTTTCGCTGCCAAAACAGCCCTGACTAACTGTATCGAGGCCAGGACTCCACTAGACCTCTAACGTTTAAAGTTTGACTTGGATAAATCAGAGTTGTTTCCACTCAAGGTTTCCCTGCAGAACATTGTCCAGAACATCACTCTGTCCTCACTGGCACGACTTTTTCCCATAGTGCATCGTGGCCATCCATATGATATAAAATAAAATGCAGTCAGACCATCGGACCAGGCCACCTTCTCTTCTCCATTGCTCTGTGGTCCGAGTTCTGATGCTCACTTGCCCATTGTAGTGGACACGGGTTAGCATGGGAACAAGTTTCAGCTATAAGTAATAGCTCCCCTATTTGGATTGGACTACACAGACCAGCCTTTACTCCACATGTGCATCAGTGTGCCTTGGCCGTCCATGACCCTGTCGTTGGTTCGCCAGTTTTCCTTCATTGGGACACTTTTGGAAGGTCCTGATTATTGCAGGCTGTAAACTTCCCACAGGAGGTAAATTTTTGGAGTTACTATTTATAATTTGGCTTTTTGTATAATTCACGCTAAACCCTCTGCTTGCCCAGTTTACACATACACAATGTTTACTTGCTGCCTAATACTGTTGGATTTTTTTTTTAACGAGATAGAGGCATTTGTCTCTTTTTTATTATTTTATTTTAATATTGAATTTTCCCCACTTTCCCCCACAGAACACTTAGTTCTAAGAGATTCTCGGACTATCATGCATGCACAGCACGTTCAAGACCTACCTGCATATTTTCAGTCAAATCTTCTGCAATCCAAAATATTCAGCTTCTTTTTAAGTAGTTCATGGTGGATTTTGAGTTTTGTTCTGGAACATTTCCCTATTGTAGATGCGAGTCTCTTTCCAGCTTCGGTTTCGTATATTTACTGGAACCCATTCTTACATCTACATGTGAAATGTATTCTGTTCTGCTCATACACAACCCCAAAGCGTAACACAAAACCCTCCATCCATACCAGTTGGTAACGTGTCCTTGTCAGCAAATGCTGCTCCATTTTTGTCTCCAATCACCAAATGAGTGTCGATTTATATCGACCTGTCCGTTGCAGTTGTTTCCAAAATGCCGCTGGTTGTTTTGCTTGCTTCAGACGTTGACGTCTGCGATGAGGTTATACTGTAGGTAAGGAATATTTCTTCTTGCAGTCCGGCTGAGTACAATGGCGCAAATTTTGAGCAAGGGATTTAAAACCAGAATAGGAATAAGACTCTTAGCCGTAGTAAAACATTTGAACGATGTAAACCTTGAATGACATTCAGCGAGTGGATCGCGTAATCCTTGATTGACAGATAGCTTGTCGCCAACTAGTGGAAGAGACTCATCTGTCTGTGGGAACTGTACACACTGTACATCATGCACGAACACCGCTCACAATAGTCCTGACCTTGCCTTGATCCATTTCCACATGTTTAGGCCAGATGTGAAGCAGACAGGCCGATCAAAGCTCTCCAGTCCTGAGAAACCTTTCTAATGCTGGGATTGAAACGCTGGGATAAGTGCATTAGTGTAGCACTGGATTATATGGAGTTACTCTCATACCTGTTCTACTGTTATTCTACACAATCAAAAGTCCTGGTTTGACTTGAACGCCCCTCGTAATAAAGTAGTATCCAGTACATACTCTCTACGGTCAAATACACGATTGCAGCTTCAAACATAAGCCACATAGCACTCCTCTTCTCCTCTTCACATGTCGGTGTTTTCCTTCTAACACTCACCTGATTAAGCGGCAGTGCTAATTATCACACCTTTAATGAACCGAATCCAGAGTCGGTATTGAAACAAGTAGCAGCGAATGTGTAATATGTCATCTCTCGCCATCTCTTCAGGCTGTCTCCATCACGGTCTCCTCATTGTTCCACGCGTCTCGTTTTTGCTTGTTCTATCTCTGCACTCATTTTCGTACACCGTATTACTCTGTCTAGCTTTGGGTCCTGTCATTTTCTCTCTTTTCATTTCCCGTTCTCCGTCACCCTCCTCTGACATTTTTGTCCACATTCTGTAATATTTTATCTTTCATTCTCACTCGTTCTTTCACTCTCTTGTTTTTTTCTGCCTTGCTGTCCTTATGCATTTGTTTCACTGTCGTACTGTCTATATCACTACATCTTTCTTTTTTCCTTCTCTCTTTTGTGCTTGCTTCTTCCATTTGTGTTTTTGTTTTGCTCTCCATTTTTTCCTGGCTTACTTGTGCTTGCTTTGTTTCTCTCTTACTCTCGCTTTCTCTCGCTTTTCATCCGTCTATCTGTTTAACACTTTCATACTTGTTCTACTGTACAATTCTGTTATTATTCCTTTTACTCTTCCAGTAAATCTTTTCGTTTGATTTCATTCATGATCACTTTCTTATTCTGTTTCTCTCTTCTTCTCCAAATCCAACAGGACTTTTTGCTCATTGATTGTACATGGCTACACCACTTAAACGCTTGTTGTTTTACACAGTAAGAGCACTAGGGTTGGGGGTGAGATATAATAAGCAGCATGGGAACAGTCAGTTCTTGAATGTGATGTGTTGGAAATGCAAAAAAACCCAAAAGAAACCTCCAACGTAAGTGCAACTTTGTTAAGGGCCAAATTTTAATAGGTAGGTCTTGTAAGGTTTTAGTAGCGTTTTAAGAGATTAATATCCAAGTATCTAAGCGGTCCAAGAATAGAAAAACCGGTAGCAACAGGGTCATGGGCGGCCACGGATCACTCATACATGTGGGAAGAAAGTAAAGCTCATCTGGTTTGATCCCACAAAATATCTAGTGTAGCTGTGATTGCTGCAAAAGTGAATGTTGGTTCTGGTTTACAAGCGTCAGAATACTCAGTCCATCTCAGCTCCATGCCAGTCATAGCAGGGTTGTCACTTAGCTGGAAAGAGATGGTACCAGGATGCACTAGCATCCTGGTACCATTGTTGCTTGGTAAAGCGGTAGTTAAGTGGTTAAGGCATTGGACTACAGTTCTAAGACTACGGTTCGGAAGGTCCCAGGTGACTGAGAAGTTTTCAAATCCCATGACTTAGAAGTTGTCCCTGTTGGGCCCTTGAGCAAGGCCCTTAACCCTCAACTGCTCAGATGTGTAATGAAACACAAATGTTAGTCGCCTTGGATAAGGACGTTTGCCAAGTGCCTAAATGTAAATATTCTATAGCTGCAGATTGGTCAGGGTGCCCATGCTGGCCCATATTCTCCACCACAAGTCCCTAGAATGGGCAGTTGAGCATCAGAACTGAACCACGGAGCAATGGAAAGTGGGGACCTGGTCCAATCACGTTTTCTTTTACATCAGATGGACGGCTGAGTGCATGTGTGTCACTTACCTGGGGAAGGAATGGCACCAGGATGCACTATGGGAAGACGGTGAGCCAGAAGAGACAGTGTGATGATGCCCTGGGCAATGTTCTGCTGGGAAGCTTTGAGACCTGGCATTTATGTGGATGTTACTTTGACATGAAAAGTACCACCTATGTAAACATTGTTGCAGACCAAGTAACCCCTGCATGACAACTTTCAGCAGGAACATGGACCTTAGCACAATGCAAAAATAGTTGAGGAACAGTTTGAGGAACGTGAAAATGAGGTCTGTTGAGCTCAGATCTTCAGTCCGATTGATTGTCTACAGGATGTTCAGTAAATCTGATACATGGAAGCTTCACATCTCAACTTTAAGGACTCAAATGTTCTGCTTATCTTGGGGCCAGAAACTACAGTAAACCTTCAGATTTCTTGTGGAGAACTTTTCATCTCAAATTTAATTTGTGTCAAGCTGCATTACATAGGGCTGGGCAAAAAAAAACAAAAACGATATGTATCGCGATAGACACGTGATCGATATCAATAAAAAATGTGTTTGATAAAACGTTCGATAGTTTTTATTTTTTGTCGGAAGAAAACCGAGGTCGCGAAGCTTGTTTGGTTGCTTTCATGCGCACTCGCTCCGCGACCGGCACTAGGACCCTGAAGTAGTACGGTCGCGATTTAGGGAGTATAAAAGGAGACAAGATGGCGCTGATGGGAAAGACAAACGAGTCGATACATGTCCATTCTTTTATTTTCTGCGTTGTCAGGCGATATTACAAACTTCCAGGTGGATTCCGTACTTAAATCAAACCAAAAACTACTAAAAGTAAACAAGTTCAGGCTCTATATTCCAGCTCATCTCATATTTCCGCGTTTACGCACATTGGACTGCATTACCCACAAAGCATTGCCCGCACTGGACTACACTCCCGTAAACAGCTGCTGTAAAATCAGCCTCTCTCCCGCAACAGCGGGTATAATTTTGTGAACTCTTTCTCTCGGCGTGAGAAAGTTCTTACAATGACTCGTGTGGTTATCCTGCCTGTTCGCGCTATTTCCGCGTTTGGATTTACCGTCCATGCTACAAGAGATAACTGCTAGTCTTCTGGTCCGCTTCCGGTTGCCCGTGACTGTTGCATTAACAAAGGCACGCGCTCTCTGGTAACCTAGCAACGTAGGGAGTGATACACTAACGTCAATCATGTAACAGTATCACGTTGGGTTGCGCCATGCTGGTCTGCTGGATTCCTCTTCAAAAGCAGAAAATGCACTTATTTTATTACACTTTATTAAGCATTTCTTACATTTTCTTTCATTTTGCACCGTAAATATAATAATGCAAATTACAGGCCGACTAAATACTTTTTCGCCCCACTGTAAACATATTACAAACACCCCAGCATTTTTATTTAATGTCTCATGAAACCAGTAGACAAAGATGTCATAACAGACATGTGTGCGCGTGCAGGCGTATAAATAATCAAACTTAAATATGTAATCCTTGCTTGTTATTTCCATGCGCATGCAATGATTTATAGACGTCGTCCCAAATATAAACTCACAGCTCATATTAATATGTCACATTTTTTTCTAAGCATACAAATAGCCCGAGTCTCATGCACACAAATCAAAGGTTCTTATAATTCATCATCAAACACCCGTTCATAAATATTCATACAGTTTTGTGGAGATAAACAGAACAATTTCTAACACACAGGAGGACCGTGACATGTTTTATGTATACGAGTGCACTGTATATAAAACAAACCCTCGCGCCTTCTCGCGGAACATCCACGCCACCATTTAAACAGTTTATTACCGCATATAAAGTTTGTTCGACTTCAGAAGCAGAGCCTTGCCCACAAGGCATTGCAATCTGATGAAATTTCATTTACATTTGGAAACAAAAGGAAAGTGTAATAGATAGACCTGGGTATGAAATGTAAGAAGGAGCAACTTAAAGCAATACTCCAAGGTTTTTCAGCATCCAGTGCATTTGTTTTCTGTGTTTGTGTGTGCGTGTGTCTAGGTGTGATTGTGATTACCACCGACAAGATTTTCAGTTCTGAAAAGAAAGAACTGAAAACCATAAAAGCGGTATGATGAAACAAATGCAGAAGAAATCGAGTGAAGGGAAAAAAAATCTCAAGGTTTGATTACTTTTCCCTACGATAAACACGTATACGGTTAAATAGGTGACAAAAGGGGGAATGTACGATAGAGCCGTCATGGCCTTGGGACACAAATATATAAATAAATAATAATGAAAAAGGGATCATTACGCATTGCATGTTATAAAATCTATGTATTTGTATCTGTGCATGACACACAGCAGGATCTCAGGGTATACTGTAGATACGCTTCAAGGTTTGTTTTTGCCACAAATGTATCAATTGCAAAAAACAAAGAGAAGTATGTGTAAGTAATGTCAATGGTAATGGTAAATGTAAAAATTAAAAAAATGGTAAATTCCCATGATTTTGGATTCATATGGAATATTTTGGAGTACTCCAGGGTATTTTTTAAAAACTTATAATTATCATAATTAAACTTTGAAATGTCTCATGTAAAGCATGTGATGTTCAATTGATTTAAAACTTGATTTAAAGCTCAAATCAGATTTTAGAAGTAATTTATAGAAGCGTAATTATATTTGCCTGTATTTTAGGGAAAAATGTTGTGCATCATTTATTTTTTTGTTGTTGTTTTGACGCACTAAAGGTTAAACAAGACCATTTATTTTTTTATTGCTCTGAAGGCTGTTCAGGTCAAACCCGGACTTGTGAATGCATGTGTTAATGCATGTGATTGACATTTACAGAAGTCTTCAAGCACAGGACGGTGATGAGACTCAAATGTGGTGATGATGATAACAAAAATAATACCAGAACACAGATATGAGTGTAAACGCTATATAATTCCCTGCTACATTAAAGCACTTATTTCAGTGTTTCACTCGTGCAAACGCCTTGAGGAAGGCCTGACATCCATGACTGACGATCACAGCTGAGGAAACATAAGCCACATAATGCTGTCAATCATGTGAGCGTTCAGCAGGTAGAGCGCCTTCTCCTTGAAGATCCATGAATAACTTGTGTTTTGTTATTGTTACTGCTCAACCAAAGGCCTTTATTATTACAGTATCTAATGATGGTTTAAATCAAAGTATAAATCTTTAAAGGGTCTACAAACTTTTAATCACCACTCTAGTCCCCGTCTCTTATAAATAATAATTATATAAATATTTATTCTGTTTATAAAGTCTCAAGAATGAATAGAAATACTATGAATAGTATGCTTACGATTTGTTGACAGCGTTAAACACGACTCTATAGTTCCAGTATTCTTCTTCTTATTTTCAGTACACAGAAGTACGTTAAAAGGTTGTGCAACTTACTCACTTTTAAAGGAAGTATGTTTAATAGTTTTAGCTTTTTAAACAGGTTCTACTTATAATGGTTTGCAAATGGGAACCACCTTGATGTTCATATCATAAAGAAAGGTCCCATTATCACCAGTCTCAGTGACCCCCCCCCCCCAAAGGGTTAATGCCCCAGCTGAAATACCCCTCAAATAATGCTTTTTTTTTTTTTACCTTAAACACCCTCTATTTCACTACTTATCCAAATGTGCCATGTCAGTAGCCTCCATGGTCCCTAGATGGACTCCAGAGGTTCCTAGAACAGGATCTTCTTGTATGAGGTCACATTAGGGGAAATTCCATTGTTTTGTTTTTTTTGTAGTTGATATTGTCAACTTCTTTTCTCAAGTAAACTATGGCAGCAGCGTTGCACCCTCATTACCCTCAAGGTGTGTTTAGATTTCTCTTTCTCTCTCCTCTTCTCTCGAACTTCTCTTGTTCTTTTCCTATTTTTTTTTTTTCAATATAAGCTCGGCCTAAAAACAGAAGGTTTTTGCAATGTTTGAGATGACGACGGAGAGAAAAAAGAGAAAAGAATGCTGCGAGTTAGTGTGGGTGGAAATACGGACAGGTGTTATTCGTCGAGTCGTAGGAGGTGAGGATGAGAATTTGAATCTTAATGAAAGAATATTGCCAAAAAACGTGGAACAAAATGAATGCAAAATTACTCAAGCATGTGTGCACGCATCTACCTTTGTGACTTCTTACCTGCTCCTGAGTGGGCTGTGGCAGCTTTACTGCAGTGGTTTGCAAGACCCCCATCCCCATCCCCCAGCCCCAACACTTGCACACACCCACACACACACCTACACCCACACCCACATACGGTACACATGTACTGCTCATAAGGTCCTATACTGGCCTACTTTCTCGGCGAGACCTAATTAGTCACATAACAAATAGAGTTGATGCACAACGGCGAGGTTAACAGCACAAACACACTCTCGGTCCTCTCTGCCTTTGGCGACAGAGGGAGAAATAAGAGGGAAGAGCGATAGAAAGAGTGCAGGGGTTCTTTCTGTCAGACCTGAACCCTCTAATGAGCTCGTAGTGATGCCACTTTGGCACGACACTCGCGAGCTGTCCTGTAATTACTGTCTGGAGCCGCAGAGGGAGGCGTCGTCCGAATATACCCATTACACCCACCTCATTTCCTGATGTCGTTATTTTTACTTTAATCCTTCTGTTCTGTTCGCTCTTTGTTAGTAGATGTACCATTTTTCCAGGAGAACTTCTTTGTATTAAAAAGCATTATATATGCATCTTCTTATGGTAAGTGATGTTAGAAAATATTCATATAAAGACACCCACACATCAGCAGTTACCGATCCTTTGGGAGTCAGGTATATAAGTGTGTAAGCATGTGATGAAGACTAAAATGATCTTTATTTCATCTTTTTTGCTACTGATTTCTGTATAACGTGGCTCCAGGTTCTTCTCTCCTCTTCCCGTGTCTCGTTTCATAACCACCTAGTTCCTCTTAGTGACCCACTTCCTAGCTCATTTATGCCCCAGAATTCTCGTCTACTAATCATCTAATCTTTACTACCCATGTCTCCCTGGTTCCTCGTTTCATAGGCACCCAGTTCTCATTCTCTTGTTTCCCCTCATTACTTTTTTTTTTGTTGAAATTTCCCACCCATTCTTTTCCCATTCCTAGTGAGCGAGCCGCGACAAACTGATTTAAGGTGTGAAGAAAAAAAAAAAAAAAACACCTTCAGTTGATCAATCATGCCTCAAGAGGTTTTTTTTTTTTTTTTTTGAGTCCTTAATTCCTCCCAAGAAATCATCGCCGAATAAGGAATTTATAGCGCTTTTATAAACACAATTTATGATCCCAATCTACAGTGTGCATGTACTCCGTGATGCCTTCCTGTCCAGTCATATTTAATGCTTCCTTTGTTTCCTGCTTCCCCCAGCGCTATCATAATCATAATTTATATCATAAACCATAACAGCCAGTTTAATCCTGAATAAAGAAGCTGCCACCTGCATCAAAGTATTATACCTGCACGCTTTATCTGAAGGAAAAGAAAGAAGACATTTCTCCCGTCTAGCTGTGGGCGCTGCGGGTCCTCGCCTCCTCGGTGCTGTGTCACCTTTCACTGCCGTTAAGTAATGATAATGTTGGTTAATAATTCACCAGGTTTTAATGGAACTGTCTGAGCCTGGCTCCTTTAAGCAAATGCACTTATAAATACACAATGTAGAGTGATGTATTGACACGGCTGGAAGGAATACACCATTGATGTAGCAACTATTGATGGTCGAATACTGAAAACAGCTTCCTGAATGGTTTCAGTAATCTGTTACCGTAAGTACACGTTACTCATAGTCGGGTAATGGTGAACACTCTTTACACTGGGTGCTGTGCACGGCTGTTGATATGTACTATTAATATTCCGAAAGATTCACCGAGACATTTTATTGTGTTATCAATACTGCCTCTTCAAAACATATTGGAGACGTATTCCAGATCTGTACTTGACATTTACAGAAGACTTCAAGCTCAGTACGGTGATCTACAAACTATCCAAATGGTGCTTTTTTGGCATACTGAGTCCGTATGTCTGCGAGGTGGCTCGGAGCCCACTGCATGAACATTGAGCGAGTGAAATGCCTTAAAAGCTGATGGAGAACTTGTCGTCAGCTTGCAGAAGAGACGCATCTGTCTGTCGGAGTTGCACACGCAATCATTCCCCAACATCGCTTGTACATTGCAGGTGCTTATTGTCACATCCCGTACGGTCCTGACCTCAAGCCCTACAATCATAATATATCTTCTTCTTTTCCACAGTGAATCATCTGCCTCCATCTAACCCCATCCTCTTCTCTCACACCAACTAACTTCATGTCCTCTCTCACTGCATCCATACTGTTAATCTCCTCTTTGGTCTTCCTCTAGACCTCCTGCCTGGCAGTTCCAACCTCAGCATCCTTCTACCGGTATATTCACCATCTCTCCTCTGAACATGTCCAATCTGGCCTCTCTGACTTTATCTCCAAAACATCTAACGTGGGTTGTCCCTCTGATGAACTCATTCTTGATCCTATCCATCCTTGACACTCCCAAAGAGAACCTCAACATCTTCAGCTCTGCTACCTCCAACTCTGCCTCCTGTCTTTTCTTCAGTGCCACTGTCTTTAAGCCGTAGAGCATCGCTCGTCTCACCAAGGTCTTGTACACTTTTCCTTTCATTCTTGCTGATCACACTCTATCACACAACTAACCTGACACTTTTCTCCACCCGTTCCAGCCTGTACCCGCCTCTTCACCTTCTTTCCACACTTTCCGTTGCTCTGGACCGTTGACCCCAAGTACTTAAAATCCTGCACCTTCTTTACCTCTGCTCCCTGTAGCCTCACTGATCCTCCTGGGTCCCTCTCATTTACACACATGTATAAGAATTTAGTGCAATGTTTAATTTGCATAGAAAGTGCCGTCTTTCTTAACGCTGTCATGCAAAAGGAGTCAAAAATCGATTCCTGAGCAACCGATGTCAGCTAATTCAGGACCTTCACTGTAGACAGCACCTTGTAACGAGGGACGTATGAGACAGTGACTTAAGAAGACTCCTAAGGGACAGTTCGAGAAATACACTTAGAAAAGTTATTACTTTACGTAAGATATATCTTTAGAGTCTTCTTAACTCGCAAATAGTGTGCGTTATAGAGAAACTGGCTCCAGGTCAATATTTTTTTCCCCTGTACATTTGAACAAAAGCAGAAGCAGTGGCAGATTTATTTTTTGCCCAATTGTTGTTTCTGTTACAGAAATTTACATAATTGCTAAAAACTATAGACATATTAGTTATATTTGAATTTCTACTCTCGAGATAGTGGGAAAAAAATCTATTCTGTTATGTACTCTTTTTTTTTTACTCGATTCATTTATCACTATACTGACTCTAAAATAATGTGTTTAAAATTTGTTATTAATTAAAAATGAATTCTAAAACTAGGGGGTGACAGTATGAGAGTTTGTATGTGTTGCAGTTCCTCTATAATCCTACAGGTGGCGTGTATAATCCTCTGTGGTAGGAGCAGACTATTTACTGAAGGTATTTAGAATTGAAATGATTGAAATCTTAAAAAAAAAATTGTGATATTTATAAAATCGTCATACTAACAGAGTCACAATACAAACTGAATATCCATGGTCCCCTGTATTTCCATTCCTAGTCCACACGTCTGGAGGATGGAGCCAAGAGTTTCACCCTTATAGTCTGCATTTCTTGTTAAAAAGAATAAACCACCATGAAGACCAGAGAGTTGTTTATGGGAATAAAGCAAGCACTTTTTTATGCTTAGAATAGAGGAAAAAAATTAGCTATTTAAACAGCTATTTGAAAAAAAAAAGTTTCGTCTAAAGTTGCTAAAGTCCAAGTTTTATAACACTTTTAGATTTGTATTTATTTATTTATTTATTTATTTGATTAAGCACATGGTTTTACAGACTTTTAAACCTGGTGAATTATGCTAATGCATGATAGTGGACAAAATAGCTATAATAGAAACTTGTCGCCATTTGGATCATTCTCCAAATACGCCAAAATACGAGTTCCTGACCAGCCAAATGTCTTAATTTCTTTATTTTTTATGATGTGTCATTACTTTAAGTCGCAGGAGTGATTAATTGTTAGTGATGTCATAAGCACAGGCCATTACACCAGTGACAGCTTACACCACTGACAAATTTCCATTAAACATGACTTTCCAAGATGGTGTTAACAGCATCTCTGAGCTGACATCGTTAATCACAGCAGTGTTAATCAAGTGTTCGATTAAATGCTGCTTCCTGAAGTGGTTGTGCGTTCCTCTGTACTGTGATGGAGTTTTTTTTTTTTTAAATGATTGGTATTATTTGTAACATTTATGATGATCATTTACTGTACATATTGGATATACTTTACAGGATGTGGACCCTAACAATGAAGTTAATAGGATGTTTTGAGAAAGAGATAAACATCTGCTCAGATCTTTTGAAGTGGTACAACTGGAACTTTTTTTGCTGTTTTAAAATAAATATTCAAAGTGATTTGTGTAAATTGTGCCTTTTCACAGACTGGTTATATTAATATCAGCATTTTCTTTGGGATGTGTGTGTATATGCGTAGATGGGTCAAAAGGTGATGTCCAAGCAGATCAACACCAGAGAGCCAGTAAAAGGTGTGCTGATGTCATACACCATCACAGACTTGCGCATCCCCGTGTCTTACGAGGTGGGTCTCACGCCCATCACCGCCTTTGGTACTGGAGATACCGTCACCCGGACCATCCAGTACTCTGAGCGTAAGTCCTCACAACATGTTCATGAGACAAAAACAAATGTGTGATATTGCTAGTATGGAGAGGAAGCACTGGAGACTACAGTATATATTTCTATATTAACGTCTTGCACTTGTATGGTGGATACTTTATTCAAATTTAAATTTTATTTGTCACATACACAGTACGAAATGTAGTGAAATGCTTATACGACCGCCAGTGACCTTAGAGAATTAAAGCTTATAATAAGAAATAAATATGAATAAAATAAATACGATAGAAAAATTACATAGAAAAATTAGAAAAATTAAAAAATAGAAAAATTTAAAAAGAACAATTGAAAAATTAAATGAAAAAGAAAAATAAAAAAATAGAAAACTTAAAAAAAAAAATAATAATAATTAAATAGAAAAATTTAAAAAAGAAAAATTAAAAATTAAAATAAAAAAATTCATACAGTAGTGTGGTGAAAACATCTATCATCAGGGCAAATAATTAAAATATTTAAATAATCTTTACTTGTATTAAACATCTGGATCCATGCACATGTTGGTATTAAAATGTTTTTTTAAACTCCTCCTGCTATTGAAAAACATGGGTCTATCCTCCTCACATTTGCTGACTGTAAGTTCAGCTCATTAGTTCCGAACAGTAGACACCACGCACGGAGCCGTGCAAAGCAACAGTGTGGAAGAATGCGAGTGCTCCAGTTAACAGCATGTAATTTGTTACCGTCTAATCCAGGCGTTTCTTAATTTCCACCCAAGGCTGGTATAAATAAGGGTGAATGTTTCTCTCTTTAAAGCCTACTCATAAATATAAACGCTACTATGCGTTGCGGTGGTAATTAAAATTGCAAACAGGCCTCCCACACACTTGTGAGCTTGAATTAATAGTTGTAAAGTGACGCGTTGAGAGCTGTTCTCCGGAGGAGAAATGATGTGTTGGTAATTATAGGAGAATGTAGAGAGTTCAGAGAATACAAAGAATGATCTGCTAAATAACACTAATACGCAGCATCTAAATAAGTCAAGACGCAGAAATTTGCCTGGTACTGTAGGACGTTGGTGAAGTCTTGCTGTCCTCAGATACAAGCTGGAACCAGGAATATAATTTGAGCATCATCTCATTCTATGTATGATCAGTCGATGTATGATCAACGCTTTGTAATCAAGCACTCCTTCTAAAACGATGTACAGTTACAGTAAATGGAAGGCTAGTGCACTCTGATGGTTGTACTACTCACCAACCCATACGCTTAGAAAGAGGTTTGGGACTCAGCCTCATGCTAAAGGCTAGTTAGCGTTATAGCTTGTGTTGGAAGCAGTTACCACGGAGGCTAAATGTGATGTTTACGATGCCATAATCAGATGTGTTTTCTTGCTGAAAAAAAAAAGTGCTCCGGTGAATGTGGGTTTTGTCAGGCAGCTGCTCTCCCCTCTGCCCAGTACTCGTACCGAGGAAGATGAGATCAACATTAGTGGCAATATTAGCATTTTCAAGTTTTCAACCCGTAAATAAAAGATGGACGATCTACTAATTTTACCGGGAACTCTTACTACGAGGGGTGTTCAAGTCAAACCGGGACTTAGGATGAAATGTCTTGTGAATGAAGACGTGAATTTGGTTTCTTCAAATTGTGGAAGAGACGCATCTCTATGTGGCAATCATTCACCAGCACCACTTGGACATTACAGGAATTCGTCCGGGAGTTATCGCCCACGTCCCCCGTACGGTCCTGACCTCGCTCTGAGCCGGATCCACATGTTAGGAGTCTGATCCCGGCTCTGGCGTACTGAGAGAACTTTCTACCTCGATGGTGTCCAAGCACGAGATAGAAACTCTGGGATAAGTGCATTAGTGCAGCAGGGGATTATAAGGATTTTTCTTTTCATACTTTGTTCTTCTGCACAGTCAATAGTCCCGGTTTGACTTGAACGCACCTCCTATAATTTGGCTCACTGGTGGTACGCGTCCAATGGAGTGAATTTCCTTTGTCTAGGAGTTGTCTAATGTCTTTAAGAATTCCTCAAATCTCTTATGAAGTCTCTTTATAATTCCTATTTTAAGTGGATGATATACTGTTACTGTAAAACTTTTTTAGGTTGAAGTTTAGATCAATGTTTAATGCGATGAGTCTTACAGTTATTGGTAGTTTCTGAGAATTTCATTGTATTTTCTCATTCTTTACAGCCTATACTTATCCAAGACCTTCAGGTAAGACAGACTTCTCTTCCTCTTTTTGTTGCCCTCTCTATTGTCCTCCCTCCCTCTCTCTCTCTCTCTCTCTCTCTCTCTCTCTCTCTCTCTCTCTCTCTCTCTCTCTCTCTCTTTAGTTCTGTTTAATTAAATTCAACATGGCTCGGCTGCCAGCCCGCTGCCAGAGCTTTGCCAAAGTGCTACAATTATAAAAACATAGACTAAAACAGATTGGAGGACAAGTGGAGCAATTTGGAGAGCACGGCAGGATGCGGATCGCTGTGTATTATGTCAAACCGCACGCACACACGAGAAAAAAAAAAAAAAAAAAAACGAACCAATTTTAAAAAGGAATATAAACAGCTACGCAGGGAATCAGTGAACACTTAGTGGAATTAGGTACATAACTTCTTTTCTTCCCTCGCATGGATTTTAAGAAGCGGAGTCACGCTTAACACAGGAACATGAGAACTCTATTTAAGATTTTGTAAAAGCGCCTGTGGGAAAATATTTCTTCTCCCGCATGGATCTGACATTGCATGCTAATCATGTTTAACGCTGCATTTAAATGGGAATCGTACAAGAGTGGATATCCCTGTCCTCTCCCAACTCTCACACACTCATTTTTCTATTTCCTTCTATCTCTATCATCCTTCCTAAAGAGCCGCAGGTCATCATCTGCTTTTTTAAATCTTTAATACGCCCACGTTTATATTTTACCACCCACATGAGTTTCTCATCTCCCTTCCTCTTTGTCTTTCCATTAGATCACGTGTGTGGTTTCGAGGATGTGCGCATTTGTGGCTTCTCCCAGGATCGCAGTGACGTGTTTGACTGGACCAGACAAAATCATTTGAGTCAAAACCCCAAGCGCTCGGTCAACACAGGGCCTGACACTGACAGAAGTGGGACCAAAGAAGGTAAACACTCTGGTGGTGTATGCGCTATATAGAGAAATCAAGGCTACATGCACACGGAAGGGAGTACTCTAGGGAGGAGATAAATGCATGAACTGAGGAGATTCCTGAAAACAAAAATCTGTGTCATTTACGAACATTTCTGTCCGTTTGTTTCAATATGATGATCTCATTGGCTTGAGCAAGTTGTCAGCAATGCTACGTTCACATTACAAGCCACGATGTCCCTTATCGATTTTTTCTTAATTAGAACAGATTTGCATGTTGTGATAGTAATTCATAACTAATTATTAAATAAATTTGATCTGACTCTAATGTGGACGCATCTGTCCTCTGAAACGAGACACGTGGACGCATCTGTCCTCTGAAACGAGACGCATGCATGTTTCCATGTTTCAGATATACATCCGATATAGGACCATGTACGAAAGTAAGGAAGAGTGACTTTAACACTAGAAGCGCCGCGCCAGTGTCACCTACTTATAACGCGGTTCAGCGGTCATTTGACTAGATGGCGCTTTCACCAAGAGCAAATAGTTTAGCTCCAAGATCAACTTGCACTTGGACAATGCGCCATTCATTCCCGCGTTGATAATCAGCGGTATCTTTTTTTCATATTCAACTGAGAAAACCTACTACAGAGTCTCTAAGGGGACAAACGAAGAGGGAAAAAACGGCAGAATGTTTTGCATTATAACCCAAAGTTTTTGGCATGACTTTTTTCTCCTCCTTTGTCCATCTAGGGGCTTCGTACTATAACAAAAAGAAAAGCTCTACTTAATTTTATATCGTATGGAGAAAATGTATTAGTTTGTTCATTCTATTCGAAGCTTCTGAACGTCTCGGATGGAGCAGGAGCAGCGATTTAGTTCTGAACTCGCTTCCGTGAAATTATCTCAATTATACTTTTTTCTCTCAATTCTGAGATTAAAGTCAGAATCTCAAGTCGGAATTCTAAAGCAAAAATGGCAGAATTCTGAAAGTGAAGTCAGAACTGTGAGCATGAGGTCGGAATCTGGGGTTTAAAGGCAGAATTCATAGATTAAAGTTAGATTTATAAGAAAAAGTCAGAATTCCAAGTTTAAAGTCGGAATTCTGTGGAAGAAGGCAGATTTCTGGAAAGAAAAAAAAAAAAAAAACAATAGTATTTTGAGATTAAATTCGGAATTTAAATTAAGTTCGAATTCCAAACTTTGCGATTGCTGGCAAAACTCAAATCTATATTTTGTACTGGTGGCCCTAATCCTCTTCCATACGAAAGATCCGAACTGAATAGCATCTGATTTGTGTGTTCAGACAGCCCTAAAAAAAAAAAAAAAAAAAAAAAGGAAAAAAATGAATCAGACAAGAGTAGGGTAAAAAAAAATAAAAATCATTTGAGTGTCTTTAGGCTGGTAAAGTGGACGCAGCTTTATTTGACTTTTCAGTCCACGTTTTCTGTCCCTCACTTTTAAAATGCTTGCGTTTAAGGCTGAAAAAAAGGCAGAATTCTAAGATTAAAGTCAGAATTGCGAGTTTAAAGTTAGAATCCGGGTTTAAAGTATGAATTTATAGATTAAAATCAGGATTTTGAGGGAAAAAAAGGTAGATTTATGAGAAAAAGACATTTTCTGTCCCTCATCTGGTGTTTGATGATTCAAACGCCCAAAATCCCAGCCCTTCCAAATGTATTGCATTTAGTGCTGTGTTTATTATCGAGCCTTTGAATCACAAAACAATAAGATGCTTAAGTGGATTAGCAGGTGAAAGATTTGTGAATTTGAATTTGTCTCAAAGTCTTTCCCTTTAATCGGAGCTACAGTAGATCAAAGAAAAGAGGAAACGTCAAGCTGAGATTAGTTTAACTGACACCGGAGGAAGAGGAAAGTTCGAAAAACATTCATTCCAACTGGTACCGTCTGTGTGTCCTTCTAACAGGTTATTACATGTACATAGAGACATCACGGCCACGTCTGAAAGGAGATAACGCACGTCTCCTGTCTCCGCTTTACAACGTCACGGCGGCTCGAGGTCCCTCGGGCTCCAGCAGAGTCCCGTACTGCGTCTCCTTCTTTTACCACATGAACGGAAAACACATCGGTCAGTACCACATCACTGCACAGAGGAAGACAGAGAGGAGTGTGTGTGTGTGTGTGTGTGTCTGTCTCTCTGTGTCTGTCTCTCTGTGTGTGTGTCTTGCCTGAGAGACAGTGAACGAGATGGATAACTTATTTTGAGTGTAAAAACATTGAGCTGTAAGTTAAAATGACATCTATTTGGCCCTAGTGGTCTACGATAGCTAGGTGTGTGTGTGTGTGTGTGTGTGTGTGTGTGTGTGTGTGTGTTTGTGTGTGTATATGCGCAATTGTCTTTTTTGCTGTTTGGAACCTTTCCAGAGACGAATCCATCGAGGAGGAGGACATCTGTCACCGTTCTGTCACACTAATGTTGTGCTTGCAGATGTGTGAGGCAAACACACATACGTATATACACACACACACACACACACACACACTCACACAGTTGGTGCTTGGAAGAAAAGTGGAGAGAAGAAAAAAAAAAAACGTTTGTCGCTGTTGCAGTTGGTACATCCTTGTGCCCCTGTCAAATTATCAACCCTGCCTGTTCTGTCACATCAAGGGTGTGTGTGTGTGTGTGTTTGTGTGTCTGGAGGTGTTTATATAAAAAGTCTATATTAAGGAGTATGGTGCAGCCTCATATAACCAGTGTGTAGGTGTGTTACAGCCTATGGGAAGGTGTTCGATGTCGGTGTCGTTTTATTTGGGGACATATGTCCCATTATCCGTCTCATTATCCATCAGTCTGTTAGTGATGTTATGTCTGTAAATGTGTGTGTGTTCTAAGTGTAGCCTGACTTTCTTTCCCTTTAAAGGAATGCCTTCGCCCTTGAGCACTGCACCTTTACAAAACTGATGTGTAGAATATCCCAAATCCTGAGCACACCCTGACCTCGGTTTAGTATCTCGTGATGTCATTACTGTAAGTCGGCAGTTAAAGGTCCGCACATGCGCGGAAAAATAATAATAAACTGCTAAATATTTATAAGTGTAGTGATTTATTTTAATCCTTGCCACCTTCTTCTTCTTCTCATATATCATGTTTTTATCGTATTACATTTGACGGCAAAGCAGCAAAACATGATTCAAGGCTTAAAGGGCTTAAAGGCAAGTGATTGTGCTTAAAGGCAAGGTTTAGCCGCTGGCTCAAACGCTCCTACTCAAGAAAAACCTGGCAGCGTCGGATGTGTGAACGCTGCGCTGCGAAAAAAAAAAAAAAGCAACAAAAAAACATGGAAATGGGTATGAAAAGTGTGAGGATGTATGCATAAATCAGAATGATGAGATTATTCCTGATCTCCCACCCCTGCCCTCCTGCTCCCACCTTCTCCACTGTTCCCATAACGATCCTCTTCAGACTCAAATATGAGGAACGTCCCAACTTAACCTTGGACTGAAGAAGCTACTTGGATGACTAATGAAACGTAAATTCCTAACTAGAATAGAAAGAAGTCCTCACCTGGATGACTGAGAGTCCTCACCGACAGCCGAACTCCCTGGGATGGGAATAGAGAAGAACCTTGAGAGGAACCAGACTCTACAGGGAACCCATCCTCATCTGGGTGATGACTGAAAGCAGGGATTGATCTGCAGTCATACTGTGAGTTAGGAGGCTGAAAGCTCAGTATAATAGGAGAGGAGTTTAAGTTCATATTTGAGCCTCAGTTACAAAACTGAATTATTAAGCGACTGCAGTCACAAGTTATCAGAGAACAAAGCAAGTTTAGCTGAGACTCACCTGAAGCTTTTGCAGTCCCTCCGAGCTACATCGAGTTGGTGTCTTACAGAGTTACGGTGTATTTAGTACAAATTTACACGTTTTTGTTTCTCCAAAACTAGCAGTATGGGTTCGAAATGAGTTTGAAAAAGAAGCTCAGCTGAACCGTGGAACTCATTTTTACATGGAACGAGGGTTGTTCGAAAAACCCAAACTTGTCCCTTTATGATCCCTCCGAACCCAACTTTAAACGCGAGTAACCTTCCTTTTCCAAACATTAACACCAGTTATCTCGCTAACTCTGAGTCGCAACGAAAGAACAACAAATATTTGACGTTTAAATGACACGGATCACTGTTTGCATGAAACGAGATAAAACCTTCAGGAATGTGTGTATAAATACAGATTTCTGTCATTCTTCTGTCTGGCTTTTGTTTTGTTTAGCAGTGCATCCGAGTGTGTTTTCCCGCGTATCGCTAATTATCCTCGAGTCACTTGAGTTGCACTGACAGATTCTCCCCGTGTGTGTTTGTGTGTGATTACACTCTATGTTTAATGATCGCTCTGCCAGCTGTCAGTTGACAAATTAAGAATTGTCCATGTGTACGTTGCGGTGTTTTAGTTAGCGGCGTTTGTTTGTGTGTGTGTGTGTGAAAGAGAGAGAGATTTGTTTCTGCGTGCGACCGAGTGTGTGCGTGCGTCCTGTTTGACGGCAGGGTCACACCAGGCCGGTGTCTGATTTACGGCGATGCGAGGGCGCTATCAGTCACTCTGTAGACCCTTCATCACACGGTTCTCCATCAGAGTGCTATATCCAGCAAACAGATCTTCCATCCATGTCAAAACACACACGCACGCGTACACACACGGTGACTGATTTATGGATGGGCTTTGAAGTCATATGCCTATGATCTACAATCTCCTCCATCCCACCAAGCATAATGCATGTGGTGAATTCAAGAAGTCCTTTTTTTTTTTTTTTACACTAAAGTACACTAAATCTAGATGAAACTTTTTTTTGCAAGCATTTAAAAACTTTTTCTCTCTTCCTTCAAACACATTCAGCTCTTTACCACGTTCTACATGTAATTAACTTTTAACCCTGTGATCCAATACAACTGATTAGAAATAAAGAAAAAACGTCTATTGGCCGGTTGGATTTCCTGTTTAAGGTAACAACACAAAATCGCACATATTGAGCACTATTGTCCTGTAGTAGTTAACAATTTAAATATAATTATTTTTTCCCCTATCGCTTTTTAGAAACATAAACGAATACAATTTGTTGCCTTTTTTAGTGGTTATCTGTCACCTTATGTCTCCAGGGTTGAGGGTTCAAATCTCGTCTCTTATTATTTCATGTATATTATGAAGAACCTGAAACAAATAGAATCGCCTCTGCCCGACTAAAGAGCGTAATCAAGAGGCCTGATATACACACACTTTATAACGTGCAGCACACGTTACAACAAAGCTGAAACAATGATTAACAAAACTGAACCATCTAATTAGATCTACTCTAATCTAAACCAAACGTTTTTAAATAAACACAAACATCAGTCACTTTGTTTTTGGCGAGCCAATCATGGCTTCTCATTAATAAGCAACGAGGACGGGCATTCCTTTATAAATATTGCAATTTCTGCATTTTTATGTCCTCTTATCATCCGGAATGGGTGCAGCCATGCTGTATAGTCGCTCTCCGTCGGCCCCCGTCGGTGGAGACGTAAGGTAAACCCGGGCTGCCTCGGCCAGAGCTCTCGTCATTATTATTTTTGTGATGATGGTTTTAGTCTTTTACACTATGCAGAGTTACTGTAGGCTCAAGCCGAGGGGTGATTTACAAGATCTAACTGCTGCCTTTGTGGATATAATTTTCATTCTTGAAATATTATATGCTGCGTTCTTAAGTGCCGAATATGTTTTTTTGGCAGACATTTACGCCCATGTCTGCCAATAAAAAGAAAAAACTTCGCATTTTGCAAATTTGACGACTTTTAGAGACTTGGTAATATTCCCAGACTGGTGACGAGATGTTGATGCGGTTGTCGACTCGTATATTTTACATCATCACAATATCAGTTCATGTGATCGCCCTGCTGAGGGTCAACCGATCTGTAAAAAATAAGTGAACATCGTCTGATTCCGATTGGCGCCAATCAATCAGAGAACCGCTAGGATCAGGGTTTGCGACTAAGCGAACATACAGTAAGGTAACACATCTAAACATGGATCCATCCAACCATCCATCTAGGAACCTCTGTAGACCAACTAGAGAGGCCAATGGTGACCATTGTATTTAGGAACCTGGAGGAACCTCCAGTCAACATGAAGGTCACAAATGCTTTCACACACTCCAGGCAATTTGTGCACACCAATTAGTCTAAACTGCATGGGAGGATACCAGAGTACCTGGAGGAAACCCACCAAGTACAGGACATGCAAACTCTATGTACACAGACCCCGAGGCGGGAATCGAACCTAGACCCTGGAGGTGCGAGGCGACGGTGCTAATCACTACTGTAAGTTGGGTTGCAATGTTCTCAAGCAACATCTTTATCGTCTCAAAAGTGGAAAATCAAGTGCTTGTAATATGAATGAACGAATTTGCGAACCTCCATTGAAACATCAAAGTGTGTGTGCACTGTTGAAAGGTGAAAAAGTAAGCTTTCATTCATTTCACTGCTTTGTACCCGGAATCACTGCTTTGATTTCTCTTCCCGATGCTTTCCTCTTTATTTCGAGATCCTGCGCTATAATTATCTGCCATTTGCTCCACATTCGGCAGAGACATCCCTCAGATTCTCTCAGCCTTATGAAAAACGGTCACACTTTCTCCTCGGGGCCTGCACCGCTGCTGATTTCAAAGCATATGTTTTATTAATTCCATTACTATTTAAGAGACTGAAAAGAGACAGCACATCCTTAATGAAAATTATAATCGAAAGAAGAGGCACGTTAATCACAATCAGAATCACCCGAGGGTGCTCATTTCACATACGCCACACATGGACATACATGCACTTAAACACACACACACACACACACACACACACACACACCACTGGCATGCATCATTATAGTGATAAAATAAAAAGACCTAATATTTTGCCTCAATGAGGTTGTGTGCAAGGTTCTCTGACTGCTCTTATTTTTAAAAAGAGTTCATTTTTATTATAAAGCAATCCACTGCCCCTCAGATATGTTCAAGGTGTGGAAGGGGAAAAACCTGATCCACCATTTAACCCCAAATTCTTGCCCAAGCAACTCCCCCTTTGTGCACTGCTGTCATAAGCATCCTCTTTACCGAGCGTCAAATCTCCATTAGCATCGCTAATCACACTGAGAAGTGCCATCATCTGTGCTTAAGCCTGGTGTTGGCTCATGGCCAGCGCTGTGTACATAATCTGCTAATGATTAGCTTAAGCGTTGGCATGTGGGCAGCTCAGTGAGCACAGACTCCAGACTTGAGAGCGAAGCAAGGCTGTCTGAGCCCTCGTTGCTCAGGGCTTCCCACAGAGAATCAGGCATCCCTGTTAGCAAGCAAAGGTCTCAAAGGTGCGCCATTCATGCGAGGCTAACATTAACAATGTCCTAAATTAGCACAGTGAGAAACGGTTGTGCATGGCTGATGATACCTTAAATCTAAGACAACAGCCTCTGAGAATTTCAGGAGGAATGCCAGCGGATCTAAGACGACGAAAAGGGGGAAAAAATATGACATTTTTTAAAAAGGCCACAAAGCCCAGATGTTTATTTTTTTTTTTTCAGTTACTTCACATTAAACTGATAAATTGTTCGCCGGGCGTGGCTATTATTCTGTCCTTTTCAAGGCTGAGTCTTATTCTACAAATGTGGCCAAGCCAAGTTGGTCAGCGTTTCTGGATTTGTTTTTTAGTCCTTAGCTCTTCTTTTTTGTCTTTCGGCTGTTCCCTTTTAGGAGTCGCCACAGCGAATCATTTGCCTCCATCTAACTCTATCCTCTTCATCCTCTTTTCTTACACCAACTAACTTCATGTCCCCTCTCACTGCATCCATAAATCTCCTCTTTGGTCTTCCTCTAGACCTCCTGCCTGGCAGTTCCAACCTCAGCATCCTTCTACCGATATACTCACAATCTCTCCTCTGAACATGTCCAAACCACCTCAATCTGGCCTCTCTGACTTTATCTCCAAAACATCTAACGTGGGTTGTCCCTCTGATGAACTCATTCTTGATCCTATCCATCCTTGTCACTCCCAAGGAGAACCTCAAGATCTTCAGCTCTGCTACCTCCTGTCTTTTCTTTAGTGCCGCTGTCTCTAAGCCGTAGAGCATCGCTGGTCTCACCACTGTCTTGTGCATCTTTCCGTCCATTCTCGCTGATACTCTTTTGTCACATAACTAAACACACTCTCCTCCACCCATTCCAACCTGCATGTACACACCTGTAATCCTTGGCTGTTGTTCGCACCTAATTCGTTTTTTTTTTTTTCAATCATGCGCCTGGGGAAATGCACATCATCCCTACAGTACTAAGACTTGGGTCCACTTCTTCATACATTAAGAACTCTGTGGATCAGAAACACAACTCAATCGGGAATTAGGCAAGCTCATGGTCTTTCATCTGTGATGCCTGCGCCAAATTCTGCATGACGAACTTGGTAGTTTTAATAAATAAAAATAAAAACTGAACTAGAGCTCTTCATGTACTTTATGAATGTTCTAGTGTACTAAATGTTTGATTATTGCTCTCAGTGAACAGAATCACACGCATTGCTGATCCGGGGCACGACAGCAGCTAAACTAGAAATAATTTATGAGAACAGAGTTTCCAGGTTCCTGCTGAAATTTTGAATCTTCTAAATTATGCTAAGTCTACCTACTGTAGGACCGTACCACGACTACTGATTTGTTTGTGTTCTTATTGGTATTCTTATTCTTTTCATTTTTGTAAGCCAGAACTATTGGATTTACAGCGGAAGTAACGGCTTAGGCAGTAATGGCGCGTAATAGTCAAGTCAAGACTTACCCCTGTGCCTGACTGTCACACGAGTCGGTCAAAAAGACAATACGAATGTGCATGAGAAAGCACGTAAAAGTCACACCACGTATGTCTGATAAATGCTAAGTCTCTCATTTATTTTGATTGGGAAAAGGAGCGAACGCCTTTTAATAAGCTTGGTCCAATTGCCAAAATCCCAGATGTCCCTCCTGGCTTTCCTTTATCCTCACTAATAAGCTGTCCTGTTTTGTTTTGTTGCCATCGTTCAGGGTGAAATCCTAAGTCGATCCCCTGAGATCACTGAAAAGAATGACTCACATTTTAAAACCGAAGGCTTTTCTGTTATTAACAAAATCCTTCTTTTTGTTGGGTAAAAACTGCGGTGCAAAAGGCTGTACAGTATATTGTTATATAATTTACAGTGGCTTCCATACGTTTAAACTTTTCCACATTCCTCATTGTTTCAACCTCTTTATTATAGCAATATTATGTGTATTTATAAATAAGATACAGTGCATACATAATCAGCGAATGACAAATAATTCCATGTAGGCTTTTTAACATATGTATTTTCAGCTGTAATGTACAGAAATTTTCCATGTTGTCTACTTAATCTTAAGCCTTAGCTGAAACGGAAAGACTGACTTTATAGCATCCATCCATCCATTCATCCATTCATCCATCTGTTGGAACCTTTGTAGTCCAACTATGGTACGTGGAGGCCAGTGATGACCATTGTATTTATTTCCACAACCATGGTAGGACCTCCAGTCATGTTCACACACACATTCACACACTGTGGACAATTTGGGGACACCAGTAAGTCGAATCTGCATATCTTTAAACTGTGAGAGGAAACTGAAGTACCCGGCAGGAACCCACCAAGCACAGAAAGAACATGCAAACTCCATGCACACAGACCCCAAGATAGGACTCGAGCCCTCAAAGGTGACGGTGATAACCACCAAGCCACTGTGCCGCCCATAGCATATACTGTATACTGTACCGATCAGCCATAACATTATGATTATCTCATATTGAGTAGGTCCCCACCAAAACAGTGCCAGTTGCGATGGTGTTGGAGCAACTGCAACTCTTGTGGGATGTTACTGGTCTGCAGTTGTCAAGACATACCAAAAGGAATCTAAGGAATGAAAGACTCACTGGGAATGAAGGCTGGTCCATGGAGTCCAGTCCAATAGAAGAGCTAGTGTAGATCATATTGATAAAAAGGTTAATGCTGGTTGTGCATCACGTTCCCAATAAACAGCAGAGCCCTGATTGATGTTTCGGACAGTTGTATGTAGGAAACCTTAATAAAACATCAATTACAGTACAATGATTTTTGTGGCCTGTCCACCATAAGAGTGTCCATGTACAACTTTCAATAGAAGGGATAATGTGTTAGAAGAAGGGCCCTAGTATAACTCTTACAGCCGGGACTACTGACATGGCTGCTTTTATAGCAAAGAATTCAACAGCTGGTAGGGCATTCAAGTCAAACTGGGACTTTTGATTGTGCAGAATAACAGAACACAGTTACGAGAGTTAAAACTTCCTTCTTTTCTCAGTCTGATGGAGCCATGATCGGACTGCCTGCTTCACGCCTGAAACGCTGGCCTCCCAGGAACTTCTTTAAGGTTAATGTAATGTAATAACTCCCAGACGAGTTCCTGTAATGTGCAAGTGGTGTTGGTGAATGATCGTGTGTACAGTTACCGCAGACGGACCTGTCTCCTCTGCAAGTTAACTGTCGATTTTCTTGAATTATGTGTCACACTCTGTGAATGTTCACGGGAACGACTGCAGTTTGGACTGAGCCACCTCGGCTAGGATCGCCAATTACGGCAAAAACGTTTGCGCACCATTCAAATGTTTTACTGCGCTTGAGAGTCTCATGAGTGATTTTTTTTACGCCTTTATGGACAAGAAATTTTGTCACAAGTCCCAGTTTGACTGGAAAATCCCAGGACTACTATCCCTTGATAGTAGTTTTGTACAGTAGTAGTACTTTCATTTTGAGGGAGTGTATATATATTTATGGTGTCAGAAATATATGTGCGTCTAAGGGCTATTAAAAGGACATTAATTCCAATCAACTCTCAGCATAACGTACTAGTAGTAGTGACGACAAGCTGAGTTTAACAATAGTTGGTCCGACAGTAATGGGCTTGACGGCGAGATTTGACGGAATGACAAACTACTCCTTTTGGTGTGTGTGAGGGGCAAGGGAGTACATTGTGGATCTTTTTTTGTGTGTGTGTGTGTGTGAGAGAGAGAGAGCTATTGTTTGAATGATGATCCATATGACACCTCATACTCTCTCATATTTCTACCTCTCTGTACTCTTCATGTCTGCTGTGCGTGACCGGGGTTATGTATGGCGAGTACCTTTATCAGCAGGAGTGCACTAACCAAATGTGGCAGGACCTTTCAGACAGAAGCCTATTTGATCTAACTTGATACGCATTTATTAAAAGGATGAAGGTCGTCGTGCTTCCTTCGAGGCTAGATCGCTTCTGTCAGGCTGATTTTTGTGCGATGCTTGTAAGTGCACGCCAGGTTTTTTTCCTCTTTCCATTATTATCTTATATTCGGTATATAAATATGCAAATATGCTTTATGAATGCAACACTGGACTGCTTCTTCTCTCCTGCTACTTCTTTGAGTCGTGTCTGCAGGGCTTTTGTCCCTATTCTGAGCTGAGATATATATTGACTCCCCTTAAGCACTAAATAGGAAGGATAATGTACTTTATGAGCTGTACAGGTGGCACTTGTCCTCGTTTCCATCTATCCATTTTTGTATGTGTGTGGTGCTTGTTTTGCGTTTTTTTAAGTGAATGATAAGACATACGTTTACAGAAAAGGAATATTTATAGTCTGCACACCCACTCTGTGTCAAATTAGCTGTTAAAAGAAGATTGCATCTTCTTGTATTATGGAGTAAAGCAATTTAGAAGTGCCCACAAACCCATAAATATGAAAACAAAGCAATAATAATGATGGAGTGGAAGGTAATTGGTTGTCATCTCTGTACAGATATGGAACCACCATCACGTAATACCTTGATTTCAGTAATATAGTACTGTTATCTGTTAGTATTGTCTCAGTGCTTTTACAGCAAGGGATCCTATAAAGCCATCTATATATATAAAAAAAATACAATATATATATATATATATATATATATATAAAAAAAAAACATTATTTAAATGTGCACAATAATATGTTGGATCTTTATTGTAGCCATTTTTTCCCCCTTTTAACTCTCGGCTCATGGAGCCTTTTATTTTTATACATTTTTTATTTGTTATTAAATTTAAGTTATTATTTGTAGTTATCATACTGTATCTATCTCACTACTGTTTTTATTTTACACATACTGTAGCACATACTGTATGGTGGCAAGGAAAAAGTTCAAAAACACCTACACACACTCTTTTGTCGGTTTTATTTAACCACAAAACACAACAAATTGAACATTTATAAGCATACGTTTGCGTACAGAATAAATAAATGAACTTAATTTGCATATTAAACTTTTACATGTAAAACATCTTTATTTTGAAGATGTCCTTTACAGCACCTTTAAAAATAATAATAATAAAATCACATAACCCAGTCAGGAAACTGGTGACAGAGCAAAGGATATAGCGCCTCTGGAGCAGATACTGTCCGGTTAAGAGCCGTGCTCCAGACCTCAACAGTGGCAGCTTGGCAGTGCTGAGGTTTGAACCTTCAAACCTTTTGATCAGTAACCCGGAGATTTAATGGTTTCAGCCGCCACTTCTCCCAAACTTTACTTGCATGAAAAAAAATAATAATAATAAATTTGCATCTGTGTCATTCTGCTAATCCGATCTTGCAGAAATTCAGGTGTGAATTCCTCCCGGGCCTTCTGCAGCACTTCCCAAAAGTCTGCTATGTTGGTTGGCTAGTGTTTCTCGAACTCTTCGGTCCAGCTTCTCCCACACCAGCTTGATGGGGTTCAGTTCTGGTGATTGAGTTGGCCAAGAGTTTTCTGAGAACATTCCAGCAGCTACTTCCTTCTCCATATGATTCAAACACGAGCAGGGATAAATGCTTGGAATCGTTGTTTTGCTGGAATGGCATGCCGAGTAATATCCATGCTGAGTGAGTGCCTTACACGCGATGCAGATCACAGGCTCTCCCATTGCCAAAGAAACCGCAGATCATCACATTTCCACTTCTGTGCTTCACTGGTAGTGTTACATAGGCATCCATCACCTTTTCATGAGCTCTGAGTGTGATATACCGTATGGTCTTGTCTTGGATCCAAACACTCCAAACTTGGACTCTTGAGTGCACACACCTTGGTTCCAGTCATTGAACCGTTCAAGTCCACTGTAATCTTTTCTTCCCATTTGCGATTTTTTTTGTTGGCAACTCTGCTCATGAGGCTGGCTGACCTGAGTCTCTTACACACAGTAACTATGCACACCAGGTTCTCTCTTGTTTTATTCAATGATGGAACCAATTCATGAGCAGTGAGGCATCTGTTTCTCAAGGACGACACTCCTAAGTACTTGTCTTTTTGAGAAGATAGGTACTTGGGCTTTAACTGTGTCTCCTGTCCTGATTGAATCCAGTTGCAGTACGTCTCTGGTGTAGACTTCAAAGAAATGTCCAATTTCTTGGCTATATCTTAAAAAAATAGCCCTCGTTTCTCAAGATGAGTATAGACTGACGAGTTTCTAAGGAACTGTTTTTAGTTGGCCATTTTTCATATTTCTAATTTACACTGAAAATCACAGGTCACTTCCCTATCACCAGACAGGAGCTCAAATTAATGGTTTACTGGACATGAACTTGTTTTAAGACATTTTACCACCAGTAATCAATTTACACCCATGCACACTTGAATTTTCGGGAAAACTTAGTTATGAAGGCCTCAAGATTCCTAATCAATCATAAATTTCTTAAATATTTAAACCAAAAGCCATGCCATGGACAAAGTTCCTGAGAACTTTGTCCATGTCAAATGTGATATTTGTTCCTCATTCTGATGTATGACATAAAGTTTAACCAAAGCTCTACCTCTACTTTTCTCTTTCGTTGCAGGAACTCTGAATGTGCTCCTGCGTGTGAAGAGCATTGCCACGGTGGATTCTTTAGCATGGACGCTCTCAGGCCACCAAGGTCCAAGCTGGAAGAAGGCTAACGTCGTGGTGTATCCCAGTGGGCCATTCCAGGTACTCTATCTCCACACATCTGACTGAGTTTCTTTTTGTTTGTGTCCGCCATCTTGGGCAGAGATCAGTGAGGTAATGATCTGAAAAAAATGCTGAGTCATGCTGTTTCACACAATAACGGTTACATTTTACTACAGAAGTTGTTGATTCATTTTTCTATAACAACAGAAGCTGCAAGCGTTGTTTTAATGCTCCGGTATTAATAGTTTAGTAGGAGTCGCAGTGCTTCGATTTGTACAGTGAAAGTTAAAGCTGTAAAAGAGAAAAAAAAACAAGACGGTGGTTTATAGCTTACACAGTATAATGAAAGCGGTAGTAAGAAATAGGGACGAGAATCACCAGGGATTAGCGGATTCAATAAGATCACAAAACCCACTGTAGTAGGTCGTGTGATTCTGTCAGTAGCATGATTTTATAAATATCTCGATTTGATTTAGTTGATTTTGATTTTTAGATCGCGCCACCTACAGGATTATAGAGGAATGACAACATTATACTATAAATAATAAAGATCGATTTTGCACTCTGTCTGCAATACATGTATTGTATGAAAAGAAATGCCATACATCCCTGAATCAGTTTTCCCCCGTCTCTAGTAAGACATGTTTTGTTAATGAACTTATGAAAAGGAATGACTTTTTAAATTGAATTAGTATATTTGGTCAAATTGTTGCAGAAAAAACACATCTGGATACGCCCTTTTATTGTAGTATTTGTTGCTCCTCGCATTACATGTTTTAAGCTATTTTATTTGAAACATACTGTACTGGCATTGCTGTTAGGAAAATAATTGTATATAAAAAATTGTCTGATCAGATGCAGATACAGTAGCTTCCTAACTCAGACAGCGTAAAAAACATCAGTCGACCTGAAGGTTAGATTCGTTGGCAGTCTCAAGTTGGGTTTTTTTTAAGACCCAAATTTAGCTTGTCACAAAAAAAAAAAAAAAAAATATATATATATATATATATATATATATATATATATATATATATATATATATATATACATCCAGTATGGCGTATATACAGGATATAAGAAAACTAAAAGTTTCCTATTGGTCTGGTTGCTCTTGTGTCTGACTTTTGCCTCTCGGCTAAAAGCTTTTTCCAGTTTAATGAAGAAAATTAACAATAAAGTCGAGATGACAGTTGAGAGGGAGCCAAGTTTCTTTCTCTCCTCCTGCCCTTCTCTTTCTTCCTTTGCTTCACCACTCCCTTCGCCTGCCATTCCTAGAGTGTTTAAAGATGTGAGAGAGAGAGAGAGAGAGAGAGAGCGATGGCTCCTTGCGTACCTCATCATGTATTCACTGCAGCATATGTTGTGGTAAGGCAAACGAGAACGACGGGTAGACAGGAACTTCTCATATGCCAAACTTTCTTGTCTCTTTTTTTTTCCCGTTCTTTCTTCAGTCACTTTAATTTCCTGTAGAGTCTTCATGCTGTACTCAAGGTCTCGCTCATCATTATCTTGACATTGTGCATTAGTTTGATGCACAAGCCTGGCGCTTCGGAAAATCAAATATCTAGTCTGCTGCAATACAACAGATACGCTTCATATGTATGATAACTAGATGAATGCTTTTAATTATTTTATGTCACACAGCAGTGCTGTGGAATTGGTCAGAACGTACCGTTAATGACTGGAGAGGAGAAAACACTTTTTACGTGATAACAGAATCTCCCCTATATGTTAGGGTGTATCACGCCAGCTTATCATTGCTTAATTTTTCCTGTGATGGCATGACCTGAAGTGTTTTGTCCTTTACTTAATCAATACTTAATCAAGTTGAATATTGAGCTGTTAATCTCTTTTACAGGACAGCCTTTGCTAAGATGGCAGCAATGTAACAGTAAATAGTTCACATGTCAGTCAGTCACTCACTTATCGTCTATACCGCTTAATCCTGTATTCAGGGTCGCAGGGAGCCTGGAGCCTATCACAGGAGACTGAGGGCACAAGGCGGGGTACACCCTGGACGGGGTGCCAATCTATCGCAGGGCACATACACACTTACACATACACACTCATTTACACATTACAACAGGCAATTTGGAAACGCCAGTTAGCCTAACCTGTATGTCTTTGGACTGTGGGAGGAAACCGGAGCACCCAGAGGAAACCCACCATGCTCGAGGAGAACATACAAACTCCATGCTCACAGAGGCGGGAATTGAACCTGAACCCTGGAGGTGCAAGGCGACAGTGCTAACCACTTAGCCACCGTGCAGCCTCATGAAATTCATAGTATACTATTAGTATTATGGTACAACATAAAATTGCATTCCATTTCTTAAGTACTAGAAATTGTATATTTGTGATTATCGAATGTTACACTTTACATCAGTTATTATGGTGAAACTGGAAAATAAAACATTATTATAAATGCAACAACATTTATCATACTTATAACACAACGATTCAAAGAGTGTAACCTGGATCACAGTTACTTGAGATAAGCACTGATTTCTATAACGTTTTCTTGAGAAAGCAGTCTCGCTACAAAGTGACGATCTTTATGCTCTTTTAGCTCGAGTATAGCTAAACACTAGCTAACTGCTACACAAATATAATAAACAAAATACTATCCCAGAATTCAACTAAAGTCTTAATACGTTCTAATGAGAAATAAATATTCTCTATTTCACTCGTAAAAAATGAATTTCACATAAAATTAAAGCCTTTTTTTTAATAAAGATGTAAAGAGAACTAAATTAGGCAGCATGACTGCAATAACTTCGTATCTACACTATGCAGTCGCTGTAACACATTCCACCCTTTTATAAAACCTTTATCCTCTGTTGGAGTTTTTCCAAATTTAGTGTAACTCTATGCCTTTTTTCTTTTTTAACATCTCAGTTTAAATTTAGGAAACAATCATAATGAAAGGCCATAAACCACAACTGACATTTAAAACATGCATTTTAGGGGAGATTTTTTTTTTAAATCGCACCATAAATAAAGTGCTACCAGTGGTTAAGCCATTGAATTGTTAGTGCAGGGCAATTAACTTTGGAGTACTTAATGAGGGCTCACCAGCTTTTAATAAACCTTTGGGCTCAGTAATACAAAGTATCCAGCATGCGAACACAATAAACCAGTCATGCATCCAGTTACAACACTGACTACAATAAAGAACCTGCAAAAAAAGAAAAGGAATGTTCTTCTATTTTTATTTTGTCCATCTATGAACAAAGATTATTCCTTTTCCTGAAATCCAAGCTAAAATAATGGTCCATTTTTAAGCTTTTTACTAAGACCACGGGATCAATGATGAAAGTCTGATCCGGACTCCTCCTGATAAGAACAGCCGGCCAGCCAGTTTAATCCAGCCATCTCTCCCCCTCTGTCCATCCCATCTGTTTGTTTCTCTCTGTTCGCTGATTTCTTGCTGTGTTACAGTAATCGAATACAGACTCCAGTTATGTTTTCCGCCTTTCAGCATATCAGTGCCAGAAGGGAACTGGTTATGGTTGGGATGGTTTACCAGTAAAATAAGATATCATGATATGGCAATCAAAAAGTATTCTTTGTAATAAACGTAATAATTAAAAATAAAATTTGTAATAATGTTTATTAGAAATGAAACACTTAGATTGGGTTTTTATAGGAAGTAATCATCGAGAGGGTGCTATGATGTGACCTAGTGACAAGCAGTATTGATTATTTTTCAATAATAGCATGTCACAAAATGTTAGTTTTATACTGCAGCCATTTGCTAAAGATTATAATTATATGTTAATTAAGTACCATAATCTTTCATTGTACTTGGGGTATTATTGTTTATAGACATATGTAATGTTGTGGAACATCTGCACAATGATGGTTCCTATTAACAATATTGCCACAGCAGTTAGAAAAAGTTGCAAGTGGATCATACTAGCACAGCCCACAGATAATGTATCGGACCGACAAAACTCTTTTAGTAGCACAAAGGGGACGTACATACATACATACATACATAATATACATACATACATAGATTCATACATACATACGTATATACATGCATACAGTATAAACAGTACATGCATGCATGCATACATAAATACATACAGTACATAAGTACATACATACTGTACATGCATACAAACATACATACATACATGCATACCTATAGTACATACATACATACATACATACATAGATAAATATATGCATACATTCTAAAATATACATATCACACTTGATTATGCAGGAGAGAAATATTCAATTATCTCCATGTCAGATCTTTTTCTCTTAAGAGCTTGCTGTGGTATAGAAACAGGTTTTGAATATGAAACAGTAAATTAAGGGCAATTATTTTTTTTCCCCCAAAGGAAACCATGGAATATATTTACTTTAATGTGCATGTGTATTAAAGCTATATTTTTCAGCAAGTGCTTGATTTTCGGTTATGCCTTCTGGCAGCCTTTTTTTTCGTACTAGCAGTTCAGTCCATCATGTATAATTACATCACAGTGGATATTATAATGCAGTAGTATGAGATACAGTATTCACTTTTTTTGTGTTATTTTAGTTGTGTATATACTGTACCTTATATGTGTATATAAGAATAAAAAAAAGAAAAGAACATTTTCTCTTCTATTCCTAAATTATAGCGCCGTGTTGGACAATAAATGGATAAAAGGAGAATTATACACTTTTGCCACATACTTACATACAGTACGTCTTTCATGCATTTCATTTTTCCAGACATTCTCTACCTTTCATCTTTATTATAAATGTACTGAATATACTATTTGAGTCCCTCAAAACTCAGAAATCTTTTATTGTTGTGAGGTTTACGAAGTTGGACTCTTTATAGCCTCTTGTAAAAGTTAGTGGATATTTAAGGTAATATTAAAAATATTGGATGCCTTTAACATTATTTTACAATATAGCAAAAAAAAAAAATTGGGAAGGTTTGGGCACACCTTCTGAAGGCATGCAAAATATTTTCTGTTGTGACTGGGCATAGTGGAAAAACCAACATGCACAGCATCAATGATGCAACAATACCTTAAAAAAAAACTAGAAACAAATTTAGTCAAAGACAACGGATGATGATTTTTTTTTTTTTTATTGCATATGGTTGTTCAGAATTTTTTAATAGTTTTTACAATTATTTTTATTAAAGAATATACAGATAATTCAACAATGGATTGGCACATCAAGGACACTTGGCCTAATGCAGAAATTCATTCCAGGTACATTGCACAATTATGGCAACTACAGTGGAACCTCGGATTACGAGTAACGTGGTTTACGTGTGTTCCGCAAGACGAGCAAAGATTTTTAATAAATTTTGACTTAAAAAACGAGCATTGTTTTGGTTTACGAGTTTCATGTTTCACGCATGCGCTTCTTGTTTTGACACAGAGTGTCATGTGATCACAACTGTGCCAACGGTTTTTCTTTCTCTTGCACTGCGGAATTGTCTCCCCTGCTGGGTCCTAGTGCTCGTCTCTTACTGGTATAATCAACACCCGTGCACGCGTGTACTGTTTACTATAACACTGTGACCCCGTGTGTGTTTTAAAACATATTTTATTTTGTGTTTGGAAGCAAGTGTGTACAGCGTGTGTACTGTTTCTTATAACACACGTGTGTGCGCGCGAGTCAAGCAAAATAAATTCTCAATACAGAGGTTAAAAATCTATTTTTTTCCTCATCGCGGTGTGTGTGTGTGTATGTGTGTGTGTGTATGTGTGTAATTTGACACTGTGCCGACTATGGCACATACTAACCCTGTGTGTGTGTGTGAGTGAAGCCCCCTTCATAAACACACACAGAAATTAAGGCGAGAAACACACACTCTGCTCTCCGAAGGAACTCGCAAATCTTTTCAGAGGTAAGGTGCTGGTTCATTTGTTTGTTTGTTTTACTTTACAGCAGTGATTCTGTTAGTTTGCGCTCACACGAGTGTCATTAGTGATGTTTATTGCCAACCTTCAGATAAAACTGTGTAGCAGGAGAGAGACGTTGATTTATGACCGATGTTTACAGAAGTGTAGTTCAGTGAGGGAGATGCATTGTGGGTAATGCAGTCTGGTGTGTGTGAACGCGAATGCGAGATGTAAGCTAGGATATAGAGTTTTTTTTGTCGGATTTAAGAGCAGGATCCACCCCAAAGTTTGTAATATAACCTGACAATGCAGAAAATAAAAGACCGGGCATCGACCAGTTTGTCCATCTCATCATTACACCAGCATGAATTAACGGACTGTTACGCTGTCGCGAGCAACATTAAAATAAAGCGAAGAAGCTTTAAAAATTTAGAAGAGAACAACAGTCTTTCTTTTAATGTGTGTGTTTAAACGAGAGGAGAAAGTTTTAATGTGTAAGATGAGAAGGGGGAGACAGAAGGGGCTGAAAGCAAGAGTTTCCACTTATTCTAGCCTCACACACACACAAACAGCGCCTGCGTGCACAAAAGGGAAACACTTATCTGCCGGGATTTATTTTTAACTTTTTTGAAAGGTAAAGTGCAGGTAAATTTGTTTTATTTGTACTTTATATTTTGTATTAATTATTTTTATGTATTTATTTTTTGGGGCTGTAGAACGAATAATTTAAGTTTCCATTATTTCTTATGAGAAAATAAAATTTGGTTTACGAGTGTTTTGGAATACGAGCCCACTTCCGGAACGGATTACGCTCATAATCCGAGGTTCCACTGTATTGCAAAACTGAGCTTACTGAACCATTTAATCATTTTTTAAATATATAATATACAATCGATATTCATTGACGGGTTAGACCCAAATAATCCATGCAGATAATTTTCTAAACAAAAAAAACACTTTTCAATATTATTGTTAAATTCAGTTGCCAGTGTGCTTACTTAAAACTTATTCCCATTATTATGGCGGTCGCTAATATGGCTTTAACTTTTACTCACAGTTCTCTGCTGTGTCTCTATGGCTCCAGTGTTGGCCGCAGTTTTTTTATCATCTCTAAAGTAAAAGCACTACAGAGCAGACATGTGTCCTCTAGAAGGGATACGTGATAATTAGCCTAGCTTAATGATGATTTTATTTGTAATACGTTGACCTTCATCTTCCGCTTCTTCATATCTCTCTCACTCTTCTCCGTCGTGTTTTTTGTAAAACTGGCTGTTTTTCAGCTCTGAGTCCCTGTGAGCTTTTCATATGCGCTTTATCCATTAACCTCTTTCTCGCCCTCTCAATCTCTCTCGTCTGGTCATTTATTCCTTCCCACTAGTCTCTTTGCTGTTTTTTTTTCTCTTTTCTTTGTGTCCTGTCTTTATTTTATTTCGTGTTTCTTTCTTTCCGTGGTGGTCGGAGCGCAAAAAGGGACTTCCAGCATTTCCACGACTCTCTCGTAACCTTCAGCAGCCACATGCGCTAATTAATGTCTCTCTTTGTGTCTTGCACACAATCACACACACACACACACACACACGAAAGAGCAAGCTCAGGAGTGATCCTATTAAAAATGGCAATGCATGTACTTCTGTAAATGCAGCGTGCTTGAATGCTGAGAATCACGGCTTTTTAAGCTTTAGCCTTGAAGGCGGGTATGGAGAGTGAATGTAATGAGGAACACGGCACTAATGCACGCTATGTTCATTGTCAGGAGAGAATACGTCCATCCAAGGAGAAAAGTGAACACCAGTTGCTAGTATTGTATATGAGTGTATAAAATCAAGCTGTTCATAGCAGGTAACCCATACACACTATAGTACGCATTACAGTGGTACCTCGGCGTACGAACGGCCCCGCCTTGAGAGTTTCTGCCTTAAGAACGTACGTTTTGCAAGTAAATTGCATTGGCAGCACATGTACATCTGGTTTGCTCGTCCTTCGGGGATCCGGTCAAAACTTGATTGTGTCAAGTCAAGCGAAGCAAGTTTACATTTTTTTTGTGGCTTTTTTTTCTGTGTTTTGTGCAAGATTTAGTAAAAAACACAGCACCATGAGTCTCAAGAATGTTTGTAAGGCTCGTATTAATTAACCTTTCGTCTGCTGGTGTTAACAAAACCCAAGAACACTAAAGACACACACACACAACACTCAGTATACAAAACCCAAATGTGTATTATACAAAACAGACACTGTAGTGCACAAAATACCACAAAGTCCCAAGTCCTATATACAGTGTGAGTTTGTGTGTGTGTGTGTGTGTGTTGGAATGCTGGAGTATTGTATCAGCTTCACAGACTTTATGACTCAATCCGGGAGCTCAATCCTGTCGCACGTTGTATAAACAGTGGAGCGCTGGCCTCCTGGCGTAATATGCCGCTTCCCTTTAAACACGGTCAGATGACCCCCTTGCATCACCTGGTTTGGAATTGGAGAGGAGGTCTCGCAAGAGTAAAAACGTGGAACCAAAACATGAGGCAAAACCTCATATGCAAACAGATTATAGATTATACAACGCCATGTAAAAAACCATGATGAGGCTCCGCTGCATGTTATCAAGCAAATGAAAAATGAATTTCGGTTAAGTTAAATTGTATGTTACTTTATTCACGTATGTTTTTTATGTTTTTGATGCGAAAAGTATGATTGTAGTGTTGGAAATTGGTAATATCAGGTGGCTGGAACAGATTGTCTGGATTTACAATATTTTCGAAATAGGAAATTTCACTTTAAGAACTCGCGTGCGGAATGATTATGCCAAGGTACCTTTATACCTTGGCATAAGTATCTTTATACTTTATTGGTCAGTAGCTTATATTTAGTAATGTGAATTATCGATGTTCAGTTGTGATAGGCAGCACACAGGCATGATAGGCATTCCCATAAGGTTCTTCTTTGTGCCATCGAGATAGCGCTGGCCCCTGGGAGTTCCCAGTTCCGTGGTGTCCTGTACCAGGATGTTGGCAGGAGTTTCTTTGGGTCCTTTGGAGCCTTTGTGAATCAGACGTGTTTGTCCGATAAATTCCATGGTCGCTCGATCAGAACAGGATCTGGGGTGCTCAGTCAGCAACACTGGGCTCTTTTCCTTCTGGAGTGGGCTGTGGTGAACTGGGTATTCTGGTACCATTACATCAAAGCCAGCGTTGTCTTTTTGTCTTTTTTGGGCAATCTGTGGTACACTGGTGGGAACATTTCACGGCGTCCCTTGGTCCTGTGATCCTGTTATAAGTTCACTGGTGTATAATTGGTGTTTAGTTGACTTGTCAGTGGCCAGACTTAACGGGGGCTGATCGGGGTATGTATTGATATGTTTTGTTCATTCATTCATTCGTCTTTTATCCCACTTATCCTGCACACGGTCACAGGGTGTCCCTGGACAGCCTGGAAAACTATGGGTCAGGATAAGCTAGCCTAATCTTTATGTCTTTGGACTGTGGGAGGAAACTGGAGTACCCGAAAGAAACCCACCGAGCACTGGGACAACATGCGAACTCAACACACACAGACCCTGGGGTGGGAGTCGTACCCTCGACTCTGGAGGTGCGAGGTCACAGTGCTAACGACTAAGCCACCGTGCCGCCTGATTTAACAAGCCAACCAGGTTTAGATGACATTTATAGCAAACAGTTGTACAGAAAGCAATCTTGAGAATAGTGTCTGTGGATGTGAGAAAAAAAGAAATAGCGAGAAGAAAAAAACAAAACGCTCTTCTAACATCAGGTGACATTACATTTGTGTTCGACATTATACCCATGTTCCTGTCTCTCATCCTTTTCCTGTGACCCGGTAGCCAATTAGTACAGAGAAAAGAAAGAGAAAAAGAAAGTGAGAGAGGGTTAGGATTAGTGCCACAGACATGCTAGCAATAGAAATCAAATTAGCCCACCTTAGAAATGAGCAGAGGAGTCTATTGCCGAGCTCATGAATTAGAATTAGAGGTACGAGGTTCTCTCTCTCCCTCATTCGATATTCTTCTCCCTCACTTATCCACAACATCATCCTGTTCAAAGAGACTTAGGCAAGGATTAAGTTAAGGGTCAGAATAATATTGTGTGTGTGTGTGTGTGTGTGTGTGTGTGTGTGTGTGTGTGTGTGTTTAATTGGACTGGCTGGGTAAATCAGAAGTCAAAGTGTTTTGGTTGAGAGTTTCCTGTAGTCAGGAGGCTTGACCTTGCACTTGTTTCTCTTTCTCTGTCTGGCATGAAGAGCTCTTAACAACACAAAGTCTCAAACAGCCTGACAGTTCACTTTGTCTTATGAATACAAATATATCAAAAATCCAACAAATTTCCTTTGTAGACGTACTGAAAACGTGATTATTATTATTATTACTATTATTATTACTATTATTATTATTATTATTATTAATATTATTATAAAAAGACAAGCAAGAACTTAATAATCTTAATTATCAAATGTCCAAGTCGAGGTTTTAAGTTGATAATAAAATAATAATAATAATAATCAAAATAATAATCATAATAATAGTAGTCATTTTTAGCCACAACCTTTTCTTTGGCATCTGCAGACTCTCCCAGTGACAGTAGGTGCAGACAGGAGAGCAGTCAGTCAGCACACACACACACACACACACCACCCATTCCAAGACACTTTAGAGTAGTTAAACCACCCGCCAGTTTGTTTTCGATAGCAGGGATTTGACCAGAGGAGACCCACAGGGACATGTGAGAAACACACAACACCCTGCACAGTAACCCAAGCGTGAGTGTGTCCCCGTGTCCCCAGGGTCCTATGGCCCTAGTTTTTTTTTTCTGTTAACACACACATTAGCCTTCCTGTTCTGGTCGAGACAAACGTGATCTATTTCACGATAAAATTCTCCTTGAATATTATCCGGTTTATCTTATTGGAACAAGGCTTTAAAACTATTTAAACATGACCGAACTAATTAGTATCAGTGGTTATGTGCTTTCGAGGTCTCTAGAATGAATCTCATCAGTCAAAAACGTCCTAAAACCTCATCTTTAGCTTTAAATTATCTTGTATTTCTTTAAGAAGGCGCTGGCTTCAGTGTGTTCCCACAATAACCCGAATAATAATTAAGCAAACGGAGAGCTGGGGAACATCATTTTCTGGTTTTTGTTATATGATACATAGACCGAGGGAGTAAAGGACCCGGGAAATCTAGGACCCTAATTACATGGGACCCTGCTTACCCAGAGGAAACCCACCAAAAACAGGGAGAACATGCACACAGACCTGTGATGGGAATCGAACCCTTAACCCTAGAGGTGCGAGGCTAAGGTGCTAACCCCTAAGCCGCCGCGCCGCCATGCTCATACTGTAATGCATTCAGTACTGAGGACTTTATCGTCGTATCGTTTAGTTTAAAACTGCTTCAGTTTGTCCTGTTTTTGTTTCATTAACTTTAAGCTTCTTTTTATTCGTTAGTGGTAATGTTTTAAATACGAGCATCTTTTATTCTTGTGTAGCCTGTGTTAGGTTTCGGCCCAGTAACTTCCTGCACCAGTGTTTTAAGATTGCATCTCCGGCTAACGTTGTTTGTGCTTCCACGTAAAGATAAGAGTAAATAGGTTAATATTTATCATTATCATCATTTATACTAGTGAAGACTCGGACAGAAATATAATAAGACATGATGCGAGACAGAAAGAGTTTTAGTAATTCTTGTTAACAACGCTCGGCGCTATCTCCTCAGCACTAAAACCGTCACAGGATCTTAAGTAGCGAACGGATGTAATTCCACTGATAAACTGTCTCGGGTTAATCGAAAGTGTACAAAGCTGTCTTTCCTTTTTTATCGATTCATTTGTTTTGCACGAGCATCCAGCTAGTGAGTAATGCAGTGTGTTAGCGTGGAACCGAATTAGGCCTGTGTATGTGTGTGTGTGATTAGGTGTGCGATTAGGTGTGTATAGGCAGCTTCAGTGCGAACATAATTAAGCTGTCAGTCAAAGCCAAAGCTGCGTGTGTGTGTGTGTGTGTGTATGTGCTTGCCGTGTAAAGAGTCGTAACGTGTTCAACGTGCGTAGAAGAGGAGAGAAAATTGATGACAGAGCGACAGACAGTTGAGCGAAGGGAGCGCGCGAAGCTAAAAGTGTTTTTAAAAAACGTATTTTTAAGCTCGTTTTGGACAAAATGATTATTATATTATAATGAAGAAACATCTATTCATATCCCTGATTAAAAGAAATGTAAAAAAAAAAAAATAGATTTTATGCATTACACAAAACAATTTTAATAAAAATACATGGTATATTTACTGTATGAATGAATAATAAATAAATATCATTTCAACAAACTTCTGTAACCATGTTTCTCTAAAGCAGGTGTAACATTGAATAATTTTTTCCCCTGAATAATTAATTAGAAATGCAAAATTGTCACTACAAAAAATTAAAAACTTTTCAATATATACATAATAATTATTATTATTTTTATTTTTATTTTTCCCAGGTGGTGTTTGAGGGCATCCGAGGCGATGGGTTCGAGGGCGACATCGCCATTGATGATGTCTCCGTCACAAAAGGGAAATGCAAGCAAGAGATGCCACCTGCCACAGGTTGGTCCAGCAGCCAGTGAGATTATAATTCGTTGCTCATAGAGTTAGTAAAATATACATCCTTTTTTTTGCGAAAGCTCTAAAAATTCATGAGCTTCCCGTGTAAGCTCTTTATAAAAGTAACGTTAATTAAAACTGTAAACTTATCAAACTCGTAGTTATTAATGTTGCCAAACTTAATTCGTTGGACCTTATGTTAAGGGTTTGAGTAAACAGCTACCAAATGCGAATGTTACACTCAGAAACACAACCAGGCCTTTCATCTGCTTCATCAGTTATAGGGGAACGAGGGAACAGGCTACACCTGGCTTTCACCTGACCATCAGCTGCCTTGTTCCATTGTGTTAAAACCACCAAAAATGGCGGATATAAAAATGGCTGTAATTCCTATATGGCATTACCTTTATGGTTTGTGTCAAGTCCATTTGTAAAACCCATTAAGCACCATGATGAAACTGTCTCTCATGAAGACCTTCCCAGGAAAGCGAGACCAAAACCTACCTCTGCTGCAGAGGAGAAGTTCATTTAGAGTCACCAGCCTCAGAAACCACCAATTAACAACCAGCACCTTGGATTAAAGCTGTTACGAAGGCTTTACAGAGCAGAAGTAGCAGATACATCTCAATATCTACTGTTCAAAGGAGGTTATTGCATATTTTGGACGCCTTCAGTATTGTTTTACAGTGTAGGAAGAAATAAAAATCAGGAAAGACCATGGAATTAAAAGGTGTGTCCAGACTTTTGACTGCAGTGCGGGTATGGTTTTTCCCCTGTACTCTCTCCGATGAAACTGTGTTCGTGTGATGAATTGGAATATTTATATCCTTAATGATATTATGCACATATATATATATATCATTAAGTGAATACTTGGATCCATTTCCCAGCAGGCCTTTTTCTAAACTGTTTTTAAAGTATTCAGAGTTTTGCTAGCCCTCAATTAGAAAGGATTAGATGAGGGCTAGAACAACAGTGACAGCACATTTAGTATATTAAGTAAACCAGAGATGGTATTTAAAACAAGACTTGAGGACATTAAATCAAAGTAACTCTAAACTTTTCCTACTTGTCCTACTGGTTCCTAAGTTGGAACATCACAGGACTGGCTTTTGATGACAGACAGAATTAAGTGGTCTAAAGAGACCAAAACTTCTTTCCAGGAAATTCTTCTTTTGGGAAAAAATCTGTGCCCATGTCTGTGCCAGCCAATCCAGTGGAAACTACCAGCGCTCAAGCCTGGCGCAGCACTCTTGTCTCTGTCCTTTCCTTCCTTCCAGTTATGCTCCTGTGGCACAGCGGAGGACGAGTGCCCGTCCTGAGCATATACGGGCAGCGTGACAGGAAAAATCCTGCGCCAAAACGCTGAAAGAAGGCAGGCGACAGTCCAGATCGCCATTGTCTCCTGTTATGCTCCTCATACGAAGCTGAGATGAAGATGATATACAGTAAATGCACATTAATGTGCGGAGATAAATGGACTTGCATTGATCCACTGGGCCTTCAAAAGGCTCAAATTGTCCAAAGTTTTGCATGCACACTATTAGGAATAATTTCATTTTTTTTTTTATTATTATATTAATCGCATTTACATTTGTATAGCACCTTTAGATTTGATCTTGTGTTCTAAAATACTATTTAGAGAGAAACCCGAATCAAAAGGGAATCTTTTCTGGTTACATCACAAAGTTGCATTTGGAATAAAAGTTGCGTTTTAAATTTTAATGCAGATTATAAATTCAGCCACATCAGTGAGGAACAAAGCGGTAGCATGACAAGCAACATGAATTTATTCCTTAGAATGTATCTATAGTTCTAAGCATACATTTTTTTTTATCTGTCCATACACGAACACAGAATATTTTGCTGTCAAAGACCAGCATCAGCAAAACACTCCACTGTTGTAAAATTTATCTACCCCCATCCACCCCCCCCATTTTTTTTTTTTTTTAGTAAGTTAAAGTATCTGCTTCTCTATCTTTAGTTTGTTTCCAAGATCCTGTTTTAACATCAGACAGAACTTTCATTGGCTTAGGGAGCTCAGGGAGACATGCGGAAAAAAGGTAACCCCCGTCTTTGCAGGATTTGTTTGCATCAAGTGTCTTGACTTGGATGCGTGAGCAGAATATACGCGCTGTCGAAATCCATTCAGCTCATCCCCCTCTCACTGTGGATGATGTGTAGTTTAAAATCAATATACAGCTTGTACCTGTGGAGCGAAGTGTTTGTACAGTATTGATACTGTAGACGTGTCCTCCATCATTCTGTCTATATTCATCATTGACCTTTTGCCTGCTTTCTTCTTTATGTCTTTGGATTTTTGAATGAGCCTGATGGTGATATCTTTAACCCACTGCCTGTTAGCATTGACATGAAATCGAGCTGCCAGTGGAAATAGATCACAGTGCTGCCATGTGGCTGTTAAAGGGACAGAATTAAGCTTTTTTCATTAAATGTACCGCTTGTGTTCATACAAAACCAGTGTTTAAATCAAACCAGATCTTTTTTAAACAGAACAGTTATAACTCGTTTGATTTCTCTATATAATCAGCATTTAAAGACGTAATCGCCTTTTTAAAAACGTTTGCACCATTTAAATATTTTACTACGGCTAAGAGTCTTACTGCGTTTAAAGTATTTTAAATATCAATCAGTCTTTTGCCTTCATTCAACCCAAATTTCATTTCAAGTCCTGGTTTTGTTTGTATAAATCGTATATATCTAGGATTCTTAAAAAACATGTCGAATGGCAATGTCTCCAGAAAAAATGTGCTTTTGACTACAGTTGCTTTCATACCTATATACTGGCATCTCAAATTTAAAAAAAATTATGTTTATTATGATAAAATATATTTTGCCCAATTACATGAATCAATTAAGATTCAATTACATGAATAATTTTTACATGAAGTTTTACTTATTTGTTATAATATTCTGTAAGTTTTTTAAAAGATCTCATCAGGCAGATACTACAAAAAAAAAAGTCAAACTTAGATTTTATTTACCACATATTGATTTAAATGTTAATTAAATCAAAAGAATCCACACTCAGAGAAATATTTTCCATTGCCTGGCGAGAAAAAAGTCTCCTTTTCAGAAAGGCCAAATTATTAAGCACTCAAACCAGTTAAGAGGATTTGAAATGACTGGACTTGGGTAAAGAACTCACAGGATTGGGACTAAACAGCTGGAGTGTAAACTGCTGTTGCTTCAGCTGATCAGGTCTAAGCTCAGTAATGTTATGTGGCAATAAATCTGATGACCTAAATTACTGAATAAACAGTTTATCACATATAAAGAGGCATATTTCAGGATTTATTCTGTACAAGAATTAATTTTAGTAGACTTTCACATATAAATTACTGCACAGTGAAGTTCTTTCTTCGTATTTTCCTTCTTAATTGGGGTCAGAGCGCAGACTCAGCCAGGATGCAGCGCCCCAGGGGCAGATAGAGTTTAGGGGCCTCGCTCAAGGGCCCAACAGTGGCAACACAGTGGAGGCTCGAACCGCCGCCCTTCTGATCACTCGCTCAGTGCCCAAGCCCTTTGTGCTACCACCGCCCTAGAGTGAGGAGCATGAGGAAACACTTTCCTACATAGATTTGCCTCCACATTGTGAACCTCAATTGGAGGTCAATGAAATCTCCTGTTTATTTACTGTTTTTGAGTCATCTTTTTTGTCCTTATTTGCTAATATTTATTTTTTTAGGAGGGGTGAACTGCAAACTATTATTTGATAAATACAATAAAATTTTAATAATCAACAATGATTTTAATTCAACTTTTAATTTTAATAATACCTAAGTGCTATTAGAGATATTTTGTACAATACATTATAAGCACTTAAATGCAATCCAGACAGGAACCTGGGGAATAGCAAACGTTTAGATTATTAGCCAAATGCATTTTTTACTGTACGAGTCTTTATTTATTGCTTGTAGTAAAGTCTGTGACCTCAAATCAATCAGAGATGGAAATCTAAACCCACGTTTATTAGAAGTTTTTTTTTTTTTTTTTTTTAAAGCCACTCAAGTCTAAAGCTAAAGAGAGACTCTGGGAACTGTTGCAGATTGTTGATACTTAAAATAATGTCTAAAATAATGAAATAATGTCCATTTTAGTAACAGTGTGGGGGTTAAAACATCACATTCTTAATAGTTAATTAATTAATTAATTTATGTTACTGTTTGGTTTTAATCTTCTTTTTATTTATTTCTTGATATAAAAGTGAAGCGATCTGCAAAGGCAGTGTCCCACCAAAAGCTTTTATGTTGCATAAATGAACAAACATTTACCTTTCAAAATGTTTTAGTCTTAGCACTACTCTTTGGCTTAGTGGTTAGCACTGAAACCTTGCACCTCCAGGTTCCGGGTTTGATCCGCCATTAAAGTACTCAGTTATTTAGTGTTTTTTTTTTTCAAAAGTGTAATTCTTTATTTGGACAATTTATGTAATCTGTGAGCCAGACAGCAGTCATTTCCAATCTGTTAGTGTAATCGTAGTGTGTGAGTGTGTGTGAAAGTTGTCATACAAGCCCCGCCCCCGATAACACTGGGTTTCCGCTGACATGCAGATTAGGCTAATCGTAGTGTGTGAGTGCACGTGCTCTGCGATACACCGGGTATATTCAGCCTCGTGCCAGTTCTACACAGATGTATCTTTTCCATGTGTCTTTATTTTTTTTTTCGATTATATTCTGCCCAAGTCGGTTTTATTACAGTCTATTCTTTTTTCCATTATGTTCTGTTTTATTTCTAGTTCACTATATATCGTTCTATTCTGTTCTATTCTCCCCACCTCCTCCTAGGCCCATTTTATTTCCTCTGTTTTTATTTCTTGTTTTATTTGCTGTGTCACTTTTCTCTAGTCGCCTCTCCGTGGGTGGCAATCATATCAGGAGCTGCCGATGGCTTGTGTCTTTTCCCCCCTGTACTCTGTGAGATGAAAAATAACTGGTAGCAGTGGCAGAATTGTGTGTGTGTGCGCGTGTTTGGGTGTGTGTGTGTGTGTGTGTGTGTGTGTGTGTGTGTGTGTGTGTGCGCGTGTGTGTATGTGGGTGTGGTGCTTCTGCTTTGATCCTCATCTCGGATGTAGGGCACTATTTACTTACGCTCATGTTCTATACGTCTCTTGTTTTTTTTGTGCTTTTGCCTTTTTGTTGTGTTTGAGGAATACGTTTCTCCCCCTAAGACAGAAGAGAGTGGAAAGATTTGATCTTCTAAGGCTTGTATATTTCAAACAGTAGATATTTCCTTTGTCATAAGAGCAACCATATTGCTTTTGCCTGCTTTTAAATCCCAGGGTGGATCGCGGCTCTAAGACGTCTTAATATTTTCCATTTACATTTTAATTAGTGAAAGCATTCAGTATGTTAATGCATTCGAATAGTAATGAGAATCTTTTTTTGTTTTGTTTTGTTTTGCACTGCCACAAAGTGAATAGACATGGGGAGTAGGCATTTGTGTCACAGGACTGTAATGAAACATTCAAGAAATCCGATTTCCTTTCTCAAACACATCATCTTCGTGAAAGGTCTAATTGAATATTAAGTTCATTCTGACAGGCCCAGGATCGGCCTGCGTGTACACACGTGCACTTATAGTTAGCTAGAACACGGCACACGTCCAGAAAACACACTTAAAGTGCTCTTCCATTACTGACCCGCTTCTCGAAACTTGCCAACTCCTTCAAAAGTCCTTGAGAAGCGACAGGCGTTTCAGTCGTACTTCAGTGAAACGGAAGAATAAGGAACATTATTAAAAATGTATTGATTTACTGCCAGCACTAGAAAACCTTTTATATAAATAATATTGATCTCTTCAATAGAAAGCTGCTCTTTATGTATTAAACCTGTTTTGTTGGTGGCATGCATGCATAATGCACTTGGTGTGCGTTTGTGCGCATGCTTAACTTATATTTCAGTACCAACATACGTTAGTGCTTTGTTTGTATAGTACATCATGTAGAGCTAGTGTGAGTTTTATGTAACGTTACTCAACAGAACATATGATGTAGGGTGTATTAATTTTCAGTTTTTCTCCTGTGACACTTTTAATCAATAAGGTCATACAGTACATACAGTATATACAGTACGCTTTTAGCTATGCGACACAAGTACAATTGAGGAAGCAGAGTTTCTCTTCTTTTATTCAATCTCCAAATTAAGTTCATATTTCCTGATCAAAGTCAAGACGATATATGTTATACACTTAAAAACCTTTGTCTCCTTTCATGCATTACCTAAAAATAGGTCATTTAGTGAATGATTAAGGTTATAGTGTAGTGGAGTACTTTAGAAAGGCTTTATTCTAGATCGGGAAATGAAGGAGTCATAACAGCACAGGAATAAGAATGGATGTAAAAAATTTTAAATTTTATGGTCAAATGGATCATAGTTGATCCGTGAATTAATGCACATGTGGTGCACATGTGGTGTTATTGCATACAGTATATAAATGTGGTGTTATTGCATATATAATGTATGTTTAACCATTATAGTGTGAAATATATAATTTTACTACTACTGTATACCGTTATATGTACTTGGGACAAAGTAAAAAATTGTACACAATTTAAGTTAGCATTTTGCTCAAATTCTCTCGCACTCGCTCGCTCTTATATAAGCATACATTGATAACAATGATAATTATAATAATAATAACTGTAATGTTTGTCCTACCGGATAACATTTAAGCATTTAAACCTCCCCCCCCCCCGGAGAAAAATACAGTATATCACTTATTTACAGTGTTTTTCTATACCAGTGATACGATATACAGTAATTATAGTTCATATAACAGATTATTAAATCAATACTTTAATGAGTCGAGTTCACTGTGTCTTAATCTGAACAAACAAAATCTTGCTAAATGCCTGACTGCAGTCAAATCTGACTACTGCGAATTAAACGAACACTACAAACAAACAAACCAAAAAGGAAAATCAATAGTTTTAATATAGATTCCTTGAAAAGCTTGAACAGAAAGCTGCTTTTTGGCTTTAAAAAAAGGCATTTAAATTACCATACAGTATAATCAATTAACTTCAATTTCATTTATGTATTGCTTTTAAAAAGTGACATATTGTCATGAAGTATCAAGAGTTTAATAATTCATGCATGGCAACACCAGATCTAGGGGTAGTATGAATCTTTGCACCACCAGGCTGAAGACCACTTTTTTATAATAATCAGTGCTTTGCAGTCTTATTTAATCTGTATGATCTCAACGGCAATCTGCAGTGTCCAGTACATTTTACGGTAATGTCTGATTATCAGTTTTAACAAGGTTTGTTCCTGGAATCTATAGTTTTTTAAGAAATTTACTTAGATTATTTTTTTTACGTTAACTAGAACATGCTGAAATGACTTATTCTCTTTTTTTGTCCCCCTCTCTGCAGCGGTGCTTCCAGGAACAGCCCGAAGCCTTCAGCCTGTTACACTGACCGAGCTGCTAGTTAGCTCTATGTGCCTCTACGTCCTGCTCTTCTCCAGATGATGGACGATACATCAATTCATCCCCTCGCTCCCACCGCCACCCCCTCCCTTGTGGCATCAACCAACACTGCCCAGATATGTTCCTTCCCTCTTCCCTCCTTTCCTTTCATACTTCCCTTGCTCTTCCTCACCTGGCCATATTTCATCATGCTTGGCCTGACTACGCTTCTCCTGCACTTGCCATTGTCTCCCTGTGCAGTCTCTAAATTTAGCCCTGCATTCTCAATGGCTTACCATCATACCTCAACCCCTTTGCTACGACTGCTACAAGTCGAAACCACATTCATAATATTCCTAACATTTACAACGCATCAATGAATGTTCACGTATATGTGTGTTCGTTATTTCTTTCCTCCCTTCCCTTCCCTTCCCTTCCCTTCCTCTCCACCCTCTCTGTGTTGCTGACACACCAAAGTGTCAATTATGCTACCAAAGATGATGGCGGTTCTTCAGACGAGGCGAAGTTCGGGAGCAAACCTGGGTTCAAATGCCCTTGTGAATGCCTGTCTCTCACCCCTAAGACTGTCCTGCGCAGAAATGTGATTCTCGTGATGGATTAGCAGAATGTAGGGTGGAGAAAGTGAAAGCGAGGATGGCCAAATGAAACGAGACTTAACCTCATGCTGTCTATTTGGATAAGCTGAATAGAAAAGAACCTGTACAGTGTATATGATATATTACCTAAGTATCAACACATGGACAGTGACTATTACTTCTGAGACTAATGACGACTCAGACTATGATAAAGTTAAACTAAACTAAAGAAGCACAAATTTATATGCTTTTTTTAATCACTTTGGTTTCCCCATGTGGTATTTTGTCCAGCTACAAATTTGCTGTATGCCTTGTCCCTTATTATAAATGACATTTCCTGCCTTGCTGCTGATCAGAATGGTGGACTGAACTTCTTATCAGTAACCCTATACTGGACATGTCTACCCCTTGTCCAACTATCCTCCAAGACAACTATCCTCCAAGACAACGGCAAACCCGTATTATCTACACATTTAAACCGCATGCCTGAGCATTGGCCAATCAGTGACGGACTAACGGACATCAGAATCAACTGATTTCCCCAGGAGGATTACGTCCATAAGAACTCCAAATGCAGCCTTCCCAGAAGGTCTCCGCACTCCGTATGTCTGACCTGACGATCCTTCAGAGAATAAGCCAAGTTGTGGAACAGGATCTCTGTAATGAAGGTCCATCCAGGCATTTAAAGAGCTGCTGAAAATGAGTGCCATTTTCCGACTTTACACCTTAAAGTGCGGACATTCAAAAAGGAAGCGGACCATGCTGCCAGCAAGCGAGGAGACATCTAGTTTTGGCACAAAGGAACTAGACATTAATAAATAATGCACATCCACATTTCATATTAAGCAATACAGCATAATAATGATTCTTTGAAGCTGAGCACATGTTTAGCGAAATGTGCCATCGTAGTTTACGCTTTGAGTCAAATGTATCATATGCTTATTCCGACAACTCGTACATTTCAAACTTTAACTGTGAACCATTTCTTCTGATTTGTCAAGTCTAAGGTCCCAGGGAGTGCATCAGGGTTCTCTATTTGGTCCTCTGTGAATGGCATTTACTCACAATTTATTAATCAAATGACCATGAATGCCGATTTTTGTGGACTTTTTAAGGAGCACAAATATATATATATATATATATATATATATATATATATATATATATATATATATATATATAAAATACACACACACATGATAAAAACCAGGTGTGCCTCTGTCAGAGTATACACATTATGGGCAAACTGGTCATCATTATATTATATGCTATGAAACAATCATATATTCATTTATTTTTTGACCCAGTATTATTCATGATCATTACGCAGTGTCTAATCACTGAGCTTCTAGCGTGAGATTAGATTTTTGACGACATGTTTCGTCACATGGATTTCCTCATTCTTCAGCCTTTGCTTGTAAAATTCGCTCACACTCATATTCAATCAATGCATATTTATCTTAAGATGCTGTATTTCTTATATCTGCTACATTCCGGTTAAGGTGTTGACTCGCATCTCAGGTCATTGTTTTTTTTATTATTATTATTATTTTATTTTTACAATTACGTAGCAAGTACAGAGCCTTTGAGATTTCTCTTTTGCTTCTGGTTCGGCCGACTGAACGTCACAGGTTTTTAGGCATGTGTGTTACTATTCGTGCTTACTCTCGGCCATTAATCTTAATAAATGAAACGCTTCTGGAGCAGAATAACTGGACTTGAAAAAGAAAATGATTAAAAGGATTTGTGCTGGATTACTCTGTGATGTAAAAAAAAATAAAATAAATAAATCTAAACTAAATATTAGAAAATTTGGGATAATTTGGATGCCCTGCAAGTGTTGCTTTTAAATTTTTCTGTTCAGAAAAAAATGACTTAATATTAATCAGTACTAGCCAATAATATCACAAAAATAAAGTAGCTTAAAGTAATGTTAAAGATTATGCAGGAGTCCAAATTTTGCAGTTAATTTAAGTGTATAAGAATTCAAATCTTAAATAATATTCTTTAAACGTATGAAGCCAATAAGCCAGTTTTTCACATATAAATAAATTCCTTTCAAATAAATTCAGGTGGCATACCGTTTGTCATTAGTGGCTATTAAGAGAATGAAAGAAGTCCTAAAGTCTAGTTAATAACCAAATATAAGTCACCCCTCTCACTTTTTGCAATGGAATTTCGATTCCTCACCCGTCTTTTCCTTAGATCTTCACCGCTGACCCAGAGTGCTCCGGGTTTGCGCTCTGAGTTGTGTTTGTACTGCTTATTAATTTACAGTATTTTTCCAATACTCATTTTTCATGCATTCCAAATATCAACCGCTTCATGTAAAGCTTATACCAAGCATCATCTAGACATTTCATGTACCTCAGTAGATGTTAGGCTAGCACTGAGAGTCCAGATTACACATATAATGTGTATTAAAGTGAAGGAATACATTAACACATCCTTTTTATCTCAAGATTTTACATAGGTTAACATTCAGTTTGTATTTGTGTATGATTATTATTCATATCGTCATGCTGTATTCGAGGAACTCTGTGCATGTGCAATGATTGCATGTCATGTCACATCACGTCGTAACACGGTGTGTGCATGTGTGAGAAAGAAATACATCTTTGAGGCTGGTGCATTAAAATAACAAGGGGTGGAAATGATCATTACACCACTGTAAAGAGTTGGATAAGTGGGTTAGAGAGAGTGTACTGTATCTTATCCTTGGTTCATTGCTAATTGCACTTTCCTTTCTTTTATCTGCATTTCTGTTTTGCATCGGTTCTTCCCCTCCTACTGAAACGTCTCTCATGGTTACAGAAGGTCAATTTTGTCCCATTGAGGTAAATGAGTAAATGGGGCTCGGAAAAATGCACCGTCATTCGCCCTCAAATGGCTGTTGCATGGAGTATGGAGAATGAGTTTCGCTTTGTACAGCAAACGCACAAAAATGTACGCACACAACCTCTAAATGACCTTAAGTCATGTAAAATCTGAAAAATCAGCACTGACAAACTCCCTTTAAATGATTGGGTGTTTTTTACGACTTGCACTTCCAAGCTGAGATCGATTTCCTGTTACAAACACAGAGCCGTTTGATCCACACACTACCTGAAAAGTTGAATTATTTTGGTTATTTCGCAGACACACAATGGTACAGTCTGCAGCCTACTCTACATCTTTGCATTGGAACAGTTGTGAGCGTGTTTTAAAAGGCATCAACATGCACCTTTTTTGAAACACAACTTCAGTTGGTGGTTGTTAAAAAAAATTGTATAAAAATGACAATTTTATTGACAAACAAGCATTAGACTTGGCTTTTTTTTTTTTTTTTTTTTTTTTTACTTGGAAACACCAGTACGCATGCACAATCAGCCAATGATGTGACAGCAGTGCAGTGCATAAAATCATGCAGATACAGGTCAAGTGTTTCATATTAATATTTACATAAAACAATGCTTAGTCTTTTTCTCTTGTTCAGCTGTCCATTTTGGGGAGGCCGTGCCCACTGTAGCCTCAGATTCCTGTTCTGTGTGCAACGTGATTTGGTCTTCAGCTAATGTACAGTAGCCCATGTGCTGCAGAGTTTCATTTTTTGAGATGCTTTTCTGCTCCTCACAGTTGTAAAGCATGGTTACTTAAATTCTGCTCATAATTTGAAATTTGTGAATCATCAAGGCATGGAGAATATTCCAGAGACCTTCACAATTGCTTCTTTCTATTTTCATGTAAAACCCATGAGCCTACATTAGGTTTTTTGGTTTTTATCTAAAGGCTGATCATGTCTACATACTAATGAAGAAATTATGAATATATATATATATATATATATATATATATATATATATATATATATATATATATATATATATATATATAAAACAAAAAATGGTTTAAAAAATAACACGGTGCTTAAGACTTTTGCACAGAACTGTATGTCAGAACGATTTTATGCATTGCACCGCTTTAGGTAAGGATATGATAAGGATGCGTTCCTGAATGTAAAGTCTAAAATGGACTGTTAGTGTATATCTGAAACATGCCGTATCCGTTCAGTAGTTTGTTTAATTTCATTATGTTCATCATGTCCTAGTGTAGAGCCCTAAAATAATATTAGTAATAATAATTAAAAAAAAAAGTCACAGTTTGTCATTTGCATCATAAATTAAAATTTGCAAAAGAAACAGAGCGAAAAAACACATTTTAAATTAACATACACAGGCTGTCACATCCTTTGTGACTTTCATCCATTTTTGTACTGTGAGTGCTGAAAAAACATTTCAGATCATGGCCATGCTCATTGTGTCAACCGCAAAAAAGACAAAGAAAGAAAGAAAGAAAAATAAAAAAAAATCTGTGAAATCCTGTAGTGAAACTTCCTGGTTCTTCACACACATGAAAATGAAGCAATCACACCATGGTTGTACCGTATGTCCTTATATTAGATTGGTCAGAGTGTGTCTCAGAGCCTGAGTGAGAATGATATTTTCTTTTGGTTATTGTCTTCTTTTTTTATTTTTTTAAAGATGTTCCGGTGCACAAGTGCTTGAGAAGCTTGTAGTGCTGGCCGTTGTATATTCTCTGTCATGTAATAAACTATTTTAGAAGCAAATATATTTGAAATATGAACCCAAATAATAAATAAATAATCATAAAAGAGCAAACGCTTTTTCGCCTTTTTCCCCACTTCAGTCATATGCAGCAAAACAACATCGCATTAGCTCATTTCTTATCATCTCCTTTTCTCCAAATACAGCTTTGGTATTCGGTAATGTCATTACAATCAAGTATCACACACAAATAAACGAGAAAACAATCAGAATAAATAAATGAAGCACAAACACGGAATCCCATGGGTTCACACTGCATTTGTTAATCGCTGCCTAATTCACACCCTGCTTTGACATTATTAACGCTGACTTTAAAAACAAGTTGAAGAAACACATGCCATGAGCAGTTAGCAACGGAAAATCATTTCTTAAATGCTTGTGTTTATGAAGCTGGTAAGAACTGTCTGTAATTGCTGCCACAAACCTGTCTCAGCGCACACTAACAGGTAAAGTCTTTTTTTTTTTTTTTTGTAATGCAATTGAATTCAGCACAGAAAATGCACTTTAATCTTGCTTTGTGCATCAAAATTTGATAATGTACTCATGTCCACATAGTGTGCGTACGGCAACATAGCTATTAGTTTTTACTGTTGATTCTGTTTTTACCATGCAACATCAAGAGTTTAATTAGTCTCCATTCATAACTTTTTTTCGACCGTATTTCTTCCACAAAGTTGACAGTTCAGCACCATCTTCTGGGTTGTTTTACCCAGTTCCAGTACTACTAGTCTGGATCAGTTAAAAAGAAAACAGTTCTAAATTTCAAAAAAAGTTTCATTAACAAGATGAATAGGGACCTTTTAAAAAAGAATTACAAGTGCTAGTGTGGTGAAAACAAAAACAGTATTTAAAAAAATATATCTTACTATGCATGTTATGCATTCAGATGTTATGCATTCAGATACTGTACCAAAAGTAGTGCAACACTTTTTTTAAATAAACAAATACACGTTGTTCAGATATTGGTTATGTAATTCTTCCTCTATCTGAAGATACTACTCAGCATAGTCTCCATCACAAGCCATGCATTTGCGCCATCAACTGTGAAAAAGGCCATTTTTTAAAATGAGTTAACAATGATGCAAATCTTGCAAATATGCTTATTTTGCATTACTTTTGGTACAGTCCTTGTATTAACTGCAGATGCAAAAGCAGAAGGCAACAAAAATCTTCACATTTTTAAAGCTGTGTTAACATACACAATTGACCAAAACACAGTATTGGTGCAGATTTTTTTACTGTATGTTTTATTTTTTTATTTACGTTATATGTATAATACAGAACATGCGTGTGCCAAAGTAGCTCCTTCTGAAGTTTATGCAACGTTTAAGTGACCAATCCTGCTTTCCTAAAAATTTAAAGTTGTTAACTTGAGCTGTTTTGAAGAGATTATTGAATTTTTCCCCAAAAATGGCAATTTTTCAGCATTACACTGTCTCACATGTAAACATTTTTATACTTATTTATTATATATATAAGTATTGCTGCTAAAATTGGTGTAAACTTTTAGCCCATAAATTGTTTTGCATAAATTGTTTTTTGGTAAAAAAAAAAAAAAAAAAGCTTAAAAATTGGCCAACTTTCAACTAAATGACAATTAAAATCAATTAAAGATTTAAATCCATAAAGTCTATGGCATAAAATTGTATTTAGCAAATGTGTTTCTTTTTATCTAATACAAATATAAATGTGTATGCATATTTACAATAAAAAACAAAGCATGGATCTGGATATACTTGTATTATGAAAAAATATGCATTATAATCCTATCTGAAAATTCACCCTCACCTACAGTAGGTGAGACACTTTTAAGCACCAATAGCATGTTTTGGCCGATGTACATTTTCATTATCAGTTGAACATTCGTCTGAAAATTTCCTTTATATAATGTTTACTAATTGCCGAGCATAGTAATATTCTTTAATAAGTCTCATTTCACATCACATGAAATAGTACTACATCAACCACTGTGGCCGTGTGCTTTGTTTAATCCTGTGCCATCAGGTGTTCCTTGAATGCCTAGGGTTTCCAATTTGCACAACTTCACCACATGGGAACTGAAAAAAGAAAGAAGCAGAAAGCAACCCTAGGAGGGGGTGGAAGTCCTGAACAGTTTCGAGGAGGACACAATAATTCCTGTTTTAACTCTTGCCTAAACCCTTACATCTGTATAATACTAGTCAGATTATATTTCTTTGTTTTTATGCTTTGGTTAAATGTAATGGCTTTTGCTATAACGTTCCAAAATAATAATAATAATAGTAATAAATAAATAAATAAATAGATGGATAAATAAAATTTTGAGAACTTGGTGTGGGAGGAAGAGATGCTTCTTGTAGAGTGTCATGTCAGAACAGGGGCTGGATGTCATGCCCAGCTACAGGCCGAGGTGATGAAGTCCACCCACAAACCTTTATATAGACAAAGGCCACCACATGTGGCTTTCCTTGTTGGCGGATGGACAGTTGATCTGAAGTTAGTATAGCTGCCATTCGGTCAAAAATAGCACCACAGGGCCCGTACCGTTCACAGACGGGAACATTCCACAGGCTCCTGCTCATTATAAGATGTAATATCAGTTCGCAAAGTCGAGTGAAATGACCCTGGTGAGAAATCCCTGTTTGAAAAACCAGTGTCTTCAAGACAAATACTACATGCCAGAGTGAAACACAATTTTCAACGTTATCCATTTTAATTTGGCATCCTGCATAGGTGGGGCCCTTAGGGGAATCCAGCTCAAGCAGGAGGCTCTACAAACCCCCTAATGTTTGTTTGTGATGGATGCAGGTGCCGTGTTCATTTTAGAAATGTGGCAACAAGCCTATGAGTCCCTTGAGAAATACCACCTATGGTGCTGAGATGGCTGGCATGTTGGGACTTGATGGGGATTTTATGTCTCTGAAGAAGAATCAAGAAGCCGGCAGTGAAGAGGTTCTAGTGAATGAAGTGAACAGCATCCTTAAGGCTTATGCGCTAGAGACTTTTGCAGTCAGCAGTGTTGCCTGGACAAGGTCCGAGTCCTCTGTTGGTCCTTCAGACTGAAGAGCGAGATATAAAATACGACTTCTCCTCCAAGTTGGATATTCTGACCATTAGGAAGAGCAGTGGTGGATACCACCACCACCACCACCACCACCACCGTCCTGCTTGGGCTTCTTAAAGCTACAAAATGACATAAAGTTTCATTTAAATGTCTTGAGTTGCTACTGGTGAAAACCTCTCCTTCCACCTTGCCAAACCCTTTTCAGCGCTTTGCTGCCGATTTTAATTTTGGAACCCGCTTCCACTGATTCCATCTCAGAAATCCTTCGAATCTACAGCTGTTTTTAAAAGCATCAATGACTTTTCTTGCTTTAGAAGAAGAAATAGCTGCACACAGCTTCAGCTGTAAGTGCCTCTCGCTCAGACTCAACACTAATTAGACTTTTCTAGTTCTGCCTGATTGAGTTGTGATTGAAAACTTTAATTAGGCGATTATCTCAAGCTCTGTCGTTATGCTCTCAGAAATGCATGATGAACATGAGTGCACTAATGACTGCTTTTGTAGGGAAATTCACGAGCTGTGGTTCTAGCCATGGCTGACTGGTCCGCTATCTGTTCCTAACTGATTTGTATGCACAGCAATAATATATATACCCCCCAGTAGCCTTATGATGAACATGCAAAGACTTACTTTCTCACCAACCACAAAGTTTTATCAAATTATGTTTAATGATTTTAATCAGTTCTTCTTCCCATCCTGATTGGTTTATCATTAAAAAACAAATCCAAGTAGCAGTTGTTACCTGATGGCCTCTTGGTTTCCTCCAGGTTATCCAGTGCTCTCCAACTCGAAGCATAGGCTCTTAGGAGTGTAGAAAAGGCCTGGTCTCATATCTCCTATAGTTTAATACATGGATATAGTCCAGTATTTGTAGCTGCAGCCACGTGCCTATTTCTACCCAAGTACTGTTTTATTCTCCTGTGCTGTGTTCTTGTGCATATTTTAATGTCTTACCGTTTTAACAGCCTACGCTCTCATTCCTTCTTGTGCCGTCCGTGATAAATGACAGCTCAAAAGCGTTTCCCTAACAAGCTGAATTTCCCTAATGGGAATCCCAAGACTTTTAAATAAGTTCATCTTCCCCCTAGTGATTATGCAGCAGGTTTTACCACATGTATCAAAATAATTAATTTCTGCACGTCATTAGGTTGTAAGCAAAATACTGTAGCATAATATATGAAAAGCATGACATCAGGTTGCATAGGTAATTTGTCAACTTTATTTTAACTTAACTATAAAAGGTTATATTTTACCTTGAGAAATATAATAGACAAAGTGTTTGCAGACAAAAGTAGGAAATGTCTTAGGAATACAAGTCAAACTGGGACTTTTAAATGCACAGCATGACAAAACATAGTTATGGGCATCAAAACGTCCTTTATTCCTCTATAAACAGTAATCCCCTACTACACTAATGCACTTATCCCAGCATCTCACTAGTGCTTGGATACCATCAAGGTGGAAAGCATGATGGGACTGCCTGCTTCAGGTCTGAAATTCTGGCCTCCCAGGAACTCCATTAATGGCGCAAATATGTGGAAATGATCAGGACTGTAAGTTAGGACTGTATGGGGGATGTGGCAATAATTTCAGGTGGTGTTGGTGAATGATTGTGTTTACAGACTGCTGCGTCTCTTTGCAAGTTATATGTAGATTTTAAAGGATCAGTCGTTCCTCTCGTTGCAGTGAGCTCCGAGCCACATCAGCCAGGATCAACATTAATGGATATACAGTCTTGAATACATGAGAAATTTCTATCGCAGGTCCTAGTTTGACTTGAACGCCCCTTGCACCCTAGTACCGAACACGTATATGTTGGTGATGGCAGTTGAATTTATAGAAGTTATAATAACCATAACTATAATAACTAATATATAATAAATAAGTTAAAAAAAATCCTCCTGGGCTAACTTCTCTTTTTGTAATTTACACTTGTATTGGCGTAATAGTGTACAAACTCATTGCACAGCTCTGTTCTCACTTTATTAACAGAGATTTGCTCTGTCTGTCCTGCTTCACACCTTAACCACCCACGCTACAGCTCAATTTTCACAAAGCGAATGCCTCTAAACGCCACGCGGTTTGGCTCACCCGGCCAGTCGCGCACCCAAATTGAAGAGCAATTGAGTTTCTAACAAGACTCCGGAGCTCTGTCCAGCATTGACAAGCTATTTTAAAAACACAACCATTAAAACCCTGTGTGGCCCACCACCCCGATCTAAATTGCTCTCGGTTCTTCTCAAGAGAGCTTCACACGCAGCAGAGATTAGAAATGAATCTGTCTGGAACATTCTCTGTTGTCGCGTTTGCTTTTCTCCCCCCTCAGTTACAGTAGATTTTCATGCCGAGCAAAACTGTTGGTCCTGCTCTTGCTAATTTCTCACTGCGCCGTATACCTTATTTGGTAACTTTAACAATCTCACTCTGTCTTTTACCGGATTGCATTTCGTCTAGACGGTTTGTGTTGCAATACAAACTCTGATATTTCTTGACTTGGTAGGTTTAATTGCATTTAAAGTGGTACATTGTTGTTCTGCTTTTAAATCAGAAATCTGTTTGTGCAAAAGTGTGACAAAAATGACATAACTGTGAAGTAATTTTAGTCCATATTGCAATTCACTTCATAAGTGTGCACGGCCAAGTTGTAGCGATCTTTTTTCTGTTTGAAAATGATTCAGTTAAAGTGATGCCACCTTTTCATCTGTTCTGTATACGGTCTTTGATTATAAGATTGTCTGAACAGAACATAAGCACTGTCAGGCAATTCAACATTATTACAATAGAATATTATAATATAACATCATAATTCTCCAGCTAGCTTAGGCATTTATGTGAGAAAATACTGTGTACGTAAAAATATTTTAAATTAGCAACAACATGCATCTAATTATACACTCAATAGCAATTATCATCATATCAGCCCGTCATCTGTAAAAGATGCAAAACATAAAATAATTCAGATACAGAATAAAAGTGTCTCTTATGTTTCTCTTCACATCGAACATCACAATGGGGAAAAATACTGTATATCTCTGTGACTTGACATGGGTATTAGTGCAGGACAAGTGGCTGTTTTAAAGAGCACAGACTCCACATGTGAGTTAATCTCTATAGTGCGTCATGTCAAAATACCCAACTATACAACAGAAATATATGTTTCCAGTCTGTTGGTATAAATTTACGAGGTTTTGGTCTTAATAGCTAGATTTTCTTTTCATAACAACTATTGTTGATTTGCACAACAACTTGGCACAGGTTTTATGCCAGATGCCCTTCCTGACGCAACCCTCCCATTTTATCCAGGCTTGGGACTGGCGCTGCATCCAGTGCCTGGGGTTTGGGCATGCGGTGGGAATTAAACCCAGGAATTCTCCTTGGCAGGCGACAGACTTACCATTGAGCTACCAATGGCCTCCATTCATAACAATTATGAAAGGGGGATTTTTATGTAATTTATCATATCATTAATATGATTATATTATATTATATATTATATTATATTATATTATATTATATTATATTATATTATATTATATTATATTATATTATATTATATTATATTATATTAAGCCATGAGATATGCATAATAAGGCATGTGGCTGATTTGAGTGACAGCTGCATTGAAGGTGACAAACTGTTAGCTGTCTGCCATACATCACTTTGGCTAATCAGCTAACTGAAATCATTGTACTGTAGTTGCACTCACCACAGGAAGGGTAGGACTTGACATAGAACAACGTGTAGGCTGTGGATGACAGAGTTCACTTACTCACTCACTCACTCACTCACTCGTCTTCTACACCACTTTATCCTGTATTCAGGGTCGCTGGACCTGGAGCCTTTTCCAGGAGGCTTAGGGCACGACGCAGGATACACCCTGGACAGGGTGCCAATCCATCGCAGGGCACACACACATACACACTTGTTCACACACTATGGGCAATTTGGGAACGTCAGTTAGCTTAACCTGCATATCTTTGGACTGTGGGAGGAAACCGGAGTACCCGGAGAAAACCCTCCAAGCACAGGGAGAACACGCAAACTCCATGCACACAGAGACAGGAATCGAGCCTGGATGGGAATCGAACCTGGACCCTTGAGGTGCAAAGCAACAGTGCATCACAGTGCCGCCCTGACAGAGTTCAATCCAATTCAAATAATCTTTATATAATATAAGTTAATATTAGCCAACTTAGTCCTTTAGCTAAACTAAGGCTAAACTAGCTACTACAGTACATTGTTCCAACCAATTTTCCCATTTATGGTTTTAGGTGGTGTAGCTCATGCCAAGATGATCAGAGCTCCCACAGTTGAGCTTCAGAAAACTCATGTGTGATGTCAGAGAGGGTTTGTCCAGTACACAGTAAAGTTCAGAGAAACTTGTGCCGATTCTCAGATTCCCTTTCTTGGTTGCCAGGAGTGAACGTCTGATGAGGTCTTCTGCTCTTGCAGTCCATCCACCTCAAGATTCACTTACAGTATAATGTTGTGTCTTGTAAGATCCAATTGGATAGAGAGTGTGCCAACCTCAGATGATCAGGCATTACTGAAAAACTCCAACCAACGATCTGGCACCAGCAACCACAGGTGAGCAAATGCACAGATGTTCCTAATAAAGTGACCAGTGATTGTATGGCTGAAATTTTCCAAATCCAAACTATCATATTTTAATATGAGTCAGAAAATCCAAGTGGTGTCCTTGTCACGTTTTTGATAAACATGTCTGCCAACACTGCTTTTTTTATTATGCACTGAATTACTGAAATCGATTAATTTTAACAAAAGATTTTTTTTTTTTAAAGGGAAAGTTAATGCATTAAAAGATTAAGCAGCCCCCTTTTTTGTTTGAGTTCTCTGAGGACTGCCTTCCCATCAAGTGATTGCAAAAATACAATTAATCTCAGTAGTCTCAGGTGACCTTCATCTTGCTCCTCCTCTTCTTCTCATCCCCCCCCCCCCCCATGTTCTCCTCTATGAACGGACGGTGTTCATACATAACTACAACATTCACCATCTAATCAACCACTACTCTGTATTACATATCCCATACTACAGTAATTTGCATTTAATCCATCCATGCTTCATCAGTTTGCTAAGTGAAATCCCCCTGATGGCGGCAAAGCCTTAGTGACCCTTACCATACAGTATGCATATATGTACAGTATATACAGTATATACAAAAATACTAATCAGAACAAAATATAATGAAAAAAAAATACCCAGTCATAATTATTCATACATATGATTGTCACAATATCATGGTTTTCTTGTTTTTATTTTTGTAAAAAACAAAACTGACGCATAAAAAATCTGTGCAATTTAATGTGTGTAATTGAAACATGCAATACTTTCCATCATTTTTTCTCCATCGTTATGGTTGTTCTGTTCAAAAGCCTTTAATTGCCATTTCTTCTCTTTATAATCACGAGTGATAATGACTACAGAAGCTGGAATGAAAAGGATTCAAGTGTCTTTCAAGGCTCTCATTAAAACCCTCCTGATGCCTAATGACTGCTAACAGTTCTCCCAGGTATTTAAATATTTATGAGAATTTTACACGCATCAGCATCATTAACAGGATAGGATAAAGTGAGCACAGGTTTGCCAAGATCGGAAAAAACATGACCTAGTCTTTTCCCTATATTTATTTATCCAGTTATGGCCATTCTGTGCCCATTGTAGCCTTGACTCCCTGTTCTTGGCTGACGGGACGAAAACCCGATGTCATCTTCTGATCTTGAGTTACTGTAGCTGTTCTGTCTTCTCAAACCAGGCACGTATTCTTGTCTGACGTCGTCCATCAGCAATAAAATCTGACATCGACGACCATGCCACTAGAGCTGTAAATCACAGGTACTGTAGACTGTCAATTACATTCAATAGCACTAATGTCTGCTGATTACTGATTTGTCTCAAGTGGATATATTTCTGATATGCACTGAAATGCTGTGTAATCTGTGTTGATTGTTATGTCTCGTACAAAGCGCTGCTTCTTTTCCTTGCCAATCGCGTGCACTACACTCCAGACCATTAGGTGTCAGTAAAGCACCAAATGCCTCTAAACTTAAAAGATAATGACATGTTTGCAAGATGTGGGTATAGATGAAAGATGAAAGTGGTTGGTATTTTCTGCAAAAGATTTTGTCCGTTAAACATGCACTTTATGTACAAAAGTATTGGGCAAACCTGTTAATAACTGATTTCAGGTGTTTCAATCAATCAGGCCCCTTATACCCAATGAAGGGCAATCTTAATGCTTTAGCATACCAAGACATCTTGGACAATGCTATGCTTATTTGTGGCAACAGTTTCGAAAAGACCCTTTTCTATTCCAACATGACTGGGCCCCAGCTATGCAGTAAAGACATGGTTTGATAATGTCAGGGTGGAAGAACTTGACTGGCCCTAACACAGAACCCTGACCTCAACCCCATCGAGCTCTTTTGGGATAAACTGGAACGGAGATTGCGGGCCTGACCTTCTCATCCAACATCAGCGCCTGAGCTCAAAAACGCTCCACAGAATGAGTAGGAACAAATTCGCACACAAACACTCCAAAATCTTGTGGATCTTGGGGAAGGATGTGTGTTTGGGTACAATGTCATTGCAGCTTTGGCCAAGTACTTTTGTCCATTTAGTATATTTAAGTTTATCTAAATGATTTAAAAAATGTGATTTGATTTTGAATCAAAAACTGACTGATTAAGCAAACATTGATCACACTGCATAATCGATTAAATCGCCGAGCTCTACATGCCACACTTATTTACAGAAATTCACAGCGGTCAAGGATAGATTATAATATTTACTGGGTAACTGGTAATTTTAAAGATTACTGGACTTATCAGTCATCTTTTCTAGATAGATATCCATGAATTATATACCATAAATGTTTCACACCATTATATGGTATAAATAATAGCAGTAATAATTCTGGAGTGATAATTCTTAGCAATTAGTTATTCACTGAAGTGTCACTGTAATTTAATGATTAGTGGCTTAGTGGTTAAGCGGTTTTCAGGTCCTGGGTTCGATTCCGACGTCAGGTCCGTGTGCATGGAGTTTGCATGTTGTGCACAATGGGTGCTTAATGGGTTCCTCCGGTTTCTCTGGTTTCCTCATACAGTCCAGAGACATGCAGATTAGCCTGGTTGGAGTGTGAATGTTGCCTGGAGGTTCTACCACAGATGTACAGCATAAGAACAAATACAGTAAACATTGGCCCCCACAGTCCCTGGTCTGACAACAGAGGACCCTAGATGGATAGAAGGGAAGTAATTTTCACCATGTTGTAGTATCATGGCCATAATAATTTCCAGTTTAACTACCCAGGCTGATTCTGAGAACCAATCTCACCTACTGTGAGACTCAATAATGAAAAAGCTTGGAAAGATTGTGTGATCTCACATGAGGTGCTATATTCGTTCTCAGGAATGGTCTAAATTGAATAGTTGAATTGAAAATATGAATAATTAGTGTATTATAATGAATGTTATTATGTTACTTACTTTTTATGTAGACGTGCCTACAGGCAAATGCACTTACACAGGAAAAGACAAGAAAGACAAGGTACATTAAGAATAGATTACATTAGGAACAAAATTGGTTTTCTTTGTGCTACTTGATAAAAAGAAAACGATTCTCTATTTAAATGTGTTTCACAAAAAGGCATTGTAGTGATAAAGCATATGATATGCTCTAAGTACTTTTTACATTTTAAACTTACTAATGAGAGAAATGCATTTTGTACTGGATAATTCAAAAATCTTAACATTATATAAATATTAAGACTTTTTTTGTTTGTTTTTTTAGAATAATTATATAGTAACCCAATATTTACCCACTTATGGGTATAAAGCATTTTTACTACATAATGAGAAACCCATATACTGTACGGCACTGTGCAAAAGTCTCGAGCCACTCTTCGAAAAAGCCAGGCTTTCTTGTATGTTTAATGTAGTCTTGTGGAATAGTTCAAGCATTAAAAAAGATCTAACTTAAGGTATGAGCCAGTGAAAAACAAGTTAAGGACAGATGATCAGATGATCAGGTGATTAGTATCCTGGCGATGCTGGAGGCTGAGTTCTTGGAACAGATGAGGTTGCTGCTGAAGTTGTTATATAAACAACCAATTTTTTATATTGTATTTTAGAAATTAAATGTATTATGAAGAAATGAGTGGCTCGAGACTTCTGTACAGTACTGTATGTGGGGGTTTGCTCTTTGTGAAAGAAACAGTTTCAACTCGATTTATCACACAGTGAATGTTCGACTATGGTTAAGGTGATGGATAGCGCTTTTACATTATGTGTAATAAAGAAAATTCATCAGAAACGGTCCTAATCATTGTTTATTTTCTAATTCCTTTCCACAGCTTCCTAAATGTTAAACACAATCATGGCTAACCTGCATATACAGTAGAAGAGTGCTAGTGCAAAACAGGAAAAGAGCAGGTTAGGGATTTGGAGCAGGAAAGGTTGGCACCCTTTTCCCAGACACAGGTGCCAGCTCTGCAGGGTCGGAGCAACAGAGACGCCGCACTGGAACTCATAACACCAAAATCACAGCAGTGTGTTCAGCACAGAGCACCTCTATATGCATGTGGTGTGTGTGTGTGTGTGTGTGTGTGTGTGTGTGTCGTCTTACATAGGGGTGGGTCAAAAGGTCACCGCCTGTCACATGCATCGCTTTATGTAAATTGTGTGTCTGTAGTGCCAAGGGAAAGTCTTCTAATGAGGATAATATTTTATAATACTGTACACACATAAAACGTGAATTTTGTGGTGTTATCCCTAATGATTTGATTAAATGAGAACAGAATGTTTGTGCAATATGGAATATATAACTATGCTTGCAGACAGGTACAGTAACAATGCATGCAACTACATCACAAAGAGTAGCATGCTTGAAAAACCCCGTGCACGCTATAACAGATTTTTATACACAAATGTGTATAATAAGCTTGACTAGCAAATATCTATTTCTGTATTTTAGATGCTTCAATGGACATGTTTTCCCGGTGTTGCAGGGCAGCTCTTCTATAAACCTGCTCTCATGCAAAATTCATTGGATTTCTAATGAGCAATTTCACTGGGTTGCATACAGCTATAGCTGCAGATCCTGCCCTGGCACTAACCTTACCCACTCGTACCAACCAACTGGCTCGGGCAGATTCTTAAAACCTGCAGGTATTACAGCAAGTTTCCTCCGTGCGTTTCCACAAGAGCATCTGCACTTTGCTAAGCTGTTCGAATTGTAGAATAATGTATGTGCAGAATGTCCCAGGTTGTGTTACAACAATCAGACACATGAGGATAAAAAAAAAAAACAACCTCAGGATATTAAAGAGATTACATGCAGATTTACATGGGAAACAGCAACTGTATTATTTTAAATGGAAGAATAAACAGAGGGAAACGTCATCAGATTAGTGTCTTGGGCAGAGGTGTAATAAAGGTCAAGTTTAGTTTAAAGGTCAAGAAGTTTATTAAAAGTCATAGTAATAAGGAGACTGTATGATATGAGGCGTTCTGGTCAAACCGGGACTTTTGATTGTGCAGAATATCAGAGCAGTTATGGAAGTAAAACCCTCTTTCTCTCTATCCCCTGCACTAATCCCGGCAATTCACTAGTCCTTGGATACCAATGTTTCCTAGGAAACATTAAACGCTTTACTTAATAATTTTAGGGCCAATTAAATAGAACGCAGACTTTATATAATTACTAATCATGCTCTTCAGGTGCACGTGTAATTAGTCCTTTAATTAGGGAATGACTTTGGAATAATAGCACTTTACAGACTTGCTCAGCAAGTGCATATTGCATTTATTTAACATGGAAAGCCTTTTAAACTCAAAATACATCGGGCGTTTTAGAATTTACTGCTCCGCTGAAAATAATGATGTCATAAACCCGTAGCAGGGTGTTTGAAGAAAAGCTTTTTTCTCATGTATGTGCATGAAAACAGGCCAGCTGTGGGGAAATAATCAATGACAAGATGAAGTGCTAATAGAGCAGTTTAAACCTTTGTAATGTCTGAGACACATTAGCTCTAATCATGTTTGACCAGCCATGCTTTCAACAGTCTCTCGACCCAAATAGGATGAATAAAACCACACGGCTTGTCACGTTACCTTGAATTCAAAAAGCGCAAACTTTTACCTACTGTATCGTGAAGACTTTCCCATGGTGGAAAACCTCCAAAGCACTGACACTGAAGACTCCTATTGAATGGAATCACGTCAAAGCTTCACTACTTTTTCTACGATCAGTACCTAATCAGAAAATGCAGAATGGTTGATATGGTGATGCCCTCTCTATCTGTTTAACACTTGGGCTAGAGGTACATTTGGAAATAGAGAACATATAACAAGCATAAGTTCCCGACATTGGGACCAGAGTGAATAGAAAATATTTTGTACACTTTCCAGAGCAAACAACTGACACTATTAAAATACGCTTTATTCTAAAGCTTTGGCATGAACGTGCATTTAACATTCTTTAACCCCAGTCTTTTAGAACAGACTTTATTATCTTCATATTCCCTGTTATTTTTCTGTCGCCATACGACTTTCTATATTTCGCACATTTCCGCACTTCATCGCTCTCTGACCATACGGCAGTCTAATCAGCATAATCTTTCTTTTAATTCCCTTCCAATTAACCTTCTGTTATGATTTGTTTTACCATCACAGAGTCGCTTAATTGCTTTCAGGACTATATTAGCACTTATTCCAAAATCAATGCTGAGATAACTTTGGTTAATTAATGATTTGGTATTTTCATCACAGCTTCCTAGATTGGCCAAGAGGTTTTGCGTTAGAGCTTAAATGACTTTCCCATGATTTGTCGATGGGATTTATTCAGCTAAGCTTCGAGTTTCAATACGAACTCTATTTCAAAAGACGCTGGATTGCTATTGTCTCTCCGAAATAACCGGGTTACATTATGATGGAAATAGAAACGTTTAACCATGTATTTCTGATGGACCTTTTCTAACGCTAATAAGTTTAAAAAAATAATAATTTTAGCTATGCAGAACAATTAACTGCAGTAGCTATGTAAGCAAATGATATTTTTTCACAATTAATTAAATATTATAATGTGTTTTCAAAAATGCTCATATATGAACCTATATGGCGTTCAAGTCAAACTGGGACCTTTAATTGTGCAGAACACAGCTGTATGATGAAAAGCTTCATTTATTTCTCTATATAATCCCCTGCTACAATAGTGCACTTATCCCAGAATTTTACTATAGCTTAAATACTATCAGGGTAGAAAGTTTTCTCAATATGCTGGATCACTGATTAGACTGCCTGCTTCACATCTGAAATGCTGGCCTCCCAGGAACTCCTTTAATGGCCTGAACATGTGGAAATGGCTTGGAGTGAGGTCGGGACAGGTGAGGGGGGTGTGGCAAGCTGAGTTCCTGTACTGTACAGGATGTTGGTGAATGATTGTGTGTACAGTTTCCACAGACTATCTCCCATAAGTTAATGACAGGTTATACATTGATTTTCAAGGATCAGGCGTTCCACTAACTAAATGTTAATGGGAACGACCGTGGGCTCAGAGCCAAAGGATCATGATTCATGGATGTATAATCTTTTTTTGAAACTAAAAAAATTAAAGAGTCTTATCACTGTACTAAGCTTGAAGTCTGCTGTGAAGAAATCGCTTTTACACCTTCATTCACAAGGTAATTTAACCACAAGTCCCAGTTTGTCTTGAACTGCCTAGTCAGGGTGAAGTAGAGGAACCATCAGAGCCAAAATCCACAGACTACGCTGGCAATGTTCCGGCCCTATACCATCCAAATGGCTAGGAACCATAACAAAGGGACTGACTTGTCTGCCAAGGTTTCACTAAAATAGCACTTCTATTTTATATATGCAGTGAAATGCACAGGCAGCTGAGAAGGACGGCTTTAATTACACAAAAGTCGTTGATCGATTCTCCGCTCCCCTCCAGGTCTCTCTCATACAACACTCATATATTTTCCTGGTTCATGTGTAATCAATGCCGCACACAATAATACCCTTCAGTTTCATTCGGCAATGATACTGGATTATAAATAGATTCAAAATCATTGCCTGAAAGAAGCCAGGATTCCAGGCCTATAAAACAGTTGTTGAGCATTCACATGCCGATCAAACATTATATACCATCATAGACCGAGAACGCATTGAACAGACAGACAGATAGACAAGAATGTGTTCAAGGCAAACCGGGAACAGAACAAATTTCTGAAAGTAAAAATGTTATATAATCTCCACTACACCTATTGTTTACCTAGCGCACATACATGCTTTTCTTTAAAGAAAAAGTTTTTTCACATTATAAACTCTGTACACAGTGTTTGACTTATATAAGCAGGAGGTGATGTGTACTCAGTCACTCTCAGTATTAAATATGGTGGGTGTTGAAGAGGCAGTGCCAGAGGCAGAGACAAAGGTCAAGAGTCCTGCATCCTCCTTAGTGATCCCACATGCTCCCTAGTGATCTTTTGTGACACGGAACTGGTGAAATCGAGTTCAAATAGAAATTGCATTCAACATCTGCAGTAAGCATGCATCTCAATACTGTTTCGGACCTCAATGTCTTTGATTTAAGTGGACAATGGACTTATTTCCTTGACCATGGTCTTTGTTTAGAGAATCTGTGATTCAAGAATTGTTCGGAAGAGCTTAAGAAAGATAACCACCCTAAGTTATTTTTATCACATGTTTCCAGGGCCAGTAAGATCCTCTGCACATTTTAAAATAAAAAGTTAATTAGAAACTTTTTTATGAACAACAGTGCTAAAGAATGTCTTTTTTTAAGGACTAAATAGTAAAAAAAAAAAAAGCAAAAATGTTCCTTGCTTCTATAACCATAGAAAATGAAAAACTTTAAACACAATGGGAACGGATTTGTGCGGGAAACACAAGATTGGGCACACACACACACGGATCTTGATTATACCAGTAAGAGACGAGCACTAAGATCCAGCAGGGGAGATAAATACCCGCAGCGCCAAAGAGAGACAAACTCGTAAACCGCGTTACTCGTAATCCAAGGTTCCACTGTATATGCTAATTCTTCTAGTGTGTTGGATATGTCATGTAAAACCAAAGATAGCATTAATTTTAAAATGTATATGACGTTTTAATGATGTATAATTGACAAAACAACTGGAAACAACCCTTAAAAAAAATGGGTTATATATATATATAATATATTGCATCTGCGCTCATTGTCAAGGTCACTTTTTTGAACACTGTTGTCTAAATGAAATGAAATCTACAGTATTTAACCATATTGCCTAGATTGTGCTGACAAAAGGATACAGTACGTCACTTTATATTGTGCAACCCTGACTCCTATATTAATAAACATATAGAAATGGCTAAAAATGCTCTGGGTTGTAGGGGTTAAACCTTTATGGCATGGGGAGAATTGGAGAATATCATGTACTACACATATTAAAACTTATAATAAGTTTTTAAAAAAAGCTTTGGTGGTCCATGGACACTCAGTTGGAGTTTGGAGGCCCGGTTGCCAGCCTTGGCCTCTATGCTGGTCCCTTTGTACAAAGGGCTGTGGTGTACTGGGTGTTCTGGTGCCTTTCTATCATGGCCAGGATTGACTTTCTGTGGGATCAGACCAGAAGGACTGGCCTTGGTCCCTGCGGCGTGGGTAACTAGTTTGCTTTTATTATTATTATTGAAATTTTGATGATCTCGGTCATGTTAATTTTATGAGGTGTTAATGTTATTGCTGATTGGTGTATAGTACAGATAAAAAAAAAAAAAACATTAATTTAAAACGTGTTATGTAACATGACACTAATATGACTAAGGCAAATGACACTGATATGACATTTGGTACTTTATACAGCATTCATACAATAACATAAGGACTGAACCAAGTAATTAAAACGATATAAATAAAACAGCATAATGTTTTGTTTTTTTACACACAATCTATGCAGCATGTGTGATATTTTAATGTTTTCAGGTACAGCACGATGCCTCAGAAGTCACAAAACTGTAGATACGGAGTATAAAAACACTCGTAATCACGAAAGTAACATGTGCATGCTGGTCTTATTTGCACCCATTCAACACCTTCAGTCATTAGTGTCTACATTTGCCTCCTGTTTTTCTTGTCTGCTGGCTGTCATGGTGTCTGTGTGGGTGTGACACTCTGTGTACACCACATTAGGTGTGACAGACACGACTCTTCTATTCTCTAAATGCTTAAGGCCATTACACAGCAATGACTGAATTATCTGTGAATGGATTTGGTCTTGCAAGTGGGGCAAAAAAGTGAGGCACTAAACTGTCCTAATAAAAACAAAGAAGTGTTGTAGATTGTCACACTGACTTGTTTTTGCTCCTTCAGGCTGGATCCACACATTTAATGAATCGCTGGTATGTGATTGCATCTGTTTTCATCATGAGCTCCCGTGGAGTGTCAAGGAGAGCACCTGATGTAGGGGCGGAGTGTGTAAGTCGCAGCAAGCATTAGAGAAAGAAATGCAATATCAGTGTTATTTATGCAAAAGTGTGTTCTTCCCTTGCCTTTCCATCATATTATATATTGATTCGTTAGGTTGGATGTGTTAGAGACAAATTTATCAAGAAGTCACCTTTAAGAGCAATGCATTAAATGTCTTTGTTAAAAGTGGAACGTGCATAGAAATTTAATCCATGGTGATTAATATTTTTTCATGTCATCAACCTCATTTCATTTGTCATGAAGCTGTATCTAATATTGAGATATATACATATTTATATTCCTCTTCTTATATACATACATTACTTATATACATCTCAATACTAGTTTAACTGTACTTGATCTTAGTTCTGCATTCGACACTACAGATCATAATATTCTCATAGATCGCTTACAAAATCACATGGGTATTTAGGGACAGGCATTAAAATGGTTTAGATCATACTTGTCTAGTCGATACCATTTTGTAGATCTAAATGGTATGGTGTATTATGTAATGCCAGTGAAATATGGGGTCCCACAAGGGTCAGTTTTAGAACCTCTGCTGTTCTTAATATACATGCTTTACTTTGGTAACATCATTAGAACACATCGGATTAGTTTCCATTGTTATGCTGATACAGTAATATCGTTATACTGTATATCTTAACTAAACCAGACGAAATACCTATGTAGTCCAGATTAACTAAACGTGTCCAGGACATAAAAGATCGGATGATTAATAACTTTCTTTTAATAAACTTAGATAAGACAGAGATATTACTTATCGTCCCAAAAACCAGCACACAACAGCTTTCACAAATTAGCCTGCATTCAAAAGCATGTACTGTTACTACTAGCTCGACAGTAAAAGACCTGAGCGTACTGTAATATTATACAGTAACTTGTCCTGAAAATCATATTTCCAGTATCACAAAAACAGCCTTTTTACATCTTAGAAATATTGCCAAGCTTATGAGCATCTTATCCGTATCTGATGCAGAAAAGCTAGTTCATGCATTCATGACCTCCAGACTGGACTATTGTAATGCATTACTAGGTGGTTGTCCTGCATCCTTATTAAACAAGCTGCAGTTAGTCCAAAATGCAGCCGCCAGGGTTCTCACTAGATCCAGAAAATATGATCATATAACCCCAATTTTATCATCCCTGCACTGGCTACCTGTTCAGTTTAGAATTAATTACAAAAAGGTATTACTTGCATACAATTAGTTAAATGGTTTAGCTCTCACATACCTAACCAGCCTTCTGATACGCTATAATTCACCATGCTCCTTAAGATCACAAAACTCTGGACTTCTGGTAGTTCCCAAAATTTAAAAATCTACAAAAGGGGGTAGGGCGTTTTCATATTTAGCTCCAAAGCTTTGGAATAGCCTTTCAGGCAGTGTTTGGGGCTCAGACACAGTTTTCCAGTTTAAAAGTAGACTCAAGACGCATCTCTTTAATCTGGCATACGCATCCCATAACCTCATACTCCTGTACACCTAACCTGAATGGCAACTACGCTAATTCTCTCCATCTGTTCTGCATTTTTCTACCCATCCAGGCATCTGGAGATTGTACCAGCTTCAGTAGACAAAGGCTGGCCCTGCGAGGATCCTGAGGCATCCAGAGAAGGACCAACTCCAGCTGGATTCTGCTTTATGATGGTTGGAGCTACACATGCTGCCCCTGTGTTTCCAATGATTCAGACCCATCTGCCCTCTGCAACTACTGACTCATCCCTATGCTGAACTAGATGTTATATCATTTCTATCTGTTATCACCCAAATGAGGATGGGTTGCCTGTTAAGTCTGGTTCCTCTCAAGGTTTCTTTCTATTGACATCTCAGGGAGTTTTTCCTTGCCACTGTCGTCGTCACCCTTGGCTTGCTCATCAGAGACATTTCATTCATTATTCATTCATTCATCTCATTATTATTTAGACACATTTGTCTTACACAAACACACTTCCAAAAATTTTCTTAAAAAAAAAAAATTCTTTCATTTTTGTGAAGCTGCTTTGAGACAATGACCATTGTTAAAAGCGCCACATAAGTAGAATTTAATTGAATTTAATTACTGTGCATGTCTCATTTCTTTATAATAAATTCCTATTTCATAGATTTAGACCACTGAGAAGCACTACAGAATGCCACAGGGGGTCTTTCATTCCTGTGGCCATCAAACTTCATAACTCTTGTAGAAAGGAGAGCTAAAATAATGTTCACAGCCTGGAAACAACTGAATCTGCTTAGGTACAGGGGCTGGACTGAAAATGAGAGCCAACAGACTGGTTCCAGTTCTGTTCATGTTGCTGTTAGACTTGATTTTGAACTTGAGACTGTATTGATTTGAACTTGTTTTGGACTTAATGCTTTTTGTACTTTTCTTGGTCTTGGGCATTGGTCTTGTTACATATATCAGCTAAAACATTAAAAAATATGCGATGGCGAGCTGGTTTATGCTCTAGGCAATGTTCTGCCTGGAAACCTCGCGTTCTGGCATTCATGTGAATGTTACTCTGAAATGTACCACCTATCTATACATTGTTGCAGACCAAGCTATACACCACTTCATGGCAGTAGTGTTTTTTAATACTGTAGCAGTGGCCTCTTTCAGCAGAATTATCTGCCCTTACGCACTGTCCAGGAAAAAGATCAAAGGGTTGTTTTGGCCTCTGAATTCTCAGATCTCCATCTAATCAAGCATCTGTGAGATGTGCTGGACAAACCAGTCCAATCCATGGACTCCCCAACTCACACTTCACAGGATTTTGGGGATCTGCTGTTAACGTCTGCTTAGTGAAAGATACCACCATCAGAGGTCTTCTGCAGTCAGTGCTTCAACAGCCAGAGCTGTTTTGGTGGCAAAAAAGGGACCTACACAATAATAGGTGGTTTGAAAAATAATGTACTGTGTGTTAAGTTCTTTTCAATGCACAAAGTGTGGCATTAAGTAATTCCTTCTCATGGAAAACAGCCTAAACAAATAGTCAAAGCAGCTACTGGCAATTAGTCGATGTAATGTTATGTTAGTTTGCGAAGTCGTGTTCAACCCATCGCGACCCCATGGACCATGTTCCTCCAGGCCTTCCTGTCCTCTACCATCCCCCGGAGTCCATTTAAACTCACACCGACTGCTTTAGAGACTCCATCCAGCCACCTCATTCTCTGTCGTCCTCTTCTTCTTTTACCCTCAATCTTTCCAAGCATTAGGCTCTTCTCCAGTGAGTCATTCCTTCTCATTTGGTGGCCAAAGTATTTAAGTTTCATCTTCAGAATCTGACCCTCTAAAGAGCAGTTGGGGTTGATCTCCTTTAGCACTGACCGGTTTGATCTCTTTGCAGTCCAAGGGACTCGCAGGAGTTTTCTCCAGCACCAGAGTTCAAAGGCCTCAATTTTTTGGCGCTCAGCCTTTCTTATGGTCCAACTTTCACAGCCATACATTGCAACAGGGAAATGTGAGTTAAAAGAGAAGGAGAAATTCTGGATTGAGTTAGATGAAGTAATGCAGAGCATCCCCAGAGGTGAGAGAGTGGTGATTGGTGCAGACTTCAATGGACATGTTGGGGAAGGGAACAGAGGTGATGAAAATGTGATGGGCAGGTTTGGTCTTCAGGACAGGAATGTAGAAGGACAGATGGTGGTGGACTTTGCAAAGAGGATGGAAATGGCAGTAGTAAATACTTTCTTCCAGAAGAGGCAGGAACATAGGGTGACATATAAGAGTGGAGGCAGAAGCACTCAGGTCGACTACATCTTGTGTCGACGTTGTAACCTGAAAGAGATCAGTGACTGCAAAGTGTTGGTAGGGGAGAGTGTAGCCAGACAACACAGAATGGTGGTGTGTAAAATAACCCTGGTGGTGAGGAAGGCGAAGAGGACAAAGGCAGAGCAGAGGACAAAGTGGTGGAAGCTGAGAAAGGAAGAATATTGTGAAGTCTTTAGGGAGGAGTTGAGACAGGCTATGGGTGGTCAGGAGGTGCTTTCAGTTGACTGGACAACTACAGCCAATGTGATCAGGGAGACAGGTAGGAGGGTACTTGGTGTATCATCAGGTAAGGGGAAAGTGGACAAGGAGACTTGGTGGTGGAATGAGGAAGTCCAGGAGTGTATACAGGGAAAGAGGCTAGCTAAGAAGAAGTGGGACACTGAGAGGACTGAAGAGAGTAGACAGAAGTACAGGGAGATGCAGAGTAAGGTGAAGGTAGAGGTGGCAAAGGCCAAACAAAGAGCATACGAGGACTTGTATGCTAGGCTTGACAGTAAGGAGGGAGAGGTGGATCTGTACAGGTTGGCAAGGCAGAGAGATAGAGATGGGAAGGATGTGCAGCAGGTTAGAGTGATTAAAGATAGAGATGGAAATGTACTGACAGATGCCAGGAGGGTGATGGGAAGATGGAAGGAGTACTTTAAGGAGTTGATGAATGAGGAAAACGAAAGAGAAAAAAGAGTAGAAGAGGTGACTGTTGTGGAACAGGAAGTAGCAAATATTGGTAGAAGTGAGGTGAGAAGGGCATTGAAGAGGATGAAGAGTGGAAAGGCTGTTGGTCCTGATGACATACCGGTGGAGGTATGGAAGTGCTTAGGAGAGGTGGCAGTAGAGTTTTTAACAAGTTTGTTTAACAAGATCTTGGAGAGTGAGAGGATTCCAGAGGAATGGAGGAGAAGTGTATTGGTGCCAATTTTTAAGAACAAGGGAGATGTGCAAAGCTGTGGCAATTATAGAGGTATAAAGCTAATGAGCCAGACAATGAAGCTGTGGGAAAGAGTAGTGGAAGCTAGGTTAAGGGCAGACGTGAGCATTTGTGAGCAGCAATATGGTTTTATGCCTAGAAAGAGTACATCAGATGCAGTATTTGCTTTGAGGATGCTGGCGGAGAAGTACAGAGAAGGTAACAGGGAGTTGCATTGTGTCTTTTTAGATTTAGAGAAAGCGTATGACAGGGTGCCAAGAGAGGAGCTGTGGTATTGTATGAGGAAGTCTGGAGTGGCAGAGAAGTATGTTAGAGTGGTGCAGGACATGTATGAGAGCTGTAAGACAGTGGTAAGATGTGCTGTAGGTGTGACAGAAGAGTTTAAGGTGGAGGTGGGTCTGCATCAAGGATCGGCTCTAAGCCCCTTTTTGTTTGCTCTGGTGATGGACAGGATGACAGATGAGGTAAGACAGGAGTCCCCATGGACTATGATGTTTGCAGATGACATTGTGCTCTGTAGCGAGAGCAGGGAACAGGTGGAGGAAAATTTGGAGAGGTGGAGGTATGCTCTGGAAAGCAGAGGAATGAAGGTTAGCCGCAGCAAGACGGAATACATGTGTGTAAATGAGAGGGACCCAGGAGGATCGGTGAGGCTACAGGGAGCAGAGGTAAAGAAGGTGCAGGATTTTAAGTACTTAGGGTCAACGGTCCAGAGCAACGGAGAGTGTGAAAAGGAGGTGAAGAGGCGGGTACAGGCAGGTTGGAATGGGTGGAGAAAAGTGTCAGGTGTGTTGTGCGATAAAAGAGTATCAGCGAGAATTAAAGGAAAGGTGTACAGGACAGTGGTGAGACCAGCGATGCTCTACGGCTTAGAGACAGTGGCGCTGAAGAAAAGACAGGAGGCAGAGTTCGAGGTAGCAGAGCTGAAGATGTTGAGGTTCTCTTTGGGAGTGACAAGGATGGATAGGATTAAGAATGAGTTTATCAGAGGGACAACCCACGTTAGATGTTTTGGAGATAAAGTCAGAAAGGCCAGATTGAGGTGGTTTGGGCATGTTCAGAGGAGAGATTGTGAATATATCGGTAGAAGGATGCTGAGGTTGGAACTGCCAGGAGGTCTAGAGGAAGACCAAAGAGGAGATTTATGGATGCAGTGAGAGAGGACATGAAGTTAGTTGGTGTGAGAGAAGAGGATGCAGAGCATAGGGTTAGATGGAGGCAGATGATTCGCTGTGGCGACCCCTGAAAGGGAACAGCCGAAAGACAAAGAAGACATTGCAACAGGGAAAACCATAGCCTTGACTATACGCACTTTTGTTGGCAGGGTGATCTCTCTGCTTTTTAGTGTGCTGTCTAGATTTGCCATCGCTTTCCTCCCCAGGAGGAAACGTCTTTTAATTTCTTGGCTGCAGTCCCCATCTGCAGTGATCTTGGAGCCCAGGAAAAGAAAACCTGTCACTACCTCCATTTATTCCCCATCTATTTGCCAAGAATTAAGAGGGCTGAATGCCATGATCTTAGTTTTCTTAATGTTGAGTTTCAAACCAACTTTTGCACTCTCCTCCTTAACCCGCATCAAGAGGCTCTTTAGTTCCTCTTTATTTTCTGCCATTAGAGTGGTATCATCTGCATATTTAAGGTTGTTGACATTTCTCCCTGCAATCTTAATTCCAATTTGTGATTTATCTAGCTCCACCTTTCTCATGATGTGCTCTGCATATAAGTTAAATAGGCAAGGGGACAGTATACAGCCTTGCCGAACTCCTTTCTCAATTTTGGACCAATGTTGTAATTCCGTGTCCAGTTCTCACTGTTGCTTCTTGACCCGCATATAGGTTTCTCAAGAGACAAATAGGATGGTCTGGTATTCCCATCTCTTAAAGAACTTGCCACAATTTGTTGTGATCCACACAATCAAGGGCTTTGGCATAGTCAATGAAGCAGAAATAGATGTTTTTCTGGAAGTCCCTACCTTTCTCCATGATCCAGCGTATGTTGGCAATTTGATCTCTAGTTCCTCTGCCTCTTCAAAATCCTGCCTGTACTTCTGGAAGTTCTCGGTCCACATATTGCTGGAGTCTAGCTTGCATCATCTTTTAAGATTTTAAATAGTTCAGGCAGAATACTGTCACCTCCACTAGCCTTGTTGCTTAGACTTCCTAAGGCCCATTTGACTTCACATTCCAGGATGTCTGGCTCTAGGTCAGTGACCACCCCATTGTGGTTATCAGGGATGTTAAGCTCATTCTTGTAGAGTTCTTCTGTATAATTTTTCCACCTCTTCTTAATGTCTTCTGCCTCTGTTAGGTCCCTGCCATTTTGGTCCTTTATCATGCCCACCTTTGCATAAAACGTTCCCTTCATATCTCCAATTTTCTTGAAGGGATCTCTGGTCCTCCCTATTCTATTGTTTTCTTCTATTTGTTTGCACTGTTCATTTTAGAAGGCATTCTTATGTCTTTTAGCTAGTCTCTGGAGTTCTGCATTCAATTGGGTGTATCTTTCTCTTTCTCCCTTGCCTTTTGCTTCCCTTCTATCCTCAACTATTTGTAAAGCTTCCTTAGACAGCCATTTTGCTTTTTTTGCATTTCTTTTTCTTAGGTATGGTTTTAGTTGCTACCTTTTGTACAATGTTGCGAACCTCCGTCCATAATTCTTCAGGCACTTTGTCTATCAGATCTAATTCCTTAAATCTATTTGCCACCTTTACTGTATATTTATCAGGGATATGATTTAGTTCATACCTGAGTGGCCTAGTGCTTTTCCCTACTTTCTTCAGTTTAAGCCTAAATTTTGCAATGAGAAGTTTATGATCTAAGCCACAGTCAGCTCCTGGTCTTGTTTTTACTGACTGTATAGAGCTTCTCCATCTTTGGCTGCAGAGCACATAGTCAATCTGATTCCTGTGTTGACCGTCTGGAGTTGTCCATGTGTAGAGTCGTCTCTTGGGTTGTTGGAAAAGAGTGTTTGCTAAGACCATCCTATTCTCTTTACAAAATTCTACCAGCCTGTGCCCTGCTTCATTTTGTACTCCAAGGCCTTCATTTTGTACTCCTTTTCTGTCATGCACACTCGGAACGCGACCGGCACTAGGACCCGGAAGTTAAGCGGTCGCAAACCAGAAAGTATAAAAGAGGTAAACAAACCATAGCACCTCGCTCAGTCATTGAGTTTTGCCGATGCCACGTCTGATTCCTGCTTCTAACTGTGAGTACTCACCTTTTTGGTTTCCATTCCTGATCGAGTGTGTATTTATAGGACGCGGGTTAGATTGTGTCTTTCCCTTACTCCCCATCTGTGAGAGTCCTTAGACTAAAAGCGTGATTATCCTGCCTACTCGTGTTTCATCCGCGTTTGGGTTTACCATTCACGCTACAAAGGGCTAACCGCTAAAGCTACGTCTTCTGGTCATCTCAGGTTAGTTCTTGACAGAATGACTGAGCCTTCCGCGGTGAACCCAGCGGATTACGCGCACCTCTGCGATGTGGTTGATCAGCATGCCAAGCTCATCAACACGCTAACCGGGGAGATCGCTAATCTGCGCCGGGACCTCCAAGACGTCGCGGCCTTGCGCCGCGAGGTCGCGGAGCTCCGGCGGGAGAACGCGGATCTCCGGGCGGCTGTGGATAGCGCGGCTAGCCGGTCTCCCGTCGCGGCGGCTGCGGCGCCGCACAATCCCCCCCACCCCCCCCCCCCTCCTTCTGATGTATTTTTGGCACTTCCGGATAAATGGGACGGCACGGACGGGAAGTGTAATGTGTTTCTAACAGCGCTTGATCTGGTGTTTGAGTTCAATGCCACCAGGTACTCCACCGATCGGCTACGCATCGCGCTTCTGGTCTCGTTGCTATCCGGGCAGGCAGCTGAGTGGGCCACGGCAGTTCTCCGGGCGGATTCAGACACCGCGCACTCATATAACGAGTTCACCCGCCAACTCAGACTCACATTCGAACACCCAGCGGGCGAGGTGGAGACCGACACCAAGCTCTACCATCTGCGGCAGGGAGGATCGTCCGTGAGCCGGTACGCTGCAGAGTTCCGGACCCTCGCTTTGCAGACCGACTGGGGAGATGCCGCGCTCCGGACATCCTTCTACGAGGGACTGGCTCCACGTATCAAAGACGAGCTCGCCGGGCGAGAGCTTCCTGCTACCCTGGAGGGGATGATCCAGCTCTCCCTCCGTATCGATCAACGCATCCTCTCTCGCCCGAAGCCAGCCCCTAGGACCCTGCCGCCTGCACCCACCTTCTCCTACACCACGCCACGACCACCTACTGCTCTCACCACCTCCACTACTGGACCTGTCGGATCTCCACCTCCTGCCGTGGTTGACACCGGAGCCGGGGAACCCATGCAATTAGGACGCGCCTCCCTGACCGTGGCAGAACGCGAACGACGGTATCGAGAGGGGCTGTGTGCCTACTGTGGGTCGGCGGCGCACCACCGAGCTGTTTGTCCAATTCGCCCGGGAAACGCGCAGCCCCGGTGAGTGGAAGGAGAGACTCACCGGGCCCCCTCCACCTCTCCTCCACAATCGACGCCACCATCTCACGTTTCACGGTTCAGGTAAACCTCCAAATTGGCCACAAACGAGTTCGAAGCGCCGCGTTCATCGACTCCGGTGCCGCGGGTAACTTCATTGACTCTAATTATGCCAAAGATTTGGGGGTGAGGACTGAGGCGTTATCCCAGCCAATAAACATCACTTCGGTCGAC